>NC_089504.1:289500776-290132776 GCF_036850995.1 Saccopteryx leptura
CATTTTATATAATCTTGATATTATCTTAACTCTTTTTTTGTGGCAAAAAAATATATATATATTTTTTTCAGAGACAGAGAGAGAGTCAGAGAAAGGGATAGATAGGGACAGACAGACGGGAATGAAAAGAGATGAGAAGCATTAATCATCAGTTTTTCATTGCGACACCTTAGTTCAGTGGTAGTCAACCTGGTCCCTACCGCCCAACAGTGGGAGTTCCAGCTTTTATGGTGGGCGGTAGTGTAGCAACCAAAGTATAAATTAAAAGATTTAACTATAGTAAATTGTTTTATAAAGATTTATTCTGCCAAACTTAGCAAAAAATTTTACATAAAGTACTTGGTGAGTAATTATTATTATATGCTTTAACTTGCTGTAATTCTGCTTTATAAATTTTATAAAGTAAAGTTACTTTCCTACTTTATAAATCACCATTACTGTGGAACCGGTGGGCAGTTAGAAAATTTTACTACTAACAGAGATACAAAAGTGAGCGGTAAGTATAAAAATGTTGACTACCCCTGCCTTAGTTGTTCATTGATTGCTTTCTCATATGTGCCTTGACTGTGAGCCTTCAGTAGATTGAGTAACCCCTTGCTCGAGCCAGTGACCTTGGGTCCAAGCTGGTGAGTTTTGCTCAAACCAAATGAGCCCGTGCTCAAGCTGGCAACCTCAGGGTCTCGAACCTCGGTCCTCCACATCCCAGTCCAATGCTCTATCCACTGGACCATCACCTGGTCAGGCTAAATATATATATAAATTTCAGTATATTCTATGACATAGATATACAGTAACAATAACTTGTTTAGTCAATTTTTTTCTCTTAGGGAATTTATGTTGTCTCCCTCCCATCTTTTATTTTGGTTATTATATAAT
Organism: Saccopteryx leptura; assembly: GCF_036850995.1. Lineage (NCBI taxonomy): Eukaryota > Metazoa > Chordata > Mammalia > Chiroptera > Emballonuridae > Saccopteryx > Saccopteryx leptura. The sequence continues at coordinate 289,501,653 of NC_089504.1, forward strand.
GTTGAAGTGATTTTTTTCCTTATTAATAAATTTTGTTTACATAAATGCATATTTCCTTGTGGAATAAATACAGAGGGTATGCAAATGTTTAAGAACTTTGATTCATTTTGCTCAACTCCTGCTAAGATGGTCCCTAGACTTTACACACTTCCAGCTGTGCACCACCAGTTAGTGTCCCCAGTTGTGGTCAGCTTCTTTAAAGGTGACTGCTCCTGTAGACATTAGTGACATTTTTCAGCAGTCAATGTGTAGTAATTTGAAATCTCCTGAATGTGTGCAAACTTGACAGACCCACGTGACGCCATTCTGTTTTGCCAGTGTAACAATGGCTCATCAACTTGTGAAGCTGTGTTGAATACTTTTGTTTTATAGTTTCTAAATTTCTCTGGCATTCTTCCCACACCTATCTGAGTGCTTGTGCGTCAAGCAGGTCCTAACTGTTGACCTCGATATCAGCTTGTCAATGTTTTTTCATTATTAGAAACTGGGCAGAGACAAACGTGTAAGAGGGCTGATGCAGAGTATTAGAGAGTGAAACTATTGAAATATTTTTATTTTAAGTTAAAGCACACTTTGGATTTGAAGAGAACTTAGTAGGTGGTTAAATCAGCCACTTCAGTGGACAGCTGTGGAAAGAGGCTGTTTAAGTCTTCTTTCATTCTAATGTTTTATATCTTAATGACCTGCTTCCCCTCAACATTATGCTGACCTTTTGTCTTATCTATATTAACCTCTCCTCTGAAACCTACCTAAACGTTTCTTTCTTTTTTGATGCTTTTGCTTTTATGTTCTGCTCTGAGAGGTACCGTGTGTGTGTGTGTGTGTGTGTGTGTGTGTGTGTGTGTGTGTGTAGAGAGAGAGAGGGAGGGAGAGAAAGAGACAGATAGAGAATATTGTGTTCATGTTTTTCTGTGTTAGTATAAGTTTATATGGGAAAGGGTGTAAAGATCACCCCTTTAGGCTCCTCCTAGGGCAGGCACTGTGGAGTCTACTCGCCTACAGCATGGAGGTCTTTGTATTAGGCATTCAGTGAAAGATAAGGTGGTTAAGTCAGCATGTATGTGTATTTGTGTTGTGTGATTTGGAGGATTTGTGTGTGTTCATGTGTGTGTGTGTAGGAGTTGACCTGTGTGTGTTTCTCTGTGGTGAGGGTGTGGGTTGGTATGTTTTTGGATGTGTGTATATATTTGTATCTGAGTATGAGTGTTTAAGTGCTTGACTTCAGTGTGTTGAGGCATCAAGAAGGGAGAATGAATGAAGAACAGATATTCATGTTGGAATATGTACAAGTACTATTTCTTTGGAATTATAATGATAATAAATAATGGAATAAACTAAACAGAATAAGAATTAGAAAGATGGCTTGAAGCAGGGACCGTCTCCATTTAGGTATGAGTCATCCAGAGGCAAGAAGAAAGCCCTGCTTGGGCTGAGGCTGCCCAAAGTAGCAGGCTCTGGGTGGCCTCGACCCCTCTTTTATTGGCATGCCAGGAACATCCGGTGAGTAGAACAGTCACATGTACATAATCACACATTCTCAGTGTCACGAGCCTTCATCAGCCCTGTTGTATGCAATTCCTGCTTCATGTTGAGAGAACAGTGAAGAAAGCCAAGCACACACATAGCCAGCTATGGAATTAAAAATGATGTAATGGGGGTAGAACAGGAGAGAGTCACTTGATCCCTCCCAAAAATCACTCTTCAGACGAGCCCTGAGCAGCAAGGATACTAGCTCAGCCAGTGAGAATTTCAGCCTTTTCAGGGGCTCAAGAACCCTCAGAATGAGTGTGAGGGACATCTTTATTGAGGGTACAAAGAAGGAGGGGTTATGACTCAGGGTGAGAGCATGGTAATTTAAGTGAGACAGAAAAGCAGTGTAGGAGAGGGGATTCAGCACTGAGTGGTTGGTTCCTCAAGGGCACGGCTGTGGACCGCACTACTTCTGCTTGGTTTGCTGAACTGGTGCTGGAACAACTGTCGAGGGACATGGCTCTGGAACTTTGGGGTGGCAGGGCTCAGGAACCTTGGGCTGGCATGGCTCTGGAACCTTGGGTTGGCAGGGCTCAGGAACCTTGGGGTGGCAGGGCTCAGGAACCTTGGGGTGGCAGGGCTCCTTGGTTTTGGGGACACATGGTTCCTGGGGTGGAGGCTGGCAGGGCTGTTTCACCTGCTGCTGCTGAAGCTGAGGTGGGGGGTTGCAGGGCTGCTTCTGCTGGTGGGAACTCATGCTTCAAAGGAGGCTGGACCTGGAGACAGAACAGATGGTTTAAAAAGGGATTGCTGAGGGAAGAAGTCACGTTCAATGTCAAATAGATTTCATTTTTGGGCCCCTTTACAAGAGTGAGCCTCACGTCTTCCATGGCTATTCTCTTATATTTGAGAGTAAACATGCTTTGATGACTTTTGAGACCTTTCCAGAGAAGGATCTTAAAGGCAATTTGTTAGCTTCATTTCTGTGGGATTCATTGCTCAGCTCTCTTCCTCAGACTTGACACACCCTTCATTGACAAGTACCCATAAGATGTCTTTTGGAAAGCGACATTTTAGAAATGACTACAGTCTACCCACTTTTAGTACTACAAAGTGTACTTGTGACATAGGATAACTCTGTGAATTCAAGCTCCTACAACCTCCCTATGGCCTTGGCTTACACAACCCCTTCTGAAATGCTTTCCTCTCCATCTCCACTGTCCAAATACTCTTCCATCGTATCTCACATCATGTGCCATCACTTGGATTTCTTCATGAGTGTTGCTCCCTAAAACTGCCACAGCCCTTCCCTGCCCCTTCTCTTCATACCTGTCACTAGGTACTTTGTATTTCATCTATGTATGTACGTGCATTATCTTCCCCAATAGGTTGTGAGTTTATTGAGCAAGTTCCTACAGGTATGATTTACACAAAATGCTTAGAATAGTGCTTTAAATGTAATAAAGGCTCCATAAAGGTCTATCACACAAATTAAAAACATATTTTTAAATTTATTTATTGACTAATTTTAGAGAGAGAAGAAGAAGGAGAGAGAAAGAGACTTCAATTTGTTTTTCTACCCATCTATGCATCCACAGATTCATTCTTGTATGTGCCCTGACTAGAGATTGAACCCACAACCTTGGCACATTGGGATGATGTTGCAACCAAATGAGCTACCCTGACATGGAACAAATTAAAATTTTTATAATAAGTAGCATAAACAGAGAAGACAATGGTGCTTCTGAGAGTGCTCTGGGCCTGAGTTCTTGTGTAAGCCTCTTTTAACTTACTGTGGGATCTTGCTCAGATCTGTCCCTTTCCCTGGCTACCAGTTCCACAGCTATCCACTAAGGTGGCTGATTTAACCACATACTAAGTTCTCTTAAAATCTAAACTGTGCTTCAATTTAAAATAAAAATATCCCAATAGTTTCACTCTCTAATGTTCTGCATCAGCCTTCTCACACGTTTGCCTCTGTCCAGTTTCTAATAATGAAAAAAATAAATAAGAATTTCACATTTGTTTCAATCAGAGACTTACCTGATATGCAAAGAAGAACAGGTTTTCTGGTGGCTTTGGTCTGATGTAAAGTCAACAGCCAGCTGGCTTTTTATAAGATGACTGAGCCCTGCCTTAAGAAAATAGAATCACCCCAGGCCCCTCTGTTTTTATTTCTTACCTGTCAAGTATGATTCACCCCACTCCCCTCAATTACCAATTGGCTCAGCTTTGGTGATGAAAACCACCCACTTGATATTTTTTTGGCACTGGTTTCCTAACAATGATGTCACCTGGGCCTAATTCCCACTGCCACCCTCCCCCTTCAACCCAAGTGTAGGGCTTGCTTAGGGGGAGGGGTGACTCAGAGGCTTCCTGGAGGGTTTTCTGAGTTACCCTGGAGGAATATCTGAGTCCTTTTGTGATCTTGCCATCTTTTTGCTCTCTCTTTCTCTCTCTCTCTCTTTTGAGATCACTGTTTCTTATGCTCTGTGGCAAAGAATACATTTGGGTACATGAACAAGTAGGAAAGGGAATGGGAGAAGAGGAGCTGATGTGGACATGAGTTTCCTGTTTTGTGAAGGTAGATAGATGCTAGAGATCATGGAATTGACTGAATGTAGACTCCTTGTCTGAAGATTCAAGACCATTCTATCCATTTCCACCATCTTTCTCTAACTGCATTAAACTACACATATTCAGAATTACTTAATGGTGACTACCCCCTCCCCCAATCCCACTCCTCCCTGACTGATTGCTAATCTGGGTAAACCTGCTTTGCTTTCACCAACCACACCTTTACCCCTCTCCTACTTAAGAGATTTTCAAGGGCTAATTCATCTTCTGGGATAACCTTTCCCTCTACTCCACCCAGCCTTCTGGCTGTGGCCCTTTCCTCCTTCCTAACCCAATTATGTACCCTCCCCCACGCCCGCACACATACCCACACACACCTGTAAAGCTGGAAGCCTTTTCTAACTACCTACACCCCAATCCCATCCATGGAGCCCTCAGTGATGACTACCCCGCCTCTTGCCCACTTCCAGCTCCAACCCCAACACCTGGAGGGTTTGCTGGCTGCAATGCCCCCCCCCCCAGCTCTGTATCTCCTGGAGATTTTTCTGAGCATCAGAGCTGTGCCTGCTCAAAACAACATTATTCCCGTGGAAATATTTATTTCTCATTCATTCAACAAATATAACAGAGTCCTTAGTGTAAGGTACCCCACCCCCCACAGAGGAAGAAGGAAGGGCATAGCCACGAAGTGTGGAATAGTAAAAGATTTATTCAGGGCGCTTCCTGGACAAGGTTCTCTGAACCATGAGACGGGGGCCAGAGAAGTTGCATGGGCATGGGGGGGGATGTGTGTGGAGGTAATTTATAGGGTCGGCAGGGTGAAGGCGAGTTGATATGATGTGGCAAAATCTCACTGGCTGACAGACAGTCACTCTTTTCCAAAGGATTCCTGGGAAGTTTCTTTTGGTGTGCATGGGTGTGGGTGGTTTCAGCCAAAGTTCCCGGGTCTGGTTCCTCACGTGACCTTCCCCATTGCCAACTGGCCTCACACTTAGTATACTCCAGTCATGGATCATCCAAGGAGTTTTCTGTAGGAAGACCACTTTCCCTCATCAGACTGGGAACTCCCTGGGACCAAAGACACAATCTCATTAAGGGTCACTAGCATAAAATATCAAAGAGTCTCAGTCTATACTTCTCAAGTGATGACTGGGGACTCTGGGACAATGAAAAGTGGAATAACTCACTCAAGGTCAAACAACAAACCCAATGAGAAAAAAAAATTCTACACAGAAATCTTATGTTCTCTTTTGTCTTATCCTTCCTCATGCCTACAGAGAATATTAAGCAGGGACATGATCAAAGGTGGAAAGGGGGAGCCCAGGTTTCCTGGAGTGGAGCTGAGTCTACTTTTAGTCCTGGGAAATCTTTGTGTGTGTAGCAGTGTGAGAAGGAAAGACACGAGAGGCTTCCCCGAAGGGAAGCCTTAATCTGTGCTAGGACGAATCCTCATAAGTAGTCATAAATCTGCCTAATGTTTAAAGTAGCTCTGGGGATAAACAGAAGGTATTTCTAGTTCTGTGAAAAATAGGAGGCGATGTGAATTAGCATAGGTGGAAATAAGGCACGAGAGTTGTTCACTCTGGAGGAGGTCCCAGGTGGCATAGTGACAGAGTCTGGACACCCTGACCAGTAACGACATTGAGGATGGCAGAAGGGGAGCAGCTTCTGAGTACCTGCTCAGATATATCTTCTTTCCACAATGGCCAGGTCCTGAAGATTCTCTTTACCATGGGCTTCTCTTTTCTGGGGACATAAGAGCAGAGATTCCTTGAATCCTCCCACCAGCAATTTCCTCTGATCAACATAACATAAAACTGAAGTCACTGGTTCTGAGCTGCCCACATAACACAATCTGTTACTAGGTGTGGCCTTAGGAAAATCCCAATCACCCTTAAAACATAGATGTGTGGTTAGTTCCTCCTCATTCCCTTCCACTGCCACCAGACACACACCTAAACATTTGTGGAGCACCTGCTGGCTTCACAGCTGAGTCACCCCCCCCCCATGAACTGCCGTCCTGGACTAGTGTCCCACTGTGTCCCATAGTCATTAGTCCACATCCATCCTCCTTGTTATAATAGAATGACTGAGTGACTAAATTAATGATTGAGTGAATAAATGAGTGAACAACATTATTTGTAAAGAGAGGTCCAGAGACTGCTGGGAAGTCCTTCTTCATTAGGGATAAGCTGAGTAAAGAAGTGAGGGCACAACGAAGGACAGATGGCACTTCTGCTACCTTCCCCACATGTCCTCTTCACTGTCCATCAGTTTAACAACCAACTTCCCTCTGGGCTGCCACCAGCACTGTGGCCCCAGTTGAGTCCGAAGCCTCTTGCCTCATTTAGTTCCCCTCTGGGCTCTAGCCATAACCCTCTCTTCACCCAAACTCCCTCTCAGGAGCTCCTGACACAAGAAGCACCAGGAAGAACCTGGTAGAATTCTCAGCCGCAAGGACCTGCTCCTCAGTTCCCCACCAGCCTGTCTCAGTCCTGGAGGATCTGAACCCAGCTCTGCTGCTGCTGTACTCTGTGCCCTTCTCACTCAGTACCTTGCCCAGCCAGGCTCTCCTGCTTGTCTTGACCTGTGCTGCCTGCATGGGCTCCCAGCTCATAAACTTTCCCTTGAGCCCCCAGATCATTCTCCCTGTTTGTTTACCTGTAGCCTACTCAGAGGTAGGTGTTATGTCTCTTCTCCTTCAGATAAGCTTTGTTTCACTAGCAGGGCTGGACTAGCTGGTGAATCAAGTCCTATGAATTCCCACATAAAAAAGGAGGATAGCTGGTGGTTTCTAATGGCATGTTCACCTCCTTGGGTTTATTTATTTTTTTTAATTAATTTTATTTATTTATTCATTTTAGAGGGGGGAGAGAGAGAGAGAGAGAGAGAGAGAGAGAGAGAAGAGGGAGGAGGAGCAGGAAGCTTCAACTCCCATATGTGCCTTAACTGGGCAAGGCCAGGGTTTTGAACCGGCAACCTCAGCATTCCAGAGCGATGCTTTATCCACTGCGCCACCACAGGTCAGGCCTCCTTGGGTTTCTTAGCCTTTCACAGGAGTCCTCCTTAGTTCGTAGGAGGCTGTTGTTCTTCCCAAGTCTGAACCCGGCTCCCCTTTGGACCAGCTGCAGCATCTCCACCAGCTCTGAGCGTGTCCCTGGTTCACACAGTCACAGAGCAGCGCAGACTGGCCCTGCGCCTGACCACTAACAGGCTCCTCCTGACTTAGGTTGCTCCTTCTTCCTTTACTTCTCCGAGGAGCAGAACTGGCAGCGAATGTCATGCAGGATGCCTGTTCCAGTCATTTTACCATAGGAGCCTGTACTTAAACTATGGCAACATCTGAAAGCAGTATTAAAAGAGTTTTACTTTCACCCTCCCAATCACTGTGAGGAGCAGAAATAGTATTGGCTGCTTGTTACAGGTCATGAGGATTAAAAAGAAAAGTCTGTAACACACAAGGTCCCATATGAAAAAGAGGAGGAAAAGGAGAAAGCATCCAGGCCCCGGGGATTTAAACATTTCCTGAGCACGTTGGCCCAGCAGGCAGGGGGCACAAAGGTTGCAAGCATGGACACAAAGGTGGACAGGGCACCAGATGTCCTGGCACCGAGAGCTTCTACCCATCACTGTGTCCTGAAGCGGGAAAGGGACAAATGGGGTGGGGAAGGCTTCAGGCTTCAGAGGGTGCTTAACAGCAGAATTAGACCAACACCTGGGATACCAGGTTCCCTCTCCATGCCCCTATCTCCCTAAGAACAGAGCACACCCCTCCCTCTTTTTTCTTTCCAATCTCTGAAGGGATAAGTAGACATTTAAATCAGTTTTCTTTGCTTGAGGTAAGTAGAAAAGAAAGAACTTCTTTCAAAGCTTTGGTCTGCCCTTGTGAGTTGGATGACCTTGAGCAAGTTACCTAATATTTCTGGCCTTAAATATCCTCATCTTTAAAATGGGAACTTCTGATTGTACTTTACAGGGTTTTTGTAAAGATTAAACACAATGATAATTCAGACAGTTTTAGGATAAATGAGCTAAAATGTTGTGCATGAGTCTTGCAATTTGTCTCATCCTTTCCTCTCCTTCCGCTTGAGATCAGATGAAACTTCTATTGTCTGTGAGTTTTCCTTTTTATGCTGTGTGTGTGTGTGTGTGTGTGTGTGTGTGTGTGAGAGAGAGAGAGAGAGAGAGAGAGAGAGAGAGAGAGAGTCTTTTATCTCCCCTCACTGTTTCCACTAAACAGTCAGAGTACATGCTGGCAGATTATACCCTGAGTTAGCACAGGCGAGCAGTCCCACCTGTGGGAACATTTTTGGCTGAGAGAGCTATGAACGCCACATATTTTAAAATGTAATTCCATGAGAGCCATACAGTGACCCGTGTACATTATGCATTATTCAATAAAAATTTAGTGTTGTCCCAGAGGACAGCTGTAATTGGCTCCAGCCACCCACAACCATGAACATGAGCGGTAGGAAATGGATTGTAATACATGAGAATGCTTTATGTTTTTAACGTTATTATTTTTTTTAATTAAAGATTTGTCTGCGAGCCAGATGCAGCCATCAAAAGAGCCACATCTGGCTCGCGAGCTATAGGTTCCCGACCTGTGAGTTAGCAGATTATGGCAATGGTAGCATAACCCAAGCTTTATATGGGTTGGGCACAAGGGGTGGCTAAAGCTGCTGGTGATGATGCAGTGACCTGTGCATGTCCTCGGTAAAGAAACTGAGGCAGAAAGTTGTGAAGTAGCTCTCCCAAGAGGTTATAAATCATAGAATGTGCCGGGATATGGTCCCTTAACAACTCTGCCACATTGCTTCTCAATACGGCTAAAGTGTGGGCATTTTATAAGATAGAGGGCTCCTCTTAGAAGAAACTCTGACTGGATCCTGATGTCTCAGTTGAACTGATCAATTGCTTATCTATTACCCATTTGACATAAAGTTTCACTGGGTATAGGTGATTGAAAGATACAGGTAGATAACTTTTTTTTTTTTAAGTGAGAGAGATAGAGAGAGATAGACAAAGAGGAGGGACAGACATACAGGAAGGGCAGGGATGAGAAGCACCAATTCTTTGTCGCAGCACCTTAGTTGTTCATTGATTGCTTTCTCATATGTGCCTTGACCAGGGGACTACAGCTGAGCCAGTGATCCTTTGCTCAAACCAGTGACCTTGGGCTCAAGCCAGTGTCCATGGGGTCATGTCTATGATCCCACACTCAAGTCAATGACCCTGCACCAAAGCTAATGAGCCTATGCTCTAGCTGGATGAGCCTGTACTCACGCCTGCGACCTCAGGGTTTCAAACTTGGATCCTCTTTGTCTCAGTCTGACACTGTATCCACTGGACCACTGCCTGGTCAGGCAAGATAACTATTTTTAGTGGGGTATTGAGTTTTAAAATGGAATCTGGTGGTAGTTCAGACTCTGCTAGGTGTGCTCCCCCTCAGATCACTCATCACCTCTTGTCTGTTGAAGGGGCATAGTGACAAGCACATGAATAAACATTTTCCACAGAGAATCCCAAACCCACTGGAGGTGATTAGTGTTTGTTTGTAGTTGTTGGTTGCACCTTTGTTTGTTCAACTGTGCTTGCTGCACCCCTCATCCACTTCTGAGAGCCAGCACCTCCATAGTGCAAAGTGGCTTGTATAGATCACAGGTATGGAAATGGAAAGTCTGGGTTCAAATTCTGGCTTTCTGGTCCTTACTTGCTGTGTGTGTAGGATATTGGGAAAGTTTCCTAATATTGATAACAATAGCTCCCATTTTATTGGCACCCACAAAGTGTTAGACTTTGTTCTGGACACTTGATGCTAATTGTTACAAAAATAGTGCTAGGAACAGGGTTTTTAAACACATTCTACAGATGTGAAGTTGAAGCACAAAGAATAAGTCACTTGCTCAAGTTTAAGTGGCAAATAGGTGGCAGGGCTAAGATGCAAATCCAGTACTATGACCCTGAAACCTTCACGAATCTCGATTTATCTTACCCATATGTTAGGAATGGTAACACTGGCTTCCAGCACTGCTATGAAATAGGATTACATATGCAAAGCAACTACTATAGTGATTAGAGCATAGTTGATGGATACTAAGTATCAGTGCATTTCATCTTCTTAGGATCTGAAGCACATCAAATTATTAAGAAGTCATCTCCAGTGACACAGGACATTTCATAATGTTTTTGGCTTGTGAATTAATCAGCCAGTCATTTGTTTAACACATATTTGCTGAATGACAACCAAATGTCAAGCGTGAAGTCTGGTGGAGAAATAGACAGCTTTCAGTGAGCTTTGGGTACCTAATACCCATCCCTGAGCAGTGTTTCTCCGACTGACCCAAGCATAAGAATCACTTGAGATGCTTGTTAAAGATATAGCTGCTACCTTTCCATCCTAATAAATACAAATAGCAAAAGGAGGCCAGGGGATCTCTATTTCTGCAGTATTTATCAGGTAGTTTTATGATCAGACAAGTGAGGAAACACTAGATTCTAAACCCAATGTCTTTTCTACCTTGACTGCAATTGACATCATCTGGTTTCTCTTAAAAAATATCCTTATCTGGTCTCCACTTTAGTTTTACTCAATCAGTTAATTTTTAAAAAGTCCTCAGAAACTATCAGGGTTGAAAATTACTGCTCTAACAGAATAACTCAACTCCTAGTGCCTGAGTCTAGACAGAGAGTCCCAATCCCATGACCTATTCCCTGGAAATAGGTGCAGGTAGGTGGGAGGAAATGCAGGAGGTGATAAGGTGTCTGGGCACATATTGATTGATGTTGATGCTACTTAATGCTAATGGGTGTGGGTGTTTTGCCTGAGAATATTGGGAGACCAGGGAAGAAATTGCATTCCATCCAAAGAAATCTAAGTACTTCTACACACCCTTGAATACCACCTTCCTTCCAAGGAAACATCAAAGGACAGGCTCAGGCTAAGCAGGTCCCGGAGTCAGTGGTCTGGTGCCAGGAGATGGTGCTGGTTCACCTGTCGAGACTCCATCATCCTGTGAATGGTATGGGGCCTTTTTGGTGGTATAAGAGAAGCAAAAGTTTACTTCTAGCTATCTAAAAATTTTAGCTAGACTCTTAAAAAAACAGACAGATTAACAATACAAGGAAAAAACAATTTATTTTTGTGTGCACATTTTAAGGGAGAAATCTAAAACAAAGAGAAACTCAAAGCTGTAGCCCAGGATTGCAACTTATATAATATCTTCAACAACAACAACAAGAAAAAAACACATTTGTAGAGAAATGGCAGAACAAAAGAAAAAGCAGCTTTAGGTTTTTATGGGCAGCAAACTGTGGGAAGATAAATATTGTATATATGGGCGGGAACTAATGGAGGAAAGTTTGTTTCCAGATTCCTCTGGTTCCATTTTTGGGCTGATTAGACTCTATCTCCTATAGAAGAATTTATATCCTGCCTCTATCAGAAAAGGGGAAAGGTTCTTTTGTGTTTGCTCTTTCTTAATTGTGACATATTTTGATTTCCTTTAGAGGATCAAAGGCCCATGCTTTGTACTTCCAAGAAGCTTCTGGCAGGGCCAAATTATGATCTCTGAAGTCCCAAAGTACAATAAATTATAGTTTTCTGCCCTCTTCCCCCCTTTGCCCATGCAAAGGTATCTTTATTTTTTCAACACAATTGTTGTTTCTCTTTTGGTTTTCTGGTTACCACAGTCTAAAATTGTTCATGAAATCTGACCTTTTCTTTATTCATGCATTCATTTATTTATTCTTTTATTTTCTGAATTCTGCTTATGCCCCAAACACGTCTTATGCGTATTAGTAGACCAGCAGATACATTCTCATGGGGATAAGTGGTTGGCGTAGTGAACAGAACCCACAAAAATACAAAGTCTAAAAGGAGTACAGAGATCTACCTAATTTTAAGGCAGAAAGAAGGCATCCAAATTAACTTCTCACATGTGAATAAAAAACCAAGGTGAAGGGACTTATGCTAGGTCACAGATCTATTGTAGTTAGTTCAGAGCCAAAACTAGAACCCACACCTCTTCCCTCCTAGTCCACAGTGCTCCGCTCCCCAGGCTGGAAAGAGACAACAATCACACATTAGCACAGATTCCTGAGCCAGTAGAAACCACTCCCTAAGCACAAGACTATCCTTAGGCTAATGCTTTGGCAGTTACATTCCTCAGCTGTAAGCGATAAGATCAATCATTTATTGAGAATATACATACTATATACAGCCAATTTATAGACATTATTTCCAATCCTCACAAAAATTTGGCAAATAATTGTTACTAAACCATTAAAGTTTTTTCACATCTGAGAAAACTAAGGCTTGAGATCTAAGTGACTAGATGCAATTGCACAGCTAGGAAACGGAGACACTGTGATTGCCAAGGTCTGGGCACTGCGTCTCTAAGGAGCTCTTGGCCATAGGAGGTGGCTAGGAACGTATCACCAGGTTTTTAGACTGGGTAGCCAAACCTGTTGAGGATCAGTCTCTGGGCTGGAAAGAATTTTCTGGGCAAGCAGAAGGATAGAGAGAGGAAACAGTCATGAACTTCCATCCCCTAATGCAACAGTTAGAGGTTTTCTAATCATACTTTCTTTTCTTCAGAAAAACAGAAATATTTTTATCATATTGATGGGTGGAGTTTGAAGGCAGAATGGGTAGGAAATCAGTGAAGTATGCACAGAAACAATGAAAAAATATCACCATTTGTCAAGTCAATCATGATGGAAATATTGCCTAAGTACTTTTTAAATTTATGTAGCCTTTAAACAAATGTTTTGTAAGTATAATATGATACAAGAGAATGCACAGAGCCAATGAATTTTCACAAAGTGACTAGATCCATCTACCTAGAACCCAGATAAAGAGATAGAACTTGACCAGCTCCCTGGTGCTCCCTTCTAGTCACTCTGACCCTGTTTAGATGAGATCATTTACTACGTACTTTTTTTTTTTTTTAAATAAATTTTTATTAATGGTAATAGGATGACATTAATAAATCAGGGTACATATATTCAAAGAAAACATGTCTATGTTATTTTGTCATTAAATTATGTTGCATACCCCTCACCCAAAGTCAGATTGTCCTTCGCCACCCTCTATCTAGTTCTCTGTGCCCCTCCCCCTCCCCCTAACTCTCTCCCTCCCTCCCTCCCATGTCCTCCCTCCCCCCACCCCTGGTAACCACCACACTCTTGTCCATGTCTCTTAGTCTCGTTTTTATGTTCCACCAATGTATGGAATCATATAGTTCTTGTTTTTTTCTGATTTACTTATTTCACTCCGTATAATGTTATCAAGTTCCCACCATTTTGCTGTAAATGATCTGATGTCATCATTTCTTATGGCTGAGTAGTATTCCATAGTGTATATGTGCCACATCTTCTTTATCCAGTCTTCTATTGAAGGGCTTTTTGGTTGTTTCCATGTCTTGGCCACTGTGAACAGTGCTGCAATGAACATGGGGCTACATGTGTCTTCACGTATCAATGTTTCTGAGGTTTTGGGGTATATACCCAGTAGAGGGATTGCTGGGTCATAAGGTAGTTCTATTTGCAGTTTTTTGAGGAACCACCATACTTTCCTCCAAAATGGTTGTACTACTTTACAGTCCCACCAACAGTGAATGAGGATTCCTTTTTCTCCACAGCCTCTCCAACATTTGCTATTACCCGTCTTGTTGATAATAGCTAATCTAACTGGGGTGAGGTGGTATCTCATTGTAGTTTTGATTTGCATTTCTCTAATAACTAATGAATCTGAGCATCTTTTCATATATCTGTTGGCCATTTGTATCTCTTCCTGGGAGAAGTGTCTGTTCATGTCCTCTTCCCATTTTTTTATTGGATTGTTTGTTTGTTTGTTGTTGAGTTTTATGAGTTCTTTGTAAATTTTGGATATTAGGCCCTTATCTGAGCTGTTGTTTGAAAATATCATTTCCCATTTAGTTGGCTGTCTGTTTATTTTGATATCAGTTTCTCTTGCTGAGCAAAAACTTTTTATTCTGATGTAGTCTCATTCATTTATCTTTGCCTTCACTTCTCTTGCCATTGGAGTCAAGTTCATAAAATGTTCTTTAAAACCCAGGTCCATGATTTTAGTACCTATGTCTTCTTCTATGCACTTTATTGTTTCAGGTCTTATATTTAGGTCTTTGATCCATTTTGAATTAATTTTAGTACACGGGGACAGGCTGTAGTCGAGTTTCATTCTTTTGCATGTGGCTTTCCAGTTTTCCCAACACCATTTGTTGAAGAGGCTTTCTTTTCTCCATTGTGTGTTGTTAGCCCCTTCATCAAAGATTATTTGACCATATATATGTGGTTTTATTTCTGGGCTTTCTATTCTGTTCCATTGGTCTGAGTGTCTATTTTTCTGCCAATACCATGCTGTTTTGATTATCGTGGCCCTATAATATAGTTTAAAGTCAGGTATTGTAATGCCCCCAGCTTCATTCTTTTTCCTTAGGATTGTTTTGGCTATTCGGGGTCTTTTATAGTTCCACATAAATCTGATGATTTTTTGTTCCATTTCTTTAAAAAATCTCATAGGAATTTTGATGGGAATTGCATTAAATTTGTATATTGCTTTGGGTAATATGGCCATTTTGATTATATTTATTCTTCCTATCCAAGAACAAGGAATATTTTTCCATCTCATTGTATCTTTTTCGATTTCCCTTAACAATGCTTTGTAATTTTCATTATAAAGGTCCTTTACATTCTTTGTTATGTTTATTCCTAGGTATTTTATTTTTTTTGTTGCAATCGTGAAGGGGATTATTTTTTTGAGTTCGTTTTCTAATATTTCATTGTTGGCATATAGAAAGGCTATGGACTTTTGTTTGTTAATTTTGTATCCTGCGACTTTACGGTATTGGTTTATTGTTTCTAATAATCTTTTTGTGGAGTCCTTCGGGTTTTCGATGTATAGGATCATATCATCAGCAAAAAGTGATACCTTTACTTCTTCTTTTACGATATGGATGCCTTTTATTTCTTTGTCTTGTCTGATTGCTCTGGCCAGAACTTCTAGCACCACGTTAAATAAGAGTGGAGAGAGTGGACAACCCTGTCTTGTTCCTGATTTAAGGTAGAAAGTCCTCAGTGTTATGCCGTTTAATATGATGTTGGCTGATGGTTTATCATATATGGCCTTTATCATGTTGAGATATTTTCCTTCTATACCCATTTTGTTGAGAGTCTTAAACATAAAATTGTGTTGTATTTTATCAAAAGCCTTTTCTGCATCTATTGATAAGATCATGTGGTTTTTGTTCTTTGTTTTGTTGATATGGTGTATTACGTTAACCGTTTTGCGTATGTTGAACCATCCTTGAGATTCTGGGATGAATCCCACTTGACCATGATGTATTATTTTTTTAATATGTTGTTGTATTCGGTTTGCCAGTATTTTGTTTAGTATTTTAGCATCTGTATTCATTAGAGATATTGGTCTGTAGTTTTCTTTCTTTGTGCCATCCTTGCCAGGTTTTGGTATGAGGGTTATGTTGGCCTCATAAAATGTGTTTGGAAGTATTGCTTCTTCTTCAATTTTTTGGAAGACTTTGAGTAGAATAGGAACCAGGTCTTTTTAAAATGTTTGATAGAATTCACTAGTATAACCGTCTGGGCCTGGACTTTTATTTTTGGGGAGGTTTTTAATAGTTTTTTCTATTTCCTCCCTGCTGATTTGTCTGTTTAGGCTTTCTGCTTCTTCATGACTCAGTCTAGGAAGGTTGTATTGTTCTAGGAATTTATCCATTTCTTCTAGATTGTTGTATTTGGTGGCATATAATTTTTCATAGTATTCTACAATAATTCTTTGTATATCTATGATGTCTGTGGTGATCTCTCCTCTTTCATTTTGGATTTTATTTATTTGAGTCCTGTGCCTTTTTTCCTTGGTGAGTCTTGCCAAGGGTTTGTCAATTTTGTTGATCTTTTCAAAGAACCAGCTCCTTGTTTTATTGATTTTTTCTATAGTTTTTCTGTTCTCTATTTCATTTATTTCTGCTCTGATTTTTATTATCTCCTTTCTTCGGCTGGTTTTGGGTTGTCTTTGTTCTTCTTTTTCTAGTTCCTTAAGGTGTGAAGTTAAGTGGTTTACTTCGGCTCCCTCTTGTTTGTTCATATAGGCCTGAAGTGATATGAACTTTCCTCTTATTACTGCTTTTGCTGCATCCCAGAGATTCTGATATGTCATATTTTCATTTTCATTTGTCTGTATATATCTTTTGATCTCTGCGCTTATTTCTTCTTTGACCCATTCATTTTTTAGAAGTATGTTGTTTAGTTTCCACATTTTTGTGGGTTTTTCCCCCTCTTTTTTGCAGTTGAATTCTAGTTTTAAGGCTTTATGATCAGAAAATATGCTTGGTACAATTTCAATTTTTCTAAATTTGCTGATATTGTCTTTGTGGCCCAACATATGGTCAATTCTTGAGAATGTTCCATGTACACTAGAGAAAAATGTATACTCTGTCGCTTTGGGATGAAGTGTCCTGTAGATGTCTATCATATCCAGGTGTTCTAGTATTTCGTTTAAGGCCACTATATCTTTATTGATTCTCTGTTTGGATGACCGATCTAGAGCCGTCAGCGGTGTATTGAGGTCTCCAAGTATGATTGTATTTTTGTTAGTTTTTGTTTTAAGGTCAATAAGTAGCTGTCTTATATATTTTGGTGCTCCTTGGTTTGGTGCATATATATTAAGGATTGTTATGTCTTCTTGATTCAACTTCCCCTTAATCATTATGAAATGACCATTTTTGTCTCTGAGTACTTTTTCTGTCTTGTAGTCAGCATTATTAGATATGAGTATTGCTACGCCTGCTTTTTTTTGGGTGTTGTTTGCTTGGAGTATTGTTTTCCAGCCTTTCACTTTGAATTTGTTTTTATCCTTGTTGCTTAGATGTGTTTCTTGTAGGCAGCATATAGTTGGATTTTCTTTACTACGTACTTTTAATGCCTCTTTCTTTTCCTCAAGACTATGTTTGTGGGATGGATCCATGTACTGTAGTCAGTGTACCTAATCTCATTGTTGTGGAATATCTCACTCTATGAATATCTCATTAGTGTTCAGCATCTTTTTCTATATTTATTAGTCATTTGCCCGTTCTTTCATGAAGTACCTGTTCAAGTCTTTGCCCATTTTCCAGTGGGTTTTCTGTATATTTTTATTAATTTTAGGATTTCATGAAATATTATGAATATAATGCTTTATTTATAATATATACATATCTGTGTGTTTATATATATATTCATGTATGCGTGTGTGTGTGTGTATATATATATATATATACATATATATATATATATATATATATATATATATATATATATATATATATATATAAAACTGTGTGTTCACATGTGTAAAATTCTCCAAGGCTGTGTCTCTGTGTCTTTTAATACCAACTTTTGATGAACAGAGTTCATAGTTTTAATGTAGTCAGTTATTAATTTTTTACAAATGTCAGTTTTGTGCTTTTTAAGAAATCTTTGCATAGCTAAGTTCAGGAAGACATTCTTCTGTCTTTTCTTCAAAATCACATTGTGTTTTAATGTTCAAATTCATATCTACAATTTATCAGGAATTATTATTTTTTCTTTTTTGTATTTTAAGTGAGAAATGGGGAGGCGGACTCCCACATGTGCCAAACCGGGATCCCTTCAGCAAGCCCACTAGGAGGTGATGTTCTGTCCATCTGGGGCCATTGCTCCATCTGTTGCAACTGGAACCATTTTAGAGCTTGAAGCAAGGCCATGGTGGCATCCTCAGTGCTCATGCCAACTTGCTCCTGTGGAGCCTTGGCTGTGAGAGGGGAAGAGAGAGAGAAAAAGGAGAGGGTGAAGAAGCAGATGGTCACTTCCCCTGTGTGACCTGACCAGGAATTAAACCCGGGACATCCACTCATCAAGCTGCAATTCTACCATTGAGCTAATAAACCAGGACATCAGGAATTATTTTTGTCAGGAATTATTTTTGTATATGCATAAGGTGGGAGTTAAGGTATATCTGTTCCATATGAATATCCATTTTATTCATTGCCATTTACTGAAAAAATATTCCTTTTTCATTTGTTTGCAATGCTATCTTTTGGTAGACTCAGATGACTGTGTGTGTGTGACTCTATTAGACTATAATAGAGTCTTTTAATACATAAACATGGTACATATCATCATTTTTTAGTTCTTTAGTTTCTTGCAATATTGTTTTACACACACATACACACACACATACATACATATATATATACATATTTACTTTGTATTTTTCCAAAGTGAGAAGCTGGGGTGGGGGGCAGACAGACAAACTCCCTCATGTGCCTGACCAGGATCCATCTGGCATGTCCACCAGGAGGCAATTCTTGGCCCCTCTGGGGTGTTGCTCCACTGCAATTGGAGCCATTCTAGAGCCATGGAGCCACCCTCAGCACCTGGGCCAACTTTGCTTCCATAGAGCCTTGGCTGTGGGAAGGGAAGAGAGAGATAAGAGAGAAAGGAGAGGGGGAAGGATGGAGAAGCAGATGGATGCTTCTCCTGTGTGCCCTGGCTGGGAATCGAATCCAGGACTTCCACACACTGCGCCAAAGCTCTAACACTGAGCCAACCGGCCAGGGCAATATTGTTTATATTTTTAGTATAAAGTTCTCATAAATCTTTCATTAAATTTAGTTGAGGTAATTGATGTTAATTTTTTTAACATCAATTTTTTTTACCTAGTTTTATTGAGATACAATTAAGTAAGTTTAAGGTGTACAGTGTGCTGATATAGTACACTTATATAGTGTAAAATGTTTGTCTCTACTTTTATTGAGGTTAAACTAATGAAACACACAATCTTCAGTACAGTTCAATGAACCTTTTATGTATGTATACATCCATGGAACCACCATCGGCAAGACTGAGGAGATTTTCAGAACCCCAGAAAGCTCTACTATGTTCCTTCTAGTCAGCATTCTCTCAAGGATAACCATTATTCTGATTTCTGTCATAAAAAATTAGATTTGCCCTTGGCTTTACAATTTTAAATTTTCAATCTGGTATATACTCCAAGGCCCATCATTCTGTTGCATTGCAAATTCCAATCGTTGTTCCATGCTGCCTTTGAGAATTTTCTGTTTAGGTTTTTAATACCATGACCTTAACATTTTCTAAATCAACTGTATTTTCTAAGTAAAAAAAAATATCAGTCATTTGCTTGAATCCTCCAAAAGCATTTACCAAACTGAATTACTCATTCAGTTTCTCCCCCTCAACAAGAATCTGCCACTGTGAAAAGCCCAGGTTTCCTTCTGCTCATGCTCAGAATCCACAAATTATCCCAGTAGCTCACCTCTGAAGTTTTCCTTCCTCTGGAGTTTTAAAAGTTCCCGGGTGAGTTCAAGTAATTTATAAATTTATTCAAGATTTGTACTAGACTGTAGGTTTTCCCCAAGCTATCCCATTTTACTCAGAAGCAGTTCTTCCTTCAGTATTTTGGGAAAGCTAGTTGTACAGTTGGGGAATATTAAAAAGAGTAAGACCCTTAGGCTTTAAGAGCTCATGCTTTAGTAGGGAAAATAAACACTTAAAGGTGAACTATTATGCAAAAATTATATGCATAATTCATACAAATTATAATAATTATGTTACTTAGTAATAGAATTTTTTACAAAGTGTCATGAGAGCTTATGGTAAATTTTAGTTCTTTCTAAATTGTTAAGTGAAATTCCATGGAAATATTTGAACAAGATCTTTAAAACGAAGAGGATATCTGAGAGAGTAAAGTGGAGAACTGATATTTTAAGCAAAAGTAGTGGCATGAACCAAAAAATAGAGGTATCAAAATTAAATGATATGTCTGAGAAAAAGTAAATTATCTGGTGCTGAAGAATTGTGGTATGTTTTGTGTCCAGTTGGTAATTAACAAAACTAGTGCTAAAACTGCAAGTACTCTGTATGTGGTCATCCCAGGAATGAACTTTCCCTGTGTAGGGAAATGACCATGACTTCCAAGGAGTAGACTGAGACTCTGGCTAGACTACCTCGGGACAGCTCTGGAAAACCAGCATGGCAGAGTGGAAAACTAAACTATTAGAGAGCCTGCTAGACATTAGAAGGGTGAGTGAATAAGTGAGGGAATAAATATGAGTCAATGAGATTCAGCAGCCGAGCTCAACAAGCAGCCAGCAGACAGAGGCTGCAGAAAGACAGACTCAGGAAAACTTGGATTTTTAAGTGGAATTTCCCCAGGCTCAGTGTGGGTAAAAGCAAGCCTAAGTGTGCAGCTGGTATTTCCAAGTACACCTGGGCCCAGCAGAGGCAGCCACAATCTCTGGATTGCTTGTAGCTCCAAGAGGTTACTGAGGGTCAGTCACAGTCAGTGTCTCCCACTAGGAGGCCCAGGGCTGGCACATTCAGTGGCCATCAGCCAAGAGCATCAGTTCAGAACCTAACAACACTTGCTAGAGTGGTATCCTAAGGAAGGACTCCTCACACATGGCCCAACTGAAGTGAGTTCTGCTCTCTGTGATCAGCACCAGCACAGCGGCTCATGTGCATTGGATAGGGGGGTGCTTCACAGTCAGCTGGCTTGGGTGCTGGATGGTGGGAGAATGGAGAAAGGCTTGGAGCATGGACATTCAATGTGTGGGTCTCTATGAGCCTATTGTTGGATCTGGTCAAGGGCTTAGCCACTTTCTGGGAGGTACAGTCAGCCCCAGGAGAGGATTATCTTAGTCTTCCTCCTTGAGACCAGCATCTCATCAGCTGTAAGAACTTCTGCAGAGGGGACTGTCAGTCCCACTCAATCTGAACCAGCTGTCCACCTTGTGGAGAGAAATAAAATTTGAGTATCCAGCAGTGGCTGAGGGATTAGGCTCTGGAGTAGGGGACACAATCCCTGTACTGAGCCTAAGAGACCCATGAAGTAGTGGGTCCCACTAACGTTGTATTCTCAACCTCAGATTCCCTAAACCAACAAGCTTTCAACCAGTAGAGGAGTTGGTTGGGTGAAGCTAGTCTGGGCCCACACTACAGTCTTTCTACAGAAGACTCTGGGAAGATCTTCAAGAGGAGGTGGAGCAGCTGAAAAATGGAGCCAAATCTTACAGAACTTGGGGATTTTGTGGAGCTGCTATCAGCTCTAAGCAGGAGGAAGCTGAAACTTATACACAGGTTGGCTCCTCCCACACTAACCAGGCACAGAAAATGCAGACAGAAATAGCAAAAAGAGCAGTACCTGCAGACAAGTAGCTCACAGCAGGTTACAAACAACAGCTGGCACCAACCCAAGAAGATCTAGAACAAACACAACTTTTAGCTGTTGGCAGATAGCACCCTAGACTCAGCTAGCTACACAAGCAGCATGCCCATCAGAGAAGTCTATACAAAGACAAAATGGGCAGACAAAGAAATGCAACCCGAATGAATCAACAAGAGAAATCCCCAGAAAAAGAACTAAAGTAAATGGAAGTAACCAAAATACCAGATGCAAAGTTTAAAATAATGATTTTTAGGATGTTCAAGGATCTTAGAGCAACAGTAGATGGACATAATGAGCACCTAAATAAAGAGATAGCAAGCATCAAAAAGAACATTGAAATCATAAAAAAGAACCAGTCAAAAATGACAAATACAATATCAGAAATAAAGACTGCACTAAAAGGAGTCAATCAACAGCAGGCTGGAGGAAGTAGAGGATCAAATCAGCGTTTTAGAAGACAAGATAAACATAAGCACAGAAGTAGAGCAGCAAAATGAAAAGAGGCTCAAAAAGACTGAGGAAATTCTAAGAGACCTCTGTGACAACATAAAAAGAAACAATATTTGTATCATAGAAGTTCCTAAAGGAGAAGAGAATGAGCAAGGAATAGAGAACTTGTTTGAAGAAATCATAGCTGAAAATTTCTCTAAATTGATGAAAGAAAATGTCACACAAGTTCAAGAAGCACAGAGTCCTATTAAAGAGGAACCCAAGGAGGCCTACACTGAGATACATCATAATTAAAATGCCAAAATTAAGAGACAAAGAAAGAATACTAAAGGCTACAAGAGAAAAGCAGTTAATTACCTACAGAGAAGCCCCCATAAGGATGACATCTGCTTCTCAACAGAAACACTTGAGGCCAGAAGGGATTGGCAAGAAATATTCAAAGTGATGCAAAGCAAGAACCTACAACCAAGACTTCTTTATCCAGCAAGGCTATCATTTAAAATTGAAAGGGAAATAAAAAGTTTCCCAGACAATAAAAGATTCAAGAAATTCATAACAACCAAACCAGTACTGCAAGAAATGTTAAACGACCTGCTGTAAAAAGAGCAAAGGAAAAAAAAGATGAAATAAAAAAAAGAGATTCAAAGAATAAAATGGCAATAAATAAGTACATGTCAATAATAACTTTAAATGTAAAAGGATTAAATACTTCAATCAAAAGACATAGGGTAGCTGTGTGGATAAGAAAACAGGACTCATACATATTTTGTCTACAAGAGACCCACCTCAGAACAAAAGATACATATAGACTGAAAGTGAAGGGATGGAAAAAAGTATTTCACGCAAATGGAAATGAAAAAAAAAGCTAGTAGCAATACTTATATCTGACAAAATAGACTTTATAACAAAGGCTATAGTAAGGGATAAAGAAGGTCACTACCTAATGATAAAGGGAGCAATCCAACAGGAGGATATAACCATTGTAAATATTTATGCACTTAATATAGGAGCACCTCAATATATAAAGCAGATTTTGATGAATATAAAGGTCAAAATCAACAGCAATACTATAATAGTAAAGAATTCTAATACACTACTAACATCAATGGATAGAGCTCCTGCACGGCCAGGTGCAATAGCCGAGGATAAAACATTTGCTGTAGTGTAGACACTCTGAGGCGGAGGTCTGTAGGCCAAAACAATAGAACTCCGGCACAGAGCATCTAGTTCTGGGACTTCTGGTTAGGTTGTTAGGGGATCTTTGACCTCACTTCCAGCCGGCGGAGCAGAGAGCAGCAGAATGCCACAGGAGATGCTTCTCTGGGGGCCCTGTGATCGCCATTACCAGCAACCACATAACCACAGCAACCGTCAGGTTGACTATGCTGAGATTTCTCTTTTACTTTCTGAACAGAAATCTTTAATCCTCATTCAAACTGCCTTTTCTATGTAGCAGAATTAACTGTTCCCTCCTCTGGGAACCAGGAGTATACATCTTGAACATATTGCAAAAAGCATTCTAGCTGCATAAATATTTGTACAAAAAGGTTCCCTTCTTTTGACCTTAACTGTCCCATAATTTATTACTCTCAACTGTTCTTTCCCCCCAAAACTTCTACTTACTCATCACGTGCAACCTGGGGAAGTCCCATCACCTACCTTTCCATTTTGTTTTCCCGTTCTCAGGCCCCACGTTGGGCACCACTTGCCGTGAACCAGCGCAACTCATAATTGTGAGGTCTTGAGTGGGAATGATGTGGGATTAGGAAATAAACACAGAGAGAAAATAACTGGGATTGGGAGGTCACCTGGCAGGCTGATGATGAGTCATAGCAAAAGCACCTCCAGAAAACCTTTATTTTGTAGGCAGAGAGCAGAGCTATTTTGCAAAACAAAGAGAGCTCAGATACAAAGTCACATTTCTGAACTATACCAGAAATTCTCCCAAGTGTGCAAAAAATCCCCCACAAAACTAACATTTCAATCATCAATTTCACAAAACAAAGGTAAGAGGAAGGACATGTAAATTGCTGTTAGCAACTTAATCAAACAATCAGAGGCTGTGGGGAAGAGCTTAGCCTTTGGCTTAACCAGAAGTGAAATTGCTGGGTCAAAATGCAGTTCCATTTTTAATTTTTTTGAGGAAACTCTTTATTGTGTCTCACAGTGGCTTCACCAGTCTATATCCGCATCAGCAGGGCACAAGGGTTCCCTTTTCCTCACATCCTTGTCAACACCTGTTTTTCATTGTTTTATTGATGATAGCCATTCTGACAGGTGTAAAGTTGAAGTTCATTGTGGTTTTAATTTGCATTTCTTTGATGATTAGTGATGTTGAACATTTTTTCATATGTCTACTGGCCATCTGTATGTCCTCTTTGGAGAAGTATCTATTAATATTCTTTGCCATTTTTTAATTGGATTGTTTGTTTGTTTTGGTGTTGAGTAGTATAAGTTCTTTATAAATTTTGGATATTAACCCTTTACCAGATGTATCACTGGCAAATATGTTCACCCACTCAGTGGATGGTCTTCATTTTGTTGATGATTTTTTTTTTTTTTGCTGTGCAAAACCTTTTTATTCTGATATAGTCCTATTTGTTTATTTTTTCTTTTGTTTTTATTGCATGATGAGATATATCAGAAAAACTATATAGGTATAAGAAATTTTTAAAATTTTTACAGGCTATGCTTTCTTCTAGAAGTTTTATGGTTTTGAGTCTTACATTTAATTCTTTAATTCATTTTAGTTTATTCTTGTGTATGGTGTAAGAAGGTGGTCTATAACTATCTTAAGAATCCTGAAACATGGCCCTGGCCGGTTGGCTCAGTGGTAGAGCGTCGGCCTGGCGTGCTGAGGACCCGGGTTCGATTCCCAGCCGGGGCACATAGAAGACGCGCCCATTTGCTTCTCCACCCCCTCCCCTCCTTCCTCTCTGTCTCTCTCTTCCCCTCCCGCAGCCAAGGCTCCATTGGAGCAAAGATGGCCCGGCGCTGGGGATGGCTCCTTGGCCTCTGCCCCAGGCACTAGAGTGGCTCTGGTCGTGGCAGAGTGACGCCCTGGAGGGGCAGAGCATCGCCCCCTGGTGGGCAGAGCGTCGCCCCTGGTGGGCGTGCCGGGTGGATCCCGGTCGGGCGCATGCGGGAGTCTGTCTGACTGTCTCTCCCCATTTCCAGCTTCAGAAAAATACAAAAAAAAAAAAAAAAAAAAGAATCCTGAAACACCGATTCAAAAGAAGATATGTACTGCTATGTTTATTGCAACATTATTTGCAATAGCCAAGATCTGGAAACAGCCCAAGTGCCCATCAGTTGGTGAGTGAGTAAAAAAGCTGTGGTACATTTACAAAATGGAATACTACTTGGCTATAAAAAGAAGAAAATCTTATTTTTTGTTACAGCATGAATGGACCTGGAGCTAAGTGAAATAAACCAGTCAGAGAAAGGCAAATACCATATGATTTCATTTGTAAGTGAAATCTAACAAACAATTTAAACTGATGAACAAAATGGAAACAGAGGCATGGAGCCATGGAACAGTCTGACAGCTGTCAGAGGAGAAGGTGATGAGAGGACTGGATGAAAGAAGATGAGGAGATTAGCCAAAAAACATATATACATAACACATAGACACAGACAACAATACGGTAATTACTAGAGGAAAGGGGATTGGGGACAAGTAGAAGAGGATAAAGGAGGGATAAGTGGTGACGGAAGGAGACTTGACTCTGGGTGGCGAACACAGAATAAAATATACAGATGTTGTATTATAGAATTGTACATCTGAAACTTATAAATGTGTTAACTAATTGACATTAATCAACTCAATAAATTCTATAAAAAATTTTTAAAAACACACGAAAAAATCTAAATTAAAAAAATTTATTTGCGGCCCTGGCCGGTTGGCTCAGCGGTAGAGCATCGGCCTAGCGTGCGGAGGACCCGGGTTCGATTCCCGGCCAGGGCACACAGGAGAAGCGCCCATTTGCTTCTCCACCCCTCCGCCGCACTTTCCTCTCTGTCTCTCTCTTCCCCTCCCGCAGCCAAGGCTCCATTGGAGCAAAGATGGCCCGGGCGCTGGGGATGGCTCTGTGGCCTCTGCCCCAGGCGCTAGAGTGGCTCTGGTCGCAACATGGTGACGCCCAGGATGAGCAGAGCATCGCCCCCTGGTGGGCAGAGCGTCGCCCCATGGTGGGCGTGCCGGGTGGATCCCGGTCGGGCGCAGGCGGGAGTCTGTCTGACTGTCTCTCCCCGTTTCCAGCTTCAGAAAAATGAAAAAAAAAAAAAAAACTTGTAAAAAAAAAAAAATTTATTTGCACATTTGCAGAAGTTCTTTGTAGTACTCTTATGTCATTTAAGTTTGTTTTGTCTGCTTTTTCAGAACAACAACTTCCAAGAGGCAAAAACCACATTCGTCAGTAGGCTGGATGCTTTTAATAGTAGAACCTAAACTTTTTCTTCTTTTATCTTTCCCTAGATATGATTAGTTACATGAATCTCCCAGACTCATTTCAGCTAATCCCTGGGCTTTCTCTCCCTCTTGTTTACTTGAGATGCTTCAGAATCTAACCTTCTGGTCATTAGTTATTGGAGAACATCACTGCCTGTGAGGATGCATTCCTGGGCACATGTGTGCTCACACATTCACTTTCCCCAAATATCCCCTTTGAACCAATGGATCACAGACTAGAGGCAGGAAACAGACAATGACATGAAGCACAGATTTATTAGGGGAGAATACACGGGAGAAGCTGAGGGAGGGGGAGCTGGGGAAGGAAATGAGGCAGAAACTGTGCATTGGCCTCTGGTGTCCCCACTAGTCAAAGTGGAGCCCTAGAAGATGCCCAGATACATTCCTTGCTTTGGGATATGGATACACCATAGCTGTGGTCAAGCTGGAGGTTGGAGAGAATGAGGCCTCTTCATGTCCACCTGGGAGAGTTTCAGGGTGGGTTTAGAAGACTTGGAGGCAAAGGTGAGGTGTGCGATGAGGGCCTTGATAAGAACTCCTGATAATGCTTCATTGGACTCTGGGCAGGAAGAGGTGGGAGAGAGAAAATCCTGGAGCTGGCGGAAGAGGAGCAAGAAGAAGGAAGGCTCCATCAGGTAGCCTGGATGGCCAGCAGCTGGTATTGCAGTTGACTCTTACTTCTGCTTACTGTTGGGGGCTTGCTGGGTCAAGGGGCACTTCTGCTGGGCAGGGACGGCTGTGCCCTTGGGTGGGCATTGCTTCTTGGCCTGGGGAACACATGGATCCTTTGTTTTGGATGCACATGTCTCTTGACATTTGACAGGCGGTGGCTGACAGGGTTGTTTCACCTGCTGCTGCTGAGCCTTCTGGGGCAGCTGCTGCTGCTGCTGCTGTTGCTGGGAAGACATTGCTGCAGGTACAGGTGAGCCTGTAAGAAACCCAGGAGGGGATGCCATGAGAAGGGCTTCCCCTTCTGTTCTTCCTTCTGACACCTAGAAGAGTGTTTTCTCCACCAGCCAAGAATGTGATAAGTGATTAATAATCTCAAATTGTGTATTGATTCCCATACACCCATTGTGATCCTCCTCTCTCTTTTTCTTTTTTCTTCTAGGCTGTTCTGATTTCTTATCTTCCTTCATCTTCCCATAGATCCCTAACAACTGAATATATAGTTTATTTCTAAGTCTTACTAGGAAATATGATGAGGGTGCTGATTTGATGACTATAAGGTAGCCCAGGCATTTTATAAGATCAAGCTGATGGATCAGCAATGTCAACTGGTTCCCTTAGGTAGTGCAATGAGTGTGGGCAAGATGCATAAGCATAAAGAAGAAGCAGTCTCTGTCTTAGAGGAAAGTGTGTGTAAGTGATGGGCTGAGGAAACCCTGTTCCAGGTACTCAGAGGACTGAGTTCTAAACCTAGCTCTGTGCCTGATTCACCCTGAGATGCTAAAGCATTTTAATTGGCTGTGGGATAGTGGTTCTAGCCCTCCATAGAGAATGAGGGTATTTAAGGCCAAATAGGTCCCTGAAGGTAAGAGGCTTATTAGGAAGATGTTTTACCAAGAGGCAGCTTGATTCAGAGGACAGAGCACTGATCAATCTCTGGCCAGCTGTACCTCTGGGCAACCTGACCCCACTCCCTTATTCGGCTAATGGGGAAGGTCTCTGAGGCCTTCCCAGCTCTGATGTGCTGCTCTGGTTTTCTTGTAGGCAGCACCCCTCACCTTCTAAAATTGTGATTAGAAATATAAAGTTATAGGTCCCAGGTGGCAATCATGAGGGTGAGACATAAGAGCTGCATAGTGTAAAATATGATATATAAAATATGAATTCTGTAAAAGCAAAGTTTGAAAAGTTAATTGATAGTGCCAAAAGGATATGAGAAAGCTTTGAAGAAGGATCAGAATTGCTACAAAATGCTATAGCTCTAATATATCCTCTCAATGAGAAAAACTCTCTGGCCAGGAAGTTAAAACCCCGAATCAGGAAATTAGTCACACCTAGTAATAGTACAGAATAGAGTCTGAATTTCCTAAGTAACAATTAGTGTGACATTTCCTTAGTTGTCATGAGGCTTATGTCACTTCTCTTATCACACAAGAAAGAAGAGGAGCTTAGTTAGCTTAGTGGCTTGAGACAGTTCAAGGAGGAAAGACCCTGCTGATCCCAGGAGAGCAAATGCATTCCCACTTACCGGAGCTGCAAGCCAGACCCTAGAAGAGAAGCTGAGCCAGGTTCATGGCCAGACACTCCTGGCAACCTTATAAAGGCCCCCAACCTGCCGCTGGCACTTGGCGTGGCCCTGATCACCACCTCCCAGGGAATTCTTCACCCACTTCTCCCACCTGCACTTCCTCCAGGGACTTGCTTTACTAGACTAGACTGTTTTGATGGAAAACACCCACCAGATATTCCAGCATTCTGGGTTCCCATCTACCAGAGCTGACTTTACCCCCGTGAGGCCTTTGCTCAAACTCAAGGCTCAGGATCTTTGAAGATAGGACAAATCTGAGGACTTATAAGAAACATTAAGGAAGTAGGAGAAAGAGGAGAGTATGGCTTTGGGGCACTTCTGACAAAAATATGAAGATCATCTTTGCTACCATTCATTGAGCATTCACTGGTGCCTAGGGCTGAGCTCACCCCTCATGCCAATATTTTATTTTATCTTTATAGCTCCCATAAGGCAAATGCCATTGTTACCATTTTGCAGATGAGAAGTGAGGCTGGGAAGGATCCCATAGGTAGCAAGAAGCAGAGGTGAGATTTGAGCTCATATGGGAAGGATTCAAAGAACTCAAAGAGTTTTAAAACAGAGGAATAAGTCAAGAGTCTAGCCACAGGTTCTCTTGCTCCCAGCCCTGTCCCACTAAACAGTGTTTATGAGTTTCCCAATTCAACAGGGACCCTTTGCATAGGATTCTATGTGACTTCTCCTTGAGCACAAGCAGAAGAATGTGAATGGTGCCCCTAAGCTCAATCAATATGGTGCTGTGACCCCGACCAGCCCTCCAGGAGTTGGGGCATTTATGGGTATTAGTGATGATCAAAGAGGATGGGATGAGACTTGTTTGGAGGTTCTAGCAGGGGAGCGCAGCTACTCGTATACCCTTGAGCGAAGAACAGTCCTCTCCTCTAGCGGGGAAGGTCGTCCTCTTTGACCGAGCACGCAGCTTCGGGAGGGACACACATGGAGCGGTGAGGGAGGAAGGGGACACCTACCTAGCCAGCCAGATCAGCCGAATCAACCCTGGTGATCAACGGGGTGACAAATGTCGCAGCCAGATCGCCCTCACATCCCAAAGAGGATGGGATGAATTTGGTCTCTGGAGTAAGGTTGCCAGATAAAATACAGAGTACTCAGTTTAATTTAAATTCAGATAAACAACAGTTTTTTAAAAAATATAAGTATTTTTTAATACTTATATTAAAATTTTTAATTTTTTTATTATATTTAATACTTATATTGTCCTAAATATTGCATGAGATATACTGCAAAATTACTTGTTGTTTATGTAAAATTCAAATGTAATTGGGAAGATTGTGGGGTTTTTTTTTTGTTGTTTTTTTTACAGGGACAGAGAGAGAGTCAGAGAGAGGGATAGATAGGGACAGACAGACTGGAACAGAGAGAGATGAGAAGCATCAATCATCAGTTTTTTGTTGCGACACCTTAGTTGTTCACCTTAGAAGAGGTTCATTGATTGCTTTCTCATACGTGCCTTGACCGTGGGCCTTCAGCAGACCGAGTAACCCTTTGCTCGAGCCAGCGACCTTGGGTCCAAGCTGGTGAGCTTTTGCTCAAGCCAGAGGAGCCCGCACTCAAGCTGGCGACCTCGGGGTCTCAAACCTGGGTCTGCCGCACCCCCGTCCGACGCTCTATCCACTGCACCACCGCCTGGTCAGACAAGATTGTGTTTTTATCTGCTAAATATAGCAACTGCATTCAGATGGGAGGAAAGAGCTCTGGTCCTCCAGTTGGCCTCCTAGCCCCTGGGATGGAGAAAGGCAGTTCTGTGGGGGTAGTTTAAATCAGATTTTACAGTTTAAAAAGTAGACCACAGAAAGTTAACCACTCGACAACATGTAATTAGTAGTGGCAAAATTGGGTGGAGGCCCTGGCCCAAAGCTTGTTTCCACTATATCAAAGTGGCTAGCATCTCCTTGGTGGGCAGGTGACTGTCACTGGGTGGAGATCATGGTTAATAATGTTGCCTGAGCTTTCTGTCACATACAGACCGGATATTGCTCATTTTTCCAGGTGAGCCTCACATAAAAGTTAACCCTTAATTCCTCCTCCAGGCCATGCTTCCTCCTCCACCTCCTCCCCAGCCTATCACCTTTAAGAATGGTTCCAGATTCCAGGCTCTGCGTTTCATCTTGGAGATGAACACCTTCTCCACCTGCGCTCCTCACTTCCACACTCCCACATTACTGTGTTCATCCTGAGGGAGGCTCCCCCAAAGGGAAATACGCAGCAAGACAGAGTCTCACGTGCCTGGCCCCTAGAAGGCGTAAGTGTAGGTGTGCTGTGTGTGAGTGGATAGATGGGCCGTCCCCTCGTCTCCGTAACTGCACAGCTTTTCTGGGATACACTTTAGTCTTTATTTTTCCCACTCTGCTCATTGGCCTCTTACTTGATCAGTAAACAACTCCTGCTTTGTTTGAGAATTCTAGCTAGTGATTAAACTTGGCTTATAACACAACTATCATCTAAAAGGATACTGCTCCAGGGCTGGCCAGGATAGAGACATAAACATGGCTGGCCTCGAAGGAGTTGTGTCCTCTAGGTCATAGATATCTAAAGACACTATCAAGCTTGTGGGCATCCAACACATTCAACTTTTCAAAACCCCGGCATCCAACTTTTCTGTTGGCCACATTATCCATCTTGTATACAGGGGGAAACTGAGATTTAGAATGAGAACATGTTTTGCTCAAGGTCAGGAGAAGTTACTGTCAAAGCCAGGGTTGGATCACAGGTCTTCTAACTTCACAGCTCTTTTCAGTCAGCTGAAGTGACTGAATCACCAGGCAGCTTCTTAGAAGAGGTTATGTTAATGAAAAAAATAGGGAGTTGTGCCTGACCAGTGGTAGTACAGTGAATAAAGCACTCACCTGGGATGCTAAGGTCCCAGATTTTAAACCCCAAGGTCACTGGCTTGAGGATGGGCTCACTGAAATGATCCCACTGTCACTAGTTTAAGCCCAGAGGTTGCTGGCTTGAAGCCCAGGGTCTCTGGCTTGAGCAAGGGGTCACTGGCTCGGCTTGAGCCCCCCAGTCAGGGTCCATATGGAAGCAATCACTGAACAATTAAATTAACTTGCAAGTACAAGTTAATGCCTAAAAAATAATTAGGGAGTTGGTCCTGGTGGTTTCCACCTCTTGCACCAGTCTCCCCGCTTCTCTCCTCCCTGGCACTCAGGAACTCGCATTCCCACAAAGCCTGTCTTCTCTCCCTTCTCTAAGAGACCCAAACTGATCCCTGGTCCTTACACTGCCAGGCACAGGTGCATTTTTATTAGTAATTAACCTCATAAAGCACCTCCATATACAGTTTTCACAATACTCCATGAAGTAAACTAATTGTATTATAAACTTTGTGGGTGAGAAACCTGGCTCTGATGGTGGCTGGGTCCAGAATCCAGAAGAGAAGACTGATCCAGTCTCTTAACTCTGTAATGACTGATTTCCAGACAGGGTGGACTATTCTTTCAGAGGAGGATGGAGGGGGAGACCTTTCAGCACCCCTGGAATCAATCACCACATGTAAACAACTCCTGCAGGTATGGCAAGCCCTGAGAAGCCAAGTAGAATGGTGACTCTGTAGTCCTCGCTCCCACCCCTACTGCCCAGCCTCGCCTCTGAGCTGTCACCTGGCCATCTTGAGTTGGGCATCTGTTCTCTCATCCTCAGAGGACCATGTTCTTTATTGAAAGCAGAAGGCCAGGCTCTGCATCTTCCTTCTCTAGGGAGCAGACACCTGAGAGCAGGTGTGTGCCTGTGACTCCATCAGGGAGGGGAGGGAACAGGCAAGACTCATTTCTGAGGGTGAATCAAAGCTTGAGAAACCCCAGCCCCACCCTGCAAACAAAAAACAAGGTGACTGGGCAACAGAGACATGACACTGGGAGGGGACCCTGCCAGAGACAATGTGAAGGATCATCTATCTCTTCCTCTAGACACATTCCCACAAGGGCAATTTGTCTCGGTTTTGTGGAGAAAAGAATTGTTGATGGCTCCATCTAGAGACATAGGGGACATATTTATTATGCTATTTCCAAGAAAGAAACAAGAAAAGACAAAAAAGGAGAGCTCTGGGTCACTTATGAGAGGCTTTTAGGATGGGAGGACTGTGCGTGGCAGAGAGAACCATGGAGATTTGGGGCTGCCAGTATTCCTGTATCTTAGCTGCTTATCTAGTAAAATTAAAAATTTTAAACTGAGAAAATCACATCTCATTTTAAAAATTGTAATCATGTCAGATTTGCTTTACCTGATTTCTGATTGATGCTTAATCAGCAGCTGTGGCTTAGAACACTTCAGTTTAGAGTTTTTCCCTTTACCAATTACTTACTCTATAAACAAGCACTTCAAAGGATGCTACAGTAAAGAGATCTTGTGACCTTTTCTTAATGTGGAAAATCTATTTGCAACATGCATCACTTCACCCTCTAATTTATCTGTTTGCAAGTAAGATGCTCAGATACTAATGCTAGGTATTCTGTATGATGGTATTAAAGGAAGTCCCATGGAGAGAGGAGTGAGATGATGGGTCTCCAGAAATATGTGATAAATTTATCTCCTCCCTTTACCCC
The DNA here is from genome assembly GCF_036850995.1 of Saccopteryx leptura. NCBI lineage: Eukaryota > Metazoa > Chordata > Mammalia > Chiroptera > Emballonuridae > Saccopteryx > Saccopteryx leptura. The sequence goes on from NC_089504.1 coordinate 289,534,688, forward strand.
TCATCCCTGTGTAATAGGTTTCAGAAGACCCTCAACAGTCCCAGGAGTTTTAAAAGGGGAAAATAAAGTCCTGAACCTGGTAAGAGGCTAGTCCCAATAGAACACGCATAGATTGTTACCTGTGGAAATTGAAAACTGGCTATGGAAAGAGAAGGAGTGAATGGGGCAGAGTCACTCTCTGAAAAGATGGCCAAGGTCATCCTCTTGAAAGTCAAATAGTGCTGAAACACAGTCACCCTTTCCTCAACATGAAAAGTGTAGTTAGAGACCTAAGGAAGGAGTCAGGGGAGTAAAGAAATAGCTCACCTGACACTCAGTCCTCATTGGCTGTCAGATCTTGAACACATCCCTTCACTTTACTAAACCATAATTTTCCTGTTCTCCAGTATGAGAAAAATGGCTAAAACTTTCTCTAAGGTCCCATCGTGTGCTAACATTCTATATATGTACGGTTAAGTCTGGGAGAGCAGCTGTGTTAGTCGAAGTGGGATTAATAGTGAATTGAGAGCACTGAGGTTGAGTTCAGTCTCAACCTGAAAGAGGGCTGTAATTGATCAGAGGCACCTGCTATGGGAAGACTAAGTGCCCACAGGTGTGCAGGCAGTCATTGAGGAATGGTTTAGCCTAAAGCAGGGAGAGATGTGCTAGGATTTATGAGTGAGAATAATTATGAAGCACTTAAAGAAGGAGAGAAGGTATGAACTGTTTAAAAATCCTACACAAGCTGACACTACCTATAATTCCCATTTTAGCTTCCACCTTTCCTTAATATAGCTGTTAAGGGCATTGTTGTTTCCAAAACTCGCCTCATGCTTTCTTGCCTCAAATTATTCTATCTGTGATAGTCCTCTACTCTCACATTTCCCAGTGATATTCAATGTAATCTTTAGGGACTGTTTTAACTATTACTTTCTCCATGATCTTTCCTTGATTCTTCCAAACAGATTTTCCTCTTCTGCAGACCATCTATAGCTTTTGATTTCTACCTACTTGAAGTACTTTTAACAAAATTTTTTATTTGAAATATATATATATAAATTATAAAATATTTATTTGTTTGTTTATTTATTTATTTTAGCATTAAATGTAAGTTCCATGATGGTAAGAAGTATTTCACCTTCATCATATATTTATGTGCTTATCATCTACCCCTTCATACTAGCCAAACACATATTGTATCCACTCAATCAATATGAACAGATGAATGCAAAATGAATGAGTTAATGATTTGTAAATAAATAAGTTGAATTGAATGGTAAACCTACGGTTAGACATTTTGGGTTTATAATCAGAACCGATGAAGTACCAAGATGTTATCTGAGTTAGTCCATCTTTTCAAGTTCAGGTTGATACTTGCCTTCTCTAAGTAGCTCTTCCTGTTAATCTCAACTATGTGCATTGTCTTTATATGTCTCAAATTTGAAAATCTATGCTGACATCAACCATTACCTGTAGGCAGCCCTGGTATTTGGGTGTGTGTGTGTGTTTGTGTGTGTGTGTGTGTGTGTGTGTGTGTGTTTGCACCCAGCCAAACTCTAGAATCCTAAGAGCAGGAAGGATGTTCAGGATAGAAATTACACACTAGTAAAAACTGGTGTTTGGCCACCTGATAAATTAGCTAGCCAGTGAGTAGGTGATACAATTACTAAAAGATGCTGTTGAGTGAGTGAGTCAGAGAGTGAGTGAAAAAAGGAAGGAGTGAGTGAGTGTATAAATAACAAATGGGCTGACAAACCAGCTGTCTGTCTGGCTAGATTTTTTAACAACTTGCTAATTAATTGGTTGAGTTATTGACCAATGACCTACTGTTTGGCTGACTGGTTAACTGGCTGCTGAGGATAATTTTGGAAAGCAGAGCCTGGTTAATATAGCAAAAAAAGCCCATTTGAGGACATGAGATTAATGGTATAAAACCAAAGAGACAGTAGGAGCTCCTAAAAGGAGTATACTATGAGCTGGACAACTATTTTTTAATTGTCCTTCTTTCTTCTGCTAGCAGTACTCTGTGATTTCCTTTCCTGGCTAGTTGAGCTCAGTATATGTAACCTCAAGCAAAGACCAGCCAGATTCAGTAATGTGGAACAGGAGCTCTCTTCCTGGAAGAAGATGCTGAGGTTAAGAGGACTTTTTCATTTTGGGTGCTGCCCACTGAGGAGTCTGGTTTTTCACTGTGCTTTGGGCACTGGGGGTAGTGAGCTGGGGCTCAGATCTGTCCCTCAGGTCAGAGAAAGGAACCCTTGTGTTGGACAGACAAATTAGCAGATACCACAAGCTGGGCTAGTTCTTCCAGTCAATACCTTGTGCTCTGACCACAGAGACATTCCTTGGGGAAGTGCCTGCAAAAGGCAGCGGGCAAGGGCTTCCAGACCCAGCCTTATACAATGCCCTTTGATGACTGAGACCCCCAGGTTGGACCAGGGCTCACAGAGCTCAATGCTTCCACTCTGTTCTATGATTGGCTTTGTACCTGCTCAACAGACTAATATACAAACATATCACTGTGCCACAGCCATCCAACTGAACTGGATGAGAAGGGAAGGAGCAAGACAATACCTCATATCCATAGCAACCAAGCTACTCCATGGCCAAACCCCAGTGATTCTCCATCCACAGATCTCCAGATCAAGTCCATGGTTGCAGACAGTGTTTAGAAGGCCCTCCATACTCTGCCCTTTCAGAGAAGGCTTCTAGTGTCTCTTCCCAGTCAGTCCACCCTCCTCTACTGCTCCAGCTATAGCTGTGATGAACTATTCACAGTTGTTTTTTCTTTAAATAATTTGCTAGTTTTCTCATTCTTCTCTGCCAACAAACTATTCCCTCTGACTGGGGTCACCTGTCCCTCATCTGCACCTGAATAATCTTAGAACTTCAGAAACTAGTTCATTTCTTCCCTGAACAACCCCCATTCTGTGTTACCCAGGCAGCATTCAGTGTCTGTGTTTGCTCAGGAAACCCCTGTCCTAAAACTGATTTTACTGATTTAGATAGAATATCCACTGTCTGTCCTACTGTTAACTGTAAACTCCTTGAGGGCAGAACATTCCCTGCTTTCCTTTGACTCCTATATGTAGCAGTGTAGTACTTCATCCATCATAAACATGCAATGAATGCAAGTGCAGACAAACCAAGTATGTGGTCAGTGCAGGGCACACACATGTATGGCTGTGAGGGGCACACATATCCTCTGCTGAAGCAGAGTGCAGTTTTTTCCACATTACTGGGGATTTCCTCCCTTGCTCTTGGCCCTGGTCAAACAGGCCTTCCTGATGCTTTTTTTGCAGCCTGTACTTTTCTCCTTCACTGGATTGTGATTCTACTACTAAGGGTCTTAGCATTTCTTTGCATACAGGAGAACTTGATAAAGGTTGGTTGGGTTTTCTAGGATGAGACTCACAGTTCAAAAGAAGACAATATCGGGATCAATAATTCTAAGGAGTAGATATTTAAGAATCTCTGATGTGAGTGAGGCAGATTGTGCTACGTTCATAAATGCTTTGCTGCCTGAGCCCCTCTCCCCAGGGGCTACCCTTCCCTGCCCCTTGGTGATGTCAGCCCTGGATGTGGCTTGCTTTCCCCATAAAATGTAAACTTGGAGAGCCACAGTTCAGCATGCTCTCTTTCATCTCTGCCATGGCACAGGCTGTGTTCCAGATTGGGCTGCACTGCCAGCCAGCATTCTGAAGTTAAGTTAATGTATAACAGGACAGCTGCTGACTTTTAGTGGGTAGGTAAGGTGAGCGGGAAATAATCCTTTGTTGTTTTAAGCCACTGATATTTGGGACTCATTGGTTACTGAAGCATGACTTAGCCCCTTCTGACTTTTTTCTCCCAAGGAGATTTCACTCTTAGTTCTACTTGACTCTGGCCAAAGGGGAAGAAAAATTTAAGTAGAGGGTATACTAACTGGTAGCCAAGACAGTGACTCAGGTGTGTGTCTATGTGCCCGTGAGGTAGAAGGACAAGGAAGAGAAATGGAGAAGGCAGTGGTGGCCTACGCAGTACACGCAAGGACCATCTGCAGGCAGGCAACTGATATTTTCCCACAAATGACTTTCTGTTTGTGGCTGGGATACTAAATAAGCCAACTCTTTCCTTACTCTGGCCACCAGACCTTGAGCCAAACCATAACAGACATCAATCAGCCCCTAGGTAGTCACCGCAGAGTACCATCTGTTGGGCCTTCTGAGCCAGTACAGCAGTTTTCAATAGCAGCATAGTTCCTTCCTCTGGGGTTGGTACACACCCACAGACGGCAAGGAGACCCTGGTAATTTCCTCACCTGACTTTTCAGGCAGAGAAACTAAGGACCTCAGCCAGTACCCTTCTTATTCCAATGGCTTCTCAGGCTGGACCAACCACACTAGCTTAAGAAGGTGGGACCAGCTGCTTCGGCATTGGAGCCAGTGCCTTTCCAAGGATCCCTTGGCTGTTATAGGTGGTAGTGGGGTTCCATGTAGACAAACTGGTTTGAGTCAGTAGATAGTGTGGGAAGTAGGGAAGGACACGATGGAGTTCGTGAGAGCCAACGTGGACGGAGAGCAACAGAAGCTCTTGCTGTAATAGCTTCCATTGACCGAACAGCTACTACTTGACATGTAAGTGTCTACATCATTCCCCTATCCCCATAAGAGAAGAGTACCACCTCTGTTTAGCACATGAGGAAACTGAAACCCAGCAAGGGTAAGTGCCTTTCCAAAGTCATGTTGCTGGTAAGAGGTTGGGCCAGAATACAAGCCCATGATGATTTAGTTCTAAGACTGAACTCTGTGCTGCTTCACGCTGCTTCTCCCCAAACTATGTGCTCTCTGTGCCTCCTCTTCACTGCATCCTCCCAGCACAGGGCACATGGACAGGCAGAGCCGACACACAGACCACACGATGCGGTTCTTTCTGGGAATCAGTGGACTGCAGGATGAGGGGTTGCTGGGCGAACAAATGGTGTCTGCAGGCAGCAGGCCTCAGCTGGACACTGCCCTAGCCGAGTGGAAGACCACTTCCGCAGAGTCCCGTAGTCATCTGAACGTGCAGGACCTTTAGCAATACAGCATACGCTTAGGGAGAGCCTATCGGTGCCAAGGCCAGTGGTTGGTGAACAAACAGGTAATGACCAAGAAGACAAGTGACCAGATGATAAAATTCCAGGCCAGCTGAGTGCTGCACACTAGGGAAGCCACAGGACATTTAAATATCCCCTGGGGGGGTGTCACAAAAGGCTTCTGTACCCTGTAGTTAGACTCTTGCCCTCTTGTCTCTTTAAGAATCACTACTCTAACAAACTACTGTTATAAAAAGAGCAGGGAAGAAGTTATGAAGCACAAGCCTAGCTTGTAGAAAACCTGCAGATGCTGGAGTGTTCCCTCGGGTTGTGAGGATACAGAGACCTGTGTGCATGAAGGCAGGGAAGGAGTGTCCAGAAACAACCCCTGTAGTGGAACCTGTGCTGTGAATGAGGGACCAGCTTGCAGACCAGATGATCTGGTCACATGGCCCCCTCTGGGTCCATTCTCCTTTGGCTGCAACTGAACTTTTAGCGCAGTCCTGTTTAAAGGCTGCTCTGGCTTCATTTTAATCCTGACACAAGGTCTTAAAAAGTGGAAGTCACCTTAGCAATCTCCAGGTGGAAGGTGCATCTCAAAGAGTAAGAACTGGGCTGAAGGGCCGTGCATACTGTCTCGGAGCCTGTTCCCACTGGTGACCTCAAAAGACCATCTCTGATTTCAGCTGGTGGAGATTTCTTACAGAGGTAGCTTCAATTACCACTCAGCATCCAGTCTTCCACAAAAATCTGGCTCCGAATCCTGGGAAGACAGTCCCTCTTGGTTCAATCTGGAAGAAGAAGGGACTTGTCATCAGCCCCAATATGAACCATGTGTGCCGCTTTGTTGGCACCCACAGGTGTCCTGAACACAAGCCTGGCCTTACTCCCCTCTTTACAAGGTCACTGGTCTCCACTGTCTGATCCTCTTTCTTCTCCTTTCCCTCTTTTCACGCCACCTGTCCTGAACCCAGTGGTCACCAGCCCTTTGGGCTAGCAAAGCCAACACTCTATTCACTACCCCAGTCTGTTCTAAAGAGTGTCCAAATGAGCCTCTTTAGACCAAGATTCTGATTTTATCTCTCTTCCCAGGGGACCCAGTCATAATACAAGGCATGATGGGAGGCCAGCAGGAAACTTTAATAAGATTATAGTAGCTGGCAAAACTTTCATGACCATCCACTATGTGCATGCATGTATACACATGCACACACATATACACACTTTGTCTGCAAGGGGCCAAGGCACACACAGGCCACCATCCTAACCCAGTCTCAAGCAGAAAATGGAATAAGGACCTTCCATGAAAACTTGAATGGAAAATAGCTGACTGTTGTCAATCGATCTTAAAAACCATAGGCTAATCTGTCACCCTCTCCCCACAAAGATGCTCTATCTAGCTCAATGCATATTTGTCTTGCCACTTAGTTTTTATTTCTTCAAGGCCACATGAGCAAGGAAAAGGGCTGCTGGGTGGTTCCATGGAGGCCAGAAGTAGTGTCTAAGCATTCCACTGGACATCACCCAGAGTTCTCTTCTACCGAGTACTATATGCAATGCAGATGAGAACAGCTCCACCCTGCTGGCCCAGCTTAACCATGGGAGAAGAGTAGAATTAGTCAAAAAGCGGGGCTTGCATGAAAGACAGACCTATATTGAAATCTCAACTTGCCAGCTAATAGCTGTGTGGTCTTGGGCAAAGTTTGTTACCTCCTTGGGTGTTTTATTTTTCTTTTTGTGATAGAGAGAGAGAGAAAGAGAGACAGAGAGAGGGATAGATAGGAACAGACAGACAGAGAGGGAGACAGTTGAGAAGCATCAATTCTTTGTTGCGGCACCTTAATTGTTCATTGATTGCTTTCTCATATATGCCTTGACTGAGGGGCTACAGCAGACTAAGTGACCCTTGCTCAAGCCAGTGCCCTTGGGCTCAAGCTGGTGAGCCTTGCTCAAACCAGATGAGCCCGCATTCAAGCCGGCGACCTCAGGGTTTCAAACTTGGGTCCTCTGCATCCCAGTCCAATGCTCTATCTACCGTGCCACAGCCTGGTCAGGCCCTACTTGGGTCTTATTATTCTCATTTCACAAAATAAGATTTTTTTATCTTTTATAATAGTAATAAATATTGTAGAGGAAAACTGTTAAAATCTTAGTATAGTGCTTTATTTATAGATGTAATTCACTACCCTTAAATATATATGTGTTTATAGACAATGTAAATATATATATATATATATATATATATATATATATATATATATAAATTTAAAACTAGCCATAGACTATGTGTGTGCTTTGGCTCTGTGTAGGGAAGTAGAGAAGCAAGTTAGTCCTAAGACTGAAGAATATTAAAATATAGATGTATGTTTTAGTGAAGCTTGCTCTGAGTCTTTCAAGAAAGCCATACAAAATGTCTGGTCCCTGGGTGGCCCCGTTCCAGCCTTACTACTTTAATGGTTTTTCATGACAGTAACTAGTTAGGAGAAGAAGAGATTAAACTGAGATTACAGTGAGTCACCCCACACTGAGTCAGAATGGGAAGGAAGCTGAGAAAGAGCCCAGCAGGCTCCACATTGTCACCTGTGCGGTGAGGAAGCCAAGGCCCAGGGAAAGGAAATGACTGGCTCTGGAACACATAGGGGCCAGGGCAGAGCACAGACAAGAGCCTGGGTCCCATGCCTCTCTGCCCAGAGCTCTTTGTTTGGGGCTAGAGTGCCTCCTAAAACCCACTGAAGGTGACCTCCTGTTCCCTCCTTGTTCACTCCATCCGAAGGCTGTACGGAGAGTTGAAGATGGAGGGAAGTTTCCTTTTTATTTTAGTGAAGAGTGAGATGGGCACAGCCACAGTGTAATACCTAAGAGTAAGTGTGAAAATTCCAGAGGAGAGGGAACCAAAATAAATTCTAGGAGTCAGGAGTCGTTGTCCACAACGGCTTGTCTGCCCTGAGAGAACCCCCAGACAACAACAGTGCCGACACGCACGCATGGACATGGGTGGCACCACAGTGACTCGGGAGGAGTTCCAGCAGACGTGGCCACGGGCCAAACCTGCTGAGTCTCAGTGTTGGGCGTCTGTCTGCGATTCCCCGAGGAACGCCAGGCAGCCACGCCACATGTGCAAACATGCTGGGGAAGGCAGAGCCACCAAACTGGGCTTCTCCGGCGGCTAGAGCTGGAGCGTCCCTGCTGAAAGCCATCACCAGCTGGGGACCACCTTGAGGCAGAGCAGGGCGTGTGTCCAGCCCCCAGCCACTGAGGTGCCCTCACTTTCCCAGGGGGCTTGTGGAGGAGGCAATGAGAGACAGACAGACTACCACTGCCTGTCTGCTTCAGTCTCTAATTCAGACCTTGAAGTTTGAACTATTCTCATTTCACAGCTTAGAAGAACAGTCAAGTAAGTTGGCCAAGATTTCTCAATAAAATGTAGAAAAGAGGGATTGAACCCAGGTCTGTCAGGCTCCAAGTTGGGTGGGTGTTCTTTTTCTTGCACATACCCTTTCCAGGGACTCTCTATATTCAGAACATGTAGCTCTGTTCTTCTCTGAGAAAGGGACTCCTCCTTCCCAGCCCTGAAGACCACACCCTTCACCCTGGGTTCTCTGCTCCATGGGCATGTGCTCAAGGCTGATGAGAATGCACCAGAGGCCTGGAGCAAAGTGAGAGGACAAACCACTGGACAGGAGAACAGAGGCTGGGCTCTGCTTGGGAACCATGCGCATGAGTGACAGTGACTGTCAGTATTTATGTGTTCGGGTGTCTGTGTATGTGTGACGTGTATTGGAGTGTGATTGACAGTATGCAATTATGTGTAGTGTGTGGTGAGTTGTGATGTCATGTGAGAGCTCATGAATGTATATGTTGGGGAATATGAATGTGAGGGTGGAAGCATGTGTCAGTGTGCAAGAGTGAGTATGCACAAGGCTGGTATTCAGCAGGTACATACAATTATACACAGGTGTTACTGAATCCATGGTTAAAATGTTAAAACTACTTCTGTAACAGATGGCAAATAGCGATTACATCAGCTCCTGTGCCCACCAGTAGTCCTGATACCCCCTGGGTGCCCAGCTCAGTCTTCCACGCCATCAGGAAGGTGGGAACCTATGCCTGTCACAGCAGAGGCCTCTGCTCTGATGCTCAATGCCAGTCTCCAAAGTTGTAGAATTTACCTTGAGTAACAACCTTGTGTATGTGACTAATGTGAGTGTGTGAACATGCACGCGTGTGCATCCCTGTGCAAACAAGTGTGAGTATGAGAACATGCTGGTCTTGCCTTCCTAATGAGTTGGTGGATTGCAAGTTCTTGAAAGATAGGCTCCAGGCTTTGTTCTTTCAGTGACTAATATGCTCAGTGCCATGTTGTAAAGAATAAAGACCAGTGAGCCAGAGGGTCCCAACTTTGAATCTTGGCTCTGCCATCTGCAAGCTGTTATTACTGTGAGCAAGTAAGGAGTTTCCCAAGAACTTCAGTCTCCAGCTCTAATGGGAATAGTAATACCTACTTCAACAGGGCAGTGTCAATGTGTGGAAAATCCTGGCACACCCTGGCTCAATCAGGTCTCTGCCCTGTGAATGCTTTCTCAGCTTGTCAGCCTCAGTTCTTGCCTCCAGGAAGCAAGGCCTGCCTCAAAAAGACATGGCTGACTGTGTGAACTGACAGGTGAGAATCCCTGTGGCCAAAGCTGCCGAGGACTGCCTGGAGAGCAGGACCCTTTGTGGGCAGCTGTTAAAGAAAGGTGAGGTCCTAGAAGAAAAGAAAGGGTGATCACTAATGGGGTAATTATGTCCTAGACCAAATCCTGTGTCTCCCTGTGAACACCCACTCAGAACTATGGGTCATGCTATGCTTACTATTTATTTATATGTCTCACTGAAATGCACCCCTCCTCTTTAACTCCAAAAGATATTCTCCCCATGATGCAGATGAGAAAAGTGAGATCTAGAAAAGTGAGATCTAGAAAAGTTATATAATTCATTTTAGGTCACACAACAAAAGACAGGTGGTTCTGGGATCCAAACCCAGCATAATGGGCATAAGAGAAAAATCAGCTTATGTATGCATATGCTAATTATGGTCACTGGTAGAGAAGAACACTAAACAAAGCCCATCCTTGAGTTTCTGTTGATGTAATACTCTGGCGGAAATGTTTGTGAGACATATCACAAGACTGGAGCCATCCTTTGTGGTGTCCAGCTGGTGTTGGTGACTGCAGAGGCCACACTCTCTAACCACCATGGACTGGGGCTCAGACACTGGATGCCTGGACCCCCTTTGCATGCCTGGCACTCACAGCATTGGCTCCTGTTATGCCCAGTTGTGTAATGCCCTCCACCCTGCCTGGCCAAATCCCCCTGTAATTCTACTCTAAATCTCAGCTCTCTAAGCATTCCTCACTGGATAGACATTTCAGGGAGCTCTGTGGTTGGTGCTGTGATGATAGCGATGGCCAAGTTCTTCCTCCTCCCCTCAGTAGTTCCTACTGTTCTCCCTCTGTCTCCTCTGAACTCAGAGGGCTAGAATGAAATATCTAATCTGCCCAGTCACCCCTTAATTAGACGCCACCTTGTCTAATTGTTACCCGGGGGTCTGAGTTCAGTCTTTTTCTAAGCATGGATAAACCAAAAGGCCCCAAGCCCTGTAATGTATTCTGTGTTTCCACAGCACCCAGCACATTCTGAGCAAATGGGAAGGGGTGGTGCTTACTAAGGGTGTACTGTTAGGTGGATGGACAGGGCAGATGGATTAGTGATGAATAAATGGATGGATGGATGGAGCATAACTGAAAGGCATTAAAGAAGGTCTAATGGAGGAATAAGAACCCAGCCTTTCAGGGAAGCAATGCTAAAAGCTGCAGTCTTTAGCTAACTTTGCATTCTCCAAGGTCTGTAATGTATGTTGGGGATAATCCAGACCTTTAATTTATGTTATTTTTCCCTCTGGCTCCTTTTGGGTACTTCTGCTAATTCTCAGTGACTCCCCTGGAGCCCAGAGGCATGAAAAGGGAGACAGGTGTAGGAGAAGAGGTTCAATTACCCTAATCTTTGGACTATTTTGTAAGAGGAAAGTTTGGTGGAGAGAGATGAGGGTAAATTGGGGGGAGTAATAGAAGCAATAGAAACAAAAAGGTTGGATTACCTATGGGTTCAAATTTTCTGGTTACTTCAATCTTCCATGAATGTAGGGGATTAAAAATAGGATGTTGGTGGGGGAAAATAGCCCAGGAGAATCCCCAACTGAAGAAAAATGAGAGCTGTAATTTTTATCATATTGATGATGCACATGTGTGTGTTGGTTATATGATGTTTGCATAGACTGTCTTCTAATTATACATTTTGTTAACTTGGAAAAAGCCTTGGTCTTTTCTTTCACTTGTGGATCAATTTTTCAAGCTCCTATCCTCAATTTATTTTGACCCATAAGCCCTTGAAGTGTGATCTCTGAATTAGGAGTTATTTGCTTCAGTCTTTTTCCTTTACTATGGAGCTCTTGGCTGGGAGCTCTCCTACTCTCCCTGGCAGACGAGGAGGCTGTGTTTTCCTTGCAGCCATTGTCATCACCCCCCTCCACCCTGGTTTCATGTGGCATGTACGCTTTCTGTGGATGAGGGATGTGTCTCTGTGCCCCCACCTCTCCTTCCCTGGGCAGGACATTGTGAGTATCTGCAGTTCAGAAGGGCACCTCTCCCCACCTTCTCCTCTTGCTGCACCCAGATGCTCCACTCTCCTGGGGCTCTGGGTTAAGGAGCGAAATACAAAATTTGCAGAAATGTAAAACTGTAAAACAGTGCCCTGGGCAGATAGTCGGTTATAACATTGTTCCAATATGCCAAGTTTGCGAGTTCGATTCCTGGTCAAGGCACATGCAAGAATCAAGTAATGAATGCATGAATAAGTGGAACAACAAATCAATGTTTTTCTCTCTCTCTCCCATCCTCTCTCTCTCTCTCTCTCTCTCATAAATAAATAAATAGATAAATAAATAGATAGATAGATAAGTAAGTAAGTAAAAATTGTAAAAAAATTGTCAAACAGCACAATAACAGACATTAGTGCCAGAGGAATTTTATTTAATTGTTTGGAAAACAGGAGCAGAAATGAAGGGTGATAGGGAAGGGTGTCCAGGCTTGTTGCCCAGGTTTCTAAAAAGCCGACAGGGCGATGTAGATACATGTCAGCAAAGATGACTAGACACTTTAGAACCAGATCTTTGTCTAGGATGGAAATTACAGCTGATAATTAATAAGCGGTAGAGATTGAGGAAGCCGCCATCTGGTACTACGTTTCCCCGAGTGTGGCTGGCGGTGAGTGCGGCTGTCATCTGGCTGTTTGAGGGAGGGGTTGGCTTCTTGCTCTGTTTTCCCTGGGGGCTTGGCCTCTAGTCACATGTCCAGGCTTACTTCTGCTTGGACTTCTTGCACTGCTGGAGGTGGTCACTTTGGCTGGCACTTGAGTGGAGGCTGGCAAGTCTGCTTGGTCTGCTGACAAGGTGGGGGGCAGCACACCTTGGGTGGGGGGCAGCACTGCTGAGGTGGGGGGCAGCACTGCTGAGGTGGGGGGCAGCACACCTTTGGTGGGGGACAGCACTGCTGGGGTGGGGGGCAGCACTGCTGAGGTGGGGGGCAGCACACCTTTGGTGGGGGGCAGCACTGCTGAGGTGGGGGACAGCACACCTTTGGTGGGGGACAGCACACCTTTGGTGGGGGGCAGCACTGCTGGGGTGGGGGGCAGCATGGAGGAGGTGGGGGGCAGCACTGCTGAGGTGGAGGGCAGCACACCTTGGGTGGGGGGCAGCACTTCTGTTTCTGCTGAGACATTCTGGCTGGACGTACACCTGGAAGCAGAAAGACACAGAAGTGAGGAACGTTTACTCTGGGCCCAGATGACCCTCCTGTCACGTTCAGTTCACATCCTGCTCTGCTTTTACTTTGCTCCCCTGATCAGGTCACTTTACCTATTTACAGTGTGAGTGTGTTTGTGTGTGTGTGTGTGTGTGTGTGTGTGTGTGTGTGTGTGTGTGAGTGAGTGAGTATAAATTGTAGCTAAGTGTTTGTAAGTCATTTTGACTCTTTCTGAGACAAAGAAAGAAGAAAGGAAGGAAGAAAAGAAGGAAGAGAGGGAAGGAGGGAAGAACAGAGGTAGGGAAGAAGAGAGGAAAGGGGAGAAGGAGGGAGGGTGGGAGAGAAGAAGAAAAAATGAAAGAGGAAGCAATCAAAGAAAAAGAAGAAAGAGAGAGAGAGAGAAAGAACAAAAGTAATATGCTGTTATGACAAAGACTGTGGAATCTAGAACAGGGCTACATGGGATCTGAGATCTGAGTCCTGGCTAAACCATTAAACAGCTGTGTGACTGAGCAAGGTATGTACCTTTCGTTGCTTACTTCTGTTGAGGGTGCTATAAGGATTAAAGGAGTATATAAAATGCATACATACAAATGTGCATACATACATATATAAATGTATTCACATACACAGTACCTAGCACATAATGAGCACTGTGTGTTTCAATTTATTAAATAAATTTATAAAAATTCAGAATGAATGGTAATGAGCAGCTCAACTACTTTCTAAGAGAATATATAGAAAAGAGAAATTTAGACATAAAATGGACTTTTTTGATTAATTACAATGAGGAAAGCAAAACTCAGAAAGGGAAGTAGTTGTTCTCCAGCCACTCAGCACAGATGGAAATAGTGGCCCCTGGTTCCCAGAGTAGGACTCTGCCTCATCCTTTTTTTTTCTTTTTTTTCTTTTTTTTTTGTATTTTTCTGAATCTGGAAATGGGGAGAGACAGTCAGACAGACTCCCGCATGCGCCCGACCGGTATCCACCCGGCACGCCCACCAGGGGCGATGCTCTGCCCACCAGGGGGCGATGCTCTGCCCCTCCGGGGCGTTGCTCTGCCACGACCAGAGCCACTCTAGCGCCTGGGGCAGAGGCCAAGGAGCCATCCCCAGCGCCTGGGCCATCTTTGCTCCAATGGAGCCTTGGCTGCGGGAGGGGAAGAGAGAGACAGAGAGGAAGGAGGGGGGAGGGGGAGAACCAAATGGGCGCTTCTCCTATGTGCCCTGGCCGGGAATTCTGCCTCATCCTTTTGTCCGTGCTTCTCTGTCTTCCTTGGGCTTCTGCACTTCCACTCCCCGAGACAGCCCGCTCTACTCCTGCGCAGAATCCACCTCTCTCTCAAAGGGCAGCTCTGCAGGTTGTTCTGCCCCATAGCTGGGCCCCCCTTCTCCTTCTACCGCGTCCCTCTCAGAACATGGCAAGATCAACACCCACAGAACACCAGCAGGAGCCTCAGGATGCTGGCCTCTTAGCAGACCCACCCCCCATCTCAGCCCACCTTCCCACCCTCCTCACTAGATTTATAGACTAAGACAGATTAGTCCCAAATGATACAGGGGAGAGAGATGCCCAAACCACCTGGAGCTCCAGCTCAGCTCCCAGTCTGAGTTTGGGACCATGTGGAGCAGAGCTACGAGAAATGCTAGGTTGCCAGACTCACCCAAGTTCACCAGAGCGACTGAAGTGTGGCGGAGTCGAGGAGTTTGAGATGCTCTGAGCCTGCCGCCTTTTATACTCACACATCCCTGCCCATCATCGTGAGGTGGCCGAGGATTGGGGTGTTCTAATTAGTCCCTAGTTACAATAGAATCTACCTGGCCTTCCTCAAATTTTAGGTTTTACTCATCCCCCGGGGCTGACAGCCACCCTCTTGGAATGGTGGAATTCGGGAATGACGATGCCTTCACTCTGGCCCTGGCCCCTCCTCCCCATCACTTTACAAGGCCTGGCTGCTTTGGATTTCCAAACCTGCTTGTAAGTTTTGACTTAGAACGTTGGCATCTGGGATGGTCCCACAGCAGCATTTAAGACAGTGCTGGTTATATGTGGGGGGGTCTGAGGGCAGTATTCTGGGATGTTCTGGTTGGCAGAGAGGAGGTGGTGGGCTGGGTGGGATATGCCAAGAACATTATTTGAAGGAAAATTTAACGATGGAGGGAGGTGAATGGCTCTCTGGTAAGCCCATTAAAGTCAGCAAACTTATGCTTTGACTTAACCAAGGCTCAGAGCCACGTTCACACTAAACTGGTGGGAAATGGCTTTGGTTTTTGCCTATTGCTATTTAAACAATGTATTGGAGCTGCAGCCCTCTGTCCTGTAGCTATTAAGAAAATCACTAGATGTCATTAAAAGAAATTGGGTGATTACAGTAGACAGTACTCATGTCTCTATTTCTTTACATATGTATAAGTCACCTGGACTCCAGGGTTTCCAAGGAGGTGATTATCATAAGGTCGAGCAGGTGGAGAAACTAAGAAGCATTGAATTAGAATGAGCTTGTGGAGGAGTCACTTGGGCTGGTCCTAGATTCCGAGCTTTGAGTTGCCCAGTCCTGATTCTCCCTCCTCCTGTTAGAGATTCTAGGACAAAGAGGGACAGCACAGACTTGGATGCTGTCCATGTCTGACGAAGGATAAAACATATTTCTAAAGAATATCCAACTGGGGTTTGGGTTGGGGTTCTGATCTTTCCCGGTTAGGTGTCCTTGAGCACTGAATGTCTTTGAGCCTCAGTTTTCTCATCTGCTAAAGAAGGTAATGACATCATTCTGCATGCCAGCAGTAAAGTTAAAATGGACAACATATGTTAATGTGCATAGTGTTTGGCACAAAAATAAGTGTTCAATCATTGTTGGGTGCACCCTAGAGCTGGGCTCTGAATACTAGGGCAAGACACACCCTTAGAAATATGGAATAGGTAGCTGCAAAATTTGAAAGCAAGCAGTGGCACTTATCACCCTGTGACATATGCCCTTGACTAAGAGAAATGGAAATAATGCAAGCTAGTCCTGAGGATGGCACGTTTTACATTTCAGATATGAAAGTCAGCCATTCTTCTACTAAAAACGTAAGATATTTTCCAAGATCTTGGGATGTCATGCTGTCACACACTAGAGGACACAGGAGAGATCAATGGTCTCTGCCTTAAACCACGGTCCTGACTCACTGGGATCACAGGCTGTGCAGAGTCAAGTTCCTGAGAGAGACCCAGAAGCATCCAGTCCTCCCAGGTAAGAGAATCCCTTGGACCTGATGTCACTGACAGGTGAAGCAACCCCACTGAGCCATGGAAAGGATTTCAGTGCAGGTCCCTGGTAGCAGAGCAGTAAGGTTGTGTGGGGCAGTGATGCTGGAGCAAGCACTGACTCATCAAGAGGCACCAGAACTGTGCCTTGCCAGGCACTGTGCTAGGGATGGTGTGAGCATGACAGCCCTCACTGTTCCTAGTACAACAGGGTGTCCACTGCAGCAAGCCAGCTTTTTAAACTGGGCCTATGTGTGGGACAGAAGAATAAAACTGATCATGTCCTCTTGTCTTCCTCCTACTTCCAAATCATATAGATATTTCCTGATTGTTTGAGAGAGATTAACTGAAGTGATCAAACCCAGGTGACACTGGAGTGATGCCTGCCTAGCTGGAGAAAGTGTGAACATCAGCTAACTCATGAGTTTTGAGTCAAATCTGTCAATCTTATTTTGCATGAGCCCCAACCACTCAGAACAGACTCTTGGTGTAGAGTCAGCTATCTTAAGAATACATTGCTTCTATATCTAGAGCACAGAAAAGACATGGGTAACCTATGTTAAAGCCACCATTTCACACATAGGTGGGATATAAAACTGAGACTCATGGACACAGATAAAAGTGCAATCAATGGTTACGGGGGGGCAGTAAAGAGGGACAAGTATGCAGTGATAGAGTGAGTTGACTTCAGTTGATGGGCACACAACATAATCAACAGTTCAAATGCTATAGAGATGTTTACTGGAAACCTACGTACTCTTATTGATCGATGTCACCCCATTAAATTTAATTTTCTAAATTAAAAAAAAAGCCACCAATGACATTAAATGTTCATCCTGGGCATTTGGATGGTATTATTCACTAGCTTTCATTAACATACACTCTGTCTTTCTATTTCTCTAATTTTCTGTCTCTCTTACACACACACATTCACATATACACAGGTAACTCCATGTTCTTGGGGGCATAAGGCTTATTCTCAGTGAAGTTGACGGGGTTGCAGGTGGAACTCGCTGCCATAAGTCCTAATCTCCGAAACATATGGCCCCCATTCCTTTGCATGGCTCCCATTGCCAAGGCTCCCTTTGGCTGCCAAGGATACTGTTTTCTCTTTAGGTTTTCTTCGTGTTCATCTCATACTCAATTTTCTTGCAGGAACATGGACATGACAATGAGTAAGTGAGGTTGAGAAGTGTGTTTTGGAGGAAGGAGGTGAGAGGAGGACTTTACCTCCCAATATTCCTCTGGCTTGAAAACAGATACCTGCTTGCTCATCTTCCATTCTAGGCACCTGTTAGACATTCAGCCTGAGAGGGACCAGGACCCAGCTGGGTAGAAGGGCAAGGGGCTGAGCTTTGCAGGGACTTAGTCAGTCATCAAATGCACAGAAAGCAGACACTGCACGGAGTACTCTGGGACTGGGGAACTGAATGACAATTAGGCTCTGCCCTCAAGGAGTATGTGATCTTGGTGAGATACAGTCAACCCAATGTGACAGAGGAGCTGGGGCTGGGAGGCAGACGCAGTGAGTCAGGACCTGAGGAGTAGGGATGAAATAGGGTAGCACAGGAGCACAGAGGAAGGTTACCCCTCTGAGCTAGGCTGGTGTTGACAGCTATGCATGGGGAAGACAGGAAAAACTTTAAGACAAGGCATATCAGGGCAGAAATGCTGACTTCCTTTGTGTCCTGGCATTCAGCATAGTTCCAGCTCAGGTTCAGACCTGTCTGTGAAGTGAGTGAGAGTATTCCAGGCCAGGGGATTTGGACTGAGACAGCATCTGAAGATATGATGTGTATTTGAGGGAAATAGAGATCAACCTGACTATAGTGGATGATCAAGGCTAATAGGCTATGGGCAGTGGGAATGGGGCCAGAACTGGTGGATGGCAGACTAGTCCAGAATGCGGAAACTGCAGGGCGGAAGGCCCAGTGAGGAAGCATGGGCACTGCCCTGCACAGTGCAAAGGTAGCCCTTTATGGTGTATATATATAGATATCTTTTTAAAAATAACTATTTTTTAAAAGATTTTATTTATTGATTTTAGAGAGAGGAGAGGTGGGGGTAGGAATGGGAAGCATCAACTCATAGTAGTTGCTTCTTATATGTTCCTTGCCCTGGCAAGCCTAGGATTTTGAACCAGTGACCTCAGCATTCCAGGTCAACACTGTATCCACTGTGCCACCACAGGTCAGGCACACTGTATATATTTTTCAAAATTCTATTGTTTAGCAAGGGAATGTAGCTAGGCATTGGCTTATATTTAGAAGGCCTAGTTGTATTTCTAGATATAACAAAAATTATCTGTGTGCATTTGGACCACTGGCTTCTCCTCTCTGGGGCTCAGATTTTCTCCTTTGTAAAACATGAAAATCCCTAAGCCCTTTTCCAACTGTAAACACAGTATGATTTTTCCACAGAGAGTGGGAGCCAAGGAATGACAGAATGAAAGAGCTTGTTCGAAGACTAGTTTGGCAGCAGTGCACACAGTGAGGTAGGAGTAGGGGTGAGGGTGGATAGGATGGAGGCGGGGTGATCATTTGGGAGAGAAGAAATTATAAAGAGCTGACCTAAAATGATAGCAATAGAATCAGAAAGGGAAGCACAGGGTTAAGAATAACCTTGAGTTACTGCAGCATTGTTTATAGCAGCCAAGATATGGGAGCAACCAGGTGTCCATTGATGGACGAGTAGACAAAGAAGATGTGGTATGCATATAGGATAAAATATTACTCAGCCATAAAAAAAGAATATAATTTTTCCATTTTTGATAATAGCATGGATGGACCCAGAGGGTATTATGCTAAGTAAAATGGATCAGACAGAGGAAAACAAATACTGTATTATTTCACTTTTATGTGGAATCTAAAGAACAAAGTAAAGGAACAAACAAAAAACAGAAACAGACTCCTAGATACAGAGAACAAACTGATGGTTGCCAGACGGGCAAGTGGTAGGACGGACGGGTGAAAAGGGGGAAGGGATTAAGAAATATAAACTTCTAGTTATAAAAATGTCATGGGGATGTAGTATACAGCACAGGGAATATTGTCAATAATATCCTAACTATGTATGGTGACAGATGGCTGCTAGACTTATTGTGGTGATCACTTTGTCAGGTATTAAATGTGGAATCACTATGTTGTTGTACATGTAAAACTAATATAATATTGTATGTCACCTATAGTTAAAAATAAATTTTAAAATAAAATAAAAATATAAAAGTCATATGACAAAACCCATTTTATATATATATATATATATATATATATATATATATATATATATATAATTGAATACCCACATATAATATAGACTTGTATTTAAAAAAAATGATCTTGAACTAAGAATTCATAGAACTGGAGGATTGAGAGAGTGGAGGGGGAGAGAGAAGTCAAGGGAGCCCTTAGGATTCTAAGTGACAAGAAAGGGCTGTGGAGATGAAGGCTGGGAGGAGGGAAAGGAAAGACAGACTCTGTTCACACATGTGCGTTTGGCTTCACAAGACAGAGACCCAGGGAGCTGCAGTTGAGCAGTGGTGCAGGGGGAGCAATGAGGGGCTGGGGGGAAGCGATGAGGGGCTGTGGTGGGGGGAGCAATGAGGGGCTGGGAGGGGGAACGATGAGGGGCTGGGAAGGAGGAGTGATGAGGGGATGGGAGGGGGGAGTGATGAGGGGATGAAAGGGGGGAGTGATGAGGGGATGGGAGGGGGGGTGATGAGGGGATGGGAGGGGGAGTGATGAGGGGATGGGAGGGGGGGTGATGAGGGGATGGGAGGGGGAGTGATGAGGGGATGAAAGGGGGGAGTGATGAGGGGATGGGAGGGGGAGTGATGAGGGGATGGGAGGGGGGGTGATGAGGGGATGGGAGGGGGAGTGATGAGGGGATGAAAGGGGGGAGTGATGAGGGGATGGGAGGGGGAGTGATGAGGGGATGGGAGGGGGGAGTGATGAGGGGATGGGAGGGGGAGTGATGAGGGGCTGTGATGGGGGAGCGATGAGGGGCTGGAAGGAGGGAGCTTGCTCCTGCTGTGTACCAGGCTTGCACTGAGCCTAGAAAAGAAGCAAAAGGAGTCAAAGCTCCAGGTCCCAGAGAGCCAGCTCTCCTTTCTGGTAACAGAACATAGGGGACAGAAAACGTCTAGACTAACAGGGCCCCAGTAATCAGAGAAAGTGTTCTCAATTCCTGGCTCAAAGACTATCAATCCTTGATGACATTCCCAAGAAGCCACTGAGCAATAGGAAATGTTGCTATATTTTTTAGAGATTGGTATAGGTTGCTGAGTTTAATTTTGTTGGAATGTCTTATTTTTGGTTTGCTTTCTGAAAGTATACTCTTTCTAGAGATATTGGTTTTAAAGCAAACTTTATTTATAGAAGGGATAGCAATCATAAAGGGTCCTTGCCTTACTTAGCAAAGTAAAATAGTGACCCTCTTACCTGATTGCATTGTTTTAAAAAAATTCATTTTAGTGATATCTCAAACCTTGGGTACCATTAATGTGGTTCACCCAGTCTTATCACTAACAAATATGGAACAGGTGAGGTGAAAAAGGGAAGTGGCTTACTTGGGGTCACATTGTTTAAAATGCCAGAGGGAGAACCTGAATTCTGCGTACCTGACCAAAAACTAAACCAAACCAAACTCAAACAAACAAATGAAACAGGAGGTTGGCTGATGTCACAATCTCAGCAGTCTTTTCCACTCTGCTTGCACCCTCCCCCGACACATGCAAAGCCAGGGCTTTGCGATGATGACAGGACCAGGCTTGTTGGCACTCACACTTACCACTGTCTTCTCCTAGACTCTCCAGGAAACAGGGAGCCATGCTGTGGCCTGCACTGGAGCCTCTCTGAGACAGAACTCATTCTTTCTTACCTTTTTTCAGCCTTTCAGATCAGAAAGAATAAGCCCTTTCAAACCTGTCCCCTTCCTGACTGCTAGGAAGGCCCAGCTGTGAGAGGTGAGTATTTTACCTCCAAAGCCCCCACAGCTGACTCCTCTGCCACCTGGCTTTCTCATGGACATAGCCAGTGGTTCATTGTCAGATAGGGACTCCTGAGTTAGTCGCTACCCCAAGGGACAAAAGCTTAACTTTGTTCTGCATGGCCCTAAGGTATGGAATGAGGTCCCTGAAAGGTTGAGGTCCCCAGGGATCTGCCTCCAGGCTTTGGTCTCCCTCGGTGGTCTCACTCCTGTGCTTCTAATGAACACCTTTACAGGAATGACTTGCAAATTTGTATTTCCAGCCCAGGCATCTGGCTTGTGCTTCAGATCCATTCATATCTAGTTGCCTCCTAAATATCTTCATCTGGATGTCTCAAAGGGACATTGGTCCCCACACACCGAGAACAGAACTTGTCACCCTGCTTCTCATGCCCCATTTAAGTGAACAGCTCCACAATCTACCATCTGCCCAGCCGATCCGACCAGAAATCTGGAACCACCTTTACCTACATCACACCATTTACCATGTCCCACCAATGTATCACCTAGATATGTAATGTATACCTCACATAATGTATGAGATTTTAGGAAGCCCCCAGGCTAGGATGACTTTCATCAGCTCTTGCTTTGACTGTCAAAGAGATCTCTTAACACATCTCCTGATCTGCAGTCCCTCCACCTGCAGACCATCTTCTAGATGTTCTAGATGGAAGCCAAAAGGATCATTTTGAAAGGCAAATGTAAAAAAAATTTTTGTTTTTAAGAAATGTACACAGAAATATTTAGAAGCATAGGAGCAGCATGTCTGCAATTGAGTCTCAAAATATTCAGTAAGAAGAAATAAAACATAGATAAATAGATACAGATATATAGATATTGATATATATGTACATATACACATACATATACAAATATATAGACATATATTGTATGTACCTACAAATACATATATGCATACAACATGTATATAAACATACTCAAGCTTTATATATTTATGTATATACACATATATATATTTCTATATAGTTGTATCTATTTGCCTATGTTTTATTTTATTTTTTTCTGAATATACCTATATATGTATTTAAATACAGAGGGAGAGAGAGATCGAGGTAAATCTACATAAAGAACATCTAGAAATTCTTTGTAATTTTTCTTAATACTTTTCTGTAAGTCAGAAATTATGTCAAAATAAACAATTTTTAAATTAACACATTATATTATATTATTTATTTATTTATTTTAATAATTTTATTTTTTAATGGGGTGACATCAATAAATCAGGATACATATATTCAAAGATAACATGTCCAGGTTATCTTGTCATTCACTTATGTTGCATACCCATCACCCAAAGTCAGAATGTCCTCTGTCACCTTCTATCTAGTTTTCTTTGTGCCCCTCCCCCTCCCCCTTTCCTTCTCCCTCTCCCCCCTCCCCCCGTAACCACCGCACTCTTATCAATGTCTCTTAGTCTCACTTTTATGTCCCACCTACATATGGAATAATGCAGTTCCTGTTTTTTTCTGATTTACTTATTTCACTTCGTATAATGTTATCAAGATCCCACCATTTTGCTGTAAATGATCCAATGTCATCATTTCTTATGGCTGAGTAGTATTCCATAGTGTATATGTGCCACATCTTCTTTATCCAGCCATCTATTGATGGGCTTTTTGGTTGTTTCCATGTCCTGGCCACTGTGAACAATGCTGCAATGAACATGGGGCTGCATGTGTCTTTACGTATCAATGTTTCTGAGTTTTGGGGGTATATACTCAGTAGAGGGATTGCTGGGTCATAAGGTAGTTCTATTTTCAGTTTTTTGAGGAACCACCATACTTTCTTCCATAATGGTTGTACTACTTTACATTCCCACCAACAGTGTATGAGGGTTCCTTTTTCTCCACAGCTTCTCCAACATTTGCTATTACCTGTCTTGTTAATAATAGCTAATCTAACAGCTGTGAGGTGGTATCTCATTGCAGTTTTGATTTGCATTTCTCTAATAACTAAAGAAGATGAGCATCTTTTCATATATCTGTTGGCCATTTGTATTTCTCCCTGGGAGAAGTGTCTGTTCATGTCCTCTTCCCATTTTTTTATTGGATTGTTTGTTTGTTGTTAAGTTTTATGAGTTCTTTGTATATTTTGGATATTAGGCCCTTATCTGAGCTGTTGTTGTTTGAAAATATCATTTCCGATTTAGTTGGCTGTCTCTTTATTTTGTTATCAGTTTCTCTTGCTGAGCAAAAACTTCTTAGTCTGATGTAGTCCCATTCATTAATTTTTGCCTTCACTTCTCATGCCTTTGGAGTCAAATTCATAAAATGCTCTTTAAAACCCAGGTCCATGAGTTGAGTACCTATGTCTTCTTCTATGTACTTTATTGTTTCAGGTCTTATATTTAGATCTTTGATCCATTTTGAGTTAATTTTAGTACAGGGGGAGAGACTGTAGTCCAGTTTCATTCTTTTGCATGTGGCTTTCCAGTTTTCCCAGCACCATTTATTGAAGAGGCTTTCTTTTCTCCATTGTGTGTTGTTGGCCCCTTTATCAAAAATTATTTGACTATATATATGTGGTTTTATTTCTGGGTTTTCTATTCTGTTCCATTGGTCTGAGTGTCTATTTTTCTGCCAATACCATGCTGTTTTGATTGTCGTGGCCCTATAATATAGTTTGAAGTCAGGTATTGTAATGCCCCCAGCTTCATTCTTTTTCTTTAGCATTGCTTTGGCTATTTGGGGTTTTTTATAGTTCCATATAAATCTGATGATTTTTTGCTCCATTTCTTTAAAAAATGTCATTGGAATTTTGATAGGAATTGCGTTAAATTTGTATATTGCTTTGGGTAATATGGCCATCTTGATTATATTTATTCTTCCTAACCAAGAACAAGGAATATTCTTCCATCTCATTATATCTTTTTCAATTTCCCTTAACAATGGTTTATAGTTTTCATTATATAAGTCCTTTACATTCTTTGTTATGTTTATTCCTAGGTATTTTATTTTTTTTGTTGCAATTGTGAAGGGGATTATTCTTTTGAGTTCATTCTCAGTTGTTTCATTGTTGGCATATAGAAAGGCTATTGACTTCTGTATGTTAATTTTATATCCTGCGACCTTACTATATTGGCTTATTGTTTCTAGTAGTCTTTTTGTGGATTCTTTGGGGTTTTCGATGTATAGGATCATATCATCTGCAAAAAGTGATACCTTTACTTCTTTTCCGATATGGATGCCTTTTATTTCTTTGTCTTGTTTGATTGCTCTGGCTAGAACCTCTAGTAACACATTAAATAAGAGTGGAGAGAGTGGACAACCCTGTCTTGTTCCTGATTTAAGGGGGAAAGCCTTCAGTTTAGTGCCATTTAATATGATGTTAGCTGATGGTTTATCATATATGGCTTTTATCATGTTGAGATATTTTCCTTCTATCCCCATTTTGTTGAGAGTCTTAAACATAAAATTGTGTTGTATTTTATCGAAAGCCTTGTCTGCATCTATTGATAAGATCATGTGGTTTTTGTTCTTTGTTTTGTTGATATGCTGTATTACATTAACTGTTTTACCTATGTTGAACCATCCTTGAGATTCTGGGATGAATCCCACTTGATCATGATGTATTATTTTTTAAATATGTTGTTGTATTCGATTTGCCAGTATTTTGTTTAGTATTTTAGCATCTGTATTCATTAGAGATATTGGTCTGTAGTTTTCTTTTTTTGTGCCATCCTTGCCAGGTTTTGGTATGAGGGTTATGTTGGCCTCATAAAATGTGTTTGGAAGTATTGCTTCTTCTTCAATTTTTTGGAAGACCTTCTGTAGAATAGGGACCAAGTCTTCTTTGAATGTTTGATAGAATTCACTAGTGTAGCCATCTGGGCCTAGACTTTTATTTTTGGGGAGGTTTTTAATGTTTTTTTCTATTTCTTCTCTACTAATAGGTCTGTTTAGGCTTTCTGCTTCTTCATGACTCAGTCTAGGAAAGTTGTATTATTCTAGAAATTTATCCATTTCTTCTAGGTTGTTGAATTTAGTGGCATAAAGTTTTTCATAGTAATCTACAATAATTCTTTGTATATATATGATGTCCGTGGTAATTTCTCCTCTTTCATTTTGGATTTTGATTATATGAGTTCTTTCTCTTTTTTCCTTGGTAAGTCTTGCCAGGGGTTTGTCAATTTTGTTGATCTTTTAAACAAAACAGCTCATTGTTCTATTAATTTTTTCTATAGCTTTTCTGTTCTCTATTTCATTTATTTCTGATCTGATTTTTATTATCTCCTTTCTTCAGCTGCTTTTGAGTTGTCTTTGTTCTTCTTTTTCTAGTTCCTTAAGGTGTGGAGTTAAATGGTTCACTTGGGCTTTCTCTTGTTTGTTCATATATGCCTGAAGTGATATGAACTTCCCTCTTATCACTGCTTTTGCTGCATCCCATAGATTCTGATATGTCGTATTGTCGTTTTCATTAGTCTGTATATATCTTTTGATCTCTGCACTTATTTCTTCTTTGACCCATTCATTTTTTTAAAATTATGTTGTTTAGTTTCTGCATTTTTGTGGGATTTTTTTTCTCTTTTTTGCAGTTGAATTCTAGTTTCAAGGCTTTATGATCAGAAAATATGCTTGGTACAACTTCGATTTTTCTGAATTTGCTGATGTTGTTTTTGTGGCCCAACATATGGTCAATTTTTGAGAATGATCCATGTACACTGGAGAAAAATGTATACTCAGTCACTTTGGGATGAAATGTCCTGTAGATGTCTATCATATCCAGGTGCTCTAGTCTTTTGTTTAAGGCCACTATATCTGTTCATTCTCTGTTTGGATGACCGATCTAGAGCCGTCAGCGGTGTACTGAGGTCTCCAAGTATGATTGTATTTTTGTCAGTTTTTGTTTTAAGGTCAATAAGTAGCTGTCTTATATATTTTGGTGCTCCTTGGTTTGGTGCATATATATTAAGAATTGTTATATCTTCTTGATTCAGTGTCCCCTTAGCCATTATGAAATGGCCATTTTTGTCTCTGAGTACTTTTGCTTTCTTGTAGTCAGCATTATCAGATATGAGTATTGCTACGCCTGCTTTTTTTTGGATGTTATTTGCTTGTAGTATTGTTTTCCAGCCTTTCACTTTGAATTTCTTTTTATCCTCGTTACTTAGATGAGTTTCTTGTAGGCAGCATACAGTTGGATTTTCTTTTTTAATCCATTCTGCTACTCTGTGCCTTTTTATTGGTGAGTTTAATCCGTTTACATTTAGTGTAATTATTGACACTTGTGAGTTCCCTATTGCCATTTTATAGATTGCTTTCTGTTAGTTTGGTGTCTTGTTTGATCCTTCTCTTTCATTTTTCTATCTTTTGTTTTTATTTGGTTGTATTCCATACATCTTTCCTCTGTTGCTATCTTTTTTAAATCATGTGCTTCTGTGGTGGTTTTTTCAATGGTGGTTACCTTTAAGTAATGAAAAGGGTTCCTACCGTGTTCATTGTAGTGCACTATTTTGTGAGTATTTTTGCACTCCATCGTCCTTTGCTACTGTTAATTTCCATCCTCTCCCCCCCTTTCTTTTTGTTGTTGTCACAGTTTAAATTTGGTTTTATTGTGTTCTTCTTGAAGCTTTTACTTGTGGCTTTGTTTTTTTTTTGTTCTTTGTATCTGATTGGAGAATCCCCTTTAGTAATTCCTGAAGTGGGGGTTTTCTGATGATAAATTCCCTCATCTTTTTTGTATCTGTGAATGTTTTTATTTCTTCTTCATATTTGAAGGATAGCTTTGATGGGTATAGTATTTGTGGCTGAAAGTTCCTCTCTTTCAGGACTTTAAATATTGGGGTCCACTCTCTTCTAGCTTATAGAATTTCTGTTGAGAAATCAGATGATAATCTAATGGACCTTCCTTTATATGTTGTATTCTTCTTTTCCCTGGCTGCCTTGAGAATTTTTTCTTTGTCATTGGTTTGTGCCAATTTCATTATGATGTGCCTTGGAGTAGGTTTGTTGGGGTTAAGAAAACTCGGAGTTCTGTTTGCTTCTTGAATTTGAGGCTTTAGTTCTTTCCACAGGCTTGGGAAGTTCTCATCTATTATTTGAGTATGTTCTCCATTCCATTTTCTCTCTCTTCTCCCTCTGATATACCTATTATTCTTATGTTATTCTTTTTGATGGAGTCAGATAAATCCTGTAGGGCTATCTCATTTTTTTTAATTTTTGAGTCTCTTTCTTCTTCTCTCTGTTGTGCCTCAAGTTGCTTGTCTTCTATTTCACTAATCTTACCTTCTATCTGGCCTCTTTTATTAGCTAAGCTTGTTACCTCGTTTTTCAGCTCATGAATTGAGTTTTTCATCTCTGTTTGATTTGTTTTTATAGTTTCAATTTCCTTGGAAATATATTCTTTGTGTTCATTGAGTTATTTTCTGAGCTCCCTTAATTGCCTTTCTGTGTTTTCTTGTATATCTCTGAATATTTTTAGGATTTCTATTTTAAATTCTCTGTCATTTAACTCCAAGGTTTCCAATATATTAAATTTTTTCTCCATAGATTTTTCCTTATCTATGTTACCTCTCTTTCTTTTTTATCCATGATATTCGATTTTCTCTTCCTTAATGGCATCTGAGGGTGGTTTTGTTGATAGTATTAATGAGATTTAATAAAGAATAAAAAGTTAAAAGAATAAAAATAAAAAATCAAAGAGTTCTTTTTTTAAATCAATAATTAAATAAGGAAAAATAAAATAAAATAAAAATTAAAAAAAGGGAAATTATTCTCCCCTCCTTTTTTCCTCTCCTCTCCTCTCCCCTCTTTCTTGTGAAAATCTTGTGATGAACTGTGAATTATGTTGTACTAAATAGAACAAACAATGCCTGTAATGGAGGGCCTGAATTGGGGAGAAGTAATAAAGGGGCCAAAAAAAAAATAAAAAGGGGGGGGGGGTATGGACCTACAAAAAACAAATAAGGAAAAAATGTGGGTCAAGAATAAAATGATTTGCTTTTAGGTGTTGGTTGACTAAGAGTTATGATGAAAGGAATAGAGGGAAACAGGAAAATGGAGGGACAAATTAAAAAAATTACTATTGTATTTAGTGGAACAAGAACTAGATAAAATGGAGAGCCAGGGATGGGAGCACTGCTATTGAGTTAAAAAGGTGAAGTAAAATGCCACAAACATAAGTTTGAGTCCCAGATAAGATAATTTGTTTGTTATTGAGGTTTGAATGAGAGGAGACATAAGGAGAAAGGAATAAACTAATATAGAGGGAGAAAAGAAAGAGAGAGAGGGAAAAAAAGAGGGAATCACTAAAAGAAGAAAAAAGAGGAGAGAGATAGAGAGAGAGTTAAGGGTTTTGGAGTACAACCCTCATAGAGAGAAAAGAAGAGGAAAGAAAAGATAATGGGAGATGTAATATTTATGGGTAGTGTAGTTCAAGGAGAGGAGAGAGTAAGACCGGCATAGAGTTAAACGACCTAATAGGAGGAGGAAAAAAAAAATCAAGAATGAAGATAAGATAAAAAAACGAACAAATATAATAAAATGGGATAGGTTATAAAGTCTGTGGATTATTCTTGATTTTGAGAGGTTATCTTCTTGCTTTTTCTTTTCTCTCCCTCTTCCTGGTCATTGACTCTGTACCCCGGGTTCTGCCCCTTTGGCACGCTCAGGTAGAGGTTTGCAGTTGATAAGTCTCTATGGCGATGTCATGTATTGTGCTTCAGTCTCGTTGGCAGTTGAGGCTCATTAGCATTTATAGGGTCCGACAGTGAGAGAGTCTGTGTTCCTGGAGCCTCTCTCCTAGTCTTTCTTTCCTCAATTAGTAGCCTGATAATCCAGCTATTGGGTTGCTGCTGCCTCTGCCTGGATAGTAAGAGGCTCAAAGAGCTGGCATCTCCCCACTCTATTCCCAGTCAGCACAGGGCTCTGGGTAAGTCTCAGTCAGAGCTGCTAGCATAATCAGGCAGGGCTTCTGCCCACTCAAAGACCTCTGGCTCTGCCAATCTGTTCGGTAACATGGGTGGGTGCCCACTCCTGGGGCGCTTGGAGGAAACTCTTGCTCACTATCTGTGTGCGCAGACCAGGATATCAGGCTGGCCACCTCACACTTTGAGTGAAACCCCCACCCGCATGGAAAAGTTCCAGCATTGGAATTAGCTCTCGCTCCCTCCCCATGCGCAGCTTTTTCAGGGCACTGGGGCGACCCAGAGATTCTGCTTTCAGCCCATACAAAGGCCTCTGACTCTTCCCCTCTGTGGGATAACATGGGTGTCCACTCCCGGGGCTTTTGAAGGAATCTCTCGCCCACTATCTCTGCGCACCGACCAGGAGATCGGGGAAAATGGCTGCCCCACTTGTCTTTCTTTGTGTGGGTTTGGCGCGAGTGTTAGGTTGTATTGCCTGGGTTGCCACAGTCACAGTTTTTCCTCGGCTTGGATCTCCGTGCCACAGCCTGGTTTGGCCGTTTGTGCCGCGGCCTGGATCTATTCACCCCCTTTGCCCCCCTTAGTTTCTATACTCTCAGTTCCCAGTGAAAGCAGCCCTATTTAGGTTAGTGAGGAAGGCGGAGCATTTCTTACTCCCTATTTCATTCGGGGTTTGATTATATATTTAGCCAATTTTTCGCTCAACCATACCTTCAGGTGTATTGCAAAACATCTGGAGGCTCCAAGGATAGGTTTTTCTGTTTCTGGTTGAAGAGCTTGTTGAGTTTTGTGGGAGACTTATTGGTATTGCTTCCTATCACGCCATTACTCTGACGTCATCCTCTTATTTATTGTTTTAAAGAGTTTATTGCGATGATACTGGTTGACAAAACCATACTGGTTTCAAGTGTACAACTCAAGAAAACATCATCTGCACACTGCAACATGTGTCCATCATCCAAAGTAAGGTCTCTTTCTGTCCCCATTTCCCCCCCCTTTTCCCTCTTTCACCTCCTCCCTCTCCCCTCTCCCTCTTGGCTATCATCATACTATTGTCTCCATCTATGTGTTATATACATATATCACACACACACAATTTTTTTTGTTTAACTTTTTTATCTTTTTTCCCTCAGCTCCCCAACCTCATTATCCTCTGACACAGAGGTGAGGAACCTATGGCTCACAAGCCAGATGTGGCTCTTTTGATCTTAATAAAAAACTAATAATAATAACATTAAAAAGATAAAACATTCTCATGTATTACAATCCATTCATTTCCTACTGCTCATGTTCATGGCTGCGGGTGGCTGGAGCCAATCACAGCTGTCCTCTGGGACAACACCAAATTTTTATTGGATAATGAGTAATGTACACAGGTCATTGTATGGCTCTCATGGAATTACATTTTAAAATAGCATTCATGGCTTTCTCAGCGAAAAAGTTTCCCAACCCCTGCTCTGATAGCTGTCAATCTATTCTATGTTTCTATGCTTCTGTTTCTATTTTGTTTGTTAGTTTATTTTGTTAATTAGATTCCACATATAAGTGAGCTCATATGGTACTTGTCTTTCTTTGACTGGCTTATTTCATTTAGCATAATAATTGCCAGGTCCATCCATGTTGTTGCTAAAGGTAAAACTTCTTTCTTTTTTACGGCCGAGTAGTAGTCCATCCTGTAAATGTAATGAACACATTTTGGATGTAAACAAGCTCATGCCATTCTCCTACATAGAATTCCTCAAAGGCCCCTCATTCCCACTACTTACAGGTCAGAGTCTAAGCTCTGATATGATAGCCCCACCTATCTCCCAACTTATCTTACCACTCCCTGGTTGGTTCGTGCTTCCACCCCATCAATAAGAGCTGCCTATAGT
This sequence comes from Saccopteryx leptura, assembly GCF_036850995.1. Taxonomy (NCBI): domain Eukaryota; kingdom Metazoa; phylum Chordata; class Mammalia; order Chiroptera; family Emballonuridae; genus Saccopteryx; species Saccopteryx leptura. The sequence goes on from NC_089504.1 coordinate 289,565,552, forward strand.
TCCCTGAAGACAACCTGCTGTTTGTCATTGCAAAGTCTTTGCTCATATGGTCTTTCTGATAGGAATTTGTGACACCCATCTTCCCTTTCTGGTGAGTAGCTAAGTCAGTAGAACAAGACAAACTAAAAATGGTGGATGTAGCTCTATGAGCTTCCTGTTTCTCCATAAGTTTTTCCCTCTAGATGGTTATAGTTAATTCCCTTCTCCCTGTAATACAGACACAAGGATTTCTGAGGAACAGCCTGTGCCCTAAGTGGGTTAGAGCCAGGAGAAGAGACTTGAAGACTGTCTTCAGTGAGATCAAAGACTCTCAAGGGGTGCCCAAGACCGACCTTTGGTTTATCTCTTGTCACTCAAGGAGAGGACAGTTGTCATCTAGTCTGGCCCTACTCCTGATTCTCTTAAAGGAGATATCTAAACCTCCAGTGAGACCCTTCTAAAGTACAACAAGCAAGTTCAAGCTGAAGGCCAGAGATATCTGTGTGCTCACACCTATGTGTACAGGGGTGAGAGCAGAGAGAAGATGCAGACAAGATGCATTTTCCTTTTCCTACAAGTATTGTCAAAAGTATTTATGAGACATCTGAATTCCCAGCCAAGAGGACGTTGTGCTAAGCTCTAGTGACTGCAGAGGAAGGACACCCACTGGCCTGGAAAATCCAGGTCTATAACACACACCATCTGCTTGCACCTACTCTGACCTAGAGGGGATGGTTAAACTGGAGATCTCCATTTCCAAAGTAGCTTTGGGAGGACCACAGATCCTCCTAAAGATTTAAGTTTTGTGAAGATTAAAGGGAAGATAATGATAAGTGGTTACAAACCATCTGGTTCTTCCAAATGGAGACCTCCTCCTTGTCTTTCTATATGGTTCAGACTCTGGGAAATGGGCAACTAAAAAAAGCTAAAATCAAACTAAAGAAAACAGAAATTCTAAGTTAGTTTGCATAGTAAAGAACTGAGCCATAAGAGAGAAAGAGAAAATGGGAGTGCAGACACACACGGAGTGTCTGGTGTTGGTGAAATTTCTATGCTATCTGAGGAAGGGAGGCCAAGTTTTTCTTTTGTTTTGATTCGGCTTGGGTTTTTGTGGTTTTTTGTTTTGTTTTGTTTTGTTTTTGAGTGGTACAATTTCTGTTTATAAAATATAATCCATCTATCTAACTATATCTAGATATGGTGGTAAGAAATTTCTCTCTGAGCATTAATGAAAACTTCCCTTGATATTCTTCCAGTGACCTTAAGGAAAATACCATAATTTTTGCATCATAAGACGTACATTTTCCCCCCAAAAGTGGAGGGCAGAATGCCTGTACCTCTTATAGAGCAAAAAATACAGTATTTTATTAAATATTTTAACACACCATTTGGTTCAGAATATTTTTTTTCTTATTTTCTTCCTTATAACCCTAGGTGTGTCTTATGGTCACATGCATCTTATGGAGCAAAAAATATGGTATTTCATTGCTTTTTGAGGGTACTTCTTTGAATGTGATAGCTTTCTTACACCAGGCCACCAAAGTGTCCAATTATATGCAGGTTTCAAAAAGATTATGTTCCAAATTCAATGGAGAGTATTCCAAAGTTAGCATAATCTATTTTAGTTACAAATATATAGAAGCCTATAAATATGACTGTTTATGTAAAATGCATCCTTACAGTGTGAAAATATAGGGCCATCTCTTGGTTCTTAAAAATTTAAAGAGAAAACCATAAAATAAGCAGTTTTTAAACATAGTTTCATTCTAGGTGCAAAGAATCAGCCCGAAAGTCTGAGTCCTGGTCTCCCACCAATTATGGGCATGAGACAAGGTGATTTTCAGATTGTGGAAGACAACATCTCAAGTGTGGGTCCCAGGAACCTCAGGTCCACAACCCTGGCTCCTGGCTAACTTCCCTCTGCTCTCAGCAGTGAGGCTGAACCCCTGTTGATGGAAGCAGTGGAAGACCCCATCCCTGCCTCCTCCTCCTTTTTTATGTATGTCCTTCAGCTGGGATAATACCAGCAACTGGGTGTGTGGAGCCCATACAAGCAAGTATCATGTTTGCTTCAGGGCAGAGATCAGACTTTGTGTCTGGAATTCTGAGTTATGCCAAGGTTCCCTGAGGGTAGATCTCTCTATATATTATGACGCGCGCGCGCACACACAAACACACACACACACACACACACACACACACACACACACACCCCTCAGTAAGAGACTCTGTCTAAGTGCAGTGTCCTTTCCTAGGCTCTGAGAAAAATACAAATAAATAAAATGAATCCCCAAGTATTTGCTGAGCACCTACCATGTTACTAAGCACAAGCTGGGGACCATCCACAATGGAAACAGTGTAAAATGATTCTGTCCTCAAGTTGCTAAGAGTTTAGCTGGAGAAAATAAAAGTGAACAAAAGGGAACTCAGTCTTTATGTTAATTCAGGATCATAGTTTCCATGGTGAATCAGGCTATGGAGAGAAATATACGAGTCTCTGAGGAAAAGAAATACCTCAACAATCTGCTCAGGAGACAATAGAATTGTGGTGAGTTGGGCTGTAAGAACTAGAGGTCACCGGGGCTGCATCTTGGCATTTCCTCATCACCACTGTGGGTCCAGAAAGGATGTCATCAGGGTTTCACAGTAGGGCTGACTTAGGGCAGAGGACCTCATACGGATCAATAAGAAGGCCCTACCGGTGATGGGAAACTTGGGGGTATGGTTGTTCAGACTGTGGTTCATTTGGAGAAGGAGGCAAGTGGTAGACTTGGAGGCCACACAAGGACATGACAGAAGATTCTCAGAGACAGTGAAGCCCAGAGCTGGAGTGGCAAAGAGAGAATAAAAATGCTGTCTGGCATAGAGGTCCAAGCCAGCTTAAGAAACTAGTTATTTTAGAAATGAAGCTTAGACAACCCCAGCGAGGGGGCTGACACCTGAAGATACAGTGAAAAGACAGCTATATCCATTTCAAATGAATAGCATATAGTATTTGAGTGTTCCATAAGGAGTAGGAAAAAAAATAACAACCTTGAAATATGAATTTTAAACATATCTTTTTTTATGAAGTCTTCTCATTCTGAGAAATGTATCCTCTCTACCTAAAGAAAGACACTGTCTCACTTCCATAACCTTTCCTACATCCACTAGAATATGTAGAATGTTCTTGGTTCCTGAGATATTTGGACCCCAATAATGTTAAACCCTGGAGGACAGACCCACAAATGTCTTCCCTGAAGTCTAGCATAGAGTAAGGCATGTAACAAGATCCCAGAAAAAGTTCCAGAAATTAAACTTATTCTGTGCCATGGATGGGGCCACTGGCTGAGTGAGTTTCAACTTTGGAGGCAATTAAATAGCCTTAAGGAACAAAGCTATTAGTTTTTACAGTTTGCTTACTGGCAAGCTCAAATGAATGTAGAACTAAACCCGATAAATATTTGTTGAATGAATGGTCCCAACAGAAGATTATGGGAGGCTAAGTTAAGGGAGATACTCATGTAGGTGACAACTTCTTCACCCTCTATTCAAGTGGAGGTGTGCATGGATGTGCACATACACTCACAGAGAGAAACACAAACAACCCCCACGCACATACTTGTCAACTTAGGTGTGCGAAAATCTTTTGTGTTTATAGATATGTCTGTTTCTCTTCAAGGAAGGATATAAATAGAATGGTATCCTCATGATGTGTGTCCCAGATTTACCTCTCTGGGCTCCTCCTTTTGTTGTGAAGCTGCTACTTAAGAACTTGTCCTCACAGCCCATGCATCTATGCTGGGTTACGGTCTATGCAAGGCATGGGCTATGCATAGGTGTGGTCTTGGGAGCCGATGACACTGTGTAGCTAAATGGTAAGACCACCTCAGGACTGTAGAAAAGGAATGGTGTAGAGACAGAGAACTCATTCAGGCACACATTGAAAATATATCCATGCAGCATTTACTGAGTACCTACTGTGTCCCAGACACTGAAGATTCAAAGATCAGTAAGAAATAGTTTCTGCTCTGTAAATCCTCAGAACCTAGAGCAAGTAACACACTATACAAAGATTTTAATGTATAATATATAGTAAATGCTTTGGTTCAGTTATTTACAGGCTGGTATAACAGGCTGAGGAGGACATAAACCAGCCAAGAGGCATTGCTGAAGCCTTCCCGGAGGAGGTAAACTGTGCAATATTGTCTCTTCAATGTACTCATGGAGTCCTGAGGTCAAGGACATCCTCCCTTTTATCTTAGAGGTTTCCTGATTGAGACATAACTATACTTATCTCTTTGGTTCAGAGAAGTCTTCCTCCTTACCCTTCCACCACTACCTAGCTAGCAAAGCATTTTATCACACCACCATCATTCTAACAAAAGTCCTAATGCTCCTGAGGATTGGGCATCTGGAGAGAAAGTCCAGAAATTAGGCCAAAGAACTGACTAATTTCTAGGTTCATGAGGGCTTGTTTTTGCTACACTTTAAAGGTCTCGTGAGCCTTAATCAAGTGAGAAAGATCAGGAATCACCTAGAACACCTCATACCTATATATGGATCATACAGTTCTTATTTTTTTTCTGATTTACTTATTTCACTCACTCTAATGTTATCAAGGTCCATCCATGTTGTCATAAATATCCTATGTCATCATTTCTTATGGCTGAGTAGCATTCCATAGTATATATGTACCAAATCTTCTTTATCCAATCTTCTACTGAAGGGCTTTTTGGTTGTTTCCATGTCTTGGCCACCGTGAACAATGCTGTGAGGAACATGGGGCTGCATAACATGGTGGTTTTTAACTAGCGTGGTTAGGGAAAACCTCTCTGAGGCAGAGACATGAACTGATCCGGGATGGTCTGAGGATAGAGGAAGAGCAAGATCAAGTGCCGAGGCCCAAGATAGGGCTGGCCTTGCTATGATGAGTGAGCATCACAGGACTAGAACAGGTGAGCTTAGGAAGCCTGGTTTAGGGTGCGGGGCCATGGAAGGGTCTGAGGCCATAGTGACTTGATCTGAGTTTTGTTTGAAAATGTCACTGACTGCTCTTAGAGGGTGGGCTGCACCAAGGCACAGTGTGAGGCTCCTTTCCTCTTCCTTTTCTTGGATCATACCAAGAAAGCATATTTTTATTCTAAATTTTTATTTTAAATTTAGTAAAGTAGCAGTGATATACTTCCAAATGCCAAGTGTGAGTCTTTTTTCAGTATATCACGGCTGTTAAGCCAGTAGTCATGGCCATCATCACAGCCGCCTTGCCCATGTAGGTTCGCATTGGATTCAGACAGTCGGTAATGAAACAATGGAGCCGAGGACTGGCGGGCCATTATCTTTAATCCTAGATTGCACCCAGTGGGCAAGTAAAAACACACACTAGGCTCCAAAACCCACTCATTCAGTGCTCACAAAGCTACTGACTTATTCAAGTTTCCTAGAATCAAAGGTTTCTAGCTTACCAGACTTATTCACCTCTGTTCCCCATCTCCTTCCTTCTCCCTGCACAAACTCTGCACAAACTGGCTTCTCACTCAACACTCCATCATCTTGGCTGCTTCTCCTGGCCTCCTCCACATGGCCTTTCTCTGCTCTCCTCTCTAATGTTAATCTCAGGAACCAAGAGAGAGCAAGCTCCCCGTCTGCCCCCATTTTATAGTGTAGAAATCAAAACCTTTAATCCAATATACAAACAAGGAAGTCTCTGATACAAAGTCAATTATCTGAGGCATAATGGGATTCCTCATGAGAGTGCACCACCCTACATCAAAAAGGGTAAGAAAGACTTAGTCTTAAAACTAAGCCTTAGGCTGTAAGGATATTGCCTGCTTACAACCTGTCCCCAACACACACTAATATAATCACACCCATCCCAAGCAAGAAGGGCAACCAATATCATCACCTGGGCAATGGGCCTCCACATGGGCAGTGCCATCTTTAACAAAGTGAGCATAATATATTTTAACTGCCCAACAATGGCTTTTCTGGAAAAGTGCCTTGGTTTGTTTTTTTTCTAAATTTTTATTAATTTTAATTTATTATGTTTACATGGATTCAAACATCCCACTGAATAAAACACCCTCATCCCCCACCCCTGTGTTTCTTTTTATAGCTCCTTTGCTCCCCTCCCTCTAACCCCTCCCCCCTGCCCCCCCCCCCCTCCATCTTTCCTCTGGGATTTGCTGTCCTGTTATCTGTATCTCTGTGTCATGTATATATAATTTCACTAATCCCTTCACCTTCTCTGATCCCATCCCCTCATCCTCCTTCCCTCTGACAGCTGTCCCTCTGGTCCCTGTGACCCCGCCTCTGCCTCTATTTCGTTCCTCAGTTCACTTTGTTCATTAGATTTCACATATATGTGAGATCATATGATATTTGTCTTTCTCTGCCTGGCTTATTTTACTTAGCATAATAATCTCCAAGTCCATCCATGCTGTTGTGAAAGGTAAGATTTCCCTCTTTTCCAAGGCCATGTAGTATTCCATTGTGTATATGTACCACAGCTTTAAAAGTAACTTCTTTGTCCATCTGAGCACATTGTCCTTATTAAATGACACACTCTCATTTGAGGCCCAGAGGAGGTCACTGTACCAAGTGGCTCTTTGTTGAAGGAATCTTTCTTCTCTTCTCTCTTTCTACCAGGAAGAAGCACTGTCCTAGACTAGCCCTACTGTACTTACTAATTCGGCCTCATCCAGAGTTCCTGGCTTCTCTAGCACACCCCGGCTGTTCAGTGAGAATCACATGGGGCTATTAGATTCTATCTTTCCATGTGGATTGAAAATCACACTTTCTATTTAATTTTTAGCCATCTCATGCCTGTAGCAGAAGGCTTAAAGAAGAACATAGCGGGAAGAACACAGAACATGGTATCAAGGTCAGCTGGTATTTTCATTTTATCTCTGCTTCCCACACTCTAGCCAAACTAAATCACTCCCTTCATTCACAGCCACAGTGTTTCTCCATCCATTCCTTCACTCAAGTTGCTACCCGCAAGACCCTGTTCCATCCCTTTAAGGTATCCATCCCTTGGTACTTGTCTTTCAAAGCCTAGATCATATGTCATCTTCTCCAAGAAGGCTCTCTAAGAATACTTGAACCCCATGTGAGATTCCCCATCATTGAGTCCCCAAAACATTTGCATGAGCATGGGTTCTGGATTCAGATATATTTGGATTTGAATCTAGCTGAGTGACCTTGAGTACATGACTTGTCCTTTCTGAACCTCAGTCTGCTTGTCTCTAAGGTTAAGGAGGATAACTGCACTTACATCATGGTGGTGGTATGCCAAGAAGATGAGATCACACGTGTAAAGCCTTTGACACTGGCTGATGTATAGCCAACGCTCAATAAATGGCGCTGGTTATTGTTAGTAGAGTCATCTCTTCACTGTCTTATACCTCTGCTCATTATGAATCCGTCAGAGCACAAACTATCCTACTCATCATCATTTCCTTGGTGATGTCTCACATGGAGCCTGGACACTCAAGCTTTGCTTTTCTGAACTTCCCATCTCTTCCAGTCCTGCACTTCTGAATCATGACACTAGTGGGCAGCAAGAGACCACAGACACCGTGGAAGTCTGGCAGGCCATCTTGGAAGTTCTTTCTCTTGGGTAACTTGTACAGTGTGAGTCACCCACCATAGATTTCTCTTACTGGAATTGTACTCTAGTTCCTTCACACTTGGAAAATTCCAAAAACACATCAAGTCGAGAACTAATCATTGTAGTCCTTTGGGAAGGCTTCCTTACTCCCCAACAGACAGTTTACTTTAGTGGCTAATCAAAATCAGCCAGAATTTCCTGGTACAGGGGGTCCTTGGGTTACAACAGTTTGAACATACAACATTTTGAGTTTACAACGCTCACTCCCATAAAAACTTAAAAAAATTGAGACGTGAGTGTTTTGGCTTACACTGTTAGCATTGTACTTACAAACTACATGGGCAAACTAGTTTGGTTGTGCACAGCAGAAGAATACACAGTATTCTTTTTCTGTGGCTTAGTGGTGTTTTTATGTTCTAGATTATGATTTTACAACTGTGTTAGGGTAGGTAAGTGACGTAAGCTAGTGCGTGTTTCAACTTACACCAAAATTTGGGTCATGTCACTGTCATAGGAATGGAACTGTGTCGTATCCCGAGGATCCCCTGTACTTATTATATACCATTTACTATGTTCATGTTTTTAGGATTAAATGGTATAAAAATGCAAAATGTTTGAACAATGCCTGACACATAAGAAGGAAATGAAGCATACTTTAATTGGGCCTATTAGGGAAGTGAATAAAAAGCAACAAGGAAAGTAAAGGGAGCTTCTGAAACCCCAAAGGAGCTGCATGAATCATTCTTTTTATTTATCGAGCCCTTTCAGTAAGCTAGACCCTGTGCCAAGTACTTTGCAAATATTTTATAACCAAACCAATGTTAAGAGAAAGGTCAGTATTTCTGTCTGCACTTTAACCATTGCCATGGACTATATGTTTGTGTGTCCACCACTCCTGATTTCTGTGTTGAGGTCTTAACTCCTAATGTGAGGAGGTTGGACCTTTGGGGGCTGATTAGGTTATGAAGATGGAGCCCTCATGAATGAGATTAGTGCTCTTATGTAGGAGATCTCTCTTCTCCCCCCCCCCCCCATGTGAAGACACAGAGAGAAGATAGCAGTATGTAATCCAGGAGTTGGGCTTTTATCAGACAATAAATCTGCCAGCCCTTTGATCTTAGACTTCCCAGCCTCCAGACCTGTGAGAAATAGATGTTTAAGCCACTCAGTCTATGATAACTTTGTTATAGCAGACTGAGCAAATTAAGAAAACCATGAAGAAAGAGGTCAGAGACACCATGTAATTTGCCCATGATCGAACAGAATGTAAGCGGTAAAGCTGGGTTCAGTCCCAACTGTGTCTGACTATAGTGTAACATGCATATTTTTAGCCTCCACAATGGCACTTCACTTGGTCAGTTTGTTTTGTTTGTTTATTTTTATTATTGTTGTTGTTACACAGTAGATTTTTCCAGGTGTTTGTTACCGAGGGATACAAGCTAGGGTGGTCTTTCCTGTATGAGATATTGTGGCATTACAACAACCTACTACTGGACATGATAATCTGGAGGAAATTAGAAAATGCTTAGGACTAAATAATAACACAAACAGTACACACCAGAACTCATGAGATATACAGTTAAAGCAACAAAATAAAGAAGGATTTAAGATTTAAAAGTTTTTATAGAAATGTGAATGGTTGAAAATGAGTAATCTGAAAAACAGCCTCAGGAGCCCACAGTAACACACAGTTCAACAACACACCCTTAGACTGACTTTCTCCCCAGTCTTATTTTATTTTTTCTAGTGCTCCTGAGTTCTCCTCCTTGGGGTCCTTTCTCTAAATAAACGTCGTATTTGTAGGCATTTGTTGCAGTAATATAATGTTATAGTAATTAAATATATAGAAATATAGAAAAATATGAAGATATATAGAAATAATTAGGATATAATATTAAAAGCAATTAAAGAAAATAAATAAAGTTATGCCATCTGGATAGTGTTGGGCAGATAAAATATATTATGCTCACTTTGTTAAAATGGCGCTGCCCATATGGAAGCCCGTAGCCCAGGTGATGGGTGTGATTATGTTAATATGTGTTGGGGGAGGGCTTTCACGCCAAAAAGTTTTAAAAGGAAGAGAGATCACGTTGTTCCAGAGAAGAGTGATTACGTTCTAGGAGGAGACCATGCTATAGGAGAGCAGAGAAAGGACGCGTGGAGGAGGCTGGGAGAAGCAGCCAAGATGGTGAAGTGCTGAAGGAGAAGCCAGTTTGTGCAGAGAGAAGGAGATGGGAAACAGAGGTGAATAAGGCTGGGGAGGTTAGAAACCTTAGATTCTAGGAAACTTGGATAAGTCAGTAGCTTTGTGAGCACTGAATGAATGGGTTTTGGAGCCCAGTGTGTGTTTTTACTTGCCTGCCAGGTGCAAGCCAGAATTAAAGGTAATGGCCCACCAGTTCTTGGCTCCATTGTTTCATTACCATCTGTCCGAATCTGATGCGAACCTGCATGGACTAGGCGGCTGTGATGGTGGCCGTGGCTACTAGCCATACAGATAGGAATTAACCTAGTGCATACAGATATGATAGGCAGACTTTGCCTTTCATGCAGGACCCAGTTAGTGTGTGTGTGAAGTTATATATAGATAAGAAGTGGCTGATGTCATAACTCTGTAGGTTAACATAAACAAGAAGCTTCTCAAGGAACACCTTAAAAGTAGCTTGATGTGACATTTCAGTAGATTAACATAAAAAGGGCTCCCTGAGAGAAACTCTCAAAAAGGTGGTTTGAGGTGATAATCCTGTAGATTGACACCTGTTAGAAAGCATTGGCCAGAAAAGGTACTAAAGCTAGGGGGCCTTCCTGCTGCGGTAGTTGCCCAGACTCCAATGTTGAACATGGACTGTCTCCATGCTGCTCTGACCAAGGACAGCCAAGAGGAGCACACCAGCAGAGCCCCCTTAAGCTGTACCCAGGCACACCAAAAGAATTTGTGAGTAATAAACTGCCTGTGTGATTCTTGCAACTAACATGTGTGTCGGTCGTGTCTTTCCTCCAGTGGCAGTTGGTCTCGGTACTGATAAGTAGAGAATCCTCATAGCCTCCTTCAGAGTTGTCTACAAGAGGCTGCCAGCCCTGCTGTTAAGCAGGAGTGTAACACTGTGCAGAGAAGTCGAATAAGGGATGCCTGATCACTGGGACAGCATTCTCTTCTCTCAAACTATGCTTCTTTGGGAGAACTGAACGAAGATATCTCCACAAAATATTTGAAAAATTCTGCACTGCTCTTTATACTTTTAAGTTGAAATGTTAATTTTTTACTATACATTTAAATAGTTACAAAGAATATAATTTCTATATTGTATATATCATATATTAGCATTTTAATAAAATTATTCTTTATTATTTTGTGGGAATTTTAAACAAATAAACAAGGGGACAGCATAGTAGAATAAATCCCACATATGTCAGCCAGCTTTAATAATTATCAAATTATTGTCAATTTTGTTACATTTTATCTCCACTCATTGGTCTCCTCCAGTATCTTTCTGTTTTGTTTTGTTTTTTTTTGTTAAGCAAATTCCAGACTCATGTCATTTGATCTGTAGGTATCTTTAAATTAAGGATTCTTTCCCAGTAGTTAGGCTAAATATTTTCACACCTTAAAAATAGGCCAAAATCTTTATATTATGAAATATCTGTTTAGTGGTCACATTTCTTGTTCTTTTAAAAAGTCTTTCACTTTCTAATAATTCAGTTAAATTGAGGTTCAAAATAAGGTAGGTACAATTGTTACTAGTTAATATAGCTATTCAAGTATGTAAATCTGTAGATTTTCTGTCAATTTTTGTCTTCTTGGATTTTTTTTTTTAATTAAAGAAACCATGCTTTGTCACATAGAGCTTTTCACAGTGTGGATTTTGCTGACTGTGTCCTCATTGTGTCATTCAACAGCACTTAGACGTTGGTATGGTTTTGTCTCTGTTTGCATTGTGATATTTCTTCAGATGACTGCCCTTGGGCAACTGAATCGTCTCTGTCCTCAAGGGCAGAGAACCTGGGTGTTACTTCACTCTGGAGTGGTCCTCAGCCCAGGACATACAGGCAGGGGAGTAGACACCCTAGGTCTCCTGCCCTGTGCCAATTCTCTTGCCAGATCAGGTTGAAGCTGTCCTCCACACATCCTTGCCAAAACCACACACCTGCAGGTTTGTTTGTTGTTTTTCTTCACAGTGTACCCTGGTAACACTGCCTTAATAAACTACTTGCAAACAAAGCCTAGCCTCAGGGGCTGTTGCTGGGGAATCTAAACAACTACAATAAGTACCACCTATCTTTCATTTTTTTTTTTTTGTATTTTTCCAAAGTTAGAAGCAGGAAGGTAGTCAGACAGACTCCCGCATGCACCTGGTTGGGCGATGCTTTGCCCATCTGTGGTGTCGCTCTGTTGCAGCCTGAGCCACTCCAGTGCCTGAGGTGGAGGCCATGGAGCTGTCCTCAGTGCCAGGGCCAACTTTGCTTCAGTGGAGCCTTGGCTGCAGGAGGGGAAGAGAGAGATAGAGAGGAAGGAGAGGGGGAAGAGTGGAGAAGCATATGGGTGCTTCTCTTGTGTGCCCTGGCCAGGAATAAAACCTGGGACTTCCACATGCTGGGATGACACTCTACTACTGAGCAAACTGGCCAGGGACAGTACCAGCTGTCTTTCTAAGAAGCTGATTCCTGTGGTGGAATTTTGGAGTTGTCTTAGTGACCAGAAGAAGACAAGAACCTCTTCACTGGTGGTAAGTGGAGTGTGAAGAGCCCTTGGCATGTTGTAGTGCTGTCATCAATACCTTCTATGGTGAACTGAAGCACAACACAGTGAAAGATGTTGCACTGGATTGAGCAGTATCTTTGACATTTGAAATATACAGAGAAAATGGTAACCATAATTGTAGTAAGGTACCAAAAAGCTGCAAAATTAATATTGATATTCTAGGAGGAAAGATCAGGCTTTCCTTTCCTATATTCCTGTGGGGGGGGGGAGAAGAATGTAAAAGTTTCTGGCTTGCAAGGACAATGGGTCATTTAGTTTTAAAACTAAAATAAAGGTTAACTGAGAAACTTCTTCTCTTTCAATGGGAGACATAATTTACATACCACCCTACATTGATTGAAGTACCTCCCCTTTCCTGGAATCTTGAGAGTAACATACCTCTAGGCAAAGGAGGGAAGATGAACCCTGAAAGATTGTAAACATCTTTGATTGTGTTATCTTGAAAGTCTTAATGTTTTTGTGTATCCCCTAAATAAATATTTAAGCTTGTGCCATGACATCATGATCTCCTCATCCTGTGTGTTATCAAGGGTTTATAACCAGGATTGAGATGTATTTGGCACACATGATTTGGGTCTGCAAATGCCCCGTGTTAGCCATATGCAGCTGGCATATTTAATAAATCTCCTCCTTTAATAAAACCCTTTAAAACTCATCTGGATTTGGTGTCTCTATGTAAACTTGCAGAAGGGAGGTACAGTATTTTCAACATCTGAGGTAGGGTACTTTACAACATAATGACAGTGGAATTGGTTGCTTGTTGCTGAGTGTTTTTGATATTTTAAAGAGAAAAAAATAAAAAGCTCAGATCATCCATTTCTTATTTTAAGACATGATATGAAAGTCAGAGGCCTCTATTGTACAGTTTACAGAGCCCCTTATATTCTGCAGAGGGAAGATGGTGATAAACAGCAGGCTTGGGACCTAATTATAACCTTCATAAAAACTAACTTTGCAGCATCTATGTCTTCCTCATACCAAGGGCAGGCCCTGATAATGAAGAAATGGAACCTCAAGGCTTGGGATTAAAGCATTCATGAATGTGTGTGATAACCCTGAACTGTAGAATCCTCTGAATTTCCTCAGCCTGCAGAAGGGAGGCACTCTTCTTGAATGGAAATATCAGCTCACATGTTCCCATGGGCTGAAGACTATGAAGAAGCTTCAATTGAAGCAGATGCCTTGTAAGACAATGCTTGTCTAACTGAAGATCTGTCTCTGATATGTTCTCCTGGCCATTGGTCAAGCCTCAGCAGAGACAACTGGGTTAGTGCTGGTCTTTCAAAGGGAGGAAAGAGCTATCCACTGAAGGTTCTACAGGTATGTGGACCAGCACATGGGAGAGCTTAGCTGGGACAGGATACTGAAGATGGTAGACCATGAGGAGTGAGGTATGAGACTGATAAGTGGCGTGTTTATTGATATGGGCAATACTTATTATCAGTTCTCTAGAATCAGTCCTAATATGCTGCTGACTTGCCTTTGGGATTTGGAAAAGGTTGTGACCCACATTAAATGAAGTGGAGATGTCAGAACCACCTTAGCAGACTATTAAGAAAAAAATCAAGTTTGAGAGGTGAATTTGCTAGACTGAATCTATCATATAAATGCTACACCCATCAACTGAATCTTGTTTTCAGAGGGCCTAGAAGGCACTCCTTTCACTAAAGTTATAATGAGTGTACTGGTGAAGGGGCATCAGCATCATTGATAAGCCAAATAGTAGCTGTCCCTTGTAGCCTGGGCTGAGAAAGGACATATTTATTGACCTGGGCTCCATAGTGCAATGAGGGTGATAAGATTAGATGTAGCAGAGGATAGGCAGCATGAGCTAGCCATCAGAGGCAAGGTAGCTCAACATTTTCAAATTAATTGGTATAGTCCAGCATATCAAGTAGCTAAAGAAAAAAAATCTTATGTTCATATACATTGATGCATAAAAAACATTTGAAAAAATCCAACACCCATTCATTATAAAAGTGTTCAGCAAACTAGAAATAGACAAGAAATTTCTCATCTGGATTAAGAATATCTACAAAAAAACAACAACCCTTACAACCAAGATTATACCTAATGGTGAGAAACTGGAACCGGTACCCCGAGATCAAGAACAAAGCCATCATATGCCCTCTCAGTACTCCTATTCAGTATCTTAATGGAAACCAGAATAAAAAGAAAATAAATGCTTTACCTTCAGTGACAGGGAGCTTAACTCCACACTTTTTAATTGTGGACTTTTTATAGTTACTCTGTTCCAAATAATACAGTGTAGTAAGTTGAATGTTACAGGAAAGGTAAGGAGAGTAACTTCACAGTGAATAAACATGACATACGCTACCTCAGCCAGGTGATCAAGGTGATAAATCATGTCAGTAGTATGTACTCTTCTATGTTTTGAAATGGTACTTTACCTTGGTAGTCTTCCTCCTAAAACTCAATAACTACAGTCTAATCATAAGAAAAACATAGACAAATCAAATTGAGAAATAGTCTAAAAAATTCTGACCAGGACCTTTCAGAACTGTCAAAGTCATCAAAAACAAGAAAAGTCTGAGTAACTATCAGAGTCAAGAGGAGCCTAGGAAGACAAGACAAATAAGGTATCAGTGGTTTTTAATTAACATAATAAATGTACCATATTAATATAAAATGTTAATAAGGGAAACTGGGTATGGAGTGTATGAGAATTTTCTGTACTATCTTGATTTTTCTGTAAATCAAAAACTTTTAAAATATAAGGTCTATTAAAAAATCAAAACTGGAGGGAGGCGGTCACTGAGGTGGTGTGAAGCTCACACCACCGAACTGGATTATAAACTAATTTATGAACAATCAGTGTGAAAAACCAAATCTGGACTACAAGAAGAGCTTTCAAAAATCAAGGAGCAAAGAAGAAGCCACAACAAACCTGGTAGGGAACACCTGAATCTCCCCTGCTTACAGAAACAGAGGGAGGGTGAGGCTGGGCTCTCACTCCAAGGAAAAGAGCATTAAATACTGCTCACAGCCACTTACCTGGCAACCAGGGAATGAGCTGAGTTGAAAGGGGCCGCTTATCTTCCAAAAAGAAAGCAGAGAGAGAGAGATGGATGGTGAGGGGGAGAGGAATATAGGTGATGACATAAAAAGCTGACTCACTCAGTGCTGGAGGTGGCCATAACTGGGGGAGGGGCTGATCCTTCCACAAAGCAAAATACAAAAGTACTTCCAGGTCACAGAGATACAGACATCTCTCTAGCTCCAATCAGCGCAACAAGACACAGCTGAAAACAAGAAGTGAGGAGGAGGGGCAGTAACTCAGGTCTCCATAGAGATCTGAGATACACCTCCCCCTAATGAAGCTGAGAAAGCAACCCGCCCCCAGAGAGATTAACTGGCAGAAGAGGACTTCAGAGCCTCAGGTCACACCCACCGCATTCCTGGATACAGTTTCAAATAAGCCCCCTGCTGAGATCAGCAAACAAGACAATCACCTGTTAAGAAAACAAACAAATCAAGACTTCAAAGTGGCCCAAATCCTAAAGTGGATTACAAATAATAGCTGATGCCAATCCAAGAAGACCTAGAAACAACACGAGTAAAAACTGGAGGAAGACAACACCAAGCCTAGACTCAACCAGCACTACAAAGAAAACACCCAGAAACAATGAGAAGACAAAGAAGTGCAATCCAAATGAAACCACAAGAGAGACCTTCAGGAGATGAATTGAGTGATATGGAAATAATCAAACTTCCGGATGCGGAGTTTAAAATAATGATTGTAATAATGCTTAGAGATCTTAGAACAACAATGGATGATCATCACAAACACCTAAATAAAGAAATAGCAAGTATAAAAAAGGATATTGAAATATTAAAAAAGAATCAGTCGGAGATGACAGATACAATATCAGAAATGAAGACCACAATGGAAGGAATTAAAAACCGGATGGATAGAGCTCAGGATCGAATCAGCGAGTTGGAGGACAACTGGAATGAAGGCATGAAAGCAGAGAAGAAAAAAGAAAAGAGACTCAAAAAGTCTGAGGAAACTCTTAGAGAGCTCTGTGACAACATAAAGAGAAATAACATCTGCATCATAGGGGTTCCTGAAGAAGAAGAGAAAGAACAAGGGATAGAGACTTTGTTTAATTATATCATAGCTGAAAACTTCCCTAAATTAATGCAGAAGAAACTCTCACTAATTCAAGAAGCACAGAGAACTCCACTTAAAAGAAACCCAAAGAAACCTACACCAAGACACATCATAATTAAAATACCAAAGCTAAGTGACAAAGAGAAAATATTAAAAGCTGTGAGAGAGAAAAAGGTTATCACCTACAAAGGAGCCCCCATAAGGATGACATCAGACTTCTCAACAGAAACACTTGAAGCCAGAAGGGAATGGCAGGAAATATTCAAAGTAATGCAGAACAAGAACCTACAACCAAGACTACTTTATCCAGCGAGGCTATCATTTAAAATCGAAGGAGAAATAAAAAGTTTCCCAGACAAAAAAAAAAAAAAAAAAAACTCAAGGAATTCATTACAACGAAACCAATGCTGCAGGAAATGTTAAGGGGCATGGTGTAAACAGATCAAAGTGGGAAAAGAATATAGCAAAAGAGGAATACAGCTTTAAAGAATAAAATGGCAATAAGCAACTACATATCAATAATAACCTTAAATGTAAATGGATGAAATGATCCGATCAAAAGACATAGGGTAGCTGCATGGATAAGAAAACAGGACCTGTACATATGCTGTCTACAAGAGACACACCTTAAAACAAAAGATGCACATAGGTTGAAGGTAAAAGGATGGAAAAAAAACATTTCATGCAAATGGAAATGAAAAAAAAGCTGGGGTAGCAAAACTTATATCAGACAAAATGGACTTTAAAACAAAGAATATAGTAAGAGATAAAGAAGGCCACTACATATAAATAAAGGGAGCAATCCAACAGGAAGAGATAACCATTATAAATATCTACGCACCAAATATAGGAGCACCTAAATATATAAAGCAGACTTTGATGGATATAAAGAGCGAGATCAACACCAACACTATAATAATAGGGGATTTTAATTCCCCACTAACATCACTAGATAGAACCTCAAGAAAGAAAATTAACAAAGAAACAGCAGACTTAAAGGACACACTAGATCAACTCGATTTAATAGATATCTACAGAACCTTTCACCCTAAAGCAGCAGAATATACATTCTTTTCAAGTGCTCCTGGTACATTCTCTAGGATAGACCACATGTTAGGGCACAAAAGTGGTCTCAATAAATTTAAGAAGATTAAAATAATATCAAACACTTTCTCTGATCACATTGGCATGAAACTAGAAATCAACCACAACAGAAAAGCTCAAACACATGGAAACTAAATAGCAGGTTGTTCAATAATGAATGGATTAAGAATGAGATCAAAGAAGAAATAAAAAAAATTCCTAGAAATGAATGATAATGAGCATACAACAACTCAAAATTTATGGGACACAGCAACAGCAGTACTGAGAGGGAAGTTCATAGCACTACAGGCACACTTTAAGAAGCTAGAGAAAGCTCAAATAAACAACTTAACCCTGCATCTAAAAGAACTAGAAAAAGAACAGCAAGTAAAGCCTAAATGTAGTAGAAGGAAGGAAATAATAAAGATCAGAGGAGAAATAAATGACATAGAGACTAAAGAAACAATACAGAGGATCAATGAAACTAGGAGCTGTTTTTTTGAAAAGGTAAAGAAGATTGATGAACCTTTAACTAGACTCACCAGGAAAAGGAGAGAGAGGACTCAAATAAATAAAATTAGAAATGAGAGGGGAGAAATAACAACACACTCAACAGAAATACAAAGGATTGTAAAAAAAATACTATGAAAAACTGTATGCCAAAAACCTAGACAACCTAGATGAAATGGACAAATTCCTTGAAACATACAATCTTCCAAAAATCAATCTGGAAGAATCAGAAAACCTAAACAGACCGATTACAACAAATGAGATCGAAACAGTTCTCAAAAAACTCCCAACAAAGAAAAGTCCTGGGCCAGATAGCTTCACAAGTGAATTCTACCAAATATTCAAAGAAGAACTAACTCTTATCCTTCTCAAGCTATTACAAAAAATTCAAGAGGAAGGAAGACTTCCAAGCTCCTTTTATGAGGTGAGCATAATTGTAATTCCAAAACCAGGCAAAGACAACACAAAGAAAGAAAATTATAGGCCAATATCCCTGATGAATATAGATGCTAAAATCCTCAACAAGATATTAGCAAACCGGATCCAACAATATATGGAAAAAATCATACACCACGATCAAGTGGGATTTATTCTGGGGAAGCAAGGATGGTACAATATTCGCAAATCTATCAATGTTATTCATCACATAAACAAAAGGAAGGAGAAAAACCACATGATAATTTCAATAGATGCAGAAAAAACATTTGATAAAATCCAGCACCCATTCATGATCAAAACTCTCAGCAAAGTGGGAATACAGGGAACATACCTCAACATGATAAAAGCCATCTATGACAAACCCACAGCCAACATCATACTCAACAGGCAAAAATTAAAAGCAATACCCTTAAGATCAGGAACAAGGCAGGGGTGCCCCCTTTCATCACTCTTATTCAACATAGTCCTGGAAGTCCTAAGCACAGCAATCAGACAAGAAGAAGAAATAAAAGGCATTCAAGTCGGAAAAGAAGAAGTAAAACTATCATTATTTGCAGATGATATGATATTGTATATAGAAAATCCTAAAGTCTCAGTCAAAAAACTACTGGACCTGATAAATGTATTCAGCAAGGTGGCAGGATATAAAATTAATACTCAGAAATAAGAGGCATTTTTATACACCAACAATGAACAGTCAGAAAGAGAAATTAAGGAAACAATCCCTTTCACTATTACAACCAAAAAAATAAAGTACCTAGGAGTAAATTTAACCAAGGATACTAAAGATTTGTACTTGGAAAATTATAAAACATTGATAAAAGAAATCAAGGAAGATACAGACAAGTGGAAGCATATACCATGCTCATGCTTAGGAAGAATAAACATCATTAAAATGTCTATATTACCCAAAGTAATTTATAAATTCAATGCAATACCAATTAAAATACCAATGACATACTTTAAAGATATAGATCACATATTCCAAAAATTTATATGGAACCAAAAGAGAACACGAATAACCTCAGCAATCTTAAAAAAGAAGAAGAAAGGGGGAGGTATCACACTTTCTGATATCAAGCTATACTACATGGCCATTGTACTCAAAACAGCCTGATACTGGCATAAGAACAGTCACATAGATCAATGCAACAGAACGGAGAACCCAGAAATAAACCCACAGCTCTATGGGCAACTGATATTTGACAAAGGAGGTAAGAAAATACAATGGAGTAAAGACAGCCTCTTCAACAAATGGTGTTGGGAAAATTGGACAGCTACCTGCAAAAAAATGAAACTAGACCACTAACTTACACTATTCACAAAAATAAACTCAAAATGGATAAAAGACTTAAATGTAAGGCGTGAAACTATAAGCATCTTAGAAGAAAACATAGGCAGTAAGCTCTCCGACATCTCTCGCAGCGATATATTTGCTGATTTATCTCCATGGGCAAGGGAAATAAAAGACAGGATAAACAAATGGGACTATATCAAACTAAAAAGCTTTTGCACAGCCAAAAACAATAAGAACAGAATAAAAAGACAAACTACACAATGGGAGAACATATTTGACAGTACGTCTGTATAGGAGTTAATAACCAAAATTTATAAAGAACTTGTAAATCTCAACACCAGGAAGACAAACAATCCAATAAAAAAATGGGCAAAAGAAATGAATAGACACTTCTCCAAAGAGGACATACAGATGGCCAATAGGCATATGACAAAATGCTCAACATCACTAATCATTAGAGAAATGCAGATCAAAACCACAATGAGATATCACTTCACACCTGTCAGAATGGCGCTCATCAACAAAACAACACAGAATAAGTGCTGGCGAGGATGTGGAGAATAGGGAACCCTCTTACACTGCTGGTGGGAATGCAGACTGGTGCAGCCTCTGTGGAAAACGGTATGGAGATTCCTCAAAAAATTGAAAATTAAACTGCCTTTTGACCCAGCCATCCCACTTTTAGGAATATACCCCAGGACACCATAGAACGGTTCCAGAAGGAGAAATGCACCCCCATGTTTATAGCAGCATTGTTCACAATAGCGAAGATCTGGAAACAGCCCAAGTGTCCGTCAGAGGACGAGTGGATTAAAAAGCTTTGGTACATATATACTATGGAATACTACTCAGCCATAAGAAATGATGACATTGGATCATTTACAATAACATAGATGGACCTTGATAACATTATACGGAATGAAATAAGTAAATCAGAAAAAACTAAGAACTATATGAACCCATACATAGATGGGACATAAAAATGAGACTCAGAGACATGGACAAGAATGTGATGGTAACAGGGAGTGGGTGGAGGGTTGGGGAGGGGGCGAGGAAGAGAGGGAGGGAGTTGGGTGAGGGGAGAGGCACAAAGCAAACCGGACAGAAGGTGACGGAGGATGATTTGACTTTGAGTGAGGGGTATGCAGCATAATCAAAGGTCAAAATAATCTGGAGATGTTTCCTCGGAACATATTTACCCTGATTTATCAATGTCACTGCATTAAAATTAATAAAAAAATAAAATAAAAGACTTAGGCAAATTAAAAACAAAAAAAATCAAAGCCTAAGAATTCAAAATAATTTTTTTTATATATTCTGGGTGTTTCTAGTTACTTCTTCCTTTGCCCCAATCTCCCTCCCTCCTCACCCAATTCTACCCAGCCTCCTGTTCTGTTAGGAGGACTTGAGCCAACAGAGGCTCAAGGATGAGTTCTCATCCTCTAAGTCATGAGAGGCACTGACAAGTGCTCACCCAAGAAGTGATGTGGTCAGATTGGAATTAAGTGAAACACTCTGTCCTCTATGTGATGGGTAGATTGTGGGGTATATTGACAGGGGGTAAAGAAAACCAGCTACAAGGCATTGCAATAGTTCTGGTAAAAAATCATCTCAGTCCAAGCTTCGGAGGTGTGTGTAGTGATAGCAAGAACTTGATCATTGGTCGGGGTTAGGGAAGAAGAGGAGTGAGGAATGATGACAGTATCTCCAGTTTAGGTGAATGCACAGATGGTAGTATCGTTCCCCAAAGAGAGACTACCTACGGAGGTAAGAGAATAAGTGCTGCTGGAGTTGAGTGGGAGGAGGAATGCTAAATGCCATTCAGACCCATTTTGTTTGGGTGCCTATGGAAGTCTCAATAAATATGTCCCTGACATATCTCCATGCTTATGGTAAAATAACTTTGGGTAACTTGAGACAAAACTGCCTGAGATGATGCAGTTAAATAGCTAAAGGCTGGTTATCCAGGAAAGAGGGAGTGCCACATCCTGAAGAAGTGAATGATGACAGCTGAATCTACAGAAATGCCAGAGAGGGTAACTGCTACAGTGACCTTAGATTTACATTTTTCTAGCCAATTCCAGCAATTTGGCTTTCTATGACTTAAGCCTGCCCAACTTTTATTTCCTTTAGTGAATTGTCACACTCCCCATCAGAGACCAGTCCTGGGAGTCACTCCTCTTCCCACCTTGCCCAATTCTGCTTCTAATGCTTTTCTAAAATCTTTCTTAACCAAGTAGGCAGTCCATAGACTCTTGGGAAACATGAGGACATTCTACAAAGAGAAAACCCAGGAAGGGACCAAACCCAGAGGGAGCTTCCACTCCCCACCCGTCCCCTTGACCATGGGCTAAGACTGGGTTCTGTGTGTGTAAGGCAGTGCCGGGCTGAGAGGACTAGATCCTCTTCCTCCAGCCAAAATAACTTATTCCCCCTTCATGACTAGCAAGTGTTGCTTTTAGGTGCATGATGAAGTTGTTTTTCTTTTGGTTTGGTGTTGGTTTGATTTTGTTTTTAGAAGCTATTGAAAGTATTGGATGGTTTGAGGAGCAGACTTAAAGAGGGGTCAAGATGTTTATCCTCCTTTGGGAGTTGGCCAAGACAGTCAGTTGCAACCATTGACCTACACATGGGTTTTTATACAGTGAGATACAGGAACAAAAGCCAAAAAGAACACAAGATTCCAGGACTTCCAGGATTTATTCTGTATCATTGTACACACTCACAGATTCAGCTCTAATACTGGGGATGAAGTCACAATTACTGTAGTAACTGTCCTCAGACAGAGGCTCTGGCCACCTGAGGTTGAGACTGGGTGGGATTGAAGTCATTATGAATGGGTGCTGGGCTATAACTTCCCCCTCCTCCCCCACTCTATCACAGAGACATGCAGAAGGCCAAGGTCAGGCAGGTTTACAGTGAGGTGGGCTATCCACACTGGGAGGTCTGAGGTAAGTAAGGGCACTGGCTCAGCTCTCTCTCCACTTGTGTGGAATGGTCTGAGGGCCTCTGGGATACCGGGGGTGGTTACTTATGTTTGGGAGGCCACTGCACCTCTTGAATCTTCTGCTGCTCATCTGCAGCGGGCAAGACTTCTCCCTTCAGGGGCTGGATTGTGTGGGTCTCTTGGACTTGTCCAGGAGCGGGGACAAATGTAGGTTTCTCCAGATGATTCTCCTGCTGTTCTGCTGGCTCCAGCTGCTTCTCCTGCTGCCCCATGTGCTCCGGCAGCTGTTCTTTCTTTTTCAGTTGCTCTTCTCTCTTTGCTAGCTCTTGATCTAATTGCTGGTCTAGTAGCTTCTTCTCCTGTTCCAGCTGTTCCTTTAGCTCTTGCTCCTTTTGTGCTTTATCCTCCTCTAGCTGCTGCTTTAAGTCTTCTGCTTCCTGATTCTCATGCTGCTCCTGTGGCTGCTGCTGCAGTTCCTGCTCCTGTTGCTCCTGCTGCTTCTGCTGTTCCAGATGCTGTTCCTGCTCCTGTGACTCTTGTTGCTGCTGCTGCTGTTCCAGATGCTGTTGCTCCTGCTGCAGCTTCTCAGGCTGTAGCTCACAGTCTTGCTCAGGCACCTGCTTCACAGGAGTTGTGTGTTTCTCCCTGTGTTCCAAGGGGATCTCCTTTGGCAGCTCAGAGGATACCTCCTGGCATGGGACAGGCAGTGGAGTCGGCTGCTTCACTTGCTCCGGCTGGGTATCCGTGGGAGGAGAAACTGGCTTAAGGGGCTCCTGACTGAGGAAAGGAGGCAGGGTCACTGGCAGAAGTTGTTGCTGGGACATCTTAGAAGCTGCTTTAGGTCAATCTGAAAGACAGGAGGGGTCACAGCAGTGGCTGAAGAGAGGAAGTAGATGAATTCCACAGAAATCAGTGCCCAGTTTCTTAGGACCCCTCTCTCCCTGGAGCCAAGCACTCTCCCACCACCTCCAGCTGTCTGTCATTCTCCAGAGGCCACAGAGAGTGGGGGTAGTAACAGCGAGAGGTGGAGGTAGGCCCTCTTCGGAGCCTCCGTCTTCCTAAGGGAGGTCTGCCCCCAGAGCTGCTCTACAAAGGTGGGCTGGGTGTCCCTGCACCTCCTGCCCACAACTCATCATTGTCTCTCTTCATTTCTGACTTTCATCAAAAAAGGAGGAGAGGAGAGTTTGGAGATTACAACAGAAAGAGGTAAGTTCCTAAGAAAGAAGTTTCCTGGAGGAATCCGGAGTCCTGGAAAGCAATAGCATGTTGGAGAGGACATGAGAGGTCATAGCATGAGCCCTGGATTGGAGTCACAGGACACAGTGTTGGTTAAATCTTCCACTGAAATTCTGTATGCTGCTGCTGGGCAAGAAACTTAGCCCCTCTGTGCCTCAGCTATCTCCTCTTTAACATGAGCCAGCCTATTGGCCTGTTCAAATGCAAAGCTACCTTCTCTCAGGACCTCTGAGCTTTAGCTGCAGCCCAGGGCTCAGGTAAAGGTGCTGGGGGGCTGAGAGGGGCTGCAAGGTTGCTGAGAGCAGAACTGGCTCTTTCAAGTCTCCATTTTTAAGTTGGATTTTCCTGCTCATTCTATGCTTGGGTTTCTACAAATAAAAAGTTTTCTCTGGCTCTGGCTGATTGGCTTAGTGGTAGAGCATCAGCCCAGTGTGTGGATGTTTCAGGTTCGACTCCTAGTCAGGGCACACAGGAGAAGCGACCATCTGCTTCTCCATCCTTCCCCCTCCCCCTTCTCTCTCTCTCTCTCTCTCTCTCTCTCTCCCTTTTCCACAGCCATGGTTCAATTGATTTGAAAGCATCAGCCCTGGGTGCTGAGGATGGTTTCATGGAGCCTCTGCCTCAGGTGCTAAAAATAGCTCAGTAGCTAGCATGGCCTCAGCCCCAGACAGGGGTTGCTGGGTAGATCCTACATGGGGTGCATGAGGGAGTCTGTTTCTTTATCTCCCTTCCTCTCACTTGGAAAAGAAGAAAAAAAGGTTTTCCCCATTCTGAAGCTTTCTCTTTTGCCACAGAACTAAGAGTTACAAGAATTTTTCTGAAGTCCCTATACCTATAAAGAAGGAAAAATCACAGTCAATATAAAACAATTTTAGGAAAGAATTTGGCCATATTCCCCTTGCATTCCCATCTTATTCCTACCTCCCCTCACTCTCACTCTCACTCTCACACACACAAACACAAACACAAAGTCCAAAATATGGTCCCAAGAAAAGATAGGACAGGAGGAGACTGTCATCTGTTCTATTTCCATGCTATGGCACCTACCCCTCATCACAGTGGCCTGAGTCCTTTTGGAAAAACAGATAATTCAGCTGAACCCAGTCTATGAGTGATACCTGCACCCACATTGGCTAGCCACTCCAACCACATTTCTGGCCTGCAGGAGGCCCTGGGTCCCAACTCTGCTTCTGCTGCCTAACACTTACCAAGCTCACGGTAGGGATGGCTGGAGAGGCTTCTCGTGGAATGCTGAGCTGAGCAGGGGCCAGGCACCCTTTATACCAACCTGGCCACGTTCCCAGGTTGAAGGAGATGGACTGGTTTCACCACTGAAGTTGGTCAACTTCCTCTAGCCCTCCCTGACTCATCACAGGTACCTAAAGCACATAACCCCTCGGGGCCCCTTTTCACAGACAGGGCTCCTGCCTCGCCAGAGGGCTCTGAGTGCTCAGAAACTGCCATCTTACTTGTGATCTGGGCCCAGGGAGATGAGGAAAGCAGCTCAGGATCTGGGTCCCCTTTTCCTATTGTTTTACCACCTCAGCCAAGCATCTCTGAATCTCAATCCATTTGTAATGGGCTTATCTTAATTATTAGGCTGAGAGCTTCATTTCCAAGGGCAAGAAATGGAAGGTTATGTGTCTCTCTGGAATGTCTAGACCAGGCTGTGTGGTGTAAAGGTGGGAAGAAACACTTCTTGTGAAGAGATTGAGTTACTAGAGATTCCCTTGGCCATTAACCCCCAGCTCATCTACTTTCAGGACCTATCTATCACTCTATTCTGTGAGGCAATAAACTGTCTTGAGGGGGAGAAGACTTTAGGATCAACATGGGCAAGCAAAAGGCTGTGGAAGTCTCCTCTGTGCCAGAGGCTGCCCGGGCCTCTTGTCCAAGGCAGAAGTGCCCAAGAATAAAAACTCATAGAAACTCCAAAGCACAGGCCACTCTAGGCCAGAAAACAGGCATTAAATACACAATATACAGAATAAGGTTGCTTTTTATGATGCTAAAACAAATGCTTTCTATATATTTTTTGAAAATGGATGAAGATGTAACGATAAAACCAAATCATCCATTGCTTTCTCCAAACTATTCTCTACAAAGAGCGTACTCTGAAGTGGGTATTGCAGCTCATCCCTCCCCTGCATTGGTGATGACTCAGTGCACCTGGAATAAAATCCAAACTCACTGCCATGGTGTCAGAAACCCTCGCTGAGGGTCCTCAGTTCCCAGGTGGAGCTCAGTGCTCCCCCTTCAGGGTTTAGTGCTCCCCAGACCCCTGGCTTTTTGTGTCTCAGCCTCAGCGTGAGTGTTGGCGCTGCCAGAGAGTCTTCCCTGACTACTCCATCCACAGAGTTATCTCCTGTTTCACTTCACATCACAGTTGAAGGCTCTTTTATTTGCATTTGGTCACTTGTTTATTTCTTATCTCTCACTGGAGAATAAGCTTCATAAGGCAGAGGCTGGTTTGCCTGCTGTGTCTTCTACCACATCCCCAGAACCCATCATAACCACAACATAGAATCAGTGCTCTACAAACATTAAATGAAGGGATAAATGACCAGTGAATCTCACCACCTACAGATAACTACTAGTCAAGAATTTAATGTAATATGTGTATGTATAAACAAAAGTGAATTGTGATATACTTTTTATGATTAGTTTATAGCCTATTTATGGGCATTATTTACTTAAACTCTCTACAAACTAATCAAGGAGAGAGAGAGAGAGAGAGAACTACTAAAGCATCATGAAGACACATACTTATTTCTGAGGTTATTTTTGAGAAGACTCATGATTACTCATGAATTTCCCAAAAGGCACTTTCCTTCCAGCCCCTAATAGATCAGTTCACAGTGTTAACTTTGCTATGCCCCTTGGGCTCAGTCTGAAAAGAGAGGTGGAGGGACTCCTGCATCTGAAAGTCTATCCTGTCCTCATTTCTTTTCTGTTCCCTGAGTCCATGAGGGACCTCGTTCTGCTTCCTCCATAGTATAGGGACTGTGTCATTTTGGGGGCAGGGAAGTTCTCCCCTCTACCCCGCCCAGGAGGAACTAACCAGGCATCCTCACATGGGCACCCATGGCCTTGAGCTCTACCGCTGACCTCACATGGCAGGAATCTGCCTCTCCCCAACCCTTGACAGTCAGTCCCAGGGCAGCAGATCTGGCTCCCAGAAGTCACACCAGTCTTATGAGATTTTCAGGACTGTATCTAGCTGCCAGATCTGCCTCCTGTCCTCTGATTCATACAGCATAATTAGAGCTTTTGGGGGAGAGAGGGTGTATGAGCATTTGGCCACTGGGCAAAGTTACGGTGTGGGAAGGAGAGAGGAGCAGGAAGCTGAGGTGTGTGTGTGTGTGTGTGTGTGTGTGTGTGTGTGTGTGTGTGTGTGTGTATGTGTGTGTAGGGCAGGGTTTGGAGGAGCTAGAGCATTTTTTAAAGGGCTCAGATGCCCCATTTTCTGCCCTTTGGTTGCCCTATGTGGGGGCCAGATATGCTTGTACATTGGGAAGATTCCCTCAGTGTCTATGTGAGTGACCTCATAGGGTCCACATGATAGGTGAGGGTAACTGTCCAGCTCTGCCCACCGTAATGAGGATGAGCTCACATCCTATGACATCTGCAGAGGCCTTGACCCCAGCTCGACCTCAGCTCTTCCTCAGCCCAAGGAGGCCCTGGCTGTTGCTATTTCTCTCAGTGAGACAACCTATTTGAACTGTTCCTTAGCTGTCGAGGGAGAAGGGGACTTATCACAGCATTCATTGTAGAAGGGGTGAAGGGCATTGAGAACAGCTTTTAGTTGACAATATGGGGTGATGTCAGATGGTCCTGGGAATGTGACTTGGGTCAAGACATCTATGTTTCCTCCCATCTTGAGTAGCCATGCATGCTTAGGCTGTTCTGAATGAGGCAGTGCCCCCACATTCTGAAGCCATGACCTCTGATTTCTCCCCATAGACCTCCTCCTCTGCCCAGGGCACTGTTGTCTACATGTCTCAGTCTGAACCTGCACTAGTCACCTCTCCAAATGCCCCGAGTCCTCACAGTCCTTCTGCATAGCCTCCTGAACCTAGCCTCTGTTCCTCATTGTCCGTTTGTGCCCATCTGCTGCTTGGGAGGGAACAAGACAAGGAAGGTGATGGGACCACAAAAAGGCCAAGAGGCTGGTTCTTCCTCTCAGGGCTTCAGTGCATGTCCATCTGATGTGCCCATTTGCCCTTTAGAAAAATTTTTTAAATTTCTATCTATTGATTTTAGTGAGAGAGGAAAGGAGAGAGAGAGAGAGAGAGACAAGAACTACAATCTATTCCTGTATGTGCCCTGAGAAGGACTGAACTGGCAACCACTGTGTTTTGGGATGATGCTCTAACCAACTGAGCTATCCAGCCAGGGTCCATGTGCCTTTAGATCTTCCTCTGGCTTCCTCTCCTTGGCCTGTGGGATGACTGGTCCCACTTCCAGTCCCCAGTGCTAGCTCTTACTTTGCTCACTGTAGAAGGCCCGTCCCAGTTCTGTTTCTGATGCAGTAAGAGAAGCAAAGGCATGACCAGCTCCTGAAGTGGTAAAAGGAGATGCTCAGTGTACTCTCCGCCAGCTGGCAGAATGTCTGCCCTCTTGGGCTCACTGTTTGGGAAATCACATTTTTTGTAGTTGATTCTCTGCACTGAAGGCAGCAGCATGTCTGAGCTGGAGGGGTTTTGGAAAATGCACAGGGATTTTTCTGTCCTCCCCCAGGGTTTGTCCCCTCTTGTGACAGGTGGGCATTGAAGTCAGAGAAAGGATATGAGTAGCCCAAGCACAGTGAGTCTGTGGTAGAACTGGACTGGAGTTCATGTATCCTGACCTCCCTCCGGGGGCTCTCTCCCCACTAGCCTCCTTCCCGGGTGCTTGAGCATCTGACGGCTATGTGGCAGGTTGCACTAGGAGAACTCTTCCAACCCTGACATCTTCCCACTCTGAACCAAGTCACTTACTGACTGCCTCAAGGCAGTCAGTTCTGGGTTTTCTGGAGGAAGGGCCAGTTTTCCTTAGCTCAGATTCAGCTAAAATGCCCTTAGGATGACTCTCATTGGCCTGGGAAACAGAGAGCTCTTCTTCCAGTCTGGTGGTGTTGAGGTTTATTTTCACCCGATTCCAGCTGGAGGAATCTGACTGTTCAGGATGGGTGCCAGCTTTAGAATCAGACAGGCCTGGGTATAAATTCTACTGTACCTCTTCTTACTGGACAATTTGCTTTATCTCTATGACCCTCAGTTTCTTTGTCTAGAAAATATGAATAGCTCCTCCAATTTCTGTAAATATTTGGTGAGCAAATATATGTGGTTAGCACATAGATTGTACTCAGAAGCTGACTGTTTTATTGCTGGAAGTCATGGCCAGTGTTTGCTGATGGAACAACTTGTATTACCTGCCTAAATATAGAGATTGAAGGATGCAAGGTCGTCAAAGGTCATCAGCTTTATCCTTCTCATTTTGCTAATGAAAACCCCTAAGTGCTAAAGGCACACGCTGCCTGGGAGGGGAGTGGGGACAGAAATCATGTTCCTGATCTCCATAGGCTTCTCTTTCCAGTCTGTCTGCTGCTGGCCTCAGGCAACACCATAGCTCAACCTTGGGACATGTGTCCTCTGTGCTCAGGCGGCCCTGTGTGCAATGACTGTTTCTGAGTGGTGGGGCCCACTGAGGAATTCCAGTGGGTTTGCACTCTTACACCATGATATGCATGGAGGGGTCTGGGGGCCTGTGTGGGTAGAAGAGAGGCAGAAGTTTGGGTCTAACTTTGATGTGGACAAAGAGATCTAGGTAACAGGGTAGAACATAGGCAGCCACACAGAGCCAGAGACAGACTGTGGGGGCTCTGCCAGTGCATGGCAGGTGGAATGATTAGTGAAAAACACATGGATAGGACTCCATAGGCATGGTTCAGGGAGATAACGGCAGCAGGGATGGGCCCAGTTAGGTAGGGGGTAGACAGGAAGAGTGACAGAGTTATGGATGAGGGGATTGGGGAGGGACAGCAGAGAGAGAAGAAACAGGTGCAGAACAAAAGGAGAGAAAAGGACCAAGTCCAGCCATGCTGCCTTCCCCGGAAGTGTGGTCAATGGCCAGACAAGTCAAAGGAGGCAAGGATGCCCAGGAATTGGCTGGCCTCCTGGCTTGCACTTCCTCCCTTCTCCCTCCCTGATAATTAAGGACCAGGGGGGAACATTTGACCCTACGTCAATTGCCTTCTGAGAGGAGAAATTGCTCTTCAAAAACTCTTGTAAGTGGTTGCAGAGGCCATGTAGATGCATTTGGAATTGTGTGCATGCATATGTGTTTGTGTGTGCATGGGTGTGTATATTTGTGTGTGTGTGTCTGTGTGTATGAGTGTGTGTGTGCATAAGTGTATGTGAGTACGGGTGTTTGTGTATGTGTGTTGAAGTGGGGAAGGATTTGAGCACATATCTGGTCCTGGAGAAGAGATTATTGCCAAAAGGAATTAGTTTCCCAAATTTCCCTGCATCCCATGGGTTCTGCTGAGTGAGCCCCCAGAGAAGCCCCAGCCTTTCTAACTTCATCTGTTTCTAACTTCATCTGTTCTCCATACAGTGGACTATTTGTCAGGAAGCTATCCAGTTGCCCTAGGCTCCGGATGGGTTGGCTTGGTCTAGAGCAGGGGTCTCAAACTTGCGGCTCGCGGGCCGCATGCGGCCCGCTGAACAATTTTGTGCAGCTCACAGACTAATCCACGAAGTTCAAAATATTTTGGATAAAATTAAGTAAGCCTAGGGGCCTACTTGTATTTTTCATTTCTCTAGCATCCTAGCTAGATATTAGCTTAGTTAACAGCAGTTGTGATGCGAACTACAGTTTCTGGTCGTTTTGTGACACTGAGTAAACTGCATGTACGATTGTGCTTGTTGTACTGATTTTTTTTTTGTTTTCAATTGCAGTGAGAAAAGTGTTGCGTAACAGTTGCCTTTTGTAGACCTAGTGCGGCCCGCCGAACGGCTGTGATCTTGTTCTGTGGCCCACATGCTGACTTGAGTTTGAGACCCCTGGTCTAGAGTTTTATCAGGGCTCTGTTTTATCAAGACCTGTTTCTTCCTCCTGAACATACCTCCTTTTGGCCCCCTGCATCAAACCACACCCAGGGCAAGTGCTGGCTGCTGGGGCTCCAGTAGGACTAGTGTCCTGGGGATAGCCCTGACCTACTATTTCCCCTTTCAGTCTGTAGAAGGTATAAGCCTGCTCCTGCTCTCAGGCAGGAAACTTCTATTCGATGGAGAGACAGGTACAGAAATTGATAGGCGCAACTTATGCCATTTACTCGACTAACTGGCCTATGCATTGATATGCATGTAAGCAGACCAGGGCTGCAAGAGTCTCCCTGGGGATAATGCAAAGGAAACAAACTTTCATATCTGCTGTTTCCCAGACATGGCACTACACAAGCCTCATCCACTAACTCCATCAACCCCCTGCACTGAATAGATGCCGAGCTGAGGCTCAGCGCAGAGCAATGGCTGGGCAGTGTTCCAATCAAGCGTGACGTATCTGTGCTACCAAGCTGACCTTTTCACCTCTAAAGGCAGAGATGTTCATCCCTGGCTGGATAGCTCAGTTGGTTATAACATTGTCTTGATATACCAAGGTTGTGGGTTCGATCCCTAGTCAGGGCACCTACAACAATCCACTAACAAATGCATAAATAAGTGTAACAACAAATTAATGTTTCTCATCTCTCTCTCTCCCCCCCTTCCCCTTTCTCTATAATCAATAAACAAAAATTTGAATAAGTAAATCAATGTAGAAATAAAGGCAGAGATGTACACTGAGTGCAATGGACACTAGGACCCTCCGGGGCCCCCGGGAAGCATCCAAGGCAGGCACGGGGAAAACTGGAAAGCTGTGAACCAGAAGACAAGCAAGTATTATAGAAACTGCTGGACGGGCTGAAATGTTATTTTCTTGCCACTCAAGTTTTACAAGAAAGCCTGCTTGGAGGGGGATGAAGGGACCGGAAGGGGAGAGAGAGGTCAGGGGGAGAAAAGCCGGCCCAGATCTCTTGTTACAGATTAGTCCTTGCTTGCTCAGTCCCAGCCTCACCCTTCTCCTTCCCTCGTACCCCGGCCGCCAGCACCTTTCCCAGGAGCTTCGGCCCCAGTTTTCCTAGAACCACCTCCTTCCCCAGCTAAGGATCCCTGTCTGAGAAAACTGGTGCTGGAGGGGTCTTCATGGTCACGGAGTTCAGCCCTAGCTTTCCAAAGGATGACACAGTAGAGAGGGCAGGATCACAATGGGGTCAGCAGCAGGTCTGGGCCTGGTCCGGGTATGAGTTTACTTTTACTCACCACGGTGCCGTGTTGTGTTCCATGCTCTTTGCCAAGAATACCTTTTGCACCTTTTGCCTTATTTTTTGTTCAACTGCACTAGGAATACAGCATTGAATAAAATGGGCAAAACCCCCACTTCCCTAAAGCTTTCTTTCCAGTGTGGAAGGCAGATGGCACGTAAAATAAACACACACCTGGAATCTAAAGCCCATCAGAAATACCATGTAGAAAAATAGGACTGAAAAGAGGTTTATGGAGCGCTAGGGGAGGGGATGTCCTTTATTTTAAAGGGAGTAGTCAGAAAAGGCATCTTTAGTTGTAATAGGCAACACCTGGAGCCAAAGCAAATAAACATCGCCTCCAGGACTTAACCAAGCAGAGGGCAGTGGAGGTAGTGTTGGGTGGAGAAGAGGGGAGACCAGCTGCACTGGAATTCTAAGACACATTGAAGTCTTTCTAGTATGATATCTTCCTAATATGAGTTTTCTGTCTTTGAAAGTATTCCTTTATATTTCTGGAGCAACTTGTGAAAAATTGGTATAATTACTTCCTTAGATGTTTGGTAGACTTCATCAGTGTAGCTATTGGTGCCTAGAGGTTTCCTTAGGAACAGGTGTTTAATTGAAAATATAATTTCTTTAACTAATTTAGAAGCTTTCAGATGGTCCATTGTGTTTGAATGAAATAGTTTTTCTTTTAAGAAATTCATTTATGTTTTAAAATTTATTGACATAAAGTTGTTGATAAATACCTTTATTATTTTTAAGATCTATAGAATCTGTAGTAAGGTGACTCCTCTCATTTCTGTATTGATAATTTATGTCCTATCTTTTTTTCTGATCATCCTGGCTAATGCATTCATCAATTTTACCAATTGTCTTAAAGAACCAGTTTCTGTTTCATTGATATTCTGTTTTTATTTCATTGATATCATATCTAAAAATTGGAAAGAGACTACTTATTTTTTCAGGATAGCATTACATTTCTACCAAAACCAGACAAAAACATTACAAGAAAAGCAAACTACAGGCCAACAATTATCATTAACAAAACAATAAAATTTTAGGCCCTGGCCGGTTGGCTCAGTGGTAGAGCATCGGCCTGGCGTGCAGGAGTCCCGGGTTCGATTCCAGGCCAGAGCACACAGGAGGGGCTCTCGTCTGCTTCTCCACCCCTCCCCCTCTCCTTCCTCTCTGTCTCTCTCTTCCCCTCCTGCAGCCGAGGCTCCATTGGAGCAAAATTGGCCCGGGCGCTGAGGTTGGGTCCATGGCCTCTGCCTCAGGCGCTAGAATGGCCCTGGTTGCAACAGAGCAACGCCCCAGATGGGCAGAGCATTGCCCCCTGGTGGGCATGCTGGGTGGATCCTGGTCGGGTGCATGCGGGAGTCTGTCTGACTGCCTCCCTGTTTCCAACTTCAGAAAAATATAAATAAATAAATAAATAAATAAATAAATAAAATTTTAGCAAATCAAATCTAAGAACATGTAAGAAGGATTAAGCTTGAAGGGTTTATCTCAGGAAGGCAAGATTTTTTTTAACACTCACAAATCAATCAATGTAATTTACTATATTAACAGACTGAAAAAGAAAAACTATAAAATCATCTCAATAGATGCCAAAAAAAGTTTTTCCAAATCAATATCCATTTTGTATTTAAAACTCTTAGTAAAGTAGGAAGAGAAGAAACATCTTCACATAGCAGAGGAAAAAAGGCATCTTGATTAGAAAGAAGTAAAACTCTTAGATGACTTAATCATATATGTAGAAAAATCCTATAGAATTTACATGAAGCTATTAAAACTAATAAACAGTACACAAACTTAATATATAAAAATAAATGTATTTTTACATACTAAAAGTAATAATTAGGAACTGAAATAAAAATATTTTCCATACAATCAATGTTTATAAACTACTTCGGGAAAATATAACACAATATGCGCAAAACTTGGTCACTGAAAGTTACAACTTAAAAGAAATTAAAGACAACCTAAGTAAATTGAAAAGTACTTCATGTTTATAATTGAAAGACTCAGTATTGTTAAGATATTTATTTCTTTGCAACTTAATCTATAGATTTAATTCAATCCCAGTCAAAATCTCAGCAGAATTTACTAACTTTATTCTAAAATTCATATGGAATTGCAAAAGACTAGGTAAAGCAACTTTGGAAAAGTAAAAAATTATAAAAGCACTTATTATTTGACTATAAGACTTAAATAAAGATATGGTAAATAAGATAATATGTCAGGATAGACAAATGGGTTAATAAACAAAATAAGAAATAAAAGATGATGTGGAGATGTTTACCCAAAATCTATGTATTCTTGTTAATCAATGTCACCCTGTTAAATTTTTTTCTAAATTAAAAGAAAATTAAAAAAATATATATGAGTGCAAACCAATATGGCTACCTGATTTTTGACAAAGATTTAAAGGCAATTTAGTAGAGAAAGGATAGTTTGGAACAATTGGGTATAAATACATTCCCCTTTAAACTCCCCTTCTTAAGCCTTTTTATACCTTTCATTCTACAAAATCTAACTTATAGGAGAAAAATCTTTATTGCCTATGGTTTCTTAGATATAAAACCAAAAACAAGATCAATATTTTTTTCTAATCAACTACAGGTATCTCCTGCTTTTTGAAAGTGGCATAACCCCAGCTTCCGGAAAGCAGGACATACTCTTCGCTCTATGCCATTTTGCCTTATAAAGGGTTTCATAAAAACACTCTATTTTCAGATAACGATGGAAACTTGCAATTGGATTTTATTAAAATTAAAGACTACTCTTCAAAAAAAAACTTTAAAAGAATGAAAGACAGCCACAGACTGGAAAAAAAATAAATGCAAATAACTTATCTAATAATAAAAGATTTGCAGCAAGAATTTATATAATATATATATATTTATATTTACAGCTCAGTGAAAGGAGGAGACATTTGAACAGATAATTCTATAAAGTTACGTGAGATGAATGAGCTAAATGAGCACACAGAAAGATGCTCAATATAAACAGCCATTAAGGACATGCAAATTAAAGTTGCAGTGAAATAACACTGTGTATTTATTAGAATGCGTAAAAATAAAAGAACTGAGCATACAAAATATGAACAAAGATTTGAGACAATCTGAATTCTCATGTACTTCCAGTGGGAGTGGAAAATGGTAAAATCATTTTGGAAAACAGTCGGGCAGTTTCTTAAAAAGTATAACATACATCTAGTATAGAACACAGTCACCCTCAGATCTTTACCCAAGAGAAATGACAACACATGTCCATTGAAAGACTTGTCACAAATATTCATGACAACTTGATTTGTAATAGCCAAAACTTGGAACCAATCCAAATGTCAATCAATAAAATAATGGATAAAAAAAATGTGGTCTATCCATACAATGAGGGCATTTTCTACTCAGAAATAAGTAAGAATGAACAATTTAGATACATGCAACAACTTGTTTAAATCTTAAAGTAGTTTTGCTGAGTGAAGGAGTCAGGCATAAAATAATAGACACTGGATGGTTCCACTTATATAAAATTCTTGAAACTGAAAACTAATTTATAGAGACCAAAAGTAAATGAGTTATTTTGGGATAGGATTGGTGGACAGAGAGAATCATGAAGAAAAGATTAGATTTTAAAGGTGATATGTCAATTATATGCCAAAGATACAGTATAAAAAAATAGAAGTTTAAGAGTATTGTGAATAAGGCTGATTTCTTTATTTCCTTCTACCCATCTGGATTAATGGAGATGACAAATTATTGAAATATGGTAGTTTCTTCGGAGGGAAATATGCATCTGGTGACAGAGGTTTGAATTGTGTATTCACCATGTGTCAAACCCTATTTAAGTACTTGAAATGAATTATCCCATGTAATTTTGATAAAAAACCCTTCGAAGTAAGTACCATTACTCTCATTTCACAGCTGAGGAAATGGAGCCAGAGAGAGGCTGAACCCCCTGCTCTGGGACTGAATGCGTGCGAGTCCGTTGCCTGCACCAGAATGGAGCTTTGCAGAGTCCTGGGAGCTCTACCTGTACTTCAGTCCTCTTTTGGGTCATGCTTATTCTGGTCTCAAATATGGTACCCAAGGACCCAGCTCTGGAATTCTTGCACCTAAGGTGACTGACTGCCCCCTTCGCCTGGGACTCGAAGGCTTCCTGCAATGCAGGACTTGCATTTGAAAACCGAGATGAGTCAGTCCCCTAACTCTGGCTCAGCAGAGGCCCTGTGCTTCTGGATGCTGATTTTCTGGCTCCTCAGCCCTTCGTGACATACCCAGAACATTTTCTTGGACTTAGGCCAGACAGGTAAGATGGTTTTACTGCTTAAGGACCAAAGGGAGACAACGTTCTTTCTATTGTACTTTTATTTTTGTGCTACCTAATGTCAGGACCACTAGGAAAGATGATTCCAGCTTGTTCAACCTTCCATTTCCAAGTAGAGGCCTCTCCAGGGTGGGGAGCTATGAAGAGTCTAGAGTAAATCATGATCAGTGAGAAACAGCTTTTCTAAATGTAGATCTTACCAAGTGATGGCATGGCTATCTACTTACTGGGGACAACCTACTTGTTTGGCTTCTTCTGCTCCAAGCTATTTGACTTGGGCCCAAGATTTGGACTTTTGGCCAGCTGTTGGTTTTCAGAGCTCTTGCTCTGAGTTTGGAACAGATTGGGCTCCGAATCCTTATTAAGGCACGTACACTCAGGCTTGGGCTCCAAACAGCAGCAGTTGGGCTGAATGTAACACAGGGGCTTTGGTGGGCATCAGAGGGGTTTTGACGGGTGGCAGGGGGGTTTTGGTGGGCATGAGTTGCATTTTGGTTGTTTGCACATCTTCCTGAGTTTTGGAAGAGAAGGCTAGAAGAAAAAGAAGGACACTGTCTGAAAAAGAAGGAAAGTTGGCTGTCTGTTTTCAGTTCCCGTTTCTTTAACCCCAGCATTCATCCATCTTCAGAGATGACTCGGACCAAGGCTGGGAAAGAAGGGCTGGAACCCCTGGAGGGCACAGCCAGTTCACAAGTCTTGCCTTCATAAATGTCAGTGGGCTGGTTCCTTACGAGGTAGCCATTTTTCATCCTTAAACGAAAAGACCAGGTTGTGACCTCTAGTAGCCTGAGTGTGGGTCCAGTGTCTGGCACTTCATAAACATTATCTCATGAATAATCACAGACTGCCAAAGAAGTGGCTGCTCTTACCCCATTTTACACACAAGGATGGCTGAAACTCAGCGATCTGCCTCAGTTGCTCATAAATAGATTCAAGCCAGGCTGCATCCTAGTTCAGAGCATGTGCTTGGTCTGGTCTCAGTTTTGGCACACAGAGACCCAGGTGCACTGGTAGTCTTGCACTTAGGGTGACTGACCATTAGTGACACCTTTCTGAATGCACCATCTCACTCTGTGCCCCTCATCAGGCTGGGGAGGACATGACAGCAACAGAATATGGAAAGGACATTGCTCCCGGGATTGTAGGGCGAGGTCCAGGCCTCGCTCTGCACCTGCCAAGGCACAGGGCAGGGCGGCTCTCTCCACCTCTCTGAGCTGTACCTCTTGTCTCTACAGGGGTAGTGTTGAGGGGTGAGCAGGCATGAACTGGACTATGTAGGTCTCCTCAAACTCAATCATTCAAGACTTTTATAATTTCCTGATTCTTCTAAAAGCAGGAAAAGCCAAAACAACTATTTCTTTGCTTCTTATCAACCTATCTTCCTCCCACCCAGAAAATCCAAGTTCTCCTGGCATGATCCCTAGGCCTCAGCCCTATGTGGCCCCTGGGGCAACCCCTCTATGGTTTCTGCTCTGTCCCTCCTGTGGCACACAGATGAAAGTTGCTGTGGAGGCCCCAGAGCAGGACAGAGCATGGAAGTGACCAGGAGTCAGTGCGCTGAGGCCTGGAGAGTCCTCTAGCCTTGGTGGAGGCATGGAGGGAGGGGAATGGAGCATGTACCCCAGCTAGGGAGGAGCCTGGTCTGTCAGATCCCTGTCATCGGGTGGAGAAGGATGGGTGTGGGACTTGAAGTGACAGCTGCTGAGGTAAAATTGCCACCACCCACCAGCTTCCAACACCTACAGATAAGCCTTGGACCCAAACTGGTTTTTAATTTTTATTTATTTTTACTCTTTTTTTATTTATTCACTTTAGAGAGAGAAAGAGAGAGAGAGAGAGAGAGAGAGAGAGAAGAGGGGAGGAGCAGGAAGCATCAACTCCCATATGTGCCATGACTGGGTAAAGCCCCGTTGAACTGGCGACCTCAGCATTCCAGGTCCCTGGCTCTGTGCCTGCCTGAACTGGGGCAACAGTGGCAGGTTCTTACTTGTGAGGGGAAAGTGACTTGTGTAGGGTGTTGGCCTCAGTTCATTTGTGACTCTATGCCTGTTATTCAGGAAATGATTCTGTCATTCAGGAAGAGGTTTCTGCTTACTTTAAAAAACAGGACCCTGGACCAGGAGTCCTAAGAGGGGGAAGTAAGGGACAAGTCACACAGTCTCTCCCTCTAGGTCAAGAGACTCTGCGAAGAAGCTGAGGTGGCAGAGATCTGCCCTGTGGATGCCCTGATGGCCCAGAAGGGACAAGGAAGGTGAGAGGTAGAGCAAAGGAGAGGCACGCAGAAAAGGAAATAGAATAGAAACATCGGCATAAAAATAGGGAGAAGTACAGCTCTTTTTCTCCTCAGGGTCCCTCTGTCTCCTCAGGGTCTTCTAAATTGTTTGGCAGAAAGTCTGTGTGTGCTTGGTCACCCGTAAGCTGTGGGGGGTGAATCTGGGCATGTGAGTGTGTGCAGGGAGCCTGACATCTGTCTCTGTCTCTCTGTTGCCTGACTCTATCCCCTTAAAGGCCAGACCTGAGTCCAGGCTCCAAGAAGTGGAGACCGAGGGGCAAGCCCCTTATTTTTTGTTGTTTTCTCTGTGAAGGTTTTTGTCGCCTCTGAGAGTTCTTCTCTCTGCCTGTCTCTCTGTATCTCTCTCTCTCTCTCTCTCTCTCTCTCTTCTTCCCCTCTTCTGTGCCTGTGGTTTATCTTTCTCCCCCTAAAGGCAGAAAGTGCCCATGAATTGACAGTTCAGAGCCCTCTGTCCACTTAGAAGTCCAGCATGTTAAGCCCCATTCTTCATAGTCTGGGCAGACTGTTTCTACACCCTGGTGACAAGTGGGAACCCCAGGCTCCCATGCAAGGGTTTACCTGGCTACTCCCACAGACATCCCCTCTGAACACGACTCCTGTGGGAAGATCCTGGGAACTGTTCCCAAATTGGGGGTTGCCACATCAAAGTTGAAAAGCAGGTGAGGACTCAGTCTTGTGCATTAAGGCGCAAGGAGGGAAAGCACAGTGCCCCCGTCCATGCCTCCTGAGGCAGCACTGCCCCATTGTCCTGCTGCCTGGAGAATGGCAGGCTGCCCTGTCTTTGACCTCAGCCACCAGCCCAGTCTCGTCTCCAGCCACTGTTGCTTTTATGTGTCAGATTGGCTCAGAGCGGATCCCTGCTGAATTCTACTTGCCTCTGACTGAATCTTTGCGTGTGTTCTTCCCCAGCCTGGGACCCCTTCCCGGGCTCCTTCCCACACTCTTACTAATGTTACTCCACCCTGAAATTTCAGTACATCACTCCGTTGAGGAAAACTTCCCGTACCCATAGGGTCGGTGCCCCAATATAACTACTTTTCATTATATTTTTATGATTTCCTGTCTGACTTTTCCTCTAGTCTGTTTATTTCAAAAGACATCCTTGCCACTGTGCTCAGCATTTGACAAATTGTGTAACTTTATGTGGGCTTCAATAAGTAAGGAATAAATGAATGAATAAATGAACAAGCTATGAAGAGAAGACCCAAATGACAATTTTCCTTTGCATTACCTGTCTGGCCACTTCTTCTCAGTCCCTTCTCTATTCATGATTTCCAAGCTTGCCTTCTCATGAGAACCATCTTCCCTGGACTTATTCCAGCAGATATGACCCTCCCTCAGCAGCCTAGTGAGTCCATGACTATCACAAGCCAATGGTTCCTATTCTCTCCCAGTGCCAAGATTCCGAGGTTCTGAACCTCTGTGACACTGTCCTCCCAAGATTCTGTGACTATGACTGACTCAATCACACCACCTGCTGGCTAAACACAGGACTCCTCTTGGTTTTTATCTCCTAAAGGTCAAAGGGGAGCTCTTTAGTCAGTTAACCTACAGTCAATCATTTAATCAACTAAAACATAAGCCTAAAGTACACATTTGTAATGAGAGTGTATTATCAGACTTGGTCCTAACTGTAAAGTGTATAAGCTCAATAAGATATAGTTCACATTCTCAAAGCTCTTCTACTTCAATATAGAGACAATAGACAGTGTCAATAATGTGTGATGATAGTGACGGCAGGGCAAAACCCCAGAGGCTGGGAGAATGTGGGGTCAGGCTTGGGGGTCAGGAATGCTTTCTAGAGGGAGTGATGTGTAAACTGAGACTTGGATGGCAACTGGAGACAGGAAGTGGGGCGTGGAGGTGTGTGGGAACGGGCATTCGGATTTGGATATGGAAAATCATGGATACTGTTGGGGAGAGGCTAGTGTGGTCAGAGGAGGAGAAAGGAGAAGAGCATAAGCTACAAAAGAAGATGAAAGCTGTATTGATGAGGGCTTTATACTCCATGAGAAGGAGTTTGGACTTCATCCCGAGGACAATGGCAGCCGCTGAGGGGTTTGAAACAGGAGAATCAGGAACCTTTTGGGGAGCAAGAATTTTTTTGACCTTTTGATATCCACATCATCTAGTGTGGGAGACTGCAAGCTGACAAAAGTCCTTGCAGTTTAAGACTTAAGCCAAAAGGATAAGCTCTTCCCCACAGATCTGATTATTTAAGTTGCTAAAGGCTATGCCTTTCTACACACCTCCATTTTAACTGTGTTTCCAATCGTCCCATCCCCCATGTCTCTTGAAGAGACTGGCGGCAGTTTTCTTTTACCCTTTGTTTTGTGAAGTTAAGATATTATGTATGGTGGAGGGGTTTTTTGGGCTCTGGGGACAATTCTTGTTTTGCTTCAGAAATGTGACTTTGTATCTGAGCTCTCTTTGATTTGCAAATGACTTCGCTTTACACTATAAAAGTAAAGCTTTTAGGAGTATAGGAGCTTTTGGTTGGCCATCAGCCACCAGAAGGCCTCCTGATCCCATCCTTTTTCTTTCTGTGTTTATTTTCTAGTCCTCCACAGTTCCCACCCAAGACCTGCAAAACTATTTGTCGAGCTGGTTTGTGACACAGTCTAGGT
This sequence comes from Saccopteryx leptura, assembly GCF_036850995.1. Classification (NCBI taxonomy): domain Eukaryota; kingdom Metazoa; phylum Chordata; class Mammalia; order Chiroptera; family Emballonuridae; genus Saccopteryx; species Saccopteryx leptura. The sequence continues at coordinate 289,607,108 of NC_089504.1, forward strand.
TAGCCCAAAACACACACACATTACACAGGGCCTTTGTATTGTTTGGGAAACCTTCCCCAAGATATTTCCATGACTCTCTCATTTCTTAAGTCTTTGCTTAAATGTCTCCTTCTAAATGAGATGTTATATCCTTTCCTTCCCATTTAACATTGCAATCTGCCACCCTTTCTCTCACTCCAATCGCCTTTACACAGTTTATTTTCTTCAGTAGCACTTTCCACATATACAGTGTGTCCGTAAAGTCATGGTGTACTTTTGACCAGTCACAGGAAAGCAACAAAAGACGATAGAAATGTGAAATCTGCACCAAATAAAAGGAAAACTCTCCCAGTTTCATACCTATTCAGTGCAATTTGATGTGGGCTCATGCAGAGATTTTTTAGGGCTCCATAGGTAGCTATCCTGTATAGCCTCTACAGACTCGTCATTGACTGATGGCCTACCAGAATGGGGTTTCTCCACCAAACTGCAGGTTTCCTTCAACTGCTTAGCCCACCGAGTTATGTTATTCCTATGTGGTGGCATTTCGTTATAAACACGCTGATATTCACATTGCACTTTGGTCACGGATTCGAATTTAGCAAGCCACAGAACACACTGAACTTTCCTCTGTACCATCCAAAATCTTGACTGGCATGGCCATGGGCTGCTCTGCTGTATACCCAGTGTTAAATCATCATCTGCGCATGCACACATGCTGCCACATCACCCTACAGAAACTGGGAGGGTTTTCCTTTTATTTGGTGCAGATTTCACATTTCTATCATCTTTTGTTGCTTTCCTGTGACCAGTCGAAAATGCACCATGAGGGCGAGGCAAGATGGCGCTGGAGTAGGCGGATGTACCAACATCTACCTCCCAGAACCAAAGTGGAATACAAACTAATTTTATGAACTATCATCTGGAAAAACCAACTTTGGACTAAACTAAGAGGACTCTTCAACCAAGGAACACTGAAGAAGCCACACCGAGACTGGTAGGAAAAGCATAAACGTGGAAATGCGGAAACACGGAGAGGGCTGCCCAGCTCCCCAGAGCGAATGGCAGCAAGGAGAGACTCGCATGGCGGGAAGTGAGTTTAGCAGAGGGGAAAGGGTCCTGAGCCCTAGGAACAAAGCCCCAGCCTGCAGCCCCAGAGCCCAGAAGAGATGTAAGGACAGTATTTAGCTGAAAACAAGTCAGGATACTGTTTGTGAGAAAGAGTCTGATTTCTCAGACCCAGGATCCTTCTTAAAGGGACCACACAGAATATCTCTCTCACAACCACTCACCTGGGGCTCCTGGGGACAGGGGGAGAGAGGAGAGGACCAGAGTAACAGGAAGAGAGTGTAATCTAGGAGGCACAGGGAGAAACATTTTGGGAGATAGCCACCCTAACCCCTGGAACGAGTCACCCCCCAAAGCTGAAGTGAATATTTCCCCTGGAAACAGCAATACCAGCAAAGGGAAACAGGAGAGCAGGCAAACAAGCTCCCCTGTGGCATTCAGAACAGAGTCGCATAGAAGGAGGGAGCTTTTGGGTCTACAGTAGTGAGTCTTAGGGTCCGAGCTGCAACACCCCCACCCACGTGGCTGAGGGCGCGCCGGAGGGTGGGCGGCAGCGGGAGACAAACGCGTGGTTCTACTGGCAGGGGCAGAAGCCAGCTGGCCACGACTGGGCTCAGGTGTGAGCTCAATCTTGCCTGGCTGGGGAGAAGGGGGCGTGCAAAAATAGTCAAGCTCAGCTGCTGGCAGCCTGGAATCCAGCCTGTGGGAGAAGGGCAAGAACCCCGGAAAGGGTGGAGACCAGCCCCTGAGCAAGGGCAGAGGAGCACAGCCTTGCCCTGCCCGTGCAACCCAGGCTTGCGGTCTGACTTGGTAGCCGGCTCCTCCCGTGGGGGTGGAGCCAAAAGCCCAGAAGAGGTGGAGTTCCACTACTGAGCTGAGCTTGGGCACGCAGTCCTGCCTGGCAGTAGAGCCAAGGCTAGCAGCAGTTCCTCGAGTGGGCTCCTCCTGCAAGGGCAGGGCGAAAGCCCGGAAACAGGCGGAGACCTGCAGCTGAGCAAAGGTGCTTGCCAGTGCCCTCAGGACCGAGCATAACGTCACACATGGGGGTGGGGCAAAGGCCAAGGCCACCAACACTTGTGCACCCGAGCGCGTGATCAGAGCCACTCCTGTGAAGAGAAAATGTGGAGGCAGAGAAATACAACACAAATAAATCAAGAGAAATCCTCAGAAAAGGACCTAAGTGAATCAGATATAACCAAATTACCAGATGCAGAGTTTAAAATAACGATTGTTAGGATGCTCAAAGATATTAGAACAACCATAGATGGCCATTACAAAAACCTAAATAAAGAGATAACAAATATAAAAAAGGACATTGAAATAATAAAAAAGAATCAGTCAGAAATGACAAATACAATATCTGAAATAAAGAATACAATGGAAGGAATTAAAAGCAGGATGGATGAAGCAGAGAATCGAATCAGTGAGTTAGAGGACACGATAAATAAAGGCATGGAAGCAGAGCAGAAAAAAGAAAAGAAACTCAAAAAATCTAAGGAAACTCTAAGAGAGCTCTGTGACAACATGAAGAGAAATAACATCCGTATCACAGGGGTTCCTGAAGAAGAAGAGAAAGAACAAGGGATGGAGACTTTGTTCAAACATATTATAGCAGAAAACTTCCCCCAATTAAGGCAGGAAAACATTTCACATGTTCAGGAAGCACAGAGAACTCCATTAAGGAGAAACCCAAAGAAATCAACACCAAGACACATCATAATTAAAATACCAAAGCTAACTGATAAAGAGAAAATATTAAAAGCTGCTAGAGAAAAGAAGACTATCACCTACAAAGGAGCCCCCAAAAAGATGACTTCTGACTTCTCAACAGAAACACTTGAGGCCAGAAGGGAATGGCAAGAAATATTCAAAGTAATGCAGAACAAGAACCTACAACCAAGACTACTTTATCCAGCAAGGGTATCATTTAAAATTGAAGGAGAAATAAAAAGCTTTATGGACAAAAAAAACACAAAAACTCAAGGAATTCACTGCAACCAAACCAAGGCTGCAAGAAATGCTAAGGGACCTGTTGTAAACAGATCAAAGGAAAAAAAGAATATAGCAAAAGAAGAATACAGTTTTAAAGAAAAAAAATGGCAATAAACAATTACATATCAGTAATAACATTAAATGTTAATGGATTAAATGATCCGATCAAGAGACATAGGGTAGCTGCGTGGATAAGAAAACAGGACCCATTCATATGCTGTCTACAAGAGACACACCTTAAATCAAAAGATGCACACAGACTGAAGATAAAAGGATGGAAAAAAAATATTTCACGCAAATGGAAATGAAAGAAAAGCTGGGGTAGCAATACTTATATCAGACAAAATGGACTTTAAAACAAAGACCATAGTTAGAGATAAAGAAGGTCACTACATAATGATAAAGGCAGCAATGCAAAAGGAAGATATAACCATTATAAATATCTACACACCTAATATAGGAGCACCTAAATATATAAAGCAGACTTTGATGGACTTAAGGGGCGAGATCAATAGCAATACTATAATAGTAGGGGATTGCAATACCCCATTAACATCATTAGATAGATCCTCAAGAAAGAAAATTAACAAAGAAACAGCAGACTTAAAGGATATATTAGAATAACTCGATTTAATAGATATCTTCAGAACCTTTCACACTAAAACAGCAGAATATACATTCTTTTCAAGCGCTCATGGTACATTCTCTAAAATAGACCACATGTTAGGGCACAAAAGCGGTCTCAACGAATTTAAAAAGATTGAAATCATATCGAGCACTTTCTCTGATCACAATGGCATGAAACTAGAAATCAACCACAATAGAAAAATTGAAAAACATTCAAACACTTGGAAACTAAATAGCATGTTATTAAATAATGAATGGGTTAACATTGAGATCAAAGAAGAAATTAAAAATTTTCTAGAAACAAACGATAATGAGCATACATCGACTCAAAAATTTATGGGACACAGCAAAAGCAGTCCTGAGAGAGAAGTTTATAGCATTACAGGCATATCTCAAGAAGCTGGAAAAAGCTCAAATAAACAACTTAACCCTGCATTTAAAAGAACTAGAAAAAGAACAGCAAGTAAAGCCCAGAGCTAGTAAAAGGAAGGAAATAATAAAGAGCAGAGCAGAAATAAATGACATAGAGCCTAAAGAAACAATATAGAGAATCAATGAAACCAGGAGCTGGTTCTTTGAAAAGGTAAACAAGATCGATGAACCTTTAACGAGACTCACCAAAAAAAAAAAAGAGAGAGGACTCAAATAAATAAAATTAGAAATAAGAGTGGAGAAATAACAACTGACACAACAGAAATACAAAATATTGTAAGAAAATACTATGAAGAACTGTACGCCAACAAACTAGACAACCTAAATGAAATGGACAAATTCCTTGAATCATAAAATCTTCCAAAAATCAATCTGGAAGAATCAGAAAACCTAAACAGACCAATTACAACAAATGAGATTGAAACAGCTATCAAAAAACTCCCAAAAAAGAAAAGTCCTGGACCTGATGGCTTCACAAGTGAATTCTACCAAATATTCAAAGAAGAACTAACTCCTATCCTTCTCAAGCTATTTCAAAAAATTCAAGAGGAAGGAAGACTTCCAAACTCCTTTTATGAGGTGAGCATAATTCTGATTCCAAAACCAGGCAAAGACAACACAAAAAAAGAAAATTATAGGTCAATATCCCTGATGAACTTAGATGCAAAAATCCTCAACAAAATATTAGCAAACTGGATCCAGCAATATATGAAAAATATTATACATCATGATCAAGTTGGATTTATTCTGGGGAGGCAAGGCTGGTACAATATTCGCAAATCAATCAATGTGATTCATCACATAAACAGAAGAAAGGAGAAAAACCACATGATAATTTCAATAGATGCAGAAAAAGCATTTGATAAAATCCAGCACCCATTCATGATTAAAACTCTCAGCAAAGTGGGAACACAGGGAACATACCTCAACATGATAAAGGCCATCTATGACAAACGCACAGCCAACATCATACTCAATGGGCAAAAATTGAAAGCAATTCCCTTAAGATCAGGAACAAGGCAGGGGTGCCCCCTTTCACCACTCTTATTCAACATAGTCCTGGAAGTCCTAGCCACAGCAATAAGACAAGAAGAAGAAATAAAAGGCATTCAAGTCGGAAAAGAAGAAGTAAAACTATCATTATTTGCAGATGATATGATATTGTATATAGAAAACCCTAAAGTCACAGTCAAAAAACTACTGGACCTGATAAATGAATTTGGCAAGGTGGCAGGATATAAAATCAATACTTGGAAATCAGAGGCATTTTTATACACTAATAATGAACTGTCAGAAAGAGAAATCAAGGAATCAATCCCCTTTAGCATTGCAACCAAAAAAATAAAGTACCTAGGAATAAATCTAACCAAGGAGATTAAAGACTTGTACTCGGAAAATTATAAAACATTGATAAAAGAAATCAGGGAGGATACGAATAAGTGGAGGCATATACCGTGCTCATGGCTAGGGAGAATAAACATCATTAAAATGTCTATATTACCCAAAGCAATTTATAAATTCAATGCAATACCGATTAAAATAGCAATGACTTACTTCAAAGATATAGAACACATATTCCAAAAATTTATATGGAACCAAAAGAGAACACGAATAGCCTCAGCAATCTTGAAAAGGAAGAATAAAGCGGGAGGTATCACACTTCCAGATATCAAGCTATATTATAAGGCCATTGTACTCAAAACAGCATGGTACTGGCATAAGAACAGGCACATAGATCAATGGAACAGAACAGAGAACCCAGAAATAAACCCACAGCTCTATGGATAACTGATATTTGACAAAGGAGGTAAGAAAATACAATGGAGTAAAGACATCCTCTTCAACAAATGGTGTTGGGAAAATTGGACAGCAACCTGCAAAAAAATGAAACTAGACCAACAACTTGCACCACTCACAAAAATAAACTCAAAATGGATAAAAGACTTAAATGTAAGCCGTGAAACCATAAGCATCTTAGAAGAAAACATAGTCAGTAAGCTCTCTGACATCTCTCGCAGCAATATATTTGCTGATTTGTCTCCACAGGCAAGTGCAATAAAAGACAGGATAAACAAATGGGACTTTATCAAACTAAAAATCTTCTGCACAGCTAAAGACAATAAGAACAGAATAAAAAGACAAACTACACAATGGGAGAATATATTTGACATTGCGTCTGATAAGGGGTTAATAACCAAAATTTATAAAGAACTTGTAAAACTTAAAACCAGGAAGACAAATAATCCAATCATAAAATGGGCAAAAGAAATGAATAGACACTTCTCCAAAGAGGATATACAGTGGCCAATAGGCATATGAAAAAATGCTCAACATCACTAATCATTAGAGAAATGCAAATTAAAACCACAATGAGATATCACCTCACACCAGTCAGAATGGCGCTCATCAATAAAACAACACAGAATAAGTGCTGACGAGGATGTGGAGAAAAGGGAACCCTCCTGCACTGCTAGTGGTAATGCAGACTTGTGCAGCCACTGTGGAAAACAGTATGGAGATTCCTCAAGAAATTAAAAATTGAACTGCCTTTTGACCCAGCTATACCACTGTTAGGAATATACCCCAAGAACACCATAGCACTGTTTGAAAAGAAGAAAGACACCCCCATATTTATGGCAGCAGTGTTCACAATAGCAAAGATCTGGAAACAGCCCAAGTGTCCATCAGAGGATGAGTGGATTAAAAAGCTTTGGTATATATATACTATGGAATACTACTCAGCCATAAGAAATGATGACATAGGATCTTTTACAACAACATGGATGGGCCTTGATAACATTATACTGAGTGAAAGAAGTAAATCAGAAAAAACTAAGAACTATAGGATTCCATACATATGTGGGACATAAAGATGAGACTCAGAGACATAAACAACAGTGTTGGGGTTACAGGGTGGGGGGAGGAGAGGGAGGGGGTTGGGGGAGGGGAGGGTCACAAAGATCTTGGCTTTTCAGCATTTGCCATATTCCCCCCTTAATCTATAGACAGACAGCAAATATTTACTTATGGTGTTTCCACTATAAAGACTGCTGTCTTAGGGACAAATGCTGATGAACTATTTCAGCAGTTCCTCCTTCTTCAAAGACTTATATGTCAACATAGAGCTCCATGTTTCATAGGACATATTCAAGCTCACTCCATGCTCCCTGGAGCTTTAGCACAAGGCAATGCCCTTTTTTTTTTTTTTTTTTTTTTGTATTTTTTCTTTTATTTATTTATTTTTTGTATTTTTCTGAAGATGGAAATGGGGAGGCAGTCGGACGGACTCCCGCGTGTGCCTGACCAGGATCTGCCTGGCATGCCTACCCGGGGGGGAATGCTCTGCCCAACTGGAGTGTTGCTCTGTCGCGACCAGAACCACTCTAGCGCCTGGGGCAGAGGCCCAGGAGCCATCCCCAGTGCCGGGCCATCTTTGCTCAAATGGAGCCTCGCTGCAGGAGGGGAAGAGAGAGACAGAGAGGAAGGAGAGGGGGAGGGGTGGAGAAGCAGAATGCTGCTTCTCCTGTGTGCCCTGGCTGGGAATCGAACCCGGAACTCCTGCATGCCAGGCTGATGCTCTACCACTGAGCCAACCGGCCAGGGCCTAGTAATGCCCTTGTTGATCAAGCTACACCAAAGAAAATTATATGGAGCAACCATGACAGACCGAGCAAGTCAGTCTCATACTATTCATCACCATAACGCTGCAGCCCGGTGTAAACAGTTTCAACTTTCTCAGGAAGCAGCACGGCAAATTGGGAATTCCTGTCCAAGGGGTCCTATACTGCCCCTTCATTTGGAGTTAACCCTCAAGGACCCCTACAGGACAACTTTGGCAGATGGATGTTACTCATATACCTTCATTTGGCAAACAGTCGTGTGTACACATTACAGTGGATACATATTCCGGATCTATAGTAACCTCTGTCAGAACAGGAGAGGCTGCTAAGCATGTTATAGCTCATTGTCTGTATGCATTGTTCTATTATTGGATTTCCTAAACTGGCTAAACTGAAAATGCTCCTGCATATGGAGCAAAAGCATTCACTGTATTTTGTCATGCTTACAATCTTTAAAGTTAAGATATTATTAAAGTGTACTCAGCAAACATTTTAAGGTCAATTAAAAAAATTTTTTTTAAAGGGGGTAGTCATATCCTGGAACTCCTACGGGTCTACCATTTCATACTTTTTACTTAAAAAAAATTTACATTTCTTTTGAATGCTGATGAACAGGAGACACCAAATCTTTTTCGCCTGCAAACTACTACCTTCTTTATTAGATCCAGCTAATAACACTGTTTTGTCTTTTTCCAAATAGCTCCAGATATATGGAAAAGATTTATATAGGCAGATGTGGATCCTCAAAACCCCTCAGTGAGATCTTCTGAGCATGGCTTTTAAGATACCTAGAGGCAGAAAAAGCCCAATAGAGATCAGGGGAACTACCAGCTTTTAGGATACACCCTTAAAGGCTCCAACGCCCCAAAGGGGTCTAATAGGATGCCACCTGGGTCCTGCTTCAATAGTGGAAAGGAAGGTCATTGAGCTAAAGCCTGCCAGGCTTACAAGCCTCTGCTGTGAGGAAACAGGGACACTGGAAGGTAGGCTTCCCCCTCGCTCCTCTAAGGGAGGGTTCAGTCTCTTCCAGCCCTGCTCCAGCCACCTATGACCTAACCTTGCCCAGAATCCTGGGGTTAGCTACTGAAGGCTGAAGGTGCCCAGGGCCAACAGCCCCACCTATAACACTGTGGACGAGCCTAGGGTATTTCTTCCAAGAAGCAGGTAAACTGATCTCATTTGCACAAGGGCCACTTAACTATGTTTTGCCTGAATAGTCAGGTTTTTTATTCTTCCCTCAAAGATCTCTGTTGTGGGTGTTGATAGTCCTATTTTCTGCTGCTTTGCCTAATATATAGTGTTTCCTTTATCCCTTCTACCTCAATGCCCCACTCATATTTCAGGGTGGGACCTACTCCTAATTTAGAGCTCTCTTTCCCCCTTTTGCCAACTTCTATTATGAATCTACCTTTGCCACCCAGCTTAGTGTATCCCAAGGTTCTCTTTACCATGCCACAGTCGCAGAGCTCCAGGGAAAAGCAACCTGGTTTCATCTCTCCAGGCAGAGGCGAACAGAAGCTCCATATCCACACATGCTGTAAATGGCTTTTCCAGTCTACCTGAATCATTACCAGCTAGAAGCAGCGGTCATTGGGACTTGGACGTGACCTGCAAAGTCTAGAATGGTGACAACAATTTCAGTGCCATGCGGACTTTTACTGGATGTGGACTTTTCCTGGACTCCTGCTCCCTGTGACAGCTCCTAACAGACTGAACTGTGGTTGGGTTGCATTTTTCTGGAATTTGGCATGGTGATGGGGACAACTTGGACTTGGTGAACATGTTAAGGACACTACTCTTTTATGGATTCTTGCTGTATTGGCCAAGAGTTTGCTTAAAGGCTTTTAATCACTGTAAAAAAAAATAGAAGACTTGATAAAGAAGATGGGGCATATATACACCATGGTATACTATTCAGCTAGAAGAAATAATGACATCGGATCACTTACAGCAGAATGGTGGAACCTTGATAACATTATGTGGAGTGAAATAAGTGAATCAGAAAAAAACAAAAACTGTAGGATTCCATACATTGGTGGGACATAAAAATGAGACTAAGAGACATGGACAGGCATGGGGTGGTTACGGGGCATGGGGGGAGGGGAGGAGGGAGAGGGGGAGGGGGAGGGGGAGGGGTACAAAGAAAACTGGATAGAGGGTGACGGAGGACGATCTCTCTTTGGGTGATGGGTATGCAACAGAACTAAATGACAAGATAACCTAGAAATGTTTTCTTTGAATATATGTATCCTGATTTATTGATGTCACCCCATTAAAATAAAAATTTATTTATAAATAAAAAAAATGCACCATGACTTTATGGACATACTGTATACAATATACCATACATACAATATAATTTCTTTGTTATGTTTCCATCTAATGTCTTTCTTCTCTCACAAAAATCTCCAAGGGGGAAAATTTTGTTTGTTTTTCCTACTGATATATCTAAAGCTCCTAGAATATTTCCTAACCCATAGGAAATATTCAAACAATATTAGCTAAGTATTAATGATTATAAATGGTTACTCTTTTTTGCAAGAGGGAAATCATGGTTTGTCTGCCATAATTCCCAAGAGTTTTCCAAGTTGAAGAACCTGTTTTTTTAAGTCTGTTCTCAAAGCACAACCAACAGAATGTGTCCTGCTGCAGCCTCATTCCTACTTCCCATGTTTTTCTTGTCTCTGTCATCAAAATTAGGGACAGTTTTTACATCTTCTTATGATCATCTTCCCTAGCTCAATGTATAAAGATAAAATAAAATTATAAGCAGTAATGGAGCAAATCCTTGTATGCCTCATTCTGAGTTCAGTCCCTGAGCCCTGCTGTCTTTGACATTATTCTTTATTCTTTTCTATCATATATTATCATATATTAGCCAAGGTAGGAAAGATACACAGTATAATTTTCCCCTGATACTCTGATTCTCTTATCCAACAGTGATCAGTTTCTCAACTATTCTTTCTGGGAAATTGAAATGTAGAAAAGAAAGGCTTTGAGCAATAGATAGCTTTAAAGGCTTTTATCACAAGTAAGTTTATTTAGCTTCTCCTCCATCTTAAACTCTAAGTGACATTAGAACTTACTTTTTCTAAAAAACTCCCTACTCTTGTCCTTGAAGTTAGTTTTGCCAAATTGCAGATGTGTCAGGGGTCGTAAATCCTAGAATGTTTAGAAATGTTTTTGTTAGGCATACAAAAAAATTTATCACTACTGTGTTATCATCATAAAAGCTTATGGTCTTAGTGTTTAGAAATATTTTTCATTAAAATTGATTCGATAGATAAACATTGTAACAAGTCAGTAAGTTTTAAAGAGTTTGCTAGAGAGATTAATGAATGTGTTTTATTGCTTTGTTTCATTGCTGGGGTAGCAATACTTATATCAGACAAAATGGACTTTAAAACAAAAGCTATAGTAAGAGATAAAGAAAGTTACTACATAAGGATAAAGGGAGCAATCCAACAGGAAGAGATAACCATTATAAATATCTATGCACCTAATATAGGAGCACCTAAATATATAAAGCAGACTTTGATGGATATAAAGAGCAAAATCAACAACAATACTATAATAGTAGGAGATTTCAATACCCCACTAACATCACTAGATAGATCCTCAAGAAAGAAAATTAACAAAGAAATAGTAGGCTTAAAGGACACACTAGATCAATTGGATTTTTTTTTGTATTTTCATGAAGCTGGAAACAGGGAGAGACAGTCAGACAGACTCCCGCATGCGCCCCACCGGGATCCACCCGGCATGCCCACCAGGGGGCGATGCTCTGCCCCTCCCGGGCGTTGCTCTGTCACAACCAGAGCCACTCTAGCGCCTGGGGCAGAGGCCAAGGAGCCATCCCCAGCACCCGGGCCATCTTTGCTCCAATGGAGCCTCGGCTGCAGGAGGGGAAGAGAGAGACAGAGAGGAAGGAGAGGGGGAGGGGTGGAGAAGCAGATGGGCGCTTCTCCTGTGTGCCCTGGCCGGGAATCAAACCCGGGACTTCTGCATGCCAGGCCGATGCTCTACCACTGAGCCAACTGGGCAGGGCCAGATCAATTGGATTTAATAGATATCTTCAGAACCTTTTACCCTAAAGAAGCAGAATATGCTTTCAAGTGCTCATGATACATTCTCTAGAATAGACCACACATTACGGCACAAAAGCAGCCTCAACAAATTTAAGAAGATTGAAATCATATCAAGCATTTTTTCTGATCACAATGGCATGAAACTAGAAATCAACCACAACAGAAAAACTGAAAAATACTCAAACACTTGGAAACTAAATAGCATGTTATTAAATAACAAATGGGTTAACAATGAGATCAAAGAAGAAATAAAAATATTTCTAGAAATGAATGATAATGAGCAAACAACAACTCAAAATGTATGGGACACAGCAAAAGCAGAACTGAGAGGGAGGTTCATACATTAGAGGTTCATTCATAACTTAAGAAGCTAGAGAAAGCTCAAATAAACAACTTAACCCTGCATCTAAAAAAACTGGAAAAAGAACAGAAAGTAAATCCCAGAGGTAGTAGAAGGAAGGAAATAATGATCAGAGCAGAATTAAAGGACATAAAGGCTAAAGAAACAATACAGAGGATCAATGAAACAAGGAGCTGGTTCTTTGAAAAGGTAAACAAGATCTATGAACCTTTAACCAAACTCACCAAGAGAAAATGAGAGAGAACTCAAATAAATAAAATTAGAAATGAGAATGGAAAAGTAACAACTGACACAGAAAAAATACAAGAGATTATAAGAAAATACTATAAAGAACTGTACGCCGCCCTGGCCGGTTGGCTCAGCGGTAGAGCGTCAGCCTAGCATGCAGAGGACCCGGGTTCGATTCCCGGCCAGGGCACATAGGAGAAGCGCCCATTTTCTTCTCCACCCCTCCGCCGCGCTTTCCTCTCTGTCTCTCTCTTCCCCTCCCGCGGCCAGGGCTCCATTGGAGCAAAGATGGCCCGGGCGCTGGGCATGGCTCTGTGGCCTCTGCCTCAGGCGCTAGAGTGGCTCTGGTCGCAATATGGCGACGCCCAGGATGGGCAGAGCATCGCCCCCTGGGAGGCAGAGCACCGCCCCTGGTGGGTGTGCCGGGTGGATCCCGGTCGGGCACATGCGGGAGTCTGTCTGACTGTCTCTCCCTGTTTCCAGCTTCAGAAAAATGAAAAAAAAAAAAAAAAAAAAAAAAGAACTGTACGCCAAAAAATTAGACAACCTAGATGAAATGAACAAATTCCTTGAAATATATATTTTAAAAATCAATCTGGAAGAATCAGAAAACTTAAACAGACCAATTACAACAAATGGGAAGGAAATAGTTATCAAAAACCTCCCAACAAACAAAAGTCCAGGGCCTGATGGCTTCACAAGTGAATTCTACCAAATATTCAAATAAGAACTAACTCCTATTCTTCTCAAGCTATTTCAAAAAATTCAGGAGAAAGGAACACTTCCAAGCTCCTTTTATGAGGCGAGCATAATTCTGATTCCAAAACCAGGCAAAGACAACAGGGATATTGGCCTATAATTTTCTTTTTTTGTGTTGTCTTTCACATAAACAAAAAGAAGGAAAAAAACCACATGATAATTTCAACAAATGCAGAAAAAGCATTTGATAAAATTCAGCACCCATTCATTATCAAAACTCTTAGCAAAGTGGGAATACAGGGAACATTCCACAACATGATAAAGGCAATCTATGACAAACACACACCTAACATCATACTCAATGGGCAAAAATTAAAAGCAATACCGTTAAGATCAAGAACAAGGCAGGGGTGCCCCCTTTCACCACTCCTATTCAACATAGTCCTGGAAATCCTAGCCACACTAATCAGACAAGAAGAAGAAATAAAAGGCATACAAATTGGAAAAGAAGAAGTAAAACTATCATTATTTGCAGATGATATATTGTGTATAGAAAACCCTAAAGTCTCGGTCAAAAAACTACTGGACCTGATAAATGAATTCAGCAAGGTGGCAGAATATAAAATTAATACTCAGAAATCAGAGACATTTTTATACACCAGCAATGAATTGTCAGAATAAATAATTAAGAAAACAATCCCCTTCACTATTGCAACCTGTTGTATTGCTTCATCAAAGAGGGTCAGTAAATTCTTGAAGCCCTGTGATAATCTAGTTCAAGTTAGTTGTCCTGAAATGCCTACCTCTGGGTCGTTCTACTCTAAGGCATAGATGGGCTGACTTACAGGGGCTAGGGGAATACTGAAGAAAGCATCTTTCAAGTCTAAGATTGTGTAAAATTTCAAGTCCAATGACAACAGGCTTAAGAGAGTGTAGGATTTAGGCATAGTTGGGTGTATTGTCTCAATCTGCTTATTTACTTCCTGTAAGTCCTTAACTGGATGATAGTCCTTGGTACTTGGCTTCTGAACAGGCAACAAAGGAGTATTCCATTGAGATTGGCAGAAAACAAGAATATCAACTTCTAACAGTCTCTTAATATGGGTGATTATTCCCTTTTAAGCTTTCCTTGACATAGGGCATTGTTTCACCCATATGGGGACAGCACTTGCAGTAAGCTGAACAACTACTGGGGCTTGATGCTTTGCAAGCCTAGGTGTGTTGGTTTCTGCCCAAACTGAAGAGAATCTATGCTGTAAGTCTGCTAAACAGTCATTTGAAACTCCTTGTTCTTCCTTAGTATCTACATTTAACAGATATTCCTCTGACAAAAGGCAAGTGACTATAGCTGCACCTGGCATGGAACTCAACAGAGTTATGACTAAAAAAGATGGTAGCTTTCAGTTTTCTTAACAAGTGTCTTCCAAGTAAAGGATAAGGACAGTTCAGAATGACCAAAAAGGAATAGGTGACAGTATTGTCTCCTAAATTGACAGTCCACCAGGAAGTCTGTGGACAAAGAATTGAATTCCCAGTAGCACCTTGTATGGGTACTTGCTCCCCTGAGAGCAGTCCAAGGGGGTCAGTGGAAACAGTGTGAGAAGCTCTGGTGTCAATGAGGAAGTCTACTGGGTAGCCCCCTACTTGTAATGTTACCTTGGTCTCCTGGGGGCTAACAGGTATGGAGCCTCAGTTCCATCAGTTCTTCTTTAGATGAAGGACTCTTGGGGTTTTCTGTTACTTTCTTTTTAGCTTTGAACAGTCTTTCCTCTAGTGTCATTCTTCTTCATAATAAGTGCATGGATTTCTGCTTAACTGAGGCTTTTTTTTCTTTTTATTCTGGTGTTCTAAAACAACTACAACTATCTTGGTCATCTTTTTAGTCTGTTTCTCCTTGAGAGTGTTTCTATTGTTATAAACTTTCTGGGCTACTTCTAGCAATTGGGAAATTACTATACTTGGGATGCCTTCTAATTTTTTGTAGCTCATATGTGAAGCTGACTGGGACACAACAACTAAGTTAACTGCCCTAGCATTTTCTAGTGCTTCAGGGTCTAGAGGTGTGTAGACCCTGTAAGCTTCTTGCAGTCTCTCTAAGAAAGCTGCAGGAGTCTCCTGAGGACCCTGAACAATCTTTGACACCTTAGACAAATTCATGGGTTTCTTAGCAGCTCCCCTGATCCCAGCTAACAGAAACTGGTGAAAAGTTTCAAAGTTTCCCATCCTCTGGGGTGTCGGGGTCCTATTTAGGCCAGACAATAGGGACCACCTTCTAAGGTGGTCCTGATTGTCCTCCTCAGAGCTGTTTCTCTCTAGCATGATAGCTTTTCTTACATCTGATTTGATTTCTTCTCCTTCCTCAGCACTGAACAAGGTGACTAAAATCTGCTCGCTATTGTCCCAAGTGGGGTTATATGTGTACAGCACAGATTCAAGCAGTCCTGTTAGAGCCTGAGGCTTCCCCAAGAAAGGGGGATTCTGCACCTTCCAATTATACAAGTCACTAGAGAGAAAAGGGATGTAAACAAGATAAGGCTCTTCTCTTTTCTTTCCTTCTGCTGATGGGGCTTCTCTTAAGGGTAAGAGGGACTCTGCTTACTTTTTCTTTTCTTGCTTCCTAGTCTGTCTTTGTATTGGCTCCAGACTTTCTGAGGCGAGTGGAGCTGACAGAGGAGGAGGATATGGAGGAGGCAATTCTGAATCTAAGCTTTTTACAAGCTGTAAAAGAGAGACCTTCTTTTCTGATTTTGGGGCTGTTGCTAGCAAAACATGATGACCATCCCTGACTGCGCAGCCTTTCAGCCAGGGAGGGGTATTCTCTATTAGGGCCCTCCACTGATCTATATATGGGAACTAGTGTGGGTAGCCCTGGGGCTTAGCTATTATATTCCATACAGCTCTGGTATCTCTAGGATCTAATGAGCCCTGTTTTGGTCACCTTACCCTAAAGGATGGCCATTCTAGTTCACAAAGAGTTCAAAGTCTCCCCTTGCCTAATTTTACACTATAATCATAAGAAAATCTAATTGTGAAATTCTTAAGCATACATTCAAGAGGAGTTTGACTCTTACTTTGCCCTTCCCTAATTGTTAAAAACAATATGAGTACAAATGAGATGATGAAAAGGATCCCTAGATCATGAAAGGGATCAAGAATTGAGGATTGTGCCAGTTTTCTAAAATGTCCCCCATTGGATTGTACCATGGAGAACCAAAGGACAGAGAGCTTTCAGACAAAGTTTGGTGTACAAAGGAAGGGGATGTCCCATGAGGAGCCACAAACTGGAAACTCAGGCACAGGCACTTGAGGTTCTTATTTATACACTATTTACTCAGGATTTTCAGTGTAGAGACAGAATAACAAAGCAGAAGTGAAGAACAAGATCTCGGCAGGAGCAAAATGAGAGAGGGACCCTTAAAAATAAATGTTCTCTAAGATAGTTTGTAAAAATAAATGAAAGTTACAAGACAAGCAGAGGGTAAACATATGAGAGAGCAAATCCAATGTGGCCTGGGAAGCCCAAGGTGGGACTTAACTCAGTCCCTGCAAATGTCTTCTCAAGAGCACACAAACTCCTCTGCCAAATTACTCTCCATCAATGTTTTGGCCCTGGAGAGCCTATTGTGCGAGTGCAATCCTGTCCAATCTTCAATCACAATAGCTATAGATGGCTAGCTACAAACAAACCACAGATTGAGCAAACTGCTCTACTCCCCTCTGGAGGCTTTCCTGATGAATTTAAATGGGTGGATGGACATGCTGATTGTCCATGGCTGACTGTCAGCCAGACAGAAAAGGCGAGAAAGTCCCTAGAACATCTCAGGTGGCACCTTCCTTGTTGGGTTTTCATTTCCAGCAGTCAGGCCAAGGAGGCCAGCTGACCCCATGTGTGGCAGAAGCAAATGTGTCAAGAGGACACAATCTCACTGGGGCCTCCAAATGTTGTGTTGGACAGCGAGAAACAGATATTTTGCCACACAATTAAGTAGCCAAATTAAGGAGTCTTTATTTTAAAGCTGGCGAACACATGGAGACCTAAGTCATTCAAATTATGTGGCCCTGAACACAGTTTGGGGCTAGCTTTTAAAGACAAAATTACACACTGATTGGGGAATAGGGAAGAGGGAAGACATTGCAGTAAAACAAAGCACTGAAACAAGCTCTTTTCAATGTTTATCTATAAGATTAATTCAGGGAGAAACATTCTGGGAACATTTGCAACCTTGTAGAACTATCCAAGGCCACAGCCTGGGAAGCTAGCCTTAAGGCCAGAGGAAGGGAGTCTTTTAGAGAAAAAAATGTAAGTTCTGCTAAAAGTCTCTGTTTTAGAGAAAGTAAGTTCTGTTAAATGTTACTTATGATAAGAGCCTTTCTTTTTTACATGTAAATACTATTTTTTCTCTTTCCAGAAACTTTTTGGTCATATAATTTACCTAATGTTTAATTAGATTACTGATCATTTTATTATTGATTTGTGGTGTTCATTTTATATTGGGACAATTAAACAATTTTTTTCCTATGAGATGCAAAATTTCTTCTTACTGCCTTTTGACTTTGTTAGATTTCAGCCAAGAAAATTTTACTTTTTATGTAAACACATAGAAAATATTTTCTTTTATGCTTTTTGTTATGTTGTATTTATAAAACTGACTCCCATTTTGAAATATAGAAGAATACTATAATTTTTAATGTTTTGACCCTTTAGGAATTCATCTTAGTATAAAATGAGAAGCTTTTTTTTTTTAATAACTACCGAGTTGGGACAACATCATTTATTGACTAGTGGATCTGTTTCTCACTATTCTGAATAGTCTGTGAACAATGTCTGAATTTGCATTAGCTTGCTGTGGTTGGTTACAGGCCCAGGTGACATGATCAGAGATACTTCCCAAGTCCAATGGGGAGCAACATTAAAGCTACAGCTTTTTAAAATTTTTTATTAATTTTAAATTTATTGTGTTTACATGAATTCAAGTGTCCCACTGAATATAACTCCCTCACTCAACCCATATGTACTTATACCCCCTTTGCCACCCTCCCCCTAACTCCCTCCCATTCCTCCCTCTAGGATTTGCTGTCCTGTTATCTATTTCTCTGTGTTATGTATATATAGCTTCACCAATCCCTTTACCTTCTCTGATCCCATCTCCTCATCCCCCTTCTGTCTGACTGCTGTCTCTCTGGTCTCTGTCACCCCATCTCTGCCTCTATTCCATTCCTCAGTTCACTTTGTTAATTAGATTCCACATATATGTAAGATCATATGATATTTTTCTTTCTATGCCTGGCTTATTTCACCTAAAATAATAATCTCCAGGTCCATCCATGCTGTCACAAAAGGTAAGATTTTCTTCTTTTTCACAGCCATGTAGTATTCCATTGTGTATATGTACCACAACTTTTTAATCCACTCATCCACTGATGGACACTTGGGCTGTTTCCAGATCTCGGCTATTGTAAACAATGTTGCAATAAACATGGGGGTGCATATCTTCTTTTGAATTAGTGATTTGGTGTTCTTAAGATATATTCTTAAAAGTGAGATAGCTGGGTCAAAAGGCAGTCCCATTTTTAACTTTTTCAGTAAACCCCATACAGTTCTCCACAGTGGCTGCACCAGTCTGCATTCCCACCAGCAGTGCAGGAGGGTTCCCTTTTCTCCACACACTTGCCAGCACTTATTGCAATGGTTCTCAAACTTTTTGAAGTCAGGGCACATTTAAAATCCTACAAGTAATTGTAGGTGCATTATATACAAATTTCTGAGAAATATGTTATAATAATTAAGTCAAATATTAAAGAAAAATATAAAGTTCAAGCGTGCTTTTATGGTAATTAAATGAAATAAATACACAAAATTAAATTTATTCTGACATTAAAAAATTTTTGTTACATTTTTGAGTTATACTTTTTAGAATTCATAAAAAAGAGGGGTTAAAAATAAAAAAAATGACAAAAAAGTTATCTTTTTATAGATATGGACACATTCTTTTTTTTTTTTTTCTTTTTTTTTTCCATTTTTCTGAAGCTGGAAACAGGGAGAGACAGTCAGACAGACTCCCGCATGCGCCCGACCGGGATCCACCCGGCACGCCCACCAGGGGCGGTGCTCTGCCCCCCAGGGGGCGATGCTCTGCCCATCCTGGGCATCACCATATTGCGACCAGAGCCACTCTAGCGCCTGAGGCAGAGGCCACAGAGCCATGCCCAGCGCCTGGGCCATCTTTGCTCCAATGGAGCCTTGGCTGCGGGAGGGGAAGAGAGAGACAGAGAGGAAAGTGCGGGGGAGGGGTGGAGAAGCAAATGGGCGCTTCTCCTATGTGCCCTGGCCGGGAATCGAACCCGGGTCCTCCGCACGCTAGGCCGACGCTCTACCGATATGGACACATTCTTGATAAGATTTAGTAAATTCAGCAGGTCCCAGTGCAAATGTGTTAAGTTTTTTCATTCTTGTGTTTATTAGAAACATAAGCCTGATGTGTTCTAGCAATATCTTCAATGTTTGGGCATATATTTGAAAGGCAAACTCTCATTTTCTCATCAATACATTAAAAAATTTTTCTATTTTTACTCTTAATTGTATTGAGTGTAGAAAACCCCCACCATACATATCTTAACTTTACACCAAACAAAGGATAGAAGAAACTTGCCTCCAGTCTTTCTGGAGAACCTGGAGGTAGTGTAAACAACCCAGCATCAAAGTTTAACAGCCTTTTGCAACCTAATCAGGCAAGTGAGGGAGAGGTTTGGGCAGACTGTCAGCTTACAGCCAATTAACCACACCTCTGTCCCCCAAAAATCTAAACTCCAAAAACCCTGTTGGTTTCTCGGTCCCCAACAGGCACATATATCTCTGGAATACCATAGGGCACACCTGGAAATCTTCTAGGGAGTACCAGTGCACCTTGGCACACACTTTAAGAACCACTGACTTATTATTGTTTTGTTAATGAGCTCCATTCTGACAGGTGTGAGGTGGTATCTCATTGTGGTTTTAATTTCCATTTCTCTGATGATTAGTGACATTGAAAAATTTTCATATGCCTATTGCCCATTTGTATGTCCTCTTCAGGGAAGTGTCTATTTAGTTATTTTGCCCATTTTTAATTGGATTATTTACCTTCCTGGTGTTGAGTTTTAGAAGCTCTTTATAAATTTTGGTTATTAACCCCTTATCAGATATATTGGTGGATATGTTCTACCATTGTGTGGGTTGTCTTTTTTGTTGTTCATGTTGTATTTTACTGTGCAAAAGTTTTCAGTTTGATATAGTCCCATTTGTTCATCCTGTCCTTTATTTCACTTGCCCATGGAGAAAAATCAGCACAAATATTGCTAAAAGAGATATCAGAGAGTTTACTGCCTATGTTTTTTTCCAGGATGTTTATGGTTTCACAACTTACATTTATGTCTTTTATCCATTTTGAGTTTATTTTTGTGAATGGTTTAAGTTGGTGGTCTAGTTTCATTTTTTGCATGTACTTGTCCAATTTTCCCAACACCATTTATTAAAGAGACTGTCTTTACTCCATTGTATGCTCTTACTTCCTTTGTCAAATATCAATTGACCATAAAGGGGTTGGTCTGTTTCTGGGTTCTCTGTTCTGTCCCACTGATCTGTATTCCTGTTCTTATGCCACTACCAAGCTGTTTTGAGTACAATGGCTTTGTATTATAACTTGATATCAGGAAGTGTGATACCTCCCACTTTATTATTCATTTACAAGATTGCTGAGGCTATTTATGGTTTTTTTTTGTTTTTTTTTTTTTGGTTCTATATAAATTTTTGGAATATTTCTTCTATATCTTTGAAGTATGCCTTTGGTATTTTAATAGGGATTACATTGAATTTAAAATTGTTTTTTGTACTATAGACATGTTAATGATGTTTATTCTTCCTATCAATGAACACAGAATATGCTTCCACTTGTTTGTATCTTCCTTGATTTTTTTTAATTTATGTTTTATAATTTTCTGAGTACAAGTTCTTTTCCTCCTTGGTTAAATTTACTCCTAAGTACTTTCTTTTTTTGGTTGCAATAGTGAAGGGAATAGTTTCTTTAATTTCTCTTTCAGACAGCTTATTGTTGGTGTATAAAAATGCCACTGATTTCTGAATATTAATTTTATATCCTGCCACCTTGCTGAATTCATTTATCAGGTCTAATAGGTTTTTGACGAAGACTTTAGGGTTTTCAATGTACAATATCATGTCATCAGCAAATAATAATAGTTGTAATTTTTATTTTTTAATTTTGATGCCTTTAATATTTTCTTCTTGTCTGATTACTGTGGCTAGGACTTCCAGACTATGTTGAATAAGAGTGGTGAAAGGGGGCACCCTTGCCTTGTTCCTGACCATAAGGGGATTGCTCCAAATTTTTGCCCATTGAGTATGATATTGGCCATGGGGTTGTCATAGATGGCCTTTATCATGTTGAGGTATGTTCCCTGTATTTGCACTTTGCTGAGAGTTTTGATCATAAGTGGGTGCTGGATTTTATCAATTGCTTTTTCTGCATCTATTGATATTATCATGTGATTTTTATTCTTCCTTTTGTTTATTTGATGAATCACATTGATTGATTTGCAAATATTGTATCAGCCTTGACTTTGCAGAATAAATCTCACTTGATCATAATGTATGATATTTTTCACATATTGCTGGATCCAGTTTGCTAATATTTTGTTGAAAATTTTAGCATCTAATTAATCAGGGATATTGACCTAGCATCTAATTGTTCAGGGATATTGACCTATCGTTTTCTTTCTTTGCAGTGTCTTTTTCTGGTTTTAGAATGAGGATTACACTTGACTCATAAAAGCAGCTTGGAAATCTTCCCTCCTCTTGAATTTTTTGAAATAGCTTGAGAAAAAATGGGTGTTAGTTTTTCTTTGAATATTTGGTAAAATTCGCCTGTGAAACTATGTGGTCCAGAACTTTTGTTTGCTGGGAGTTTTTTGATAACTGTTTCTATTTCATTTGTTTAAGTCTGTTTAGGTTTTCTGATTTTTTTAGACTGAGTTTTGGAAGATTATATGTTTCTAGGAATTTATTTATTTCACCTAGGTTGTCCAATTTTTTTGCATACAGATTTTCATAGTATTTACTTACAATTTTTTGTATTTTTGCAATGTCAGTTGTTACTTCTTCATTTTCATTCTAATTTTGAGTCCTCTCTCTTTTTTCTTTATGTGTCTGGTTAAAGGTTCATCAATCTTGTTTACCTTTTCAGAAATCCAGCTCTTTGTTTCATTGATCTTCTGTATTTTTTTTTTTTAGCCTCTATGTCATTTATTTCCACTGTGATATTTATTATTTCCTTCCTTCTACTTTCTCTGGGCTTTACTTGCTGTTCTTTTTCTAGTTCTTTCAGGTGCAGGGTTACGTTGTTTATTTGAGCTTTTTCTTACTTCTTAAGGTATGCCTTTAATGCTATGAACTTCCCTCTCAGGACTGCTTTTGCAGTGTCCCATAAATTTTGAGTTGTTTTATGTTCATTTTCATTGATTTCAAAAAATTTTTTGATTTTTTTCTTTATCTCATTGTTAACTCATTCATTATTTAATAACATGATATTTAGCCTCCAAGTGTTAGAATGTTTTTCAGTTTTTCTATTGTAGTTGATTTCTAGTTTTATGCCATTGTGATCAGAGAAGAAGCTTGATATGATTTTAATCTTCTTATATTTATTGAGACTCATTTTGTGTCCTAACATGTAGTCTATCTTAGTAAAGGTACCATGAGGACTTAAAAGAATGTATATTCTGCTACTTTGGGGTGAAAGGTTCTGAAGATATCTAGTAAATCCCATTGATCTAGTATGTCTTTTAAGGCCACTATTTCTTTGTTAATTTTCTGTCTGGAGGATCTATCCATTGATGTTAGTGGGGTATTGAAATTCCCTTCTGGCCCTGGCCGGTTGGCTCAGTGGTAGAGCGTTGGCCTGGCGTGCAAGAGTCCCGGGTTCGATTCCCGGCCAGGGCACACAGGAGAAGCACCCATTTGCTTCTCCACCCCTCCCCCTCTCCTTCCTCTCTGTCTCTCTCTTCCCCTCCCGCAGCCAAGGCTTCATGCAGGGTGCATGCAGGAGTCTGTCTGACTGCCTCCCCATTTCTGGCTTTGGAAAAATACAAAAAAAAAAAAATTAAAAGAAATTCCCTTCTATTATAGTATTGCTGTTGATCTCACTCTTTATGTCCATCAATTTGCTTTATAGATTTAGGTGCTCCTCTATTAGGTGCATAGATATTTACAATGGATATATCCTCTTGTTGGGTTGCTCCCTTTATCATTATGTGGTGACCTTCTTCACACCTTACTATAACCTTTGTTTTAAAGTCTATTTTTTTCAGACACAAGTATTGCTACCCCAGCTTCTTTTTCATTTCCATTTATGTGAAATACTTTTTTCCATCCCTTTATTTTCAGTCTATGTGTATTTTTTGTTCTGAGGTGGGTCTCTTGTAGACAGCATATATACAGGTTCTGTTTTCTTATCCATGCAGCTACCCTATAACTTTTGATTGGAGCACTTAATCCATTTACATTTAAGGCTATTACTGATATGTAGTTTTTATTGCCATTTTATTAGTAACATCCACAATCCTGGGTTTTTTTTCTTTGCGCTTTTTACAACAGGCCCCTTAACATTTCTTGTAGTGCTGGATTGGTTGTAATAAATTCCTGAATTTTTCTTTGTTTGGAAAGCTTTTTATTTCTCCTTCAATTTTAAACAATACCTTGCTGGATAAAAAAGTCTTGGTAGTAGGTTCTTGCTTTGCATCACTTTGAATATTTCTTGCCAATCCCTTCTGTCCTCAAGTGTTTCTGATGAGAAGTCAGATGTCATGCTATGGGGGCTCCTCTGAGGGTAATTAACTGCTTTTCTCTTGCAGCTTTCAGTATTTTTTCTTTGTCTCTTAACTTTGACACTTTAATTATGATGGGTCTTGTTGTAGGCCTTCTTGGGTTCCTCTTTAATGGAACTCTCTGTGTTTCTTGAACTTGTATGACTTTTCCTTCACCAATTTTGGGAAATTTTCAGCTATGATTTCTTCAAACAGGTTCTCTATTTTTGTTTGTTCTCTTCTTCTTCAGGAACCTTTATGATGCAGATTTTGTTTCTCTTCCACTGCAGGGATATGCTGGCAGGTACAGGTGAGTATAAGGACATCTGATGGCTCCTGCACCAGCCATGGGCCCAGTATGAGGTCTCTCTGCTACCTTGTAGCCTCTCTCTGAGGATGATCTTTTCACAGTCTCCTCAACCCTGGCACAGAAGCCCCCACAGGGCCTGACTGCCCACCACGTCCTGTATGAGGGTGGAGTAGAGGCTGTCCACACAGAGCTCTGCTCCCTCTCCAGATGTGCTCTGAAGAACTTCTGTCCCCAATAAGGCCTTCACTCCCATCTCACAGCCAGGCCACCATGGGTTGCTGATAGTCCCTTTGATCCTTTTTTCCATGAACTTAGGAAGGTGGTCCACCTGGTCTCATACTGCAGTTGCCTTAGTGAGTGTTTAGGGCCTTCAGGGCACTGTAATCTATAACACTGTCTTTTATACCTTAAAGACAAAAGATGTGACTTTCTTTCTGGCTGATGGAATTCATCAGTGCCACATACAAATTATGAAAGTGTTTATTTTCATAGTGTCTTTTCTTGCAATAGAAATGGGTGCATATGCACAATGGAGATGACCTTTGTTTCTGTTTTTTTTTTTTTTTTAGCTTTCTTTTTTTTATATAAATAAATTTTTATTTTAATGGGTGACATCAATAAATCAGGGTACATATATTCAAAGAAAACATTTCCAGGTTATCTTGTCATTCAGTTCTGCTGCATACCCACCACCAAAAGAGAGATCGTCCTCTGTCACCCTCTATCCAGTTTTCTTGTACCCCTCCCCCTCCCCTTCCCCCTCTCCCTCCTTCCCTCCCCCCATCCCCCGTAACCACCACACTCCTGTCCATGTCTCTTAGTCTCACTTTCATGTCCCACCAATGTATGGAATCCTGCAGTTCTTGTTTTTTTCTGATTCGCTTATTTCACTCCACATAATGTTATCAAGATTCCACCATTCTGCTGTAAGTGATCCGATGTCAGCATTTCTTCTAGCTGAATAGTATACCATGGTGTATATGTGCCCCATCTTCTTTATCCAGTCTTCTATTTTTTTTTACAGTGATTAAAAGCCTTTAAGCAAACTCTTGGCCAATACTGCAAGAATCCATAAAAAAGTAGTGTCCTTAACATGTTCACCAAGTCCAAGTTAGCCGCATCACCATGCCAAATCCCTGAGAAATGCAACCCAACCACAGTTCAGTCTCTTAGGAGCTGTCACAGGGAGCAGGAGTCCAGGAAAAGTCCACACAGAAAAAGTCCACATGGCACTGGAATTGTTGTCACCATTCTATACTTTGCAGCTCATGTCCAAGTCCCAATGATAGCTGCTTCTAGCTGGTAATGATTCAGGTAGACTGGAAAAGCCATTTACAGCATGCGTGGATATGGAGCTTCTGTTCTCCTCTGCCTGGAGAGTTGAGACCAGATTGCTTTTCCCTGGAGCTCTGTGACTGGCATGGTAAAGAGAACCTTGGGATACACTAAGCTGGGTGGCAAAGGTAAATTCATAATAGAAGTTGGCAAAAGTAGGAAAGAGAGCTTTACATTAGTAGTCGGTCCCAGCCTGAAATATGAGTGGGGCATTGAGGTAGGAGGGATAAAGGAAACACTATATATTAAGCAAAGCAGCAGAAAATAGGACTATCAACACCCACAACAGAGATCTTTGAGGGAAGAATAAAATACCTGACTATTCAGGCAAAACATAGTTAAGTGGCCCTTGTGCAAATGAGATCAGTTTACCTGCTTCTTGGAAGAAATACCCTAGGCTCGTCCACAGTGTTGTAGATGGGGCTGACGGCCCTGAGCACCTTCAGCCTTCAGTGGCAAACCCCAGCTTTCTGGGCAAGGTTAGGTCATAGGTGGCTGGAGCAGGGCTGGAAGAGACTGAACCCTCCCTTAGAGGAGTGAGGGGGAAGCCTACCTTCCAGTGTCCCTGTTTCCTCACAGCCTGGCAGGCTTTAGCTCAATGACCTTCCTTTCCACTATTGAAGCAGGACCCAGATGGCATCCAATGAGACCCCTTTGGGGTGTTGGAGCCTTTAAGAATGTATCTGAAAAGCTGGTAGTTCCCCTGATCTCTATTGGGCTTTTTCTGCCTCTAGGTATCTTAAAAGCCATGCTCAGAAGATCTCGCTGAGAGGTTTGAGGATCCCCATCCGCGTATATAAATCTTTTCCATATATCTGGAGCTATTTGGGAAAAGACAAAACAGTGTTATTAGCTGGATCTAACAAAGAAGGTAATAGTTTGCAGGTGAAAAAGATTTGGTGTCTCCTGTTCATGAGCCTTCAAAAGAAATGTAAATTTTTTTTAAGTAAAAAGCATGATATGGTAGACCCATAGGAGTCATTGGCCTGGTGTGCAGGATTTCAGGTTTGATTCCTGGCCAGAGCATACTGGAGAAGCGCCCATCTTCCTCTCTACCCCTCCCCCTCTCCCTCCCCTCCCTCCTCTTTGTCTCTCACTTCCCCTCCTGCAGCCAAGGCTCCACCGGAGCAAAGCCACCCGGGGCACTAAGGATGGCCCCATGGCCTCTGCCCCAGTCGCTAGAATGGCTCTGGTTGTAACAGAGCTACACCCCCAGATGGGCATAGCATCCCCCCCTGGTAGGCATGCAAGGTGGATCCCGGTCAGGCACATGTGGGAGTCTGCCTGACTGCCTCCCCATTTCCATCCTCAGAAAAATACAAAAAATGAATAAATAAAAGAAAAAATACAAGAACAACAACAAAAAAAGAAAATAGGAAAAAAAAAAAAAAAAAAAGGACATTCCCTTGTGTTAAAGCTCCAGGGAGCATGGAGTGAGCTTGAGTATATCCTATGAAACATGGAGCTCTATGTTGACATATAAGTCTTTGAAGAAGGAGGAACTGCTGAAATAGTTCCTCAGCATTTGTCCCTAAGACAGCAGTCTTTATAGTGGAAACACCATAAGTAAATAATTGCGGTCTGTCTATAGATTAAAGGGGGAATATAGCAAATGCTGAAAAGCCATGCTCTTTGTGCCCCTCCCCTGCCCCAACCCCCTCCCTCTCCTCCCCCCACCCTGTACCCCCAACACTGTTGTCCATGTTACTGAGTCTCATCTTTATGCTCCACCTATGTATGGAATCATATAGTTATTAGTTTTTTCTGATTTACTTCTTTTGCTCAGTATAATGTTATCAAGGCCCATCCATGTTGTTGTAAAAGATCCTATGTCATCATTTCTTACAGCTGAGTAGTATTCCATAGTATATATATACCAAAGCTTTTTAATCCACTCATCCTCTGATGGACACTTGGGCTGTTTCCAGATCTTTGCTATTGTGAACAATGCTGCATAAACATGGGGGTGCATTTCTTCTTTTCAAACAGTGCTATGGTGTTCTTGGGGTATATTCCTAACAGTGGTATAGCTGGGTCAAAGGCAGTTTGATTTTTAATTTCTTGAGGAATCTCCATACTGTTTTCCACAGTGGCTGCACCAGTCTGCATTCCCACCAGCAGTGTAGGAGGGTTCTCTTTTCTCCACATCCTCGCCAGCACTTATTTTGTGTTGTTTTGTTGATGAGCAACATTCTGACTGGTGTGAGGTGATATCTCATTGTGGTTTTAATTTGCATTTCTCTAATCATTCGTGAAGTTGAACATTTTTTCATATGCCTATTGGCCATTTTTGTGTCCTCTTTGGAGAAGTGTCTATTCATTTCTTTTGCCCATTTTGGATTGGATTGTTTGTCTTCCTGGTATTAAGTTTTACAAGTTCTTTATAAATTTTGGTTATTAACCCCTTATCAGACGCAATGTCAAATATATTCTCCCATTGTGTAGTTTGTCTTTTTATTCTGTTCTTATTGTCTTTAGCTGTGCAGAAGCTTTTTAGTTTGACAAAGTCCCACTTGTTTATCCTGTCTTTTATTTCACTTGCCTATGGAGACAAATCAGCAAATATATTGCTGTGAGAGATGTCAGAGAGCTTACTGCCTATGTTTTCTTCTAAGATGCTTATGGTTTCACGGCTTACATTTAAGTCTTTTATCCATTTTGAGTTTATTTTTGTGAGTGGTGTAAGTTGGTGGTCTAGTTTCATTTTTTTGCAGGTAGCTGTCCAATTTTCCCAACACCATTTGTTGAAGAGGATGTCTTTACTCCATTGTATTTTCTTACCTCCTTTGTCAAATATCAGTTGTCCATAGAGCTGTGGGTTTATTTCTGGGTTCTCTGTTCTGTTCCATTGATCTATGTGCCTGTTCTTATGCCAGTACCATGCTGTTTTGAGTACAATGGCCTTATAATATAACTTGATATCCGGAAGTGTGATACCTCCCGCTTTATTCTTCCTTTTCAAGATTGCTGAGGCTATTCGTGTTCTCTTTTGGTTCCATATAAATTTTTGGAATATGTGTTCTAAATCTTTGAAGTAAGTCATCGGTATTTTAATCGGTATTGCATTGAATTTATAAATTGCTTTGGATAATATAGACATTTTAATGATGTTTATTTTTCCTAATCAAGAGCACGGTATATGCCTCTACTTATTCGTATCTTCCCTGATTTCTTTTATCAATGTTTTATAATTTTCCGATTACAAGTCTTTAATCTCCTTGGTTAGATTTATTCCTAGGTACTTTATTTTTTTGGTTGCAATGGTAAAGGGGATTAATTCCTTGATTTCTCTTTCTGACTGTTCATTATTAGTGTATAAACATGCCTCTGATTTCTGAGTATTGATTGTATATCCTGCCACCTTGCCAAATTCATTTCTCAGGTCTAGGAGTTTTTTGATTGAGACTTTAGGGTTTTCTATATACAATATCATATCATCTGCAAATAATGATAGTTTTACTTCTTCTTTTCCAATTCGGATGCCTTTTATTTCTTTTTCTTGTCTGATTGCTGTGGCTAGGACTTCCAGAATTATGTTGAATAAGAGTGGTGAAAGGGGGCACCCCTGCCTTGTTCCTGATCTTAAGGGGATTGCTTTTAATTTTTGCCCATTGAGTATGATGTTGGCTGTGGGTTTCTCATAGATGGCCTTTATCATGTTGAGGTATGTTCCCTCTATTCCCACTTTGCTGAGAGTTTTGATCATGAATGGGGGCTGGACTTTATCAAATGCTTTCTCTGCATCTATTGAAATTATCATGTGGTTTTTCTCCTTTCTCTTGTTTATGCGATGAATCACATTGATTGATTTGCGAATATTGTACCCGCCTTGCCTCCCCAGAATAAATCCAACTTGATCATGGTGTATGATTTTTTTCATATATTGCTGGATCTGGTTTGCTAATATTTTGTTGAGGATTTTTGCATCTAAGTTCATCAGGGATATTGGCCTATAATTTTCTTTTTTTGTGTTGTCTTTGCCTGCTTTTGGAATCAGAATTATGCTCGCCTCATAAAGGAGTTTGGAAGTGTTCCTTCCTCTTGAATTTTTTGAAATAGTTTGAGAAGGATAGGAGTTAGTTCTTCTTTGAATATTTGGTAGAATTCACTTGTGAAGCCATCAGGCCCAGGACTTTTCTTTGTTGGGAGTTTTTTGATAGCTGTTTGAATCTCATTTGTTGTAATTGTTCTGTTTAGGTTTTCTGATTCTTCCAGATTGATTTTTGGAAGATTATATGATTCAAGGAATTAGTCCATTTCATCTAGGTTGTCTAGTTCTTTGGCATACAGTTCTTCATAGTATTTTCTTACTATATTTTGTATTTCTGTTGTGCCAGTTGTTATTTCTCCACTCTCATTTCTAATTTTATTTATTTGAGTCCTCTCTCTTTTTTTCTTGGTGAGTCTCGTTAAAGGTTCATCGATCTTGTTTACC
This sequence comes from Saccopteryx leptura, assembly GCF_036850995.1. NCBI lineage: Eukaryota > Metazoa > Chordata > Mammalia > Chiroptera > Emballonuridae > Saccopteryx > Saccopteryx leptura. The sequence goes on from NC_089504.1 coordinate 289,637,133, forward strand.
TTTTCAAAGAACCAGCTCCTGGTTTCATTGATCCTCTGTATTGTTTCTTTAGCCTCTGTGTCATTTATTTCTTCTCTGATATTTATTATTTTCTTACTGCTACTAGCTCTGGGCTTTACTTGCTGTTCTTTTTCTAGTTCTTTTAGATGCAGGGTTAAGTTGTTTATTTGAGCTTTTTCTATCTTCTTGAGGTATGCCTCTAATGCTATAAACTTCCTTCTGAGGACTGCTTTTGCTGTGTCCCATAAATTTTGAGTTGATGTATGCTCATTATCATTTGTTTCTAGGAATTTTTTAATTTCTTTTTTGATCTCAATGTTAACCCATTCGTTATTTAATAACGTGCTATTTAGTTTCCAAGTGTTTGAATGCTTTTCAATTTTTCTATTGTGGTTGATTTCTCGTTTAATGTCATTGTGATCAGAGAAAGTGCTCGATATGATTTCAATCTTCTTAAACTTGTTGAGACCGCTTTTGTGCCCTAACATGTGGTCTATTCTAGAGAATGTACCATGAGCACTTGAAAAGCATGTATATTCTGCTGTTTTAGGATGAAAGGTTCTGAAGATATCTATTAAATCGAGTTGATCTAATATGTCCTTTAAGTCTGCTGTTTCTTTGTTGATTTTCTTTCTTGAGGATCTATCTAATGATGTTAATGGGGTATTGAAATCCCCTACTATTATAGTATTGCTGTTGATCTCGCCCTTTAAGTTCATCAAAGTCTGCTTTATATATTTAGGTGCTCCTATATTAGGTGCGTAGATATTTATAATGGTTATATCTTCCTTTTGGATTGCTCCCTTTATCATAAAGAAGTGACCTTCTTTATCTCTAACTATGGTTTTTGTTTTAAAGTCCATTTTGTCTGATATAATAATTGCTACCCCAGCTTTTTTTTTCATTTCCATTTGCGTGAAATATTTTTTTCCATCCTTTTATCTTCATTCTGTGTGCATCTTTTGATTTAAGGTGTGTCTCTTGTAGACAGCATATGTATGTGTCCTGTTTTCTTATCCATGCAGCTACCCTATGTCTCTTGATCGGATCATTTAATCCCTTAACATTTAAGGTTATTACTGATATGTAATTGTTTATTGCCATTTTTTCTCTTTAAAACTGTATACCTCTTTTGCTATATTCTTTTTTTCCTTTGATCTGTTTACAACAGGTCCCTTAGCATTTCTTGCAGCCTTGGTTTAGTTGCAGTGAATTTCTTGAGTTTTTTTTTTTTTTTTTTTTTTTTTGTCCGTAAAGCTTTTTATTTCACCTTCAATTTTAAATGATAACCTTGCTGGATAAGGTAGTCTTGGTTGTAGGTTCTTGTTCTGCATTACTTTGAATATTTCTTGCCATTCCCTTCTGGCCTCAAGTGTTTCTGTTGAGAAGTCAGAAGTCATCCTTATGGGGGCTCCTTTGTAGGTGATAGTCTTTTTTTCTCTAGCAGCTTTTAATATTTTCTTTTTATCAATTAGCTTTGGTATTTTAATTATGATGTGTCTTGGTGTTGGTTTCTTTGGGTTTCTCCTTAATGGAGTTCTCTGTGCTTCCTGAACATGTGAAATGTTTTCCTGCCTTAATTGGGGGAAGTTTTCTGCTATAATATGTTTGAACAAAGTCTCTATTCCTTGTTCTTTCTCTTCTTCTTCAGGAACCCCTATGATGCGGGTGTTATTTTTCTTCATGTTGTCACTGAGCTCTCTTAGAGTTTCCTCAGACTTTTTGAGTCTCTTTTCTTTTTTCTGCTCTGCTTCCATGCCTTTATTTATTGTGTCCTCTAACTCACTGATTCAATTCTCTGCTTCTTCCATCCTGCTTTTAATTCCTTCCATTGTATTTTTTATTTCAGATATTGTATTTGTCATTTCTGACTGATTCTTTTTTATTATTTCAATGTCCTTTTTTATATTTGTTATCTCTTTATTTAGGTTTTTGTAATGGCCATCTATGGTTGTTCTGATATCTTTGAGCATCCTAACAATCGTTATTTTAAACTCTACATCTGGTAATTTGGTTATATCTGATTCACTTAGGTCCTTTTCTGTGGATTTCTCTTGGTTTATTTGTGTTGTATGTCTCTGCCTTTGCATTTTCTCTTCACAGGAGTGGCTGTGATCACGTGCTCGGGTGCACAAGCATTGGTGGCCTTGGCCTTTGCCCCGCCCCCGTGTGTGACGTTATGCTCGGTCCTGAGGGCACTGGCGAGCGCCTTTGCTCAGCTGCGGGTTTCCGCCTGTTTTCGGGCTTTTGCCGTGCCCTTGCAGGAGGAGCCCACTCGAGGAACGACTGCTAGCCTACGCTCTACTGCCGGGCAGGACTGCGTTCCCAAGCTCAGCTCAGTAGCGGAATTCCGCCTTTACTGGGCTTTTGGCTCCACCCCCGTGGGAGGAGCCGGCTACCAAGTCAGACCGCCATCCTGGGTTGCACAGGCGGGGCAAGGCTGTGCTCCTCTGCCGTTGCTCAGGGCTGGTCTCCACCCTTTCCGGGGTTCCCGCCCTTTTCCCCGCAGGCTGGATTACAGGCTGCCAGCAGCTGAGCTTGACCGCTTTTGCACGCCCCCTTCTCCCCAGCCGGGCAAGATTGAGCTCACACCTGAGCCCAGTCGTGGCCAGCTGGCTTCCACCCCTGCCAGCAGATCCGCACTTTTTTCTCCTGCTGACGCACACCCTCTGGTGCGCCCTCAGCCATGTGGGTGGTGGCGTTGCAGCTCGGACCCTAAGACTCACTACTGTAGACCCAAAAGCTCCCTCCTTCTATGCAACTCTGCTCTGAATGCTGCGGGGGAGCTTGTTTGGCTGCTCTCCTGCTTCCCTTTGCTGGTATTGCTGTTTCTGGGGGAAATATTTACTTCAGCTTTGGGGGGTGATTCGTCCCAGGGGTTAGGGTGGTTATCCCCCAAAATGCTTCTCCCTGTGCCTCCTAGATTACACTCTCTTCCTGTTACTCTGGTCCTCTCCTCTCTCCCCCCATCTCCAGGAGCCCCAGGTGGGTGGTTATGAGAGAGATGTTCTGCGCGGTCCCTTTAAGAAGGATCCTGGGTCTGAGAAATCAGACTCTTTCTCAAAAACAGTATCCTGACTTGTTTTCAGCTAAATACTGTCCTTACACCTCTTCTGGGCTTTGGGGCTACAGGCTGGGGCTTTGTTCCTGGGGCTCAGGACCCTGCCTTCTCTGCTAACCTCAGTTCCTGCCATGCGAGTCTCTCCTTGTTGCCGTTCGCTCCGGGGAGCTGGGCAGCCCTCTCCACATTTCCCCGTTTCCGCTTTTCCTACCAGTCTCTGTGTGGCTTCTTCAGTGATACTTGCTTTAAGAGTCCTGTTTCTGTTTTTTAAATGTTCTTTCCTGGAAAATATTTAGAATACTCTCACAAGTAAACATCCCAGGTTGCCTTCTTATGAAATTCATTTTGTTACATTTTAATGTGAAGGGCAAAATATCCTTTATTATGACATCATGAATTTAGTATCTATCCATATTTAGCATTTGTCCATAAGGCAGCTTTTATTATATTTTAGTATATGTGACTGATCTCCAAATGAGTCAAATATTCTGGCTTAAGGGAAGCTACAGGCCCTCCCTACTTTCTCCCCTCCTTTGATTAGCAGAATTTGTTGATTAAAAGCATTAAAAGGAATGAAATTTGGTACATTTTAGTGCTGCTTTTGATTGAGTTTTGACTCCCTGGACATTAAGTGCATAAAAATCTTAAAAATATATCAATGCCTAGCAAACACATTCTGTCTCTTCTCTTTCAGAAATTTGTGGAGGCTTGGTGGTCTCCTGACTGTGGTTAAAGAATGAAACCACTACTACCCCCCAAGACCTTCCTGTGGACTCATAACTGCACTACCCTAGCAGTATCAACTACCTGATGGATATAACATATTTTTATTCTTTTTAGCATGAGAAAGAGAGAGAGAGAGAGAGAGAGAGAGAAAGAGGGGGGGGAGAGAGAGAGATGGGAAGCATCAACTCAAGTTATGGCACCTTAGTTGTTCATTGATTGTTTTCTCATATGTACCTTAATGGTGGGAGGGAGGCTCCAGTGTAGCCAGTGACCCCTTGCTCAAGCCAGTAACCCTGGGCTTTAAGCCAGAGACCTTTGGGTTCAAACCAGCAACCATGGGTCATGTCTATGACACCAAGCTCAAGCCGGTGACCCTGCACTCAAGCTGATGAACCCATGCTCAAGCCTGTGACCTCAGGGTTTTGAATCTCATTCTTCAGCATCACAGGCTGAAGCTCTATCCACTGCACCACCACCTGGTCAGGCTGGGTATAACATCATCAGTTTTCTGGAGTTACTATTTCTTATAGGTTGCAGCCAATCAACTGCTACAATGAGAAATAAAAAAATATGCCACTGCAGTCAAAATAAAATATCCACCAACAATATTTAAAAATAGTTTTAAAGAGGCCAAAAAGATTAGGCCTGATAAGTTTTATAAGAAATTTATTTATGCATCTGCAAACAGATAGGCTGTAGTTTTTGCATGAAATTTGGGGATGGGGTAATGGAATTTGTTCCAGCGAGAGGTTGGGTGAAGGGAGGTGGGATATCATCAAGTTTACTCAGGTGGAGTTATGGGAACTTTCCTGGCACCATATCACTTAAAGCTTAACCTGAGGTTTTTTTGGTAAAGTGCCCTGAACCCCAAACTAACACAAATATATTACCTCACTTAATCTTTAAAATAAGCCAACTTAGTATATATTGTCTTTGTTGATCTCATTTTCATATGTAAGATGAGGCTGAGAGATACATTGGGAGCCACACTGCTATCTTATGAATGGGAGGGTTTCACTTGCCCCCAAATCTCATGGTGTTTCCACCACTGCCCTCTTGTGGTCTGGTGCATATCAACACCTGACACTTCAGGCACCACCCTGTTGGCCCTGGGACTGCAGAGGGTTTAACTCTGGTGATTGTTGCTCTGTATTCACTTAAGCCAGCTCTGATCTCCAAAGAAGATTCTATACAACACTGAAGGGTGTCCTACTTGACTCAGAAAGGAAATATTTTAAATTATTATCCCATCTTGAAATATTTGTTTTGTTCTACATTATTTAAAATTATTACAGTAACATGTATAGAATTCATTAATAAAGTGCACATGCTATTTACTATTCTAGAGTTATATTTCCCAAACTTATTTCAATGTGCAATATGTAATATTTTTCTTTATTTTCTGGGTGTTTTTTATTTCAAAAAATGTATTGAATTTGTTAGGGTGATATGAGCTAAAAATAATTATACAGGTTTCATGTGTCTAATTCTACAACACATCTCTGAATATCATATTGTATGCTCACCCCCCCCCCCCCTGCCAAGTCAAGTTGTCATCCATCACCATTTATGCTCCTATACTTCCATATCCTCCTCCACCTCACCCCTTCTGGCAACCACCTCACTGTCGTTTGTGTCCATGAGTTTGTTTGTTTGTCTTTGTCCTTTTTTGAAGAGACAGAAACAACAATCTGTTTCTGTGTGTGCCCTGACCAGGATCGAACTGGCAACCTCTGAGTATGGGGATGATGCTCTAACCGACAGAGCTAGCCTATCTGGCCAGGTCTGTAATATTTTTTATTTAATAATGATAGAATGCATTTAATTGTGTTCAAGAAATACACATACTGACCCCTTGTGTTGAAGTAGAGAAAAAACAAAGGTCTCACAGATTTACTTTCTTAGTAACACATCAAAGGGGAATAAATTTGTATAGCATAATGCCCAATATTTATTAACATTAAATCATACCTCATATATGTTGATATTGATATGTGATAAGATAAATAACAATGATGAGTTTTCCCACCCATTAAATAATACACATCCAGACAGAAATTAACCAGAAATTCTACATGTGAGTGCCCAAATTAAAGGTCATGTATGTGCTCCCAGTTCAGAAAATCTGTCAATCGCTTTCTGACTTTCTCTAGTTAGGCATGTTATTTTCTTAAATGCAGACTGCATGCAAAGAATAAGAATAATATAAATGTCATTTAATCATAATGATACATTATTTACAGTATTTGTAAAGAAATATATCACTTGCATTTTTATAGGACCCTATGGCATATAGAATATTATTGATACAACATGGAGTACTAATATTCTGAAGTTTTCAAGTATTTTAACAAATAAAAACATTTTTAAATAAAATCTTACATTGGGACAATGATATATAAAACAGACAAGAATTGCCTGACCAGGCAGTGGCGCAGTGGATAGAGTGTCAGACTGGGATACAGAAGACTTAGGTTCGAAACCCCGAGGTCGCCAGCTTGAGCACGGGCTCATCTGGTTTGAGCAAGGCTTAGCAGCTTGAGCCCAAGGACACTGGCTTGAGCAAGGGGCCACTCAGTCTGCTGTAGCCCTCTGGTCAAGGCACATATGAGAAAGCAATGAATGAACAACTAAGGTGCTGCAACAAAGAATTGATGCTTCTCTTCTGTCTTTCTTCCTGTCTGTCCCTATCTGTCTCTCTCTCTGTCTCTGTCACAAAACAAACAAACAAACAAACAAAAAAAACAGACAAGAGTCTATCTATTCATTTTTTATTTCTTACAGCAAAATTTACATTAGTAAATCAATTAAGAGAAAATGAGCTATTTTGATGAACACACAAAAGTTAATGATTGCAGAGTAGAGTTGCAGTCTTACTCATTTTAGCATTCACTCTTTTTACATTTTTTCTGGTTGCACGGTATTGGTGATATTGTAATTATTTCTTTGCAAATGGTAGTCAGGGCCTCTGCTCAGAGGTGCACGGACTGTGATGCACAGACCCGGGGCGACAGTGAAGCCCTGTCTCTCAGCTGGCACTGACACTTGCTGGGATGTGTTTGTTTATTTTGGTTTCAATAGCTCAGCTTTCAATTTCAAAACATTTTTCTATTAGACTAATCTCAATATTTGAAAAGGGAATCATAGAGGGTTTAGGAACTGTCAATTACAATATTTTAAAACTGTTGACAGTCCTTAATTGAATAGTGAAATGTCAAAAGAATAAAAACTTCAGTATTGGACAATGTAAATCGCTGTTGAGTAGAGAAATATATGAGATGACATGATATAATATGATGTGATATAATACAATATATTATAAAACTTGACTGAGTTTTGTAGCAATGACTCCTTCTGCCTAAAATGCTGTTACTCCAGATATCCACATGGCTCACATCTTTACTTCCTGTAAAAAAGACTATCACATGGGCCTTCCCTGATCACCTGTACATACTGGCAGCCCCATCCCCAGCAATCTCCGTTTCCCCAACTTTCCTGTATTTCTTCTCCGTTTAACTTAAAAGCATCTAATACAGTATACACTGAACTGTTGTGTAGTTATTGTCTGCTTTCCCCTCTAGACTCAAAGCTCCATGAAAGCAGGTTTTTTTTCCTTTTGTTCATATCTTCAACTCTTTTTTTTTTAGGTGAGAGGAGTAGAGATAGTGAGGCAGATTCCCTCATGCACCCTGACTGGGATCCACCCAGCAAACCTAATCTGGAGCCAATTCTGAATCAAGTGAGCTATTTTTAGTACCTGAGGCTGATGCACTCTAATGGAGCTATCCTCAGTGCCCCAGGGCCCTGTTAAAACCAATCAAGGGAGAGAAGAGGGAGAAGGAAGGAAGGAGAAGCAGACAGTCACTTCTCCTGTGTGCCCTGACTGGGAATTGAACCCAGGACGTCCATATACTGGGCTGACGCTCTATCCCCTGAGCCACCAGCCAGGGCCTGTATCTTCAGCTCTTAGACCAATGCTTAGTATATGGTAGATGCTTTCTAAATATTATTTAATGAATTAATGGTTAAATGGTTTTTGAAATGTTGGATTCATTTTTTTCTAAGTTGAGTCAAAAATTTTTATTTTATTATTATTACTTTATCTGCTGGTTAAACAGTAACATTCTAATATTATATATGTTGAGCTTTTTCAGTTATCAAATAGATCAGCAAAATTTAGCAACTAAATAAACTATGATACTTTTATAAGATGTTTATCAACCATAATGATATTTATCAACAAAAATGGATATTTTTTAATTACATTTGAATTATCCATGCTTCTGTTATTGGCAATATTCTGTGGTATAAAAAAGTAAATGCCATTTTTTTTTCTCATTACATATAAATAACGGGGGAAATCTGGCAATTTAAAACTAACTTTTATAAATGGTTTTGTCAGACCTTGTTTACAATATGTTAGCATCTTATTAAACTCATTTCTTTTTCATGCAGCCCACAACAATCACTTAAGCATGTGTTACCAATAGTCTCTATACAAACCACAGTTCCTACAGGTTTTCTTACCTTTGCTTTTGCAATATCAATATAAACATCACATTTTACTTATTTAATAATGCGTTTAAAAATCTGATCTTAATATAATATATAGAAAGATCCTGAACAGCCAAACATACTCCTGTTGAGTATTGTTGTAAGTATCTCACGATCCCAATGTTTAGAATAATTAATGAAGTGCGGCTGGTGTCATACTGGAATGTTTCTGAACTTCTTTATCAAAAGATGATTCTAATTGTATTTCTAAATCAGCTAACCAGTCAACTAACATCCTTCTTAAAGGCTCATCTGCATGTGATTTTTAGCAAACTATTCTCTAGTGATGTATGTTTTTCTCCCAGGTACAATGTGGAAACCCACTTTTTATTTTATTTTATTTTATTTATTCATTTTAGAAAGGAGAGAGAGAGAAGAGAGAGAGACAGAGAGAGAGAAGGGGGGAGGAGCAGGAAGCATCAACTCCCATATGTGCCTTGACCAGACAAGCCCAGGGTTTTGAACCGGCGACCTCAGCATTTCCAGGTCGACATTTTATCCACTGTGCCACCACAGGTCAGGCTGGAAACCCACTTTAGATATAATACAAATGTATTTTCATTGCCAGATTTAAATTTACTTGTACTTTTTAAGTTAATACTTAGCTATTTCAAGTCAATGTATATTACGCTTTCTAGTAAAATGACATTTTTAGTTGTCAGGAGGTAGCTGGATTATGTATCTTGTGGAATTCACTGCACAAAACATGTCAACGATTTAACCTATTTTTAACTTTTATAAAAGGTACAACCTGGTGACAAAAATATAATTATTGTGCACTATTTTGGGGTAAGTTTGAACCAAATTTTGGGCACATGGCATTAATTTTGTGTACTATAATCAACATAGTTATTGCTAATTGGAAATCATCTAATACCAATACTGCATAATTTGTCTTATTTTAAACCTGAATATTCTATTGGATACAGCAGTGATTATTTTTTTAATTTTCTCTGTTTAGTCAGTGATCAATTTCTTATACAAAGAAGTAATATTTACCTGTATATAAAATAAGTATTTATAAATATAAAGCCAGATAAGAAAACTTATACTAAGTGCTAAGATTAGTATTACCATTATATTATTATATGTGGCATATGACTTGTTTAACAGTTATTAAAATAACTTATCATGAATCATTGATGCACCTGGGTTTAGTTGGGACCACATTTAATGCAAAGACCTGTAGTCTAATTTTCTGTGAGTAAAATTGCATGTAACAAAATATAGTATATAAAGGTGGATCTAGTACCAAGCTACACTCTTCTTAATATTGCTATTTTTGAGAGGGATAATTCATCATGTCCCTTTCTTCTATAAACTTGGAATAGATTGAGAGAAAGAGGAGAGAGACATTGATGTGAGACAAAGGGTTGATAAAGCAGAGCATTGAAGAATGCTACCTGTATCATGGCCAAAATGGAAGACATAATATTTATTGCAAAGTGTAAGCCTCAGAATCTGGATTGGGACAGAATTTGGTCCACAGCCTCCCCCAGTACCAGGAGTGAGCACTATAGAAACACGCACAGGTGAAGGTAAGACTCTTGTCATTTCACCTGTCAGATCACTCACTCTTTCTCCAGTGGAAAAGAATGAATTGGAGATGAAAGATATTATTTTTAAAAATAAAGCTAGAATGTGGTAAAAAAAAATGTTTACCCTAAATCAATAAGTATAACTAATATTTTAAAATTTTACCCTGTAATGTTACAAAATTTTTTATTCTGACACCTGCTGGTTAAGCGAATGGCCCAGATTACTTAGAAAGCCTGATGACCTCCAAGGCGTTATTGTTTATCACCTGTTATTTAACACTTTTGAGTAAGCATGCTGACTATTATCACAGCATTTTAAATAAATAAGAAATGTGCACACATACACAGTTTCTTTCTCCAAAACATCTCATGGAACCCTGAAATATCTCTCTGGACTCCACTGTTGCCTTTGTCAGAGGTTGAAAACCACAGATCTAGAAGTTCTCTTTTTTGGACTGAATATTGATTGGAATGTAAAGAATGGTGGCCATGCCCATCTTCACACTAACTTCCAAAGCTCTTTGTGACCCGGATGGACCTGGCTAACCATGACTTATAATAATTTATTTTGGTCCAAGAGAATGGGCGGGGGCAGCAGCCCTCAATCTCTCTTCTGCTTCAACACACAATGTGTGAGACACACTCCACCACAGCAACCCAGATGTTTAAAGAGCTGTGGATTATAGGAAGTTTCTAGGATAACGACAACAACTCCATCCCTTTGTCTCCTGCTGGCCTGCTAGGCACCAGTGTGTCTTGATACTGTAATTAAGTACCCTAGTCCTGGTGGGGCAGGAGCATTGCTGTTGCCTACAGCCACTGTTGGTTTGGAAAGGATGGTGCACTGGGGACTTCCCCTCAAACCCATACCAAGGAAAGGAAAGCACAAAGTGAAGCTCATAGTAAGAGCCACATAGTAAAAACTCTCTCAGGGGGGTTGTGGTACTGAGCCATGGGGTAGATTCCGGCTCCTCTGTGAAGGGAAGGGACTCAACTCAGTCAGGGGGATATGCTCAAGGAGGGTGTTTGTCATGGCTTTTTGAACCAAGAACTGAAAACTACAACTACCCTTGTGCCATTTTCTTCTTGAGCATAAGGTTCCACAAAAGCAGAAGGGTTTTTTTGGAGTCTAAATTCTGAGCCTGGGAAGCAGTGTGTCCTTAGTGAGCAGGAAGAAATCTCAGTGGTGGTGGCACCTGCAGCAGTGGCAGTGGAACAACTGTTATTTTGGGAACATCCCCCTGTGACTCTCCTCTGGAGCTTTCCTTTTCACATCCTTCTTACTGCTCACACCTGGGGTCAACCTTAGTGGGAATGTTCCATCTGGCTGTGAGGCCTTCTTGAAGATTCCAGATTAGTGGGAACTCCACAGAGCTGAGGATGAGACAATTAAAAAACACCAAAAAGCTCAGGGTGCCAGGAAAGATAAGCTTTATTTTGTACAACGATGAGGCTTTGGGAAGCAGAGTTTTCTGTAGCATTCAGGTCTCCTTGGCGTAGGAACAGAGCCAAGGCCTGGAGGTATGAGGGTCTCAGCTAAAAGAGGGATCTGTCACATACATGTCTAGGAAGCTTAGTTGGGGAGGACGGGAGAGAACAAGGCTGACGATGAGGAAAGCGGCCCATTCAATGCTGGTCCTTGTCTGTGGATCTTTGGCTCTTCGAAAATGGTAGGTCAGCTGCAGCCCCCAAGGCAATGGCAGCAACTGGAACACCCAGAAGATCCCCTCACACAGCAGGGGGAAGGCTGAGGCAGGTCTAGGCAGACTTCTGGCAGTCGGTAAGACAGCAGAGAGTGGCAATCTCCAAAGCCAGAAATATAGCAACTGGAGATGCAGCAAGAGGGAGCAGGAACAGGGCTGGGGGCTGGGCAGGAGGCTGGGCAGGGGACTGGGCCAGGGGCTGAGCAGGGAGCTGAGCAGGGAGCTGGGTAGGGGGTAGGGGCCTGAGGTGCCTGAGGAGGGCACTTGGGTGGCCATTTGGGGAGGCACTTGACAGGGAGCTGGCATTTCTGCTGGTTTTGTTGGCAAGACATCTTGGAGAAAATTCAGTTATTCTAAAAAACAATGCAGATATTTTGAAAGTCCCGTGAATACAAAGGTAATTTGTTATTAGTATTTTTCTACATTGTCTGAAGTCCTGTAATTGATTCTGTGGCTTCAGGCCCCTGTCTTACACCGGAATAAGATTGCTTTCCCGCACAGGGGAAATCAGGCAGCAGGTGAGTTTGCTAACACCTTCTCCTGACTGTCCCAGTTCTCCCAGGACTCCTGGCTTCAGAATCAGAAACTTAGGTCACTAAGAAGTTACCAAAGTCTTAAATTGTTTTTATAACATCTAATTTATGCATTCTAGAAGCCAGGTGTTTAGCCTGAGCCCACAGTTACAACACTTGTCCTCCTCGTCTCTCTTTTTTTCTTTCTTACATCATGGGCTCTACAGATAGTTCAGTCTTCAGCCCAATGTGGCTGTCTCTTGTCTTACCAACTAACTTCCTCCATCACTGCCCCAGACATTGGTTAACATTCAACCTTCTCTGGGATTGTGACTTCTGAGCCGACAATGATTTCCGTGAGCCTAATCTTCCTGCAGCTACCAGTTAGTTCCCATTCTCTCCAAACTGGAGTGGCTTGTCCCATTCAACTGATGTGTGACAGTTCCCAACCCTCCCCCCCAAACTGCCATAAGATCAGTCAGGACACTCACCTTATTCTCCGAACCTCAGCCAAGCGATGGATATGTCAAATGAAGTGAGAGGACAGTATGATCTGAGGACTTTTATACATGTCCTGCACCCAAATAAAGGGAATGAGCCACGATGACGTGAAAGCTGTTCCCAACCAGGTGGTTATGATGACAATTTCCCACATTCTAGTGGCTCTGTCATTTTGTAACTACATCACACTCAGTCACTGCTGGGTCCTTCTCATGGGTGTATTTTCAGAGCACCCCTCCCCACATAAACCCTGAAAGTATTTCCATAAAGATAAGAAGATCTTGATTTATGAGGGAGTTTACAATGGCACAGCTTAGGGATTGAATTTAGGGTTTCCAGAAGATCCAAAGCATGCTTGAGATGAAAATTTAAAGCCACAAATGTTGGATCTACTGAAAAATTTGCTAAGAATTTCTGTAGGTTCTATCAGCAGGTTGGGGACCAATAATCTAGGCACCCAGGGGTCACTGCTGAGCACTCAGTGTGTCTGATTCAGATTCCAACATGCTTAAAATACTGGCCAGTAATGTAGCATCATAGAAAAAGGCCCACCTGAAAAGGGTTTTAGTTCACTAACTACACTCCACACGTAGATGAGGACACTGAGCCAGAGAGGACAAAGGAGATGTTCAGAGTTGTGCAGAGTATAAACTAGAAGCCAGGTTCTAAGTCTCCGGCCCCACAAAGCCAGGTACCCCTCTCTCTGATCACTTCCCTCCTTTCAACCTGCTTGGTTATATCCACAGAAACTTACTGTCTCACCAGCTCCCTTTTTTCTTCATGCCACTTCTTTTGCTAACATAATAAACTTTTCACCCCTTTGGCCTGTTAATGTACTTGACTGACAAAACTTCAACCCTGGCTGAATCTTTCCTGCTATGCCTAGCTACTATAAAAATTAAAAAAAAAAAAAAAACCCAAGAAACCCAACTCTTTGGCAAGTTGGCATCATCATAAGATTCTAACTTGATCATCCACTTGAGCAAGGCCCAAAACACTGCTTGGGAATCCTATATACTTCTTTGTAGTCACTGTATACACATGCCTTTTCTCCTCTCTTGAACTTTCCAATCCTTCACAGCTGCCTGTAGGTAGATGGTACTTCATGGGGCCAATAGTAGCTGTCAGAGGTAAAGTACTTCCACTTCCCACTACTAAGTCTCAGGCCTACCTATGCCTGCAACCACTCCTTATGGCCCCCTGTGTTAGAGGAGGAGCCCCCTTTGTTTCTTAACACCTGACTCTACTCCTTTGCTCTGGATCCTTGTACAGTATCTTCAACCTCGATTATATTAGTTTCACCTAAGAAATGCCCCCAATGGTGTCCTGTATTTCTGACAACAACCTGCTTGTATTTGTTTTTTAATATCTGTCATCCTGGATAGAATGAAGTCTCAGTGTTATCTGGTTCACTCTTTATCATCAACACCCAGACAGTGCTTGACATTCTTCATGTGGACTCAAAAAACTTTTTTTTCAATGAATTAATGAATGATTTGTGGGTGAGGGACAAGTCTCCTTCCTTTCACTCCTTAGAGAGAGTACCTGGGGAAGCCAGACCAGAGGCAGGCACATGGGCAGGTATGGGAGGCTGCTCCCAGGGTGGAGTCATAGATATTGGCCAGTGGCAAGGGTTTTGCAGTGGAAGTCAGGGCTCTGGCCTGATACACATTTTGGGTTCAGAGGAGTCTGTACCAGATAATCTCAGTACATCTTTAAGTCTGTATTTGCATTTATATACATCAGACCTCCAAGAAGCTAAGATTCAGCCCAAGTGCTGCTTTACCTGGTCTCTTCTTTATATATTCAGGGATATATTTTATTTGGGGGTGGGAGTGGTGGTGAACTTGATGGAAAAGGGAGAGATGATGGCTGGTGTGTCAATGAGAATGTGACATATTTGAAGGTAAGTCACTCAATGGGGAAGCAACTCCATGTAATCTTTTTAGTTCATCCTACTTATTAGAGGAAAATTACTTAACTTCTGGCCTTGTGCCAAAGCAGAATATTATGTGTATATATGACTCTTGCCTAATTTGCCTCTCCTGAGAGAACAGAATCCTGAAGCCCAGATATGTAGGGATGGACAAAAGTTTGCTTCTTTCCTTCAGTGGCCCCCATTAAAATATTACAAATATTTTTAAAAGGTTGGAAAATATTGTTCGGCTATGTTGATACAACACCATCAATGAAGTACTTGTTTGATTATGAAAAATTATTTATCTCAAGAGAAACTCCCTTCTTGTAGTAACTTTGCAAATATTACTTCAAGGGTATTACTTGTTTGCTGAGCCTGTTTTGTGCAGGGTTTTGAGAATTCAAACAGTTAGCTACTTTCTTGTCCTTAAAGAATGGTACAAGTGATAGGAGGGAATGAAAGGGAATTAAAATTTATTCTCAACCTCCCACCCATCAAACATGTTATTTGCATTGTCACAGCACAATAGCTCTGAGTTTCTTATTGTTAATCCCATTTTACAGATAAAAAAGACTATCTTCAAAAACAGAGGAAGATAGTCAGAATATGAGGGACTGCTGTTGTTCTTGGTGGAGGGAGGAACACATGGATGTGCACAGAGGTATGAAAGGGTTGGATCTTTTGTGCAAACAGAGCTTCCAAGATATTGGAGAAGAGCGGGAAGTAGTCAACTAGCTGAGCAGAAAAGAATGCCCCAGAACATAAGAGCTTTACTTGCTGGGCTGTATAACTTTAGCTTAAAGATTAATAGTTTCCAAATTATAGTGCTTGCAGCCTTGTTCCTAGGAATGTTCAAACATCACTTCTTTCACAAGCCACACCCCCAGGCAGTATGAGTTACTCTGTGCTGGGGCACCCCACACTTTCCCGCTCTGCCTCCACCATTGCCTATAGCATCAGCTTCATGTCTTTAAACAACACAGAAACTGGAAGAAGATGGATCTGGGTTTGGAGCACAAGCATTTGAATCATGGGTATATTAATGGTTTTTAAGCTTTATCTTTTTTTATCTATAAAATGAGAATAATAATAAGAAAAGTGTATTGATATTATAGCGTAATAATGCAAATAACATTTGACAGATCATAGGTTGAAAACACATTTTAATTTCTTTCTTTGCTCTCATATTATTATTTTTTTTTCTTTTTTTTTTCCATTTTTCCGAAGCTGGAAACAGGGAGAGACAGTCAGACAGACTCCCGCATGCGCCCGACCGGGATCCACCCGGCACGCCCACCATGGGGCGACGCTCTGCCCACCAGGGGGCGATGCTCTGCCCATCCTGGGCGTCGCCATGTTGCGACCAGAGCCACTCTAGTGCCTGGGGCAGAGGCCAAGGAGCCATCCCCAGCGCCCGGGCCATGTTTGCTCCAATGGAGCCTTGGCTGCGGGAGGGGAAGAGAGAGACAGAGAGGAAAGCGCGGCGGAGGGGTGGAGAAGCAAATGGGCGCTTCTCCTGTGTGCCCTGGCCGGGAATCGAACCCGGGTCCTCCGCACGCTAGGCCGACGCTCTACCGCTGAGCCAACCGGCCAGGGCCCGCTCTCATATTATTTTATTTATATAGGGGCTCCTAAAAACTTTGAGTCCCAATTTAAAATGCCATCAGTTCATAATCCTTGACTATCAAAGCTGCCTCAGAAAAGTCAAGAATCTGGGCCTGCCACTAACCCCATGCTTCAGAGTAATTATACCTTTACCAGCTTTATATTTTGGAGGTTTACATTTTATTTAATTTGAAAACAGGATAATGCTGTTTAAAAAGTTTGATCAGAGACAATTGAGGCATCTCTGACCATTTAAGTAAGGAAGGGACATGATGAGATTTACATTTTAGAAAGATGACTTAGGTCAGGTGACATTGATTTTATTACTGAAGAAGCTGAAGTCTGTGAATGGCCAGGTTACACATGTGATGTGAAAATCTGAACTGGACTTGGGCAAGCTCTTTGTTAATGAACTTTTAGATGGGGGACTAGCTGGAAGGTGATTGGAAGGTCTTTACTTGGCTGAGGCCTCTCCAGGTACAGCCCATGCATTCCAGATTCGGCTGTCATCAGCCCCAGCATTTCCTCACCAATCTGCCTGCTTGAGGATTCAAGCATGCTGTGGATTCCTGCCTGTGTTGAGTGTGCCCCTTAATAGAAGGGTGAGGTACCAGCCAGGCCAGCATTGGCATGTATGAGATTCTTATCAAGCTGATTCTCAAGTGATGAAAGAAAAGAAAACAAGGATCTTCCTCTGCCCGAAGCAGTCAGATGATCAGGCCTCATGTAGGTCTGACTCTGGCAGAGAGCACTGGAAGAGAATTCATGGTCTTCCCAAGGGCAGTGGTATCCATAGCTGGGTCATGACCCATGTTCAATGACCTGGCCCCGTGGGTCTTCGCCCATCCCAGTTAGTGGGTAGAAGAAAGGGATAATACCTGTGAGTATAACACATTCCCATCACTTCTATGAGATGACTTAAAAAACCAATTATTCTGCTTTGTCTGTATAGTATGAGCCTGAGACATAGGCCCACCATGTATAATATGCTGGTTAAAAGAAATATTATAAGCAAAGAAATCATCTATATCCAGCATCCAGAGGTGTTTCACTGTAGTTATAATGTAAGCATTGTCACTCTTTTTTAGTCCCAGGTATTCCCCAGCTTCTGAGTCCTGTACCTGTAGGATTGGGGACACTTACCAATATCATCAGGCACCAGCATGACAGACTCTTTTTTCTCTAATATTTCCAAATGAAGAAAAGTCTCTTGTATCAAAGGAGTAGGCCATCTGTGAAGCACAGGCCCAGGCCTGACACAGCCAGCTGTGGGCCACATGTCTCTTCTGGGACTCTGTATCTCCATTTGTGAAATGAGTGTTGTTGTTGCTGTCATCTTGATCTCTGAGGTAATGTTGAGAGCTCTTTGCCTGGAGTTGCTAGATTGTATTAGGACCTGGGTGACTTCCTGATTTATTATCTTTTATAGCTGTTATAGGTCTTCTCTTATGTAATATATGTAAGGATTCCCTTTTTTAATCCTGGGCTCTACCCTGATGCTTCAGCTGGCCTCAGTGAGCAGAGCAACAGTTAAAATATCCTACTGGGTGTTGTATTTACAGATGTGACCATCAAATGGTACTTTTTAGTTCTAAGATAGGAAGGGATGAATAGAGATCACCTTGCCTTTTCCTCCAGGCAACAATTCCAAAGAAAATATTTCTAAATTTTCCAAAAGGAAAGACCTCCCCTTCCCCAGCCTATAATGACAGAGTCTTCTTACTCCTGTGTAACTTTATCCCCCTCTTATGATGTTAGAGGTGGGCTTCTCTAAGCAAGGTGAGCAGACCTTGGTTCCATCTTCCTCCCATTCTTAGAGGCTGCTGTAGCGATAGTATCTCGGCCTCATCACAGCCCCATGCCAATGACTTCACCATCATTCCATCCATGTTGTACAAAAGAGATAACCTAGTAGACTGTACCCTTCATCCTGCAATTAACATATCTTACGAGAAAGGCAGGAATGGTGAAACCCTTTTGCTATCATCCCTCTCCACAAAGGCTGCTTCCAGTTGGATCAGTAGTGTTACGTTTACCCAGTAAGTACTTTCAAATGCAAGGGTAAAGGGGGCAGGCATGAAGAAGCCTCGGGCAAGTTGCTCAGACTTTTGGGGCTGGCATGCTCATTTGTGATATCATGACCTTCTGCTCCATCATTCTGTGAACCTGTGGTTCTAAGCTATTCATAGTTTAAAGATTGTGGTCAAATATTTAAATTTTCTCCTCTTAACAGCTCTATGAGTTGAGTTTTACTGAAAATAGAAAAACTAAGTATTGGAGAGTTTAAGAGCCAGGGCAGATCACAGTGTCCAGGTTCCAGAGCAATAGCAACAACCCAGCAAGGAACTGCCTGAAGCAAGGAAACTGTTTCTTTAGTCTTGCTGTTGGTGCTGTGATAGAGCAGAGACTCTAAGCCTAGCTGTGTATTTAAGCCATCTGGGTAGCATTTTTAATTTGTAAGTTTCTGGCCCCATCTAAGACACATTGAGTCAGAAACTCCAAGAAATAAATCCTAAGCATTTGCATTGTTTAAATATCCCTAGGTGATTTTGTTAATTTGGGAAATACTTTCCTAGAGTGTCCTGGTAGTGCCATATATATCTCTTTATAGTCTATATTCCAAGAAGTTCAGAACTAATCATTAGTCTGAGATACAGCAACTATGTAGATAAATTCACAAATTGAGTATCTATGTTCTTTTAAAACTCCCAGGCTGCCCCTCACTGCTTTCTAATATCCTACTTGTAGTTTTGTAACAGAGATGCTATGTCTTCTCCTGCTCTGGTTCATAGAGAGACTTGAAACTGTTTCTAACCTGTGCCTGGTTATAAAGTGAGGCTATCTTAGGCCCATAGGTCCACACAAGGTGTCCAGGACTTTCCCCTTGTGCCCAAACCATATCATGGAAGCTTGTTCATAAGAAGTGGATTTGCTGAGGAGTGGTGGGAGGAGGAAGCTGAGCAGAGTCTGTGTTTGGCAGATGACAGATGATTTCTGGTGAGTGGAGGTCCTCATGGAAAGACAGTCCATTTCAGTTCTGTCCCTTGAGCTTCTGGATGCCCTGTCTTTATTCTAACCCATCTCTACTCAACTTCAAGGACACTGGCTCACTCATTCTGTCTTCAACCAACAGTCTATATAGCCTCCAGAAGCAAGAAAAAAGATCACATCACATGCACTGACTGCTGAGTTTTCAAAGTTTTGTTTTCAAACTAGAGCACACCGTGCCTGCCTACTGGGATTGAACAAACAAATGAATGTGTGGCCATAGTGGGAACCAGATTTCTCACTATTGGAGTGGGAGGTTACAAATAAGCAAAGAAAAAACTAGAATAAACCGTGTGATACTGAATTAGAGCTGAAGACATCTGTATGAACTCATGTTTAGCTTAATATGGATACAGATGGATAACTATTGAAATAATTGTAGGTATGTGTGTACACATTGGTTAGTATACACATGTATATTTTTAAGCTTCATCTGATGAAAAAGGCTAGAAGCAATGACATCCCTGTAACAATGAACACAACCAGCACCCAGATCTTGGTTTATAATACAATATTTCAATTAAAAAAACCAGAGCTCACTGGACAAATAGCCAAATCTAAGTCTGAGGCAGAGAAATGCTTAAAAAAGAATCAAATGTTGTTATGACAAAGTGACACAGGAGCTGATTGAAAGAGCTCCAAAGCTGGAACAATGTCAACAACAAAATAAATAACATGGCATTGAATTGCAACACACAATGAAACACAGATATTCAATATCCATGAATCCATACTGATATAAATAAATGATTGGATAAGCTTAGAAAGAAATAGAGAACAGACAAATTTCTCTTACAGAAGAATTTCAAATAATTTATATAGATGCTGCCTCTCAAAGAGGTGGAGCATAACTCCCTACTCCCTCTAATGGCTGTACATAGTGACTTCCTTCCAAAGAGACGAGAATGAAAAGGGGAAAAAGTAACCTGACAAACACAACCTCTATCAGATGGTCAAGGTCAGTGCCAATGGTGATGTCATGTTGAAATTATGTACCCTTGATATGATGGGATGAGAATGGCACTTTACTTCTGTCATCCTCCTCCATAGGATTCCATAATCCCAGTCTGATCATGAGAAAAACACTAGACAAATCCCAATTAAGAGAAATTCTGCAAAATACTTGACCTTAAAAATGACAGATCATCTAAAATAAGTCTAAGAAACTGTCACAGTCATGAGGAGTCTAAGGAGATATGACAACAGAACATAATATATCCTGGATAAAATCCAGAAACACAAAAGAACGTTAGGTAAAAATTAAGGAAATATGAGTAAAGTATCTTTATTATATGCAGCTTAAGTGTCTGTTTGTCGCTGATAGCTTATTGGTTGCTTGTGTAACTGTACTAGCCAATGGGGTGAAGTTGCCACGGCATTCAAATAGTCCCGCCTTCTGGCATGCCACCTCACAAATTGAGGTTAAAGATTGGAGCAATTATTATGCTGTTAAGAAATCTTAACACCAGAAAGGGTCTTTGCAATGGTACAAGACTAGAGGTTCTCCAATTGAAAAATAATGTCATAATAGCTAAGTCTTTGACTGGCTCCTCTAAAGGTGAAATACATGTCATTCCAAGAATTGATTTGGCTCCATCTCAAACAGGGTTGCCGTTTCAATTGAGACATAGACAATTTCCTGTAAAACTTGCCTTTGCTATGACCATCAATAAGTCTCAGGGCCAAACACTTAAGCGTGTTGGCATTTTTTTACCTGAGCCTGCATTTGGACACAGTCAACTTTATGTTGCCTGTTCAAGAGTTCATGAAAGAATGGACGTAAAATTAAAAATAATTGATGGTCCTCTGCAAGGCGAGCTTAAAAATGATGGAAAGATCTACACAAGAAATGTTGTGTACAAAGAAATCTTTGACATGTGAATTAACATTTTATTATTTAAATCACCTTTATTTATTGAGCTAGCGGTGGCTCTTAAGAAATGTACTGCCAGTGGTTTCCTTCATTGCACTCTACTTTAAGCAATTAAGCAAGTAGAAGGGGGAAACCCCGTGGGGCACTAAGCAAAGGGGCGTCCTCGCCGCCTGCGCTGGGTAATTCAGTTTGAATTAGCAGACACCTTTGCACAAATCATTTTAATTACAATTTATAATATCTAGAACAGCGGTCATTTCGTATGACCGCCGGGCTTTCTAGTTGGTTAATAACAATGTATCAGTAAAGAATCTTTAATTGTAACAAATGCACCATGCTAATGTAAGATCTGAACAACAGAGGAAATTGGACTCAAGAAATGAAAAATTCTCTGTGCTATCTTTGCAAATTTTCTATAAATCTAAAGTGATTCTAAACAGAAAGCCCATTAAAAATATCATACATCCCAGGCCCTGGCTCAATAGCTCAGCTGGTTAAAGCATTGTCCCAATGCACCAAGTTTGTGGGTTCGATCCCTGGTGAGAACACATACAGGAATCAATCAGTGAATGTATCATATAAATAAGTAGAACAACATACTGATTTCTCTCTCTTTCTCTCTTGTCTCTTCTACTATCTCTCAAAAAATCAATCAATAAATAAAAATTAAAAGATATAATATATTCCAAATATTCCAAATGTAAGTTACAACTAACATTTGAGTTAAATATGTCAAAATATGATTATCATTTGTAATACCCTCCAGTTTTATAGCACAGATACTATTATTTTACCTGATTTTTACATGAGGAAACTGAGTTATAGAAAGGCATAGAAATGTGCATAAAGTCACAGTTATCAAAGATGTAAAGTACATTTCATCTGACAAGGGTCTGAACTTATACTTGCTCTGTAAGGAAGGTTTGGCTTACAGCTCTTAGAAATGTGTCTAAAAAATAAGATATAACCTTATTCATTTTTAGAATAAAGTAATACATTTATATTAATTTTAAAAATTAATTTATTCAATAAATTTTAATGTGAAAAAATTGTCTCACTCTGAATTATCTTCTTATACATTTATATCTTTGCTCCTTTAAGATATGTCTGTTTACCTCCTCAGTGACACACAATGGCTAAGTTCACATTCACCATCCTTTCTCCTTCCTTACTATGGAGACATGTTTTTATTTTTCAGCCTTTTTTTGGATACCCCTATATCTTTAAGTGTGTGTGTGATGTGCCTTGAATGGGCTCCAACTCTTGGTAACCCTAGAATGAGTGCATTTTAAATAGTATATCTACAATGCTGGTTCTTCATTCACCAAGGTTAGGCACTATTTCTTGACTTCCACTAAATAAGAGAAGAAATTAGCACCACACAGTTTCTTTCACTTTAGGATGACTTTATTTCAATGTTTTTGTGTGTGATGTCTTTACAGTAATAAACAAAGCCATGACTTTTAATTCTATTTGTGCTATAACATGAAGTATATCATATCCAGTAACAAAATATGGCTTATCACTGTACACTAAGAGCTGCTGAAAAATGCACTGGATTGAGGGAGTGGATTAGGCCAGCCTTACAAGAAGTGAACCATGGAGCAAGGCTGAGCAAGGTCACACCTGTCCTGACTGGAGCCCCAGGAAGAGGTGGGCATGCTGGGGCAGGAGCTGACTTTGGTTCTGGCAAGAACTTGCTTGCTGGAAGGCTGGAATCCAGACTTGTTAAGAGAGGACAAAGTGCTGTTGAACCTTCACCCGAGGGTCTTTCAAGTCTCTTGGAAAGTTCATTTAACACCTAACAACTTTACTTACTTTAATTCTTTTAAATTTACATGTTCTCATGCAGTACCGCATTTAACATTTTTTAAAAATTAAAAAGCATATTAAATATCAAATATTATCTCAAAATAAAATTCTTCTAATTAGAAAAAGTTAAAATTGTGTAACTATTTAACATGTATTAAAAAGCATAAACTAGATATAAGAAAAATGATTATGCCACATATTTTTGCTGTTCCTATAAACTGTTAAGATTTTGTAAATAGGTCATCTTGCACAAAATAAGAAGCCTGCAGTTTTCATTATTTGCTACTATAAAACAAAGATAAATGTAGGTACATATTAAAATGAAGCCATACTAAAGCCACCCTTAATAGACATTCATAAACATTGACATCTCTGATATAAATATCTTAGTAATGCTGGAGATGCCAAATGCAGAGAACTTTATGAAGAAAAACAATGGTCAGATCACCAGTTTATTTTCACTGTCATAATTTCAAAATCAATTTGTTACAGATTAATCAGTATATCTGTGAATAATATACTAGTTGAACAATCAGCATAGGGAATCTAAGTACTGACTAGAAAAATCTTAGTAGGCCAAAATATTAAGTAGTACTCTCATCAAAGAACATTTGTTTCTGTCAAACTTTTAAAAAATAGTTGTTTGGTGAATATCTTTTTTTTAGTAAAGAACAAAAATTTTAAAAAAGACACATAAAAACAGACATTCTTGCATGACGGGTGGTGGTGGTGCCATGGCTAGAGTGTAGATCCAGAACACTGAGGCCTCCTGTTAGGAACCCAAGGTCCCCAGCTTGAGCACAGGGCCACCAGCTTGACCCCAACATCTCTGGGCAGGTTGAGCCCAAGGTTGCCTGTTTAATCCTTGGTCAAGGCACATATGAGAAGTAATCAATGCACAACTAAGGGGAGCAAAGAGATGATGCTTCTCTCTCTCTCTCTCCTCATCTCTCTCAAAAAAAAAAAATTCTTAAAAGTTAAGCTTTATACAATCAACCAAATATTAATGTTTTGCTTCCCCCCCAGAAATCTCTCATAAAAACATGACAGAACTTTTAAAATCATATTTAAATATCTATAAGCTAAATATTGAAGTTTAAGAAATGATATAACAAAATTTATAAGACACAACTTTATACAATATAAAACACTTTTTTTCTCTCAAAAGATGAAGCATCTACACTTTCTTTACAAGTATTGATTTTATGACAGTAAAATAGGCAGATATTTGTCAAGTTTCTCAGAAACTGTTTCTTATTATAAACTGAATTCTTCCTTTAGCTGGGGTAATTTTTAAAGATAATACTCACTTAGGCTCTTCAACAAAAGAAATCTCTTTCTTAAAAATGATTTACATAAATAGGGGTATTTTAATTGCTACTATAAGATACAATCTTCTTGGAAAGTCAGAAAAAAAGTCTTCATAAGCTTTGACAATTCTAGAATTTCAATTCTAAAAATTTACCCTAAAATTTTACACCAGTGAGACTGGAAATAACCCGTGTCTGGTATTAGGGAAATAGTTACCCAAATGATGGTGTTTTCACACAATAATATTGTTTATTATGAACATGGAGGAGACTGACATAAATTATATTTTGGGTTAAAATATTCTGAAATTATCCCATTTTGTAATTTTCATAATGTTTGGAAATCTGTGGAATTATTAGCAGTGGGTATTTTGATAAGATCTGCAGCTGGCCTTAATCTTCTTCATGTTTATCTACATTAACAAATCTTTATAACAATGAAATAAGTATGTATCATTTGTTTAATGAGAAAAATTATTTATAGGAAATTATAATTTTATAATTATGCTATATCTATAGGTCTACATATATTCAATAGATGTATCATAACAGAGGCAACATCAGGTCCCAACCATCAGGAAGCCTGCTAAGCTCTGAAATAGATGCCCCGTGCAAGATAATCTGGGTTGAGTATTTAGAATAAAATAGTTTTGGTGCCCCTCCACCCCTGAAAATGAGAATCAGTTAAAAATTTTTCCATAGAACTTATATTGATATACAACATAGTTGAGCTTCAAGCCCATTCAGACACCTATACTTACCTTACGTTTCCCTAACTTTAGATGTTACGGACCCTAAACTTGGCCCAGACTTTCTCCAGATGATAATACTTTGATAGCTGGGGTTTCATAAATTAAGTTCAGTAACTCACTGATTTGAGTTATCATGAGAAATTAAGGCTATGAGCTGTCTCACATTATCATGTCATACCTGACCCTCCTACCAAATTAAAATTCATGCTGCCGGCAAATACCACACCAACATGCATTTGTTTGTACCGTATCTTCCACCTGGAAGAGTGTCCTCCCCATTCCACCCACAGCACCAAACCTGCTTAACAGAAGGCCTTGTTTAAGAGCTACCTGTCACTGGGAGCCTGTTCTCTTCCCCAAGGCACATGCGCTCTCTGTCTGGGACTTCCCCTTCCAAGGCCCAGGAAACCAACTTTGATCAACACCTCAGGATAAACCTCTCCCTGCTGACCCTGACTTTTTGAACTTTTTTTTTTTAATTTAAATTCTTTTGGACACAAAGTGAGAGAAAAAAAGTACCATATTTTTCGCTCCATAAGACGCACCTAAGGTTTTAAGGAGGAAAATAAGAAAAAAAATATTCTGAACCAAATGGTGTGTTAAAATATTTAATAAAATGTACCACAATAATATTTCAACAATGTAAACTCAGCAGCAGTATTAACAGTCATTAGCACTATTATTAACAAATGAGAAGAGATTTTAATGTT
Source organism: Saccopteryx leptura (assembly GCF_036850995.1). Taxonomy (NCBI): domain Eukaryota; kingdom Metazoa; phylum Chordata; class Mammalia; order Chiroptera; family Emballonuridae; genus Saccopteryx; species Saccopteryx leptura. The sequence continues at coordinate 289,662,756 of NC_089504.1, forward strand.
CAAATACTCTTCTAGCTGTCTGGGAACCTGCAGCAGCTAAAAAAAAAAAAAAAAAAAAAAAAGAACATTCGCTCCATAAGACACACAGGCATTTTCCCCACCACTTTTGGGGAAAAAAGGTGCGTCTTGTGGAGCAAAAAATACAGTACATCAGCTTAAAACTACATTTATTAGTCCACATATTTCAATCCAGAGTGTACGTTGCCTCTCCAGCTAGATTGTAAACTTTTCTAGAGCACAAACCCCTTTGCAGCTGTGATCACAGAGCCCAGCACACAGTACTCTGCTTAGTATATTGAAGTCTTCTGTGTTAGGATCATGCAGGGACAGAGTTTGATGGCTGTGAGGCTGCTGAGAACTGGGTCATAAATCTCAGACCATCTGTCTCCTTGCAACATTGTCAGCTGTCTTACGAGGAAAGAAGGAGAGGCGGCATCTACCTGCACAGGTTTTGGCACATCTGTGCTGAGACCTCAAGGGTCACAACTGCCAGGGCTCCAAATGAAGAGCTGCCTCATTTCTGAGCAGAGGGGTGGATGAAAGACAGAGTCAGAAGTGCAGCTTGGCTGAGTTCTCACTTGTGAAGGGCTGGGGCCCTGAGTTCCTGGCCCCAAAGAGAAGGAGGGTCCTGAGCTTCCCAGTGGAATGAGTACACAAGACCTGGTGGAGAGAGAGCAACTCTCCCTGGGCCTCTCTCCTCTGGGACAGTCACTTTAACACTCCTTCTCTTTGATGTGGTAGACTGTGCCCCCCTTGAGGCAGCGGGGTTCCCGGCTAGCCCTCCGAGTGCTGGCCTGGCTCTGCGTTCGGGAGCTTTGGGAACCAGAACTACAGCCTCCTGAACAGGAAACAAAGCAAGGGGCAGAACAAGGATCCAGGGAGGGCTGTGGGTCCCACGGAAGCGAGCATTTGGGAGCCTGCAAGGACTCCCAAGATTGTTGCTTCTTCTGTGACATCACTGGGCTAGCAGGTCAAAACTGGAAGGAAAAGAGCATTCAGTTAGATCAGGGCACTGGGCGCCTGTTTCTCTTCTTCATGAGCTGGAGTTATCAAATGGAGCCCAGCATTTGCAGCCTGCTAAAATCTATCCCAGGCAGACAAAAAATGGGTGTGAAATGGTTAAATATCAGGGGAGTAAATTATAGTGGGAACCCTAGGGGACCCACTCACCAGTGACCAGACTAATATCGTACCCTTCTTCTTCTTCTTCTTCTTCCTCTTTTCCTTCTTCCTCTTTTCCTTCTTCTTCTTCTTCTTCTTCTTCTTCTTCTTCTTCTTCTTCTTCTTCTTCTTCTTCTTCTTCTTCTCTTCTTCTTCTTCTTCTATGACATAGAAGAGAGACAGAGAGAGGGACAGATAGACAAGAAGGGAGAGAGATGAGAAGCATCAATTCTTGGTTGCACCACCTTAGTTGTTCATTGACTGCTTTCTCATGTGTGCCTTCACTGGGAAGCTACAGCAGACCAAGTGACCCCTTGCTCAAGTCAGTGACTTTGGGCTCAAGCCATAGACCTTGGGCTTCAAGCCAGAGACCTTTGGACTAAAGCCAGCAACCATGGGGTCATGTGTATGATCCCATGCTCAAGCCAGCTACCCTACACTCAAACTGATGAGCCTGAGCTCAAGCCGGTGAGCTTGGAGTTTCTAACCTGGGTTCTCTGCATCCCAGTCCAGTGCTATATCTGCTGCACCATTGCCTGGTCAAGTTTGTACCCTTCTTCTTAAACAGGTAAAACAATCTGAAACCTAGTTGGGCTGACAGCCCACTTTTCCCAGGCCAACATCCACCATAGTCAAATGTAAAGGAGAAGTGACTCTTTGCTCTTTCTTCACTCAGTTTTATTTTTTCCTGAAACTCTTATGCCTGTGTGTATCTTTTGTCCTTCTCCTCTGTCCCTTTGGCTTCCATTGTTTTCTTGCATGTGAGATCATTTGAGGTCTTTTGCAGAGACCCGCTTCCCTCTGCTTCCCCCTGCTCAAATCTCTCCTACCTGGATGATCTATTTTCTGGGAAGAGACAAGAGGAAAGACTGGGGCAGCCTTAGCAGGATCTGCGTGAAAAACAGAAGTAGCCTCACCTTAAGGAGAGATGTGTGGACAAGTCACCCCAGGAGGAGTCTGGAAGCCTGTGGACCCAGGAAGAAGCCTTTTATACATCCTCCAGATAAAGCTCCAGGCTACATAGTATTGGAGGGAAGCCATGGAGCAGATTATCTATCCGGATGTTTTACAATCCCCAGGGCTGGATGCCTCAGCTACACAGAGCTGTGATGTGGTCCAAAAGGATTCGCATGTGAGTGAATGACCTGCAGCCTTGGATCTCCAGACTGACCTGAGTGGAAGTGGGTATGACTAAGTCCAGATTACATTCCTGTGGGGGCCAACTGGGGAAACAACTGATGTTGGGGCATGTCCTGGATACAAGAAGGAAGATCAAGTTTAAAACCACCCAAGTCTGAGGAAAACCCTACTTGTCTATCCTCCACCTGTCATCCATGACTTTCATCACCCAGCTCACTGTTATTGCCTCCATGAAAATTTGCCTGGTCACCTACCCACATCTGAGTCTTTCACTTTTTGAACTTCATAGGCATCTCTTACAAACTTTACAGTGTTTAGGGTCAAAGTGACCTAAATACTTGCCCTAGCTTCCCTATTAAACAGTTCCTAATGACAGGGACCTTGTCTTTATCATCTCTGCATTCTTAGGGCTGATATTGTCCCTGACATAAAGAAGATGCTCGTTAATATTTGTTGAATGAAATAATTTATGTGCCATTAGAATAGACTTTAGCCCTGGCCAGTTGGCTCAGTGGTAGAGCATTGGCCTGGTGTGCGGGAGTCCCGGGTTCGATTTCCGGCCCGGGAACACAGGAGAAGTGCCCATCTGCTTCTCTACCCCTCCCCCTCTCCTTCCTCTCTGTCTCTCTCTTCCCTTCCCGCAGCCAAGGCTCCACTGGAGCAGAGTTTGCCCAGGCACTGAGGATGGCTCTCTGGTCTCTGCCTCAGGTGCTAGAATGGCTCTGATTGCGGCAGAGCGACGCCCCAAGAGGGGCAGAGCATCGCCCCCTGGTGGACATGCCAGGTGGATCCCGGCCGGGCGCATGTGGGAGTCTGTCTGACTACCTCCCCGTTTCCAGCTTTGGAAAAATACAAAAAAAAAGAATAGACTGAATTCAAAGAAAAACAAAAAATCAGAGGAAAACAAAATCTCACTCATTTTTGTTTTGTAGATTTTTTTTTATAGAGACAGAGAGAGAGTCAGAGTGAGGGATAGACAGGGACAGACAGACAGGAACGGAGAGATGAGAGGCATCAATCATTAGTTTTTCGTTGCGCATTGCGACATCTTAGTTGTTCATTGATTGCTTTCTCATATGTGCCTTGACCACAGGCCTTCAGCAGACCGAGTAACCCCTCGTTTGAGCCAGACACCTTGAGTCCAAGCCGGTGAGCTTTTTGCTCAAACCAGATGAGCCTGTGCTCAAACTGGTGACCTTGGGGTCTCGAACCTGGGTCCTCAGCATCCCAGTCCGACGCTTTATTCACTGCGCCACCGCCTGGTCAGGCTGTTTTGTAGATCTTCTTTTGTTCACCGTCCTCACTGAAGGTCTTTGTGAACACCCTTCCATAAAAAGGACAGGGAAATCTGCGAGCATTTACACAACAGGCTGAGAGTAGTGTGGAGAGTAAAATATTTATAAACCCTGCTGTCTCTAAAATGCAAAAGGGGGGCTGTTAATGTAATTATGGAGAAACCCAGGAGAGTTTCCTTCATCTTTCATGAAAATTGATCTCACTACATGTTGGCTATGCTTAGACTGGGAACACTCTTGTCTAACTATAGTCCCTCACTTCTAATGCTTCTGCTTCAGTATTGCTGCTGATGTGCCTAGCTAAGTAAAAAGGCACTGATGTGACTCTCGAAGGGTCAGAACCTGTCTCACCTGCCTCTGTTCCCAATGCCTTACACACATTAGGGATTCAGGGAAGAGTAGAGTAAATGAAAATTATGAGAAATCATAAGGGATATTTTTATTTTAGAAGCAGTTCTCAGAGGCTTCAGATCATATGTATAGAAGACAAAGGTAAGCAGGGTTGAGATGTGGGAGGGGATGAGTACTTAGCCAGGGTGGGAATCAGGTCAAGGCCAAAAGAAGAACCTCTGTTGGAGCTCTAAGTCCAGCAGAGCAGGAAAGTCAGGACCTGCTTCATCTGGGAAGCTTCCAGGAGGAGTTATCTTTGACATGCAGTTTGAATGAAGGGAGCACTAAGTCCTTGTGAGTGAAACAGAAGGTGAGTGTATAGTGTAAGCTTACCTCACCCCATTAGAACAGGACTCTAAAAAGAGAACATGACTTATGGGCCTTGGAAATCAGACCCCTTCTTCTCTCTCTCAGGCATCAGAAACAACCCTCCCTCCTCCTCAGAAGGGCTTCACATACACTCAGTATCAGTGGAAGGTAGAGTAATCTTGTCTTACTATACCAGTTGTTTCTTTCCCATCCATGCTCCCAAGACCTCACATGTTAGAAAACCTTGAGTTTAACTATCCAACCCCTATCACCCTTAATCAAGGGCTGAGGGTTCTTTCTGAAGGCTCTGCCCTGTATGAACTCAGCTTCTTGCTTCCTCTCTGGCTCCCCCAGAGCACTCCTCAAAAACAGTTGCCTACAGAAGTCTCTAGCTCTACTCATTTTCAATGCAATGAATTTCACCATAAACTGGGTGGTGTTGGGGATCCGGCAGGATCAGCACTTTCAGTGGAGGAGATCAGCTTCTAGCTTGCTTTGCTCATTCCCTAACATGGAGCCCTTGAGCTGATCTTTCCTCCAACTGGACTTACAAACCCAGCGAGTTCCAGGTCAGGACTCCAGAAATTTAATATTTGCCATCTAGTCCTACCCCGTCTCTCTTCCTGATTCAGGTTGTGTTCATGGGTATTCTATGATTTGAAATTTATTAAGCACCTATTAGAAATAAGAGATTCATCTCATGTTTTAAAGCTTCCACTATAGAGATAATTTAGTCATATTAATAGATAACACAAAACAGCAACTGAAAGGTGACATAGAAGGGCAGGCTAATTCTGGTTATTGATAGAGAATGGAAATAGTCAGCTTAATATACCAAATTAAATGATAGTATTTTTAATGATGTGACTCCCACTATTATTATTATCCTATAGTGATTTGAGGAAGGAGCCCATCCCTGAGAATCACCAATCCCTTTTCATTTTTAGTGACTATCAGTGACCCTATTTCTCAGCAATAAATGTGCCCATCTCTTTCTCTATCTTTCTGTAGTCTTTTCATCTTTCTTTTTCTTTCTCTCTTTCTTTCTCTCTTTCTTTCTCTCTCTCTTTCTTTCTTTCTTTCTTTTTTTCTTTCTTTCTTTCTTTCTTTCTTTCTTTCTTTTTCTTTCTTTCTTTCTTTCTTTCTTTCTTTCTTTCTTTCTTTCTTTCTCTCTCTCTCTCTCTCTTTCTTTCTGTCTTTCTTTCTTCCTTTCTTCTTCCTCTCTTTCTCCTTCCCTCTCTTCCTCTCTTTCTCTTTCTCTCTCTTTTTTCCTTTCTTTTTTTATTTTTTAATGGTTCTTCTGAGAATATTTTTTCTCTCTTTCCATTCTCTTTGGAAAATCTATCTTCCCAGGACCAATCTTAATCCCATGGTTTCTGTGATGGGTTCCCTGACAAGGCCTAACCAATAGAAATTTCCAGAGTATTTATTGCTTTTTATACACACAATTTATTATCATGCACAATTATTTTTTATATGAGATTGTAAACATTTTAAGCATAGGGCTATGTCTTATATATCTTCTATCTCCTTTCAGTGTATGTAATGGTTAATTATACATACTAGTTATTAGGTTTTGAAAATTCCATATCACCAATATTTGCAAAAAAAAATACAGTCTACAGAATGCTTTCTAAATGATATCTTTTGGGTTGATTAATTTTAGATGAATATTAACTCAGGGCATGACAAAATCAAACACAGTGAGGTAGGATTGTCTACAAACAATTCAACTACATTTTCTGAATACTGTGATATTTCACTTTAGATTGTAAAAAGAGTTCAGTTTGGTAGAAGTGTTCAGAAAATCTATGCCATGGTTCCCACAGGCACTTCTTATGTTTTCCCCCAGAAATCAGCTATACACATATATTCCTAATAAAAAGGGCTAAGAGAACTTCTGGTCTGGGCTTTTTCCTCTGGGTAGGACTATAACAAAAACACTTGTTATCCCAACTGCTACCCATGGCTATCACCTCATGTAGACTTGTTCTTAACCCAGATCATTGGTGCTAAATGCATGGTTTCCATTTCAATAGAAGAAATTGTTACTAGCAAAAGATGGACTTAACGTTTTATTCATCAAAAGGGGAAGCTTCTTTTGTTTCCCATCTCTCACCATCCACAGAAATAAGAGGAGAAACTTCTGCAATTTTCAAGTAAGTAGTTAAAATTGTGCCTAAAGGTTAGGTTGCTGACACTGCTCATAAAATAACTTTTTAAGAAAAATAATAAAAGAAATCTTTAAATACATAAAATCTTGGGATGCAAAGTCCTTTTTAAAATTAATTAATTAATTTATTATGTTTACATCACTTCTAGTGTCTCCCCAAAAGCAACCCCCCTCCCCTGTATTTCCCTCGACATCTCCCTTACTCTCTTCCCAACAGCTCCCTCCTCCCTTCCCTTCAGGTTTAATTCCATTCCTCAGTTCACATTGCTCCTTAGATTCCTCAAATGAGTGAGGTCATATGATTTTTCTTTCTCAGCCTGGCTTATTTCATTCAACATTATAGTTTCCAGGTCCATCCATATTATTGCAAAAGGTAATATTTTCTTTTCTCATGGCCCCATAGTATTCCACTGTATATATGTACCACCGCTTTTTGATCCATTTGTCCACTGATGGACACTTGGGCTGTTTCCAGATCTTCGCTATTGTGAGCAATGCTGCCGTAAACATGGGGGTGCATTTCTTTTTTTGAGTCAGTGATATGGTGTCCTTAGGCTATATTCCTAAAAGTGGGATAGCTGGGTCAAAAGGCAGTTTCATTTCTAATTTTCTGAGGAATTGCCATACTGTTTTTCACAGAGGTTGCACCAGTCTGCATTCCCACCAGCAGTGCAGGAGGATTCCCTTTTCTCCACATCCTAGTCAGCACTTATTCTGTGTTGTTTTGTTAATGAGCACCATTCTGACTGGTGTGAGGTGATATCTCATTGTGGTTTTAATTTGTATTTCTCTAATGATTAGTGATGTTGAACATTTTTTCATCTGTCTATTGGCCATCTGTATGTCCTCTTTGGAGAAGTGTCTATTCATTTCTGTTGCCCATTTTTTGATTGGGTTGTTTGTCTTCCTGGTGTTGAGTTTTACACCTTCTTTATAAATTTTGGTTATTAACCCCTTATCAGACGTATTGTTGAATATGTTCTCCCATTGTGCAGTTTGTCTTTTTATTTAGTTCATATTATCTTTAGCTGTGCAAAAGCTTTTTAGTTTGATATAGTCTCATTTGTTTATCCTGTCTTTTATTTCACTTGCCTGTGGAGATAAATCAGCAAATACATTGCTGCGATAGATGTTGGAGAGCTTACTGCCTATGTTTTCTTCTAAGATGCTTATGGTTTCACGACCCACATTTAAGTCTTTCATTCATTTTAAGTTTATTTTTGTGAATGGTGTAAGTTGGTGGTCTAGTTTCATTTTTTTGCAGGTAGCTGTCCAGTTTTTTCAACACCACTTGTTAAAAAGACTGTCTTTACTCCATTGTATGCTCTTACCTCCTTTGTCAAATATCAATTTTTCATAAAAGTGTGGGTTTATTTCTGGGTTCTCTGTTCTGTTCCAATGATCTATATGCCTGTTCTTATACTAATATCAAGATGTTTTGAGTACAATGGCCTTGTAGTATAACTTGATATCAGAAAGTGTGATACCTCCCACTTTATTCTTCTTTTTCAAGATTGCTGAGGCTATTCATGTTCTCTTTTGATTCCATATAAATTTTTGGAATATGTGTTCTATAACTTTGAAGTATGTCATTGGTATTTAATAGGTATAGCATTGAATTTATAAATTGCTTTGGGTAATATAGACATTTTAATGATGTTTATTTTTTCTAACCATGAACATGGTATATGCTACTACTTGTTTGTGTCTTCCTTGATTTCTTTTATCAATGTTTTATAACTTTCTGAGTACAAGTCATTAACCTCCTTGGTTAAATTTACTCCCAGGTACTTTATTGTTTTTTGTTGCAATAGTGAAGGGGATTGTTTCCTTAATTTCTCTTTCTGACATTTCATTGTTCATGTATAAAAATGCCTCTGATTTCTGTGTGTTAATTTTATATCCTGCCACCTTGCTGAATTCATTTATCAGGTCCAGTAGTTTTTTTTGACTGAGACTTTAGGGTTTTCTGTATACAGTATCATATCATATGAAAATTACGATAATTTTTCTTTTTTTCCAATTTGGATGCCTTTTATTTCTTCTTGTTGTCTGATTGCTGTGGCTAGGACTTCCAGTACTATATTGAGTAAGAGTGGTGAAAGGGGGCACCCCTGCCTTGTTCCTGATTTTAGGGGGAATGCTTTTAATTTTTTCCCATTGTGTATGATGTTGGCTGTGGGTTTGTCATAGATGGCCTTTATCATGTTGAGGTATGTTCCATGTATTCCCACTTTGCTGAGAGTTTTGATCATAAATGGGTGCTGGATTTTATCAAATGCTTTTTCTGCATCTATTGAAATTATTATGTGGTTTTTCTTCTTCCTTTTGTTTATGTGGTGAATCACATTGATTGATTTACAAATGTTGTACCATCCTGTCTCCTCAGAATAAATCTCAGTTGATCATGATGTATGATTTTTTTCATGTATTGCTGGATCTGGTTTGCTAATATTTTGTTGAGGATTTTAGCATCTATATTCATCAGGGATATTGGCCTATAATTTTTTTTTCTTTGTGTTGTTTTTGCCTGGTTTTGGAATCAGAATTATGCTCGCCTCATAAAAGAAACTTGGAAGTGTTCCTTCCTCTTGAATTTTTTGAAATAGCTTTAGAAGGATAAGAGTTAGTTCTTCTTTGAATATTTGTTAGAATTCACCGGTGAAGCCATTGGACCCAGGGTTTTTGTTTTTTGGGAGTTTTTTGATAACTGTTTCAATCTCATTTGTTGTAATCAGTCTGTTTAGGTTTTCTGATTCTTCCAGATTGATTTTTGGAAGATTATATGTTTCAAGGAATTTGTCCATTTCACCTAGGTTGTTTAATATTTTGTCATACAGTTCTTCATAATATTTTCTTACAATATTTTGTCTTTCTGTTGCAGTTGTTATTTCTCCACTCTCATTTCTAATTTTATTTACTTGTATCCTCTCTCTTCTTTTCTTGATGAGTCTTGTTAAAGGTTCATCAATCTTGTTTACCCTTTCAATGAACCAGCTCTTGGTTTTTATTGATCCTCTATATTGTTTATTTAGTCTCTATGTCATTTATTTCCACTCTGATCTTTATTATTTTCTTCCTTCTACTACCTCTGGGATTTACTTGCTATTTTTTTTTCTAGTTCTTTTAGATGCAGGGTCAAATTGTTTATTTGAGCTTTTTCTAGCTTCTTAAGGTATGCCTGTAATGCTATGAACTTCCACCTCAGAACTGCTTTTGCTATGTTCCATAAATTTTCAGTTGATGTATGCTCATTATCATTAATTTCTAGGAATTTTTAAATTTCTTCTTTGATCTCATTGTTAACCCATTTGTTATTTAATAACATGCTATTTAGTTTCCATGTGTTTGAGTATTCTTCAGTTTTTCAGTTGTGGTTGATTTCCAGTTTCATGCCATTGTGATCCGAGAAGATATTTGTTATGATTTCAATCTTTTTAAATTTGTTGAGATCTCTTTTGTGCCCTAACATGTGGTCTATCCTAGAGAATGTACCATGAGCACTTGAAAAGAATGTATATGCTGCTGCTTTTGAGTGATAGTTTCTGAAGATATCTATTAAATAGTGTTGATCTAGTGTGTTCTTTAAGTCTTCTGTTTCTTTTTAATTTTCTTTCTTGAGGATCTATCTAGTGATCTTAGTGGGGTATTGAAATCTCCTACTATTATATAGTATTGCTGTTGATCTCACTTTTATAACTATCAAAGTCTGCTTTATATATTTAGGTGCTCCTATATTAGGTGCATAGATATTTATGATGGTTATATTTTCCTGTGTGATTGCTCTCTTTATTATTATGTAGTGACCTTTTTTATCTCTTACTATAGCCTTTGTTTTAAAGTCCATGTTGTCTGATATAAGTATTGCTATCCTTGCTTTTTATTATTTACATTTGCATGAAATATTTTTTCCATCCTTTTACCTTTAGTCTATGTGTATCTTTTGTTTTGAGATGTACCTCAGGTAGACAGCATATGTATGGGTCCTGTTTTCCTATCTGTGCAGCTACTCTATGTCATTTAATCCATTTACATTTAAGGTTATTATTGGTATGTCATTTTTTATTGCCATTTTGTTCTTTAGTCTATATTCCTCTTTTGTTATATTCTTTTCTCCCTTTGTTCTATTTACAACAGATCCCATAACATTTCTTGCAACCTTGCTTTGTTTGTAATGAATTCCTTGAGGTTTTTTTTTTGTTTGGGAAGCTTTTTATTTCTCCTTCAATTTTAAACAATAACTTATTACATACAGTAGTCTTGGTTGTAGGCTCTTGTTCTGCATTAATTTGAATATATCTTGCCATTCTCTTCTAGCCTCAAATATTTTTGTTGAGAAGTTGGATGTCATCCTTATGGGGGCTCCTTTTTAGGTTATAGCCTTTATTTCTCTAGCCATTTTTAATACTTTCTCTTTATCTCTTAGCTTTGCTATTTTAATTATGATGTGTCTTGGTGTGAATTTCTTTGGGTTTCTCTTTAATGGAGTTCTCTGTGCTTCTTGAACTTGTGTGACTTTTTCCTGCATCAGTTTAGGGAAGTTTTTAGGTATGATTTGATTGAATAAGGTCTTCCCTTGTTCTTTCTCTTCTTCTTCAGAAACTCCTATGATACAAATGTTGTTTCTCTTTAGATTGTCACAGAGCTTTCTTAGAGTTTCCTCAGATTTTTTTGTTCTCTTTTCTTTTTGCTTCTCTGCTTCTGTGTTTTCATTTATCTTGTCTTCTAAATCACTGATTCGATTCTCTGCTTTATTTAGCCTGCTTTTAATTGCTTCTAGTGTAGTCTTCATTTCAGATATTGTATTTGTCCTTTCTGACTGTTTCTTCTTTGTTATTTCAATATCCTTTTTAATACTTGTTATTTCTTCATTTATTTGCTCACTGTGACCATTCATTGTTGTTCTAAGATCTTGGATCTCCGCCAGGGTTGCCCATGCTGTTGTTACTGCTGAGGGCATTCCACACCCTGAGCAGGTTTGTGCACAACCTGGATTCCTACAGTAGCTGGCACAACTTCCACCCTTGTTGCAGCCTCGCCTGTGCCTGTGCTCCCCCCCTAAGCTGTCACTGGGGCTCTGCCTCTGCTCGGATCACTGCCAAGGGCACACTCAGTTGCCAGGCGACTTCCGCCTTCACTGATGGGCTTGCATGTGCTCACGCGTTACTACTCTGTTGATTCTCAGGCTTCTGCAACCACCAAGGGTGGGCCACTCAGGGAGCAGGGGTGTGTGTGAGCCCAGGACTTCCCAGCAGCAAAGGCGGTTCCTGGCTCCATGGGCTGGCTTGAGCATTCTCACTCAAACCTCCACAGCTACGCCCTCCCGCCTCCATCCTGTCTGCTCTGGACAAGCACTCAGCAATGTGGTGGGTGGTGTAGCTTAAACCTCTGCACTTCCTACTTGTGTCCCTAGCATGGTGCCTGGCTCTAAGCACCTTTGTTTTAGTTAGTGTAGGAGAACCTCTGGTGGACGGGGCACTTTCTATTCTTTGCTGGTGATGTTGGTTCACTTTAATTTGGGGAGTGATTCAGCCCAGGGGTTAGGGTGTTCTCCTGGAGCTCTGGAAAACTGGCTGTGAGCAAGGCTTTCTGTGCAGTTCCCTTAATACAGAGCCTGGGTCTGAGAGTCCTGCCTCCTTCTCTCAAATCATGTCCGGGCTTTTTTCTCAGCCAAATATAGTCTATCAGCCCCTTCCCGGCTCCAGGGTTCTACGCTGAAATTATGGTTTTGGGGATAAGAACCTGCAACTTGCTGGACAGCCCTCCCCTTCTTGAAAGTTCCTCCAGGGCACCAGGCACCCCCCCATCCCTGCTCCTGGGAGTGGGACAGCCTTCTCTGCATCTCCACCCCATCTACCAGACTCAGTATGGGTTTTTTGGTGGTTCTTGTTTGTTGAATCCTCCTAGTTCAGTCAAAAATTTTTCTTTCACAATGAGTGTTTTCAGATTTAAGTTGTAATCCACCTTGGTTCTGGGAAGTGGGAGTTGGTGCATCTGCCTACTCCATGGCCATCTTGACCCCCCTCTGTCAGGATGCAGAGTCCTTTTAAGCTTAAAAAGAAAAATATAAACCAAAGTAAATCAAAAGCCTTAAAGGAGAATCTTTAGAATGACTCAATGAAGAAAACCGTGGACTCTTTCAGCAAAAAAACTGAACTGTTGGAAATTATTTTCTTAAAAATAAAACATTTAAAATTTTTGTAAATTGTCCTAAGGGTATACAACAAATGAAAAACTTTTATTCAAGAAAATCTAATAGAGCTCAGTAAGAACAACCAGAGTCTATATCACTTAAATCATAACTTGTTCCCTTTCTGATCCTTTTAAACTCAGAGTGATCATGGCTTCACTCCAGGAAGTTGTATCTAAAAGGATGGGGTTCCTTCTTCCCCAGCTTCAAGCCATGGGCTGTGATGTCTTCCTGGGAGTCTGCAAACTTTTTTCACATTACCCCTAGTTCTGAGTTACAGAGGCTAAATGCCAAGGGAGGCTAGCTGTTGGTCAAATAATTTTGTAAAATATGATTTTTATGTTTGCTTGCTTATAGTTTGTGTTAGGGGCTGGGCAGCTCCAGGTATATGTGGGTCTGTGAAATTGCAAATTACCTTCCTGCTTGGGAAGGCCCATTGTTTTGCTAATGTTTGCTGGAGGAGAAGTTTTCATGCAGAAAGTTTTGAAAAGAGAGAGGAAAAAGAGAGAGAAGAGGAAGAAAGAAGCCAAGTTTTGCAGGGAGAACAGAAGGAATGCTGAGTGCTGAAGAAGAAGCCAGTTTGTGCAGAGAGGAGAAGGTGTGCAAATGGGGAACCAGAGATGAGGGGCTTTTGTGAGCTCTGCTGAGATTGATGAGGCCTTTGATTCTAGGAGGAACCAGAGAAGGTTCTCCTGGTTGTGGAACCGGAGAATGATCAATGGCTTTGGGAGCCCTGTGTGTTTGCTCATCGGCCAGTACAAGACTTTAATAAGGAAATGGCCCATCATTCTTTGTCTCCACTGTTTCTTTACTGTTTGTCCAAATCCAGTGAGAACTTGCATGTGAATGGTCTGAATGACCATGACTGATGGCCTTACACTAACCAAGAGTTGGAGGCTTCCTTCTTCTACCCAAAATCTACTTGTGAGGCCTCAGGGGCAACAGGCCTAGAATACAGGAACCCTGATAAGCTTTTCCCCAGTGCACCTCTAAAGTAGAGGTTCCATGATGAAAAAGTTAATCCAAGTTGATTAGAGGTAGCCACACCAGTATAGCATCCTGTTCATAAGCAGGTATGTCACTCCAAGAAAAGCAGACAACTGCTTCCATCCCCAGCATCAAAGCAGTGGTTTAGAGACTTTGGTTAGGCATAAAAACAAACCATGAAAACAGAAAACTGAAGTTCTAACCAAAGTAATCAATCTTATTCAAAGCAGAATTAAGGGAAGTTCAAGCCTATACGGACTCTAGAAAATAAGAGAGATTCATTTTTTGACAAGCAATTAAGAAAAAGCTGTTGATCCTGAGAGCAATATGCTAACCTGCAGGACAGCTAATTTACCACAGAGAATCAAAGAAAGTGAAGGCTAAGTAGAGCCCTACTTTTTCAGAACAAACGTCAAAGACTGGCCTCAACAACTACCCCTGCAAGGGGTCTGCATCAAATCGGATCAGATTATAGAATAATTTAGGTCCCAGAATGTTATCAAAAACAATAGAGCATCAGCCAGCAATTAGTGGAGCTTGAATGTTAGGTGTAATACCAGAAGCTGCAGAGAACTTAACAGAGAAATTATCATTGAAAGAGACAACCAGAGAGAGCTTTGCTGAAACCACCCTCATCCAGGGTAAATGAATACATGCCTAAGGCTGAGCACTCTGAGGAGTGATATCTCAGGCTTCATGCTTCAGGGGAAATAGGATACACTAAAACAGCTGCTCCAAATCACTAAACAAATAAACAAGCACACAGCAACAACATACCCCAGGAGAGTGGAAGGGAAAGAATCAGTATTCAGAGTTGCTATAATATATTATCTAAAATGACAAATTTTAAGCAAAAAACCCTTGATATATGTAAATAAACAGAAAATTGTTATTAACACACAGTAAAATAACGTCTTATGAGAGGGCCAAAGGTTGAACCTAAACTTCAAAGCAGTTATTATAGCTATATTTAAAGGAGATCATACTTAAAGAAACTGAGAAAGATGTGATAATGTCTTACCAAATACAGAATGTTACCAGAGATAGAAATTATTTTTAAAAATAACTATATGGAAATTCTAGAGTTAAAAAATACAATTAATAAAATGAAAATTTTTTTAGAAGGGTTCAACAGTATATCTGAACTGGCAGAAGAAAGAATGATCAAACTTAAGATAGATCAATAGGCATAATGCAATCTGAATAACTAAAAGAAAAAAAGAATAATAAAAAGTAAACAGAACCTCAGAAAAAATGTGGGACACCATTAAGCTCACCAACATATACTTAATGTGAAAACCAGAAGAAGAAAAAGGAGAGAAAGAAACAGAAAAAAAATATTGAAAATAATGACTGAAAATTTCTCCAATTAAATTTTTTCTTAATTTTTGATTGATTTTTAGAAAGAAGGATAAAGAGAAACATCAATTTGTTGTTCATTTATTGCTTTATTCTTGTATGTGTCCTGACAAAGGATTGAACCTACAACCTTTGTATATCGGGGAAAATTCCCTAAATTTAATGAAACACGTCTATATAGTCAAAAAGATAAAAAACATACAATAGGATAAACACAAAGAGATCCACATTCAGACACATTTTAGTAAAAATGTTAAAAGAAAAAGATGAAGAGAAATTCTTAAATTCTTCAGTTTTCTGTTCAAGAAGGAATGACTCATCACTTGTAAGAGATCCTAATAATGAAATCTGACTTCTCATAAAAAAAAAACACGCCAGTTTCAAGACACTGAAAAGAAAAAAAACAACAACACTTGGATCAAGGATGCAAATATAGGTCAATGGAAGATAATTGAGAGTCTAAAAGTAAACCCATCAATGTATGGTCAATTGACTTTAGACAAAATGTCAAGACATTTCACTGAGAAAACAATAGTTGTTTGAACAACAAACAGTGTTAGGGCAACTGAATATCTACATGTAAAAGAGTGACCTACAATATTTAAAATACACTTAAAATACTTAATTGCATTAAGAACCTAACTAAAAAGTTAAAACTATAAAACTCATAGCAGAAAATATAGAAGAAAATCTCCATGATCTTTTAAAGAAACACAATTTCAGCCTTCATGGAACTCTGGTCTGAGATAGATATACAACACCTATCTTTAGGATACAACCAGTGTAAAGGGACAGAAAGAACCTCTGACCTTGGAGTACACCTAGTCTCAACTGAAACATTACATTTCTTGGAAATGTAGAATCCTTTTGATTGATAATTTCTACTTACATAGAATTGTGGTCATCTGTTACTTTGGCCAACAATCAACTTCATACTTATTAGTATCCCAGGTGACTTGGAGGGGATCACCCAATATGTGTAGTGTTTGAGCTTCTTCTTATTACTGAAGCCAAAAGAGATATATGTCTCTTCTGATTTACTGGAATAGCTCCTTGGATGATCCCTCACAGGACTTTGAATCTTGAGTGACTGGCTAGATAAATGGGGACATCTAGAGGTCATACTAATCACAGCAGTTGTAAAGTGTGAAGCATCTTATTTCTGTGAAGTGTTCCTGCTCTGTAGGCCACCAAACACCTGTCTTTTCATAGATTAAAATATAAATAGAGTATTGGCCATTTATTCAGTTAATATTAAGGTTATCAAAGTATAATAACTCAAAGAAAATTAACAATGATTAAATCTCATGTGAAACTTGTAATAGAAAAATTTTTTGATGAAAAATCAAGATTATATTTTACAAAATATAGAGATAAAATATTTAACCTGAAAAATTGGACTTGGGCCTCAGAAAGAGAAAAAGGAGAAGTTACTGATATTTTAGAAGTTCCTGATTCTTTTTTTATAGACTTTTTATTTTGTATTTGCCACATGCAATATGCATATTTCTAGTTAGAATTAACTAATAGTCATGGTTTATTTTTAGAAAGTTCCTGTGTAGTTTCCTAAACAAATTTTTTATTGAAGAAGAAAGAAATCTATGGAGATAGGAGTAGTATCACAAAGAAAGAAAAGAGACCATTAAAGGATGAGATACACATCTGACTCCTTTCAAGCTTTGGGTACCAGAAAGCCCAGAGTCCAAGGCACTGAGACACTAGGAGGTTGTGCTCAGGCAGAGGTGTGTAGGATTCAGCTGAGAAATGGTATCAGAGTAGAAGACAGAGCTATTTTTCTCTCCTCTCCTTCCATGCCCAACCATGTAACTAGCACATATTTGATGTTCAAGGTTTCCAGGCAGCATAAGAATGGATAGTGGTAAAAAAAAAAAATACTGGGACTCAAATAGGCAAGAAAGAGGCTAGAACAGGATAGTGAGCCAATTCTTTTATTGTTTTCTGGGGATGTTCTGTTTTTTGGGGGGTTGGCAGCAGACTGCAAGGAGTCTAAGGAGTGAGTTAGAGTTTGTGGTTTGGGAATTCAGGGCAGACAATAAATTTGGTCTAAGAGCAGAAAGATTTTTGGGAGGGGATTTGGGCTTCTGGATCCCAGGGCAGAGGGTTCTCTAGTCCAGAGATCAAGCCCTTCACTGGGACATCTCAGCTACTTGGATTATATCCATTACAGCAGGAGAAGAAGACAGGATTTTGCCACTTGTTGCCTCTAAGTCAGCTCTTCTTGGCTGAGCGTCCACTTCAGCAGCAGCCTCCAGAGGACTGACCACTGCCCCCTCCGCAGCAGCTGGAGCCCCCTCCACAGCAGCCTCCAGAGGACTGACCACTGCTCCCTCCACAGCAGCTGGAGCCCCCCGACGGCTGGGGGCAGCACTCAGAGCTTCGGTGTCTGAGGCGGAGAGACCTGCGGTGCCTGTGGTGGCTCAGGCAGCAGCCACCACCCCCAGAGCTGTGACCACAGCAGCCACCACCCCCAGAGCTGTGGCCACAGCAACCCCCAGAGCTGACACTGCAGCAGGAAGAGACTGGCGGGCACTTGGGGGGACACTTAGGGGGACATTTCGGGGTAGGGCACTTGGGTGTGCACTTGGGTGGGCACTTGGGCGGGGGCTGGCACTGCTGCTGGTTCTGCTGGCAGGACATCTTGAGGAGTGGACAGGCAGGCGTTCAGGAGCTGAGGAGAGTCAAACAGAGAGTCAGCCCCACACACAGGCTACCCTGTCACTATCTGTCCCTTCAGTATCATTTATTTTCTCTACATTTCTGAAGGCTTTTCAAGAAAAGTTATAGAGAAATTATCTCTAAAATAGTTTGTCATTTGAACTTGAGGAGCTTTTTCTGAGACAAATAAAGATGATCTTTTCTTTCTTTCTTTCTTTTTTTTTTTTAACAAAGCAAGACATAGAGGACAAATGTTTGACCAGCTTGCCCAAGGTCAGTGTCCTTTAAGTGAAGGCAAAAGTAGCATTCACAAAATCTGCCTCGTCTCCTCACTCTCTGCACCATTCAGAATTCTGGTAATGTCCAAATAGGGGCCAGTTTAAATCTGCCGAGTTCTTTGTTAAGGAAGAAATAATTTCCTTTGCAGGAACTTCCCAGGTAGCTTTTCAACACACATATTATTATCATGTCATTTTTATATTAAACTATACTTATCTCATATAATTGTATATGTGTGTGTATAATTTATATACATATTTTTAAGCATATATATCATTTGAAATGGAGATGTGAGATAAGCTATATGTGAATGAACCCAGGTTTGCTGGTCTAGTGATCCCAGGCCGAGTTATAAACTGTTTGCAACAGCCAGACTCCACCTCTCTTCCTCCTTAGCTCCGGGAACTTCAGCTTGCTAGTCACTATGTGACTTTGGGGCCTCTGCTGCAGATGCACAGGCAGCACAAGTGACGCACTAAGGACCTTGCGAGTGAGGCCCATGCATCTCTGTCTGTGAAGCCCCAGATATGCTTCCCTGCTCCCACTGTTTGAGAATCTCTGTGACCCGGTGGAGGCTTTGGGGGAGGGACACAGTTCATTTCTCCCAGGTAAACTCTTCCTTCTGAAAGGAAGAATTGTCTTAACTTGCCTAAATCTGAGAAACTCAAACGATGCAGAACTAATTTAACTGTAGTACAGACACACATCATTCAGTGCCTCCACTCCATCCTGCCTGGCAGCTCATCTTTCTTCCTCAGAATTTCTAGACTTTCGTTCCCTCTCCAGCTCTCCACACCCACCTCCACTCCCAAGAAGCCACCCACCTGCCCTCCCGCCCTGGTCTGAGCATCCCTCCCTGGAAGGCCCTGCTCCATTCCCAGTGGACACTTACCAGGTGCACGAGCAGCACAGGGTCTGTCACCACCTCAGGAGGGAGTGATGGAGGTGCTCTGTCCCCAAGGCCCTTTTATGCTGGCCTTGGGCTCTGCCCCAGGAGGTGAGACAGGGCCTGGGCATGAGAGGACTGCCTCCTGCCACCCACATGGTCCTGTGACAGGTGATGACTGTCAGATTCTACCTGTCTCCCTTCTTGGTGCTCAGGGCAGCTGTACCTAGATGAGGAATCAGGCTGTTTAGAAATGGGATGAGGGAGCATCCCTACCATCATCCGCTGCCTATTATTCTTAGCAGTTCCTGCCTCTCAGTTCTCATTCTTGGAGCTTGGTTCTGCTTTTCCTCATGTGTTCTAGTCAGTTTGCTGCCATACAGGGTATCTGTGGTTATTGTATATTTGTTTCTTTAGAAAAAAGACATTTACACATTTATTTCAATTTCTTTATTCTAAACTTGGATTTGTCAATCACTATTTTTTTTTCAGTTACAGTTTGCATTCAGTGTTACTTTATATTAGTTTCAGGTGTGCAGCCTAGTGGTTAAATATGTATAGATCGACAGAGGGATAAATTTTAGTACCCACCTGGCACCATACATAGTTATTAAAATATTATTGACCATATTCTCTGTGCAGGGAAATTCCTGCAAGGGAAATTATTTCTTCCTTAACAAAGAACTCGGCAGACTTAGACTGGCCCCTATTTGGACATTACCAGAATTCTGAATGGTGCAGAGAGTAAGGAGACTTGAGGCAGATTTTGTGAATGCTACTTTTGCCTTCGTTTAAAGGACACTGACCTTGGGCAAGCTGGTCAAACATTTGTCCTCTATGTCTTGTTTTGTTAAAAAAAAAGAAAAGAAAAGAAAAGATAATCTTTATCTGTCTCAGGAAAAGCTCCTCAAGTTCAAATGACAAACTATTTTAGAGATAATTTCTCTATAACTATTCTTGTAAAGCCTTCAGAAATGTAGAGAAAATAAATGATACTGAAGGGATAGATAGTGACAGGGTGGCCTGTGTGGGGGGCTGACTCTCTGTTTGACTCTCCTCAGCTCCTGTGCCTATTTTGAAACTATCTATTATACTTCTTAGTCCCTTTACCTTTTCCCCCAGTCCCTCCATGCCCCCCCCTGCCAACCATAAGCTTGTTCTTTGTATCTATGAGACTGTTTCTGTTTTGTTTGTTTGTTTATATTGTTCTTTAGATTTCTCATATCAGTAAAATCATATGGTTTTTGCCTTTTTCTGTCTGACTTATTTCATAATACTCTTTAGGTTCATCCATGTTGTCACAAATGGTAGGATTTCATTCTTTTTAATGGCTGACTAATATTCCACTGTATATACATGCACCACATCTTCTTGATCCAATCATCTATTTAAGGGGCACTGAGGTTGATTCCATATCTTGACAATTGTAAATAATGCTGCAAAAAATATACAGGTACATAGATCTTTTAGAATTAGTATTTTGGATTTCTTCAGAAAAATACCCAGAAGTGGAATTGTTGGGTCATTAGATAGTTTTATTTTAATTTTTTTGAGAAACCTCTATACTGTTTTTCATAATGGCTGTACTGTTCTGCAATTCCACCAACAATGCACCAGAAATCTCCCTCCCTTTTTTTTCTTTTTTTGTGGCAGAGACAGAGAGAGAGTCAGAGGGAAGGACAGATAGGGATAGACAGATGGGAAGGGAGAGAGATGAGAAACATCAGTTCTTCGTTGTGGCTCCTTAGTTGTTCATTGATTGATTTCTCATATGTGCCTTGACTGGGAGCTACAGCAGAGTGAGTGACCCCTTGCTAGAGCCAGTGACCTTGGGCTCAAGCTGGTGAGCCTTGCTCAAACCAGATGAGCCCATGCTCAGCTGGCGTCCTCGGGAGCTTAAACCTGGGTCCTCCACATCCCAGTCCGATGCTCTATCCACTGCGCCACCACCTGGTCAGGCAGGAATCCCTTTTCTTTACATCCTCATTAATACTTGTTGTTTGTTGGTTTATTGATGATAGCCATTCTGACAGGTATACAGTGATATTTCATTGTGATTTTAATTTTCATTTCTCTGATGATTAGTGATATTTTATATGTCTATTGACCATCTGTATGTCGTCTTTGGCAAAATGTCTATTCAGGTCCTTAGCCCACTTTTTAGATGAATTGTTTGGTTTCTTTAGTGTTAAGTTGTGGGTTCTTTATATATTTTGGATATTAACCCTTTTCAGATATATCATTGGAAAGTATTTTCTTCCAAGTCGTAGTTCGTCTTTTTGTTTTGTTGATAATTTCAACAAAACTGAAATTTTTTCAAAAGGTTTTGCTATACAAAATCTTTCCATTTGATGTAGTCTCATTTCTTAATTTTTTTTTGCTTCCCTTGCTTGAGGGGCTACAGCAACAAAAATATTACAAAGAGCAATTTCAGAGAGTTTACTTCCTAGCTTTTCTTCCAGGAGTTTTATGGTTTTGGTTGTTACATTTAAGCCTTTAATCCATTTTGAGTTTATTCTTTTATGTGATATAAAAAGGTGGTCTAGTTTCATTTTTCTTTTGTATGAATCTATCCAGTTTTTTCAACACCATTTATTAAGCTGTGTTTACCCCATTGCCTCCTTTGTCATAGAGTAATTGACCATATAAACATGGGTTTATTTCTGGGCTCCCTATTCTGTTCTTTTTATGTATATGACCATTTTTATGCCAGTACTATGGGGTTTGATTATGATAGTCTTATAGTATAGTTTGATATCAGGTGGTGTGATACTTCTAACTTTGTCTTTCTTTCTCAAGATTGTTTTGGAACCATATATTCTTATATGGTTCCATATGAATATTAGGATCACTAGTTCTAGTTCTGTGAAAAATGGCATTGGTATTTTGATAGGTGTTGCCTTGTATTTACAGATTGCTTTGGGTAGTATAAACATTTTAACAATTTTAATTCTTCTTATCCATGAGCATAGTATATGCTTCCATTTCTTTGTATATTTTAAAATTTCTTTCTTCAGTGTCTTATATTTTCTGAGTACAGACCTTTTACATCCTCAGTTAAATTTACTCCTAGGTATTTTTTTCTGTGATTGTATAAAGTGCAATTATTTCTAAATTTTGTATTCTGCTACATTACAGGATTTACTTATTAGTTCTAATAGGTTTTATGAAATCTTTAGGATTATATATAGTACCATATCATCTGCAAATAATGACAGTTTTATTTCTTCCTTTTCAATTTGGATGTCTTTTTTTTTTCTTGTCTGATTGTTACAGCTAAGACTTCCACTACTATGTTGAATAAGACCAGTAAAAGTAGACATCCTTGTCTTATTCCTCACATTAAAGGTAAGGCTTTTACTTTCCACCCCTAAATATGATGGTTGCTATGAGTTTGTCATATATGGCCTTTATTATGTTGAAGTAATCCTTCTAATCTAATTTGCTGAGAGTTTTTATGATAAATACATGCTGGATTTTATCAAATGTTTTTTTCTGCATCTAGATATTATTGTATAATTTTCATTCATTTTATGTTATATCATAGTGATTGATTTATGGATATTAAACCAATTTTGCATTTTAAGAATAAATTCAACTTGATTGTAGTATATGCTCATTTCAATGTATTGCTAAATTTAGTTTGCTAATTTTGTTGAATATTTTTGCATCTGTGTTCATCA
The DNA here is from genome assembly GCF_036850995.1 of Saccopteryx leptura. Classification (NCBI taxonomy): domain Eukaryota; kingdom Metazoa; phylum Chordata; class Mammalia; order Chiroptera; family Emballonuridae; genus Saccopteryx; species Saccopteryx leptura. The sequence continues at coordinate 289,685,284 of NC_089504.1, forward strand.
GGGATATTAGCCTATAATTGATTTTTTGCAGTGTCTTTGTCTGGTTTTAGAATTAGGGTAATGCTGGTCTCATAAAATGACCAGGGAGTCTTCCTTCCTCTTTAACTTTTGGAATAATTTAAGAAAGAGAAGTATTAATTTTTTTTGTTTGTTTTGTAAAATTCACTTGTAAAACCATCTAGTCCAGGACTTTTGCTTGTTGGGAAATTTTTAATTATTGATTAGATTTTGTTAGCAGTTATTGGTCTGTTCAGATTTTTTTTCTTTACTTGGTCTTAGAAGATTATGTTTCTAGGAATTTTTCCATTTCTTTCAGATTTTTCAATTTGCTGGAAGATAATTGTTAATAGTAATTTCTTATAATCTTTTGTATTTCTGTGACGTCAATTGTCACTTCTCTTTCATTTCTGATTTTATCTATTTGAGTCCTCTCTTTTCCTTGATGAGTCTGGTTAAAGGTTTATCAATTATGTTTATCTTTTTCAAAGAACCAACTCTTGGTTTCATTAACCTTCTGTGGTTTTTTTATAACTTATTTTGTTTACTTATGTTTTGTATTTATTATTTCCTTCCTTCTCCCTTTGGTCTTTTTGTTGTTCTACTTCTTTTTCTAGTTGCTTTAGATGTAAGATTAAATTGTGTATTTGAGATTGTTTTTGTGTCTTGAGGTAGGCCTGTATTGCAATGAATTTCCCGTAAGTCTGTTTTCTTTGTGTCCCTTTGATTTTGGGTGGTTATGTTTTTTTTCATTTGTTTTAAGTTATCTTTTGATTTGTTCCTCTACTTTATTATTAATCTAGTCATTGTTTAGTAACATGTTATTTAGCCTTTGTGTGTTATTTTTCAGTTTTTTCTTAATTTCTTGTTTTATACTATTGTGGTTGGAGAAGACACTTGATATGATTTTAATCTTAAATTTATTGAGACTTGTTTTGTGGTCTAACATGTGGTCTATCTTGAAAAATATTTAGTGTATGCTTAAAAAGAATGTATACTCTGTGCTGCTTTGGAGTAAAATACTTTAAAAATATAAATTAAATCCATCTGGTCTAATATCTCATTTAAGGCTATTATTTCCCTGTTGATTATTTTTTTTTCCTGAGAGATCTATTCACTGATGTCAATGGTGTCTTAAAATTCCCTAGTACAGTGGTCAGGAACCTTTTTGGATGAGAGAGCCATGAATGCCACATATTTTAAAATGTAATTCCTTGAGAGCCATACAATATGTTTAACACTAAATACAAGCAAATGTGTGCATTTTATGTAGGACCAACACTTTTCAAGTACAATAAGTCTCCAAATTCATTTTAATAATGTTGTTATGCTGTTGCTAACCAATGATGAATAAAGTTCTTTTTACCATTAATGTGACTTCTGGTGCTGCATGGTTTTGCTTATGGCTTTGTAGTCTGGTTGATACGTGGTGAGGTTAAGCTTCATGAAGGCGTTGAGACTTCCATCTGTTAAACATGATCGTAGGATGGTCTTAACGTTCTTTAGATGTGAGAAAGACTGCTCACATACATATGTAGAACCAAAGATTGTCAGTACAGCAATACTCACATGCTGCAGAGTGTGGTATGTGATGGGAAGTGCGTTCCAAGTTTTGACAATCAGCTGGTCCGCGGGTTGAAGTTTTTTCATTTCTCCCCACTTCTGTTTGCTCACCAACTCTGCTTGCTGTCATGCAAGTCTTTCCAAATCTTCATTCAGTGACTTGAACTTATTCACCCACATGTCTGAGGTCTTCAGATCAGCAGCTTGTAGCTCAAAATCTCTGACGGAGACACCAGGGATGTAACTCAGGTCAGCACTGTCCACTGCACACTCATGTGGATGGGTGATAAACTTAAAAAGATGAGTGTGCTCACGAAATTCTCCAATGTGCACTCTGAATGACTGCAAGAGATTAAATGTGAAGCCTTCTAGCTGCTGGAGATCAAGATGTTGAGCAGGGTCACTTGCTGTGCATGCATCTTTAAACTCTCCCAGTTTTTCAAAGTGTAGTAAATGACCTGTTTCAATGTTGGTGATGAAGAGTTCCAGCTTGTTTTCAAATGCAAACACTGCTTGTTGAAGGGATAAGACTGTATTTCCAACACCTTGAATTTTCACTTTGAGCTGGTTCAGATGTTCAGTCATGTCCACAAGATAGTAGAACTTCAGGAACCACTCAGTGTTAGCTAACTCATGATGCTCGATGTTTTTCATTTCAAGAAAAGTCCAGATTTCACTCAGACAAGCTGCGAAATGGCTGGGCACCTTATCTCTTGACAACCAATGCACATTGCTGTGCAGAAGCAGACCAGGATAATTATTCCCAACTTCATCCAGCAGTGTTTTAAACTGGCGATCATTTAAAGCTTGGGCAACAATAAAGTTGACCACCCGAATGACCAGTGACATCGCCTCACCAAGCTGCTCACCACACATCTGAGTACAAAGCACCTCCTGATGTAGGATGCAGTGAAAACTTAGGATGGGTCTCTTTTCATGTTTATGAAGAAGCGCTATGAATCCTCTGTTTTTCCCCACCATGCACGGAGCACCATCAGTATACACACCGAAATAAGTTTATCCATCTGTAACTTTTTTTCTTTAGCGAACTCAGTGAAAGACTTGAACAAATCCTCCCCTGTTGTTGTCTCTTTCATAGGCAAAACAGCAAGACTTTCCTCACATAGTGTGTCACTGACAGAATACCTTGCAATCACACTGAACTGGGATAAATGGCTTACGTCTTTTGACTCATCCAAAGCGAGAAAAAAGAATGGTGCTGCATTTATGTTCTTCATTGTGTTATCTCAATTTGATTTGCCATCATGATGGTATGATCATGAACAGTTCTTGCCGACAAAGGCATGTCTTTTATTCATTTGATTATCTTGTCTTTAAAAAGGCATCAAAAAGTTCATTGGCAACATCAAACATGAATGTTTTGGCAAACTCCCCATCTGTGAATGGCTTTTTGTTTCTCCCAATTGCGAAAGCACCAGAAAAGCTAGCCAAATTCCAGTCAACTTTTGGGTCCAAACACGGAGTTGCTGCTGACTAGCTTGCACTCTGCACAGTAGCTCTTGACATGCTTTTTTCCTGCTATTCCCTGCTGGATATTTCGATGCAAATGTAGTAAGGCATGTGTCAAAGTGCTGCTTTATTTTTTACTGTTTCATCAATGCAATTTTATCATTGCATATTAGACACACTGCAGAACCTGCTCTCTCCACAAAGGTGAATTCCTCTGTCCATTCTTGCTGAAAAGTATGATACTCTTCATCTTTTTTTCTTTTAGCCATCTTCTTCATCAAAAGGGTTTTTCCAATTAGCTAGCTGACTACTTGATTTAAAGGAGGGAAGTTTACTTTCTGACCTCACAATGACCTGTGTACATTACACATTATCCTATAAAAATTTGGTGTTGTCCTGGAGGACAGCTGTGATTGGCTCCAGCCACCCGCAACCATGAACATGAGCAGTAGGAAATGAATGGATTGTAATACATGAGAATGTTTTTTTTTTTATGTTATTATTTTTTTTTATTAAAGATTTGTCTGTGAGCCAGATGCAACCATCAAAAGAGCCACATCTGGCTCACCAGCCATAGGTTCTCAACCCCTGCTCTAGTATGATTGAATTACTATTGATCTCTCCTTTTTTGTTTGCGGCCCTGGCCGGTTGGCTCAGCAGTACAGCGTCGGCCTGGCGTGCGGGGGACCCGGGTTCGGTTCCCAGCCAGGGCACATAGGAGAAGCGCCCATTTGCTTCTCCACCCCCCTTTCCTTCCTCTCTGTCTCTCTCTTCCCCTCCCACAGCCAAGGCTCCATTGGAGCAAAGATGGCCCGGGCGCTGGGGATGGCTCCTTGGCCTCTGCCCCAGGTGCTAGAGTGGCTCTGGTCGCGCCCCGGAGGGGCAGAGCATCGCCCCATGGTGGCCGGGTGGATCCCAGTCAGGCACGTGCGGGAGTCTGTCTGACTGTCTCTCCCCGTTTCCAGCTTCAGAAAAATACAAAAAAAAAAAAAAAAGATTTGCTTTACATATTTAAGTGCTTCTATGTTGAGTGCATAAATGTTTACAACAGTTATATACTCTTGGTGGATCAGTCCCTTTAATATTAGGTAGTATCTTTCTTTGTCTCCCATTATAGCTTTTATTTTAAAATTTATTTTTTCTGTTGTAAGTATTGCTACTCCAGCTTTTTGGGTTTTTTTTTTTTTACCATTTTCATGAAATATCTTTTTCCATCTCTTCAGTCTGTGTGTATCTTTCAATCTGAAATCGGTTCTTGTAGCCAATATATATATATATATATGGGTTTTTTTCTTATTCATTCTGCTTCTCTATGTCATTTGATTGGAACATTCAGTTCATTTACATTTAAAGTGGTTATTGATAGGTATGTAGTCATTTCCATTTCATTATTTACACTTATGTTTTTTTTTCTTTTCTTCTTCTAAAGAAGTTTCTTTAACATTTATTATAATATTGGGCCAGATCTGTGGTGGCGCAGTGGCTAAAGCATTGACCTGGAATGCTAAGGTCGCTGGTTTGAAACCTGCACTTGTCTGGTCAAGGCACATATGGGAGTTGATGCTTCCTGCTCCTCCCCCCTTTCTCTCTCTTTCTCTCTCCTCTCTAAAATGAATAAATAATAAAAAAATTTAAAAATATTATAATATTGGCCTAGTTGCAATAAATTCCATTCTCTTTTTATTGTCTGTAATGTATATTTGTTTTTAAGGATGGTGTATGTATTTGGTGTATGTTATGTGGATCTTACATTCCAAAGTAGATTTACTTCTTAAAAACAACTCAAGCTTAGAAAAATTACTTAGAAATTAGGATTGTAGCTCTGGAACCAGACATCTTAGGCATAAATTTTAGCTCTGAATCTTACTATTTACATAACTTAGGAAAAATTATTTAACCTCTTTGCTTCAATTTCCTCATCTATGAGATGGTGATTTTAAGAACCTCCGCTTTATAAATTTGTTAAAAGTATTAACTACAATAACATACACAAAGCTCATAGAACTTTGCCTCTTACATTTTATACACACCAGAGGCCATTGTCATCATAATAAACATCATGGTTTTTGTTAATCACCTTCTTGATGCATGCTGTGGCAATCAACAGAATTTTTTTGTGTCATGCATGAAGCCAGCATTAAATAGAACTTTAGAGTTTACAAATAGTTTTTTCAATGACTTAAGCCATCAGCATAAGACCTGGAGTATGCAGATATTCATGGCTAATATACATTACCCTGCAGAGGTCTGGCCCTGTGTTGCTTAAGCATGACTCTTATTTTTCTGCTCAGGCTGTTACAAGAGGTTTAGTTATAAGGGAGTGGTCAGGATAGGAATTCTTTGGCTCACATTGGTTAGTCTTACTCAGCAGCAGAGAACTGATTCTTAAGGTAACTGACGTGAAGGATCATATGGTCCATGACTCTATGGATGTGGTACCCAAATCATTAATCAACCTGATTTAGATCTGGGTGATAAGTTGGCAGCAGATCTGAAACCTCAAAGGACTAGTTTGCTTGTCTTGATTGAGTAAAGTCAATGACGGAAGTTGATTAAATAAATTTTTTATTAAGCAAATGATTGGCTTTCTGGTCTTCTGTTATGAGGGATGAATATGGAGTAATGTGACTGAGATATAGAGTAGAAATACAAGGTAAGTAAAAAGTAAGACAATCTGCCTCACATTGGAAAATTATGAAAATAAATGTGATCATTTATTTTCTGATTTATTTTTACTTTATCTATAATCTAGTTACTCTTTAATACTTTTTTGAAAGTGTTCAATTCTTTTACAGTCGCCCGAGCTTTATACTGAGTGCTATTCACTTTTATGCTCCAGAACCAGTACTAAGTATGTTCACAGATTTTTTTCACCCATCAAATTCTTTTTTATAATGTACATCAGGGGTCCCAAACTTTTTACACAGGGGGCCAGTTTACTGTCCCTCAGACCATTGGAAGGCCGGACTATAAAAAAAACTATGAACAAATACCTATGCACACTGCACATATCTTATTTTAAAGTAAAAAAACCAAAATGAGAACAAATATAATATTTAAAATAAAGAACAAGTAAATTTAAATCAACAAACTGACCAGTATTTCAATGAGAACTATGGGCCTGCTTTTGGTTAATGAGATGGTCAATGTGCTTCTCTCACTGACTTCCAATTAAAGAGGTGCCCCTTCTGGAAGTGTGGCGAGGGCCAGATAAATGGCCTCAGGGGGCCACATGCGGCCCGTGGGCTGTAGTTTGGGGACCCTTGTGTACATTATTAAACAGTCTTAAAGTAGTAAATAAAGTATATTTGATTATTTCTTATACCTAGTAGTTCCCAAAACCACAATAAAAAAAACAAACAAAAATATGTTAAGTTTATCCACTTCTAAATAAAACTATTCATGTGGAAAAGAGCAACATTTAAACAAATTTCAGGGGAAATGACTGATAGAAAAATTATTACACATATTTCAGGAATAAAATTAAAATAGTTCATACATGACAAATTAATAAAAAAATTCCAATAGAAATAAGAGATAAATAAGAAGTACAAAAACTTTAGTTTTATATTTTAACTAGAAAAAGAAATCTTTTATTTTATCTTATCAAATATACACATTTATATTAAATAGTGAAAAGATTTTAAGTTTTTTAAATAAATTGAGTGTCAATGTGAATGGAAAAGACACTGTGGATAGAATGTAAATAGGCATTATCTTTTTCCTTTCTGGAAGGTTATGCATCAATTTATTCAGATAATATTTATTGAGCAAAATAATTAAAATGTAGTATTGTCAACATTTTTACCAAACAATTTTAATTTTAGGGCTTTTATTATGTGGATATTATTACAAAAATGTGAAAATCAGAAAAGCAAAAATGATAACTGTGCTATTTTTAATAATAAAATTTGGAAAACCCCCAATATGTATAATAAATTATGTAAATGATATAAAGAAATATATAGTGATTAAAATTATCTTGTGATTTTATATTTAGGCATGAAAATATATTTTTTGACTGAAGCCATTCTATTATTTAATGAGTGAAGCTGTTATATTGTAGAACACATACAATAGCAATCAAAAAATTAATTTAAAAGTAAAACCATATCTAATAGTAACAAAAACATATATCTGTGTAAGCATGTTTTAAATGATGTACAATTAGATAAAATTAAAAGACTCTATTGAAATACATTAAAGACTACCATAATAACTGAAAAGATATGTCATAGCAATGGATAAAAAGAAGCATTGTTTTAAAGAAGTCATTTCTCTTCAAGTCAATCTATGAATTCCATATAATTACAATAAAATTGCAATGGGGTTTTAATGGAACTTAACAAGCTGATTCTATAACTTAAGCATAAACAGCAAAAGCCAAGAATATATAGCATACTGATGAAGAACAAAACATGAAATTTGCCTAACAAAAATATCAAGTGATATGAAGCAGTTGACATTAAGACTGTGGGCTATTGGTGAAAGAATGGTGTAAGAGGAAGGGTATAACAACTAAAAATAAATTTCCACACATATAAACACTTGAACTGTGTCAGAGGCAGGATTACAGAAAAATGGAGCAGAGTAAGTGATTCAATAAATGATGCTATGCCAACTATTTATTTATTTGGGCAATAAACAAAATACCTCTAATTCACACCATATACCATAGTCAATTCCATAAATAAAAGACCTAATGTGAAAAACTGACCATTAAACATTTATTAAATATTTCAAAAATTATTTAATAGAATAATTTTATAAACTTTTGGTGAGGAAAAATTTTCTATATAATACACACATGTCCATATCTGACAAAAAGACAAAACAAAACAAAAACAATGAGTTTGGTTATACTGAAATAAAATCTACTTTCATAGAACAACATCACAAAGAGTAAAAAAAAAACCCAAACTAAAATAGCCTAACCAAGAGATAGTACAATGGATAAAGTGTTGGACTGGGATGCAGAGGACCCAGGTTCGAAACCCCAAGGTGGCCAACTTGAGCTCAGGCTCATTCCACTTGAGCGCAAGCTCACCAGCTTGATTTTGGGAACATAGATGTGACCCCATGGTTGCTGGCTTAAGTTGAAAGGTTGCTGGTTTGAGCAAGGGGTCACTCACTCTGCTGTAGCCCCAGGTCAAGGTACATATGAGAAATCAATCAATGAGCAACTAAGGTGCTGCATAGAAAACTTGATGCTTCTCATCTCTCTCCCTTCCTGTCTGTCTGTCCCTCTCTCTGTCTCTGTCACAAACACACACACACACACACACACACACACATACACCAAAAAACCTTAAAATAAAAATTATGAGGAGACATTTGCAATACATAATATTAGCAACAAATTAGGTTGCAAAACATAAAACCCTATGAAGAGAATAGAGAGACAAGATGGCGATGGAGTAGGCAGACGTACCAACTTCCACCTCTCAGAACCTAAGTGGATTACAAACTAATTTTAAGAACTATCATCTGGAAAAACCAAATTGGGACTAAACTAAGAGGACTCTTCAACCAAGGAACACCGAAGAAGCCATACAGAGACTGGTAGGAAAAGTGAAAACACAGAGAGGGCTGCTCTGCTTCCCAGAGCGAATGGCAGCCGAGAGAGACTCACATGGCAGGAAGTGAGTTTAGCAGAGAGGAGAGGGTCCTGAGTCCCAGGAAAAAAGCCCCAGCCTGCATCCCCAGAGTCTAGAAGAGCCATATGGACAATATTTAGCAGGAAACAAGTCAGGATACTGTTTGTGAGAGACTGATTTCTCAGACCCAGGATTCTTCTTAAAGGGACCGCACAGAACACCTCTCTCACAACCACTCATCTGGGGCTCCAGGGGACAGGGAGTAGCAGGAAGAGAGTGTAATGTAGAAGGCACAGGGAAAAACATTTTGAGAGACAGCCACCCTAACCTCTGGGATGAGTCATTCCCAAAATCGGTAGGGAATATTTCCCCTGGAAACAGCAATACCAGCAAAGGGAAGCAGGATACCAGATAAACAAGCTCTCCTGCGACACTCAGAGCAGAGTCGCTTAGAAGGAGGGAGCTTTTGGGACTACAGTAGTGAGTGTTAGGGTCTGAGCTGCAGTGTCCCCACCCACACGGCTGAGAACTCACTCAAGGGTGGGCAGTGGTGGACACGGAAGTGCTGTTTTGTCGGCAAGTGTGGAAGCTGGTTGTCCACCACTGAGGCCCAGGTGTAAGCTAAGTCTTGCCAGGCTGGGGAGGAGGGGGCATGCAAAAGTGGTCAAGCCCAGCTGTAGGCCATCTGTAATTCAGCCTGTGGGGAAGGGCAGAAGCCCCAGAAGGGGTGGAGACCCGACCATGACCAAGGGCACAGGAGCAAAACCTTGCCTTTCCCATGGAACTGAGGCTTGTGGCCTGACTTAGGAGCCAACCCCTCCCTTGGGGGGGAGCCAAAAACCCAGAACAGGTGGAGTTCTGCTACTAAGCATGGGCATGCAGTCCCACATGACCTATGGAGTCAAGGCTTGTAGCCATCCCAGCAGTGGGATCCTCCTGCAATGGTGAGGCAAAATCCCGGAATCAGGCGGAGACCTGCAGCTGAGCAAAGAGCTCACCCCTGCCCTCAGGGCCAAGCATAACACCACCCATGGGGGCGGAGCAAAGACCAAGGCTGAGGGTTGTACAACTGAGCATGTGATCACAGCCACTCCTGTGAAGGAGAGGCGGAGACCACAGCAACAACCCCAGTGGGCAGTCACTGGTAACACCCATACCTGAATGCCCTAGGAAGCAGCAGCAGAGGGAGTGACAGGCCTGCAGAGAGACCATACTTACGGAACACAGAGGGCACACCCAGTGGACTCCAGTGGCCAAACCTTCTTTTACACAGATAATATGAGAAGGCAGAAAATGCAACACAAATAAATCAAGAAAAATCCCCAGAAAAGGACTTGAATGAGTCAGATATAACCAAATTACCACATTCATAGTTTAAAATAATGATTGTAAGGATGATCAAAGATATTAGAACAACAATAAATGGTCATTACAAACACCTAAATAAAAAGATAGCAAATATAAAAAAGGGCATTGAAACAATAAAAATGAATCAATCAGAAATGACAAATACAATAACAGAAATGAAGAAAAAAATGGAAGGAATTAAAAGCAGGATGGATGAAGCTGAGAATAGAATCAGAGAGTTAGAGGACAAGATAAATGAAGTCAAGGAAGCAGAGCAGAAAAAAGAAAAGAGACTCAAAAAATCTGAGGAAACTCTAAGACAGCTCTGTGACAACATGAAGAGAAATAACATCTGCATCATAGGGGTTCCTGAAAAAGAAGAGAAAGAACAAGGGATAGAGACTTTGTTCAAACATATCATAGCGGAAAACTTCCCTAAATTAATTCAGGAAAAAGACTCACAAGTTCAAGCAGTACAGAGAACTCCACTAAAGAGAAACAAAAAAAAATCTACACCAAGACACATAATAATTAAAATACCAAAGCTAAGGGATAAAGAGAAAATATTAAAAGCTGCTAGATAAATAAGACTATCACCTACAAAGGATACTCCATAAGGATGACTTCCGACTTCTCAACAGAAACACTTGAGGCCATTAGGAAATGGCAAAAAATATTCAAAGTAATGCAGAACAAGAGTTTACAACCAAGACTACGTTATCTAGTAAGCCTATCATTTAAAATTGAAGGAGAAATAAAAAACTTTCCAGACAAAAAAAAAGAACAACTCAAGGAATTCACTACAAGCAAACCAAGGCTGCAAGAAATGCTAAGGGGCTTGTTGTAAACAGATCAAAAGTGAAAAAGAATATAGCAAAAGAGGAATACAGTATTAAAGAATAAAATGGCAAAAAAAATTACATATCAATAATAATCTTAAATGTAAGTAGATTAAATGATCCAATCTAAAGACATAGGATAGCTGCATAAATAAAAAACAGGACCCATACAGAGGCTGTCTACAAGAGACACACCTTAAAACAAAAGATGCACATAGACTAAAGATAAAAAGGATAAAAAAATATTTCACACAAATGAAAATGAAAAAAAAGCTGGGGTAACAATACTTATATCATAAAAAATGAACTTTAAAACAAAAACTATAGTAAGAGATAAAGAAGGTCACTACATAATGATAAAAGGAGCAATCCAACAGGAAGATATAACCGTTATAAATATCTATGCACCTAAAATAAAAGCACTTAAATATATAAAGCAGACTTTGATGAATTTAAAAGGCAAGATCAACAGCAATAGAATAATAGTAGGGAATTTCAATACCCCACTAACATCACTAGATAAATTCTCAAGAAAGAAAATTAACAAAGAAACAGTGGACTTAAAGGACATACTAGATCAACTTGATTTAATAGATATCTTCAGAACCTTTCACCCTAAAGCAGCAGAATATACATTCTTTTCAAGTGCTCATGGTACATTCTCTAGGATAGACCACATGTTAGGGCACAAAAATGGTCTCAATAAATTTAAGAAGATTGAAATCATATTGAGCACTTTCTCTGATCACAATGGCATGAAACTAGAAATCAACCACAATACAAAAACTGAAAAATACTAAAACACTTGGAAACTAAATAGCATGTTATTAAATAACAAATGGGTTAAAAATGAGATCAAAAAAGAAATTAAAAAAATCCTAGAAATGAACAATAACGAGTATACATAAACTCAAAATTTATGGGACACAGCAAAAGCAGTCCTGAGAGGGAAGATCATAACATTACAGGCATACCTCAAGAAGCAAGAAAAAGCTCAAAAAAACAACTTGACCCTGCATTTAAAAGAACTAGAAAAAGAACAGCAAGTAAAGCCCAGAGCTAGTAGAAGGAAGAAAATAATAAAGATCAGAGCAGAAATAAATGACATAGAAACTAAAGAAACAATACAGAGGATCAATGAAACCAGAAGCTGGTTCTTTGAAAAGGTAAACAAGGTCCATGAACATTTAACTAGACTCACCAAGAAAAAAAGAGAGAGTACTCAAATAAATAAAATTAGAAATGAGAATGGAGAAATAAAAACAGATACTACAGAAATACAAAATATTGTTAGAAAATACTATGAAGAACTGGACTCCAAAAATCTAGAAAACCTAGATGAAATGGACAAATTCCTTGAAACATATAATCTTCCAAAAATTAATCTGGAAGAATCAGACAACCTAAACAGACTGATTCCAACAAATGAGATTGAAACAGTTATCAAAAAACTCCCCAAAAAGAAAAGTCCTGGGCCTGATGGCTTCACAAGTGAATTCAGCTGAATATTCAAAGAAGAACTAACTCCTATCATTCTCAAGCTATTTCAAAAAATTCAAGAGGAAGGAAGACTTCCAAGCTCCTTTTATGAGGCGAAAATAATTCTGATTTCCAAACCAGGCAAAGAGAAGACAAAAAAAGAAAATTATAGGAAAATATTTCTGATGAATTTAGATACTAAAATCCTCAACAAAATATTAGCAAAGTGGATCCAGCAATATATGAAAAAAATTCATACACCATGATCAAGTGGGATTTATTCTGGGGAGGCAAGACTGGTACAATATTCACAAATCAATCAATGTGATTCATCACGTAAATGAAAAGAAGGAGAGAAACCACATGACAATTTCCATAGATGCAGAAAAGGCATTTGATAAAATCTAGCACCCATTCATGATCAAAACTCTCAGCAAAGTGGGAATACAGGGAACATACCTCAACATGATAAAGGCCATCTATGACAAACCCACAGCCAACATCATACACAATGGGCAAAAATTAAAAGCAATCCCCTTAAGATCAGGAACAAGGCAGGGGTGCCCCCTTTCACCACTCTTATTCAACATAGTTCTGGAAGTCCTAGGCACAGCAATCAGACAAGAAGAAGAAATAAAAGGCATCCAAATTGGAAAAGAATAAGTAAAACTATCATTATTTGCAGATGATATGATATTGTATATAGAAAACCCTAAAGTGTCAGTCAAAAAACTACTGAACCTGATAAATGAATTCTGCAAAGTGGCAGGATATAAAATTAATATTCAGAAATCAGAGCCATTTTTTTACACTGAAAATGAACTGTCAGAAAGATAAATTAATGAAACAATCCCCTTCACTATTGCAACCAAAAAAATTAAGTACCTTGGAATAAATTTAACCAGTGAGATTAATGACTTGTACTCGGAAAATTATAAAACATTGATAAAAGAAATCAGGGAAGATATAAACAAGTGGAAGCATATACCGTGCTCATGGTTAGGAAGAATAAACATCATTAAAATGTCTATATTACCCTAAGCAATTTATAAATTCAATGCAGTACCAATGAAAATACCAATGACTTATTTCAAAGATATAGAACACATATTCCAAAAATTTATATGGAACCAAAGAGAACACGAATAGCCTCAGCAATCTTGAAAAGGAAGAATAAAGTGGGAGGTATCACACTTCCAGATATCAAGTTATACTATAAGTCCATTGTACTCAAAACAGGCTGGTAGTGGCATAAGAACAGGCATATAGATCAATGGAACAGAACTAAAATCCCAGAAATAAACCCACACTTTTATGGACAACTGATATTTGACAAAAGAGGTAAGAGCATACATTGGAGTAAAGACAGCCTCTTCAACAAATGGTGTTGGGAAAATTGGACAGCTACCTGCAAACAAATGAAACTAGACCACCGACTTACACCATTCACAAAAATAATGTCAAAATGGATAAAAGACTTAAATGTAAGCCGTGAAACCATAAGCTTCTTAGAAGAAAACATAGGCAGTAAGTAAGTAAGGTCTCTGATATCTCTTGCAGCAATATATTTGCTGATTTATCTCTATGGGCAAATGAAATAAAAGACAGGATAAACAAATGGGCCTATATCAAAATAAAATTTTTTGAACAGCTAAAGACAATAAGAACAGAATAAAAAGACAAACTACACAATGGGAGGATATATTTGACAATACGTCTGATAAGGGGTTAATAACCAAAATTTATAAAGAACTTGTAAAACTCAATATCAGGAAGACAAATAATCCAATCAAAAAATGGGCAAAAGAAATGAATAGACACTTCTCTGAACAGGACATGCAGATGGCCAATGGGCTTATAAAAAATGCTCAACATCACTAATCATTAGAGAAATGCAAATTAAAACCACAATGAGATATCATCTCGCACCAGTCAGAATGGTCCTTATCAACAAAACAACACAGAATAAGTTCTGGGGAGGATGTAGAGAAAAGGGAACACTTCTGCACTGCTGGTGGGAATGCAGACTGGTGCAGCCACTGTGGAAAACAGTATGGAGATTCCTCAAAAAATTAAAAATGGAACTGCCTTTTGACCTTGTTATACCACTTTTATGAATATACCCCAATAATACCATAGCACTGTTCCAAAAGGAGAAATGCACCCCCATGTATATGGCAGCATTGCTCACAGTAGTGAAGATCTGGAAACATCCCAAGTGTCCGTCAGTGGATGAGTGGATTCAAAAGCTTTAGTACATATATACTGTGGAATACTACTCAGCCACAAGAAATGATGACTTCAGATCATTTATAGTAACATGGATGGACCTTGATAACATTATACTGAGCAAACTAAGTAAATCAGAAAAAACTAAGAATTATATAATTCCATACATAAGTGGGACATAAAAATGAGACCCGGAGACGTGGACAAGAGTGTGGGGGTTACAGGGTGGAGGGGAGGAGAGGGAGGGGGTTGGGGATGGGGAGGAGTACAAAGAAAACCAGTTAGAAGGTGATGGAAGATAATTGGACTTTGGGTTATGGGAATGCAGCATAATCAAATGTGAAAATAACTTAGAGATGTTTTCTCTGAACATATGTATCCTGATTTATCACTTTCACCCCATTAAAATTAGTTTTAAAAAACCTGTGAAGAAGTAGAAGAAGCAGCAGAAGAAGGAGAAGGAGAAGGAGAAGGAGAAGAAGAAGAAGAAGAAGAAGAAGAAGAAGAAGAAGAAGAAGAAGAAGAAGAAGAAGAAGAAGAAGAAGAAGAAAAGGAGAAGGAGGAGGAAGGAGAAAGAGAGGAGAAGGAGAAGGAGAAGGAGAAGAATAAAGCAATGAAGGAAAAATCAGCAAAAGATATGAAACATTGATTTCTCCAAGAGAAAACCTAAATAATCAATTATTTCAAAAAAAAGATTTTATGGGGGGTTTTGGATTTTTTTTTTAAGTGAAAGTAGCAGAGATAGTGAGACAGACTCCAGCATGTGCCCTGACCAGTATCCACCCAGTAACCCTGTCTGGGGCCAATACTCAAATCAACCAAGCCACTAGCTGTGAGAGGAGGAGAAGGAGAAAAGGGAGAGAGGGAAGGAAATGAGAAGCAGATCATTGCTTCTCATATGTGCCTTTACCAGGATGTCCACACACCAGGCTGATGCTCTGTCCACTGAGTCAACTAGCCAAGGCTATGAAAAACTGTTTTTTAACCATGCAAAGAATTGGAGAAAAACAATAAAAAGTCATAATAGAATAAAATTAACATTTATCACATTAGCAAGAATTAAAAATCCATATTAACAGAAGTTCCCATTCCCTTTGGTGGGAGTATGCATTTACACAACAACTTTAAAGAGCAATTTGGCAACATTCAAGATAAAGACAGGGATCCTCAAAGACCCACCAATTCCACTCCTAAGTCTATGTTATAAATACAAAGGAAGACATGTGTGAGAATGTTAAAAAAAAATAGAATTATTTATAGAGCACAAGCTGGAAATAAAGTAAATGTATAAGTAAAGTTTGAGTATACTCACATCGAAATAATATGTAATAGTGAAAGTAAATAAAAATAAATAGAGGGAACTACATCAGATAAATGTAACAAAGATGTGGGGTGTGTTTTTACTTTAGAAAGTTTAAAATATAGTCAATGCCTAAATAAATATCAATAAACCATAGTTAAATACAAATAAATTCTTAAGTGCAAGTGAAAGTTATATTTTTAACTTAATTCTAGATTAATTATAAGTTAAGACTAAATAAATAAGTAAAGTATATACAGCACACAGAAAGAAAAAACAGGAAATATAGAATGTGAATATTGTGGAAAAGAAAAGATAATGCGGAGTGGCAAGATGGCGATGGAGTAGGCGGACATCCCAACTTCCACCTCCCAGAACCAAAGTGGATTACAACTTAGTTTTAAGAACCATCATCTAGAAAAACCAACCTTGGACTAAGCTAAGAGGAGTCTTCAACCAAGGAACACTGAAGAAGCCACACTGAGACTGGTAGGAAAAGCGGAAATACAGAGAGAGCTGCCCAGCTCCCTGAAGCAAACAGCAGCCTGGAGAGTCTCACGTGGTGGGAAGTGAGTTTAGTGGAGAGGGGAAGAATCTGAGCCCCAGGAAAAAAGTCCCAGCCTGCAGCCCCAGAACCTAGAACAGGCATATGGACAGTATTTAGCTGTGAAACACGTCAAAATACTGTTGTGAGAGATAGAAAGAGACATTTCTCAGATCCAGGATTCTTCTTAAAGGGACCATGCAGAAAATCTCTCTCACAACCACCCACCCAGGGCTCAGGGGGACAGGGAGAGAGGAGCAGACCAGAGCAGCGGAGAGTGTAATATAAGAGGCACAAAGAGAAACACTTTGAGGGACAGCAACCCTAACCCCTGGGCTAAGTCACTCCCCAAATCTGAAGCAAATACAATGTGTCTGTAAAGTCATGGTGCAGTTTTGACCAGTCACAGGAAAGCAACAAAATATAATAGAAATGTGAAATCTGCACTAAATACAGGGAAAACTCTCCCAATTTCATACCTATTCAGTGCAGTTTCATGTGGGCTCACACACAGATTTTTTAGGGCTTCTTAGGTAGCTATCCCGTATAGCCTCTATAGACTCATCATTGACTGATGGCCTACCAGAACAGGGTTTCTCAACCAAACTGCAGCTTTCTTTCAACTGCTTATCCCACAGAGTAATGTTATTCCTATGTGGTGGCGCTTCGTTATAAAGCTTTGTTATTCCTTTGGTCACGGATTCAAATTTAGTGAGCCACAGAACACACTGAACTTTCCTCTGTACCATCCACATCTTGACTAGCATGGCCATGAGCTGCTCCACTGTATATACGGTGCTACATTATCATCTGTGCATGCACATATGCTGCCACATCATCCTACAGAAACTGGAAGAGATTTTTGGTGCAGATTTCACATTTCTATCGTCTTTTGTTGCTTTCCTGTGACTGGTCAAAAGTGCACCATGACTTTACAGACACACTGTATTTTCCCCTGGAAACAGCAATACCAGCAAAGGGAAACAGGACACCAGCCAAACAAGCTCTCCTGCGGCACTCAGAGCTGAGTCAGTTAGAAGGAGGGAGCTTTTTGGACTACAGTATTTAGTGTTAGGGTTTGAGCTGCAGTGCCCCCACCTACACAGCTGAGGGCTCTCTGGAGGGCAGTGGTGGTGGGACGCAGAAGGTCGGTTCCTTTGGCAAGATCGGTAGCTGGCTGGCCACAACTGAGGCCTGGGCATGAGCTCAGTCTTGCCCGGCAGGGGTGTGTGTGTGTGTGCAAAAGTGGTCAGGCCCAGCTGTGGGCCAGCCTGCAATACAGCTTGCAGGGGAAGGGTAGGAGCCTAGAAAAGGGCGGAGACCTGCTGCTGAGCAAGGGGGCATGGGTGCACAGCCTCACCCAGCCTGCGGAACTGAGGCTTGTGACCCATTGTGCGAGCTGGCTCCTCCAGCGGGCGTGGGGTGAAAGCCCAGAAACAGGCAGAGCACCACAGCTGAGCAAAGGTGCTCACCCCTGCCTGTAGTGCCGAGGTTTGCAGCCCAGCCATGGCTCATAACCTCACCCATGGAAACAAAGAAAAGGCAGAGGCTGCTGAGGCTTGTAGACCCAGGAATGTGATCACAACCCCTCTTGTGGAGGAGAGGCAGAAACTGCAGCAACAGCCCCAGTGGGCTGGCACTGGCAATGCCCATACCCGAATGCCCTAGGCAGCAGTGGTAGAGGGGGTGGCAGGCCTGCTGACAGATCACACGTAGGGAACACAGAGGCCACACACATTGGACTCCAGAGGCCAAAATCTTCTTATACACAGAGAGTATGACAAGGCAAGAAATGCAACACAAATAAATCAAGAGAAATCCCCAGATAAGGACCTGAATGAGTCAGATATAACCAAATTACCAGATGCAGAGTTTAAAATAATGATTATTAGGATGATCAAAGATATTAGAACAACAATAAATGGTCATTACAAACACCTAAATAAAAAGATAGCAAATATAAAAAAGGGCATTGAAACAATAAAAATGAATCAATCAGAAATGACAAATACAATAACAGAAATGAAGAAAAAAAATGGAAGGAATTAAAAGCAGGATGGATGAAGCTGAGGATTTAATCAGCAAGTTAGAGGACAAGATAAATGAAGGCATGGAAGCAGAACAGAAAAAAGAAAAGAGACTCAAAAAGTCTGAGGAAACTCTAAGACAGCTCTGTGACAACATGAAGAGAAATAACATCTGCATCATAGGGGTTCCTAAAGACAAAGAGAAAGAACAAGGGATAGAGACTTTGTTCAAACATATCATAGCTGAAAACTTCCCTAAATTAATTCAGGAAAAAGACACACAAGTTCAAAAAGCACAGAGAACTCCATTGAAGAGAAACCCAAAAAAATCTACACCAAGACATCATAATTAAAATAATAAAGCTAAGTGATAAAGAGAAAATATTAAAAGCTGCTAGATAAAAAAAGACTATCACCTACAAAGGAGCCCCATAAGGAGCCCTGACTTCTCAACAGAAACACTTGAGGCCATTAGGAAATGGCAAAAAATATTCAAAGTAATACAGAACAAGAGCCTACAACCAAGACTACTTTATCCAGCAAGGCTATCATTTAAAATTGAAGGAGAAATAAAAAGCTTCCCAGACAAAAAAAAAGCCTCAAGGAATTTACTATAACCAAACCAATGCTGCAAGAAATGCTAATGGGTCTATTGTAAACAGATCAGAGGGGAAAAAGAATATAGTAAAAGAGGAATACAAGTTTAAAGAATAAAAAGGCAATAAATAATTACATATCAATAATAACCTTAAATGTAAATAGGTTAAATGATCTGATCAAAAGACATAGAGTAGTTGTGTGGATAAGAAAACAGGACCCATACATAGGCTGTCTACAACAGACACACCTTAAAACAAAAAATGCACATAAGCTGAAGGTAAAAGGATGGAAAAACTATTTCATGAAAATGAAAATTTAAAAAAAGCTGGGGTAGCAATACTTATATCAGACAAAATGGACTTAAAACCAAGGCTATAGTAAGCAATAAAGAAGGTAACTACATAATGATAAAGGGAGCAATCCAACCGGAAGATATAACCATTATGTATATCTACTCACCTAAAATAGCAGCACCTAAATATATAAAGCAGATTTTTATGGATATAATGGGCGAGATCAGTAGCAATACTATAATAGTAAGGGATTTCAATACCCCACTAACATCACTAGATAGATCCTCAAGAAATAAAATTAACAAAGAAACAGCAGACTAAAGGACACACTAGATCAACTGAATTTAATAGATATCTTCAGAATCTTTCACCCTAAAGCAGCAGAATATACATTCTTATCAAGTGTTCATGGTACATTCTCTAGGATAGACCATATGTTAGGGCACAAAAGTGATCTCAACAAATTTAAGAAGAATGAAATCATATCAAGCATCTTCTCAGATCACAATGGCATGAAACTGGAAATCAACCACAAGAGAAAAACTGAAGAATACTCAAACACATGGAAACTAAATAGCATGTTATTAAATAACAAATAGGTTAACAATGAGATAAAAGAAGAAATTAAAAAATTCCTAGAAATTGATGATAATGAGCATACATCAACAGAAAATTTATGGAATGCAGCAAAAGCAGTCCTGAGAGGGAAGTTCATAGCATTACTGGCATACCTTAAGAAGCTAGAAAAAGCTCAAGTAAACAATTTGACCCTGCATCTAAAAGAACAGCAAGTAAATCCCAGAGGTAGTAGAAGGAAGGAAATAATAAAGATCAGAGCAGAAATAATTGACATAGAGGCTAAAGAAACAATATAGAGGATCAATGAAACCGGGAGCTGGTTCTTTGAAAAAATAAACAATATTGATAAACCTTTAACTAGACTCACCAAGAAAAAAAGAGAGAAGACTCAAATAAATAAATTTAGAAATGAGAGTGGAGAAATAACAACAGACACAACAGAAATACAAAATATTGTAAGAAAATACTATAAAAAACTATATGCCAAAAATTTAGACAACCTAGATAAAATAGACTAATTCTTGAAACATATAATCTTCCAAAAATTAATCTGGAAGAATCAGAAAACCTAAACAGACTGATTACAACAAATGAGATCAAAACAGTTATCAAAAAACTTACAACAAAGAAAAGTCCTGGGCCTGATGGCTTCACAAGTGAATTCTACCAAATATTCTAAGAAGAACTAACTCTTATTCTTCTCAAGCTATTTCAAAAATTTCAAAAGAAAGGAAGACTTCCAAGCTCCTTTTATGAGGTGAGCATAATTCTGATTGCAAAAGCAGGCAAAGACAACACAAAGAAAGAAAATTATAGGCCAATATCCCTGAAAAATTTAGATGCTAAAATCCTCAACAAAATATTAGCAAACTGGATCCAGCAATATATGAAAAAAATCATACACCATGATCAATCGGGATTTATTCTGGGGAGGCAAGGCTGGTACAATATTTGCAAATCAAACAATTTGATTCATCACATAAACAAGAGTAAGGACAAAAATCACATGATAATTCCAATAGATGCAGAAAAGGCATTTGATAAAATCCAGCACCCATTCATGATCAAAACTCTCAGCAAAGTGGAAATACAGGAAACATACCTCAACATGATAAAGGACATCTATGACAAACCCACAGCCAACATCATACACAATAGGCAAAAATTAAAAGCAATCACATTAAGATCAGAAACAAGGCAGGGGTGCCCCCTTTCACCACTCTTATTCAACATAGTTCTGGAAGTCCTAGGCACAGCAATCACACAAGAAGAAGAAATAAAAGGCATCTAAATTAGAAAAGAATAAGGAAAACTATCATTATTTGCAGATGATATGATATTGTATATAGAAAACCCTAAAGTGTCAGTCAAAAAACTACTGGACCTGAAAAATGAATTCAGCAAGGTGGCAGGACATAAAATTAATATTCAGAAATCAGAGGCATTTTTATACACCAACAATGAACTGTCAGAAAGATAAATTAATGAAACAATCCCCTTCACTATTGCAACCAAAAAAATAATGTACTTAGGAGTAAGTTTAACCAAGGAGATTAATGACTTGTACTCGGATAATTATAAAACAGTGATAAAAGAAATCAAGGAATATACAAACAAGTGGAAGCATATACCGTGCTCATGGTTAGGAAGAATAAAGATCATTAAAATGTCTATATTACCCAAAGCAATTTATGAATTCAATGCAATACCAATTAAAATATCAATGCTATACTTCAAAGATATAGAACACATATTCCAAAAATTTATATGGAACCAAAAATTAACATAAATAACCTCAGCAATCTTGAAAAGGAAGAATAAAGTGGGAGGTATCACACTTTCTGTTATGAAGTTATACTACAAGGCCACTGTACTCAAAGCAGCCTGGTACTGGCATAAGAACAGGCACATAGATCAATGGAACAGAACAGAGAACCCAGAAATAAACCCACACCTTTATAGACAACTGATATTTGACAAAGGAGGTAAGACAATGGAGTAAAGACAGCCTCTTTAACAAATAGTGTTGGGAAAATTGGACATCTACCTGCAAAAAAAGTGAAACTAGATCACCGACTTACACCATTCACAAAAATAAACTCAAAATGGATAAATGACTTAAATGTAAGCTGTGAAACCATAAGCATCTTAGAAGAAAACATAGGCAGTAAGCTCTTCATCATCTCTCTTAGTAATATATTTGCCGATTTATCTCCACGGGCAAGTGAAATAAAAGACAGGATAAATAAATGGGACTATATCAAACTACTAAGCTTTTGCACAGCTAAAAATAATAAGAACAGAATAAAAAGACAAACTACACAATGGGAGAACATATTCAACAATACATCTGATAAGGGGTTATTAACCAAAATTTATAAAGAACTTGTAAAACTCAACACCAGGAAGACAAAGAATTCAAACAAAAAATGGGCAAAATAAGTGAATATACACTTCTTCAAAGAGGACCTAGAGATGGCCAATAGGCAGATGAAAAATGTTCAACATCACTAATCATTAGAGAAATGCAAATTAAAACCACAATGAGATATCACCTCACACCAGTCAGAATGGTGCTTATCAACAAAACAACACAGAATAAATGCTGGCGAGGATGTGGAGAAAAGGGAACCCTCCTGCACTGCTGGTGGGAGTGTCGACTGGTGCAGCCACTATGAAAAAAAGTATGGAGATTCCTCAAAAAATTAAAAATGGAACTGCCTTTTGACCCAGCTATCCCACTTTTAGGAATATACCCCAAGAACACCATAGCACTGTTCCAAAAGAAGAAATGCACCCCACGTTTATGGCAGCATTGTTCACAATAGCGAAGATCTGGAAGCAGTTCAAGTGTCCATCAGTGGACAAGTGGATTAAAAAGCTTTGATACATATATACTATGGAATACTACTCAGCCATAAGAAATGATGACATCGGATCATTTACAACATGGATGGACCTTGATAATATTATACTGAATGAAATAAATAAATCAGAAAAAACTAAGAACTATATGATTCCATACACAGGTGGGAGATAAAAACAAGACTCAGAGACATGGACAAGAAGAAGGTGGTGGTTACGGGGTGGGGGGAAGAGGCAGGAGGGAGGGGGGCACAAATAAAACCAGATAGAAGGTGACGGAAGACAATTTGACTTTGGGTGATGGGTATGCAACATAATCAAATTTCAAAATAACCTGGAAATGTTTTCTCTGAACATATGTACCCTGAATTATCAATGTCACCCCATTAAAATTAATAAGAAAAATAAAATAAAATAAAAAAATATAATGCTTAGATATTTTCAATTATATTCATAATGTGTTGTTTCTTAATTTTAATTGAAGGTACGTACATAAATGTTCATTATAGAACTATTCTTAATATGTATCTACATAATATGTTTTATTCAAAAATTAAATGCAGGTTTAGTTTTATACATACATATATAATAAGGTATTAGTCCATCATGTTTTATATATTAGTATATATTTTATATATTAAAATATTTCCAAAAATTTTTTTATTTTATATCTCACAAAAACTTTTTTTTATGTGTAGGTATTCATATCTATTTTTTGTTTTAATTTCTTCAATTATTTTATATTTACACTATTTCTATCCTGATATAAAATAAACATTTGGTTATAAGTGCTTCTTTATCTTTTTATTTTCCCCAAATATGTAACTACTTAATCCCATGAAACTAATTTTGGTAAGTGCTATTAAATTAGGTTTACATTTCCTTTTCAGTAAACCAACTTTCCTAACTCTAGGTCTTAAACAACCACCTTTTCCCCATTAATGATTAACACCTACTTTACATGTTTTTAAATCCTAATATAAATTTTATTACATTCAGTTTTGTGATTTACACCAGTCTTAAGGTTTGGGAATTAATTTTGTTAATGGTACAGGCTGAAACATAAATTCTTTATCAGTCTGGAACCTATGGTGGATGGGGAAAATAACTCAGAATTCTGGGAAATAATGAGAATTAAGGGAATTTAATTCCTAGGACTAAGATCTTGGGATCCTGTTTTCTTTCCTGCTAGACGCCTCCTTGAATTGGAAGATGTGGAGAAATAGGGCCCAACTCTTGCCTCAGGGATTGGATGGAAATTAGATCAGTTTGTCACTTAAGCAAAGTTTTTTCTAGTTCCTTTGTACATGTGGGTCAAATGAAGTATGAATGCTTCCTGTTACCAGACATGAATCACATGGAGAGAACAACTGGTATTACATCATTTTGTCCCTGTCTAAGAGAAAATTCTCGAACCAGGGCTGCCTTTGGAGTGATCAGCCCTCGGTGAGGCAGCATCATGTCATAGAATATGGGAGACACTGAAATGCCCATGAAAGGAGCCATCAGAAACTCAGTTCTGCCACTTAGCTTCATCCAATTTCAGTAGAAAAGTGCTCCCACATGTGAGACTATGCTCCTTTCCCCTAATCTTCAAGCCGGATCAGAAAATATGATACATTTAGGAAACTGGAAGAGAGACAAATACCAGGCAGGAAACAAGGTACAAGGACAAGCTCTTTTTGCCATGAACAGCCAGCCCACTCAACTGACAGATATGTCATTCATCAAGTTTGCCATTGTGCCTGTTTCTCAGTCTGCATATTCTAAGGTTTGAACTGAGGCCAGGACTGTGATTTTAAATGACAAATTACTTTCTATTACTCGGGAAGAGCCGTAAAGTCACTAGGTTATTTCATGTCTTCATCTAGGAATTAGAAGGCCATCCTATTGAGTAAAATGTTAAGAACAGTAGCATATAATAAAAAGTTATATTTTCATTATATTCTACAAGCTAGGCTTGCTTTACATGAGGGATACAGATATTATCTGCCTGAAGAATGCTTGGGTGGCTAGATAGGTCTTCACAGAAGGATGAGATTGGAAGTGAGCCTTCAAGGACGGATAGAATTGCAAAATGTCCAGATAATGGAGAGGAAATCAAAGCCAACCTCATATAGAGGAAAGAGCAAGTACTGGGGCTAATAATAGTAGTAGTGCCAGTAGTAGCAGTAACAGTACATATAAAATAATAGTAGAATATAGCCTTTATTAAAAGACTTAAAATATTCTGGATACTGCGCTATGGATAATAAATGCTACTGCTTCCCACATAAAAGTCATCAGGATGTACAAGTCTCAGTTCTATCTAGGGAAGGGTGAGTTGTTCAGTGTGTCAGGGACATGGGTTTCACAGGGCAGTACAAATGGTGAACCTTAGAAATTAAGTTGGGAACATTTTCTGCCGGATCTTAAATGTAGTACTTAATAAGCATATGCATTGCTCAGCAGAGAGCCACTGTTTTTCAGAAGTGGAGTGACAAGTTCATAAATGTGACATAGGGAGTGTATTTGGGGAAAAAGTGTAGAGGGTTTATCAGAGCTGGAAAGGGAAGAAATAGGCAAAGTTTTCAGGGATCTTAGCGCAAGAGCAATATTTACACCCAAAAGTGCCTGGGACTAAACTGATTGCAGAAGTAGTGGGTAGGAAATGTGTATTTTAAAATATTTTCCTTTTCTGTTTTATTTATATATTCACTTTTTCTTCTCTCTCTCTCTCTCTCTCTCATGTGTGTGTGTAAGAGGAAGGATTTTTTGGAGGGTAGGTAAGCAGTAGCAGGATGGGTGCACAGAGGGAGAGGAACATGGAGGACCCGGTTGGAGCCTTCAAGGTGACCAGAAACCCCAGAATTCTGAAGCAATATTTAGAAAAAGAAATTAGAGCCTTGTACAGCAATGCTTGGCCCAGATGACACAGGACAAAGCGGAGCTGAGGGCATTTGTTTCTCTCACAGGCTCACCCCCATTCACCTCAATTCAGGCCAGAATGCTCCCTCTGCCTCTGAGGTTCCAAGGCCTGCAGGGGACACCGTAGAAGAGAACAGAGGCAACCCAAGAAGAAAAAGTCCTTTCGGAACAAACTTCTGAACAAACTCCTTGTTTATTGTCTTATATCAATCAGAGAGCACCCTCTAAGAAGACAGGATGAGAAGTGGCTTAAGGGCTTTGACCTGAGGGTTTGAGGAGAGCCACAAAGATAGGATCCACACCAGCCAGTGGATGGGAATTTGGGGGAGAACTGGCATTTCTGGAGTCCAGAGAGGATATTGTTCTCACAAGTTCAGAGTCTCTTCTGGGTCCACTCAGACTCTGAGGTAAGTCTCTGAGAGGGGAGATGACATCCTTGACAGTTTGCTTTCCTAAGTCAGTTCTGCTTGGCTGAGGGTCCACTTCAACAGCAGCCTCCAGAGGACTGACCACTGCCCCCTCCGCAGCAGCTGGAGCCCCCTCCGCAGCAGCCTCCAGAGGACTGACCACTGCTCCCTCCGCAGCAGCTGGAGCCCCCTCCGCAGCAGCTGGAGCTCCCCGAGGGCTGGAGGCAGCACTCAGAGCTTCGGTGTCTGAGGCGGAGAGACCTGCGGTGCCTGTGGTGGCTCAGGCAGCAGCCACCACCCCCAGAGCTGTGGCCACAGCAGCCACCACCCCCAGAGCTATGGCCACAGCAGCCCCCAGAGCTGACACTGCAGCAGGAAGAGACTGGCGGGCACTTGGGGGGACACTTAGGAGGGCATTTTGGGGTGGGGCACTTGGGTGTGCACTTGGGCGGGCACTTGGGAGGGGGCTGGCACTGCTGCTGGTTCTGCTGGCAGGACATCTTGAGGAGCGGGTAGACGGGCGTTCAGGAGCTGAGGGAGAGTCAGACAGAGAGTCAGCCCTACACACAGGCCATCCCTGTCCCTGACTTTTTGGCATCATTTCTACTATATGTATTTAAATACCTTGTTTAGGATCAGTCTGAGAAAACAAATCCCTTTCACTGTTATCATTTCTAATACTGTACCTGGCAGTGTCTCCTCTGTACCACAGCTTACCCCTTTAAAGTAGGAAGGTATCATCATTTGTTTTACCAGTTGGAAAACTGAGACCAAATGATGCTAAGAAAATGAAGAACAAAGTTCTTCCCTTATGCCATCCAAATGCTGAAACCGTTCGACAGAGACTAATTTAGAACTGCAATATTTCCTTCATGGATAAACATGTCTTGTGAAAATAACACTCTAAATAGTTTTATATTTTAGACTCTGGTAACATCAGCTTAGAAACAAACCTTGGCCATTTCCTGGCTGGCTCATTTTATTCAACAGGAAGTGAGTAGTTTTCTTGACTCATAGACTGATTCTCTGATCTTTTCAGAAATACCACCTCTTAACCAATATCTTAGCCTAGTGATTATTCAACTTCCTGTGTTTTTTTCAACTCCAGAGTTTTAAAATGCGATCCCAGGCCCTGTCTTATACCCATGTGTGCAGCAATCCCTTAAATGCTTCTGATCTACTCCTCATTTGAGAATCGCTATCCCCAAATTGTACCTTCAGGGGATACAGTGGTATCTTAAAGGTAAACTTCTTTCTGAAACCTCTCTGGGACATCAGAGCAGTCAGAGGTCTCCTTCCCTCATCCTGAGAGTCCTGCACAGGTACAAACAGGCTCCTTCAAGCACACAAAGCTTTTGCTAGAACATTGTGCTCTTATAGTCTTCCTGCCTGTTCCTGGCTCCCTTCTTCTGGACCTGCTCTCTTTCTAATACTATAAACTCCAACCCCCACTCTCCCAGGCTTTCCCCTCACCCTCCTGCTCTGGTCTGAGTGTCCCTCTGTGGAAAGCCTGTTTCTTCCCCAGTGGACACTTACCAGGTACACAAGCAGCACAGGGTCTGTAACCACCTCAGGAGGGAGTGATGGAGGTGCTGTGTCCCCAAGGCCCTTTTATCTTGGCCTTGGGCTCCACTCCAGTGGGTGAGACAGAGCGTGAGCATGAGAAGACTGCCTCCTGTCACCCCCACTGTCCTGTGACAGAGATGACTGGCAGTTCCTCCCTGCCTCCCTCCATGGGACTCAGTCCATCCCCACCATCAATGCCTCATCCTCCTGACAGCCATTTCGCCATCACACCTCCTTCTTGGAGTTTGGCCTTTTAAATCTTCATGTTCTATAGCCCTGATGGTCTGCTTTGAGCTAAGACTCACAGAGACTTTTCTTTATTTAAGTAGGATTTAATTTTATAAAAATGTCTTCCTGATTCAAGTGACAGAGAGTAGTTCTAAGAACAAAGTAAAATATCCTGTTTCCTACCATCCAAAAGTAAGTATTAAACATGCTCATCTGTATCCTTCTATTTGCCCTTAAAATGGTATCTTGACATTTTCACATTTTTACCATATATATACCATTTTTATCATATATATATACACATACACATATGTGTACAAATGTGCATTATATATACTGTAGAAACAAATATGTAATTTATAGAAACATGAAATGATATGAATATGAGAGTGAATTATATATATACATATATATGTATATTATGCATATACATATACTTACTAGCCTCATTTCTCTCATTCAGTTTCCTGAAATACAAAAGAAATGATAAAAATTACTCTCAACAGTGCTGTGAGGGTCAACAGAATCATGGACAGACAATGTCTGGAAAAGGTCCTGTAATATGGTGGCCCTTCATGTGTGAACTCTCCATCTATAATAAAAAGAGGATACATTTTTTTAAAATTCACAGCCATTTTTCAGGAGAGATGCATCTGATCTATAAATAGCCTTTTTTCTCAATTGAGTTCTTTCATATAACAATTTTTATATAACAATATCCCTGTATATGAACTAGAGAGAGAATCGGCATTGCTTGGCACAGTAGAATGAGATTTGTTTCCCAAGGCTCTGACACAGGGGAAGACGGGGAGCCCATAAATGTGGAAACAGAAAGAAGAGACAGTGTAAGGGCCACGCCTGGGGCACATGTCAGGGAGGACCCTGTGGAAATGATCCTGCCGCTCAGGCCCCAAGTAGAGGAGACAGGAAGACCATTCAGAACATGAGGGTTTGAGATTCAGCAGGAATCTCGAGTGTTACTGCTCTGTTCCTACATAGACACCAGGGATACTGAAGATGTTTTTTTGTATTTGAACATTTTTAGAAGATTAAGATAAAGACTAAAGTTAATTTGCTATGTGGCTGGTACTTTTTCCAAGCTTGGAGGGCAATATTATAAAAAACCTAACCCAATTAATTAGATAAGCAATTTTTAACTGGTGTGCCACGAGAATTTTTAAAACATGCAATACTTGACTATTTGGTCAGGGGCATAGATCTCTTTTTCCTTAGATTGTCAAATTTAAAAAAGTGACAATAGCCAACACAAAAATAGCCATCTGGTGTGAATGAATCAAATTATATCTGTTTTTTTGTCAGATCAGAAAAAAAAAATTTTTTTTTGGTGTGCTGCAGAATTTTGGTAATTAGTTTATGTGTGTCCTGAGATGGAGAAGATTGAAAATCACTGACTTAGATGAAGGCATCTCAGACCTATGGGTAATTACAAGAAAAAAATCTTCCCTCCAGAATAATTTTCTAAAGTCTGGAATAAGATATGTGGGTTAGACTGATTATATTTGAAAGATTATACATATGTATAAATGCATGTAAACATAGAGATATAGAGATATAAATATGGACACAGATATATAGACACAGAATCTATTTTTCTATTGTTCTCAGCATCAGATATCTTAAGGTGTGTGGCCTTCCCCAAAGTTCCACTGCCTCCCATCTGTGTATTTTCTCTTTGATTCTAATCTTCACTGGGATCCAAAAGTTTAATTTCTCTATCATTCTCTACTCCAGAAATGATTAGCCCTGACCTTTAAGGAAGCCCCATACAAGGCTTTGCAGTGTGTTCAGGGTAAGGACATTCAAAGCTGTGTGCAATGTGACCCAGAACAATTTCTGTTTTGCTTTCCAAGAAGAACTGGTATTTTGATGCTACTGTAAACCTGTCTCTTCCTACCCTACTCCTATGCTTTATTCCATGATATTATCTTTGTGAGACAATGTGGTTCAAGTCCTACTTGCTCCATTATCCTTTTTGTGACGTATCTTACAAATGAGGTTTTAAGAAATCTTTTAAAAGGACAATTGTGCCCTGTTTTTATTCCCCATCAGCATCTAGTACGAGGTTGTTCACAAATGGTGGTTTTAAAAACCCTTTCACTACATTAGCAATGACTTTATAGTTTACAAATAGCCATTGCTTCTGACTTAGGTTATCTTTCTATGGGAACCACACTCTGAGACACAGGGAGGCGTGGTGGCAACATCACTTTGTAGAGATAGATCTGCCACTGTCTCATCAGGCATGGCATTTGCTCAGGTTGTTCCAATGGGCTTAGTTATGGGGGTGTGGCCAGGATAGCCATGCCTTGGCTCACACAGGAGCCCAGCTTCTGATTCCTAAAATAATGGGGTGAAGAGGTCATCTGGGCCACGCCTCTGCCTCAAGAGAGGGCAGCAACCAAACAATCGATCTATCGTTATAACCATAGCATTTGAACTGAGGTCTTTCATACATTTTCATTTAGAATGGACGTTTGACTGGCCCTTTGGCCTTGGACATTAGTTATCAATGGTTCTGAAACAGTTTAAAAAACATTTTGACTAGCAAAGGCTTTCTAAGGTGACACATTTATCTAAGAGGTCTGTCTTTACCTCTTCATTCTCTCATCTCAGGAGCCTGGGGGTGGGCACTGCTGAGAGTTTATGGGAAATAATTCAGACTGAATTAATTTTTCTCTGTTTTTCCACTCTCCTTCCTTCTGAACTATAAACTAACACTTTTACAAATTTTAGAGTTTTTCCTTCCTGAAAACCTTTCTTTTAATAATAAAATATAAAAAAATGTCCTAAATAAATAGAAAATATAAATAACTGTTGCTTAATTATTAAACAGTGGAAGGTATTTTTTATATAAATAAATTTTTATTTTAATAGGGTGACATCAATAAATCAGGGTACATATATTCAAAGAAAACATTTCCAGGTTATCTTGTCATTTAGTTCTGTTGCATACCCATCACCCAAAGGGAGATTGTCCTCCGTCACCCTCTATCCAGTTTTCTTTGTACCCCTCCCTCTCCCCCTCCCCTCTCCCTCCTTCCCTCCCCCTACCCCCCGTAACCACCCCACTCCTGTCCATGTCAGTGGAAGGTATTTTAAGAATGGCATAAATCCTATAGTATATAAAGAAAGGGATTGATAAATTAAATTACATAATAGTTAAATTTTATATAATATAAAGTATCACATATAAGGCCAAAAGACAAATCAACTGGGGAAAAAACAAACACACATGCCTAGTAAAAAATGACTATTTCTAAGATGTAAATCTATCTTACAAATCCAAAAATAAATAAACATACAAAAGCATAATGGTCAAAGGTTACAGATCTCTCTCTCTGTCTCTCTCTCTCTCTCTCTCTCTCTCTTTCTCTCACAAACACACACACACACACACACATTGTATTAGTCAGACATCTTCAGAGAAACAGAACTAATAAAATGTATACCAATATAGGCAGAGGTTTATTTTAGGAAATTGTCTCACACAATTGTTGGAGGGTGCAAGTCTGAGATCTACATAGCAAGCTGGCAGGCTGAAGACTCAGGGGAGAGTTGATGTTACAGCCTGTAGTCTCAAGGTCGTCTGGACGTAGAATTTCTTCTTTAGGGAACCTAGGCTTCACTTAACATTTTTAATGGATTAAATGGGGTTCACCCACATTTGGAGGGCATTTGGCTTTGCTCAGTCTACTGACTTAAATGTTAATCATATATAAAAACATACCCTAGCCAAGTTAATACATAAAATTAACCATTATAATTCACCTCTTGTCAACTTGGCACCCATACACCTTTAATCTATAATCTCCAAATAAAAACTGAGACAAGGTCACACTTCCAGCCAACATGATAAAATTATCCTGAGTAAAACTGAAAATACACTAGCCTTTTCCTCAGAAGAGGGTGCAAATCCCTTGAGTAATGCTTCTCTTATTATCAATATTCTGTAACTTAAATACTGTAATATAAAATTGAGCAATACATCAGTCAATACAGCTTATGTTATATAATAAGAGAATAAGAGTGGGGAAAAACCCAAAGATACTTGAGATATAAATACACACAGATTTATAACAATACAAGAAGGAGATACTCATATTAATTACAGTCCTGGTTGTGGTTCTTTTAACCTGGTGGGGTGACTCAATATTCATTCCTGAAGGTTCTGGACTATTAGTATTGAATCTGAGTTGTAGTTTTTCATTGGTTTTAATCACAGGATGTGATGATACTAAGGGACACACTAAGGGATCTCCTATATTCCACACATATTTTTCTTTACATACATTGTAAAATAGCAATACAATTTTTCCTTAGTCATCAAGATCAATTACTGTATCAAGCACAGTAACTTCCTTTTTGGCTTGTTGATTCAGGCAAAGTGGCCTCTTGAGGAGACCAAAGTGACCTGGTGTCAGTCTTAACTTCCAGTTCAATGGAATCATGTCTCCTGGTAGAAGCATTCCTCCCTTTGGCACTAAGACCTTTAGACTAGCAGAACTTAAGGTCAAAGGGATAAAAGCCAAATATTTTGCTAGCAGATCACTAAGGGTAATAGTGAGTGATGTCTCTCCCATTCCACCTTTTGGTTCCTGAACCTGTGTATTCTGGCTATAAAAGAAACAGAACCATATATTGAATGCTGCTGTAGAGTATATACAGCCTTCTGAAGAGCTTTTCCTCAGCCTTGCAAGGTTATTACCACCTAGCTGATGCTGTAACTAGATCTTTTAAAGACCATTCCACTGTATTATCAAGCCAGCTGCTTGAAGATGTTGGGGAACTTGGTAAGAAAGTGAATTTCATGACCATGATCCATTACCATACTTTATTTACTTTTTAGTAAGTGTCCTTCAGAGGAATATCTATCTATTATCTATCTATCTATCTATCTATCTATCTATCTATCTATCTATCTATCTATCTATCTATCTATCATCTATCTATCATCTATCTATCTATCTATCTATCTATCATCTATCTATCTATCTATCATCTATCTATCATCTATCTATCTATCTATCATCTATCTATCATCTATCTATCTATCTATCTATCTATCTATCTACCTATCATCTATCTATCTATCTATCTTTCTATCTATCTATCTATCTACCATCTATCTATTAT
The DNA here is from genome assembly GCF_036850995.1 of Saccopteryx leptura. Lineage (NCBI taxonomy): Eukaryota > Metazoa > Chordata > Mammalia > Chiroptera > Emballonuridae > Saccopteryx > Saccopteryx leptura. The sequence goes on from NC_089504.1 coordinate 289,718,275, forward strand.
CTATCTATCTGTCACTTGTCTATCATCTGTAAGGAATTGGCTCATAAAATTAAGAAGCCTGAGAAGTTCCAGGTTCTTCTATTTGTAAGTTGGAGACTCAAGAAATCTGGTGGTATAATTTAGTCCAAACCTGAAGGCTTAATAATCAAGGAATTAGTGGTGTAGATTCTAGTTTATGTCTGAAGGCCTGAGAACCAGGAGAACCAGGCACAAGAGAAGATCAGTGTTCTGACTCAAGCAATCATATAAGAAGTAAAAAGGACCAAATTTCTCCTTCCTCTGCCTTTTGTTCTCTTCAGGTCCTCAAAAGATTAGATAATGTTCACCCACATTGGGAAGAGTAACCTATTTTCCTGAGTCCACCAGTTCAAAAATTAATCTCATCTGGAAACACCCTTGCAGACATACTGAGAAATGTTTTCTCTGGGTCAGTAAAGTTGACAGAGAATTAACCATCACGGAAACAATGCTGTGAGGAATACCATAATAGGATGGACAAGGCATCTGTAAGTCCATAGATGAGAGCTTTAGAAGAAGCATGGCTTGAAGAGAAAGCAAATACATGTGAAAAGTCTCTATCCCAGTGAAAACAAAACACTGCCCCTTCCATGATGGACATGGTCTCTAATATAATCAATCTGACACCAGGTAGTTAGCTGATCATCTCGGGTAATTGTGCTATATTGAAAACTGAGTATTGGTCTTTACTCCTGGCATATTGGACTCTCAGCTTTTGCTGTAGACAGATCCACCTTGGTGAGTGAACTCAATGTTGCTGAACTTATGCATAACCTCCATCCTAGTCACCATGGCCACTTTGACCATGAACTCATTAGGCAATGACAAGAGTGATTGGTAAAAGAGGCTGTCTGGTACCCATAGAATAGGTCATCCTATTGATTATTGGATGAAGTCATCATCCATTTGATTATTAAAATTTTCTACTGAGGTCATTGTTTAGTGAACAGTCACATGAGATACAATTTTCTTTACCATTTTTGTTCATTTGAGAGGTCTGTCTACATATCATTTCCTCATATTTCCTTGCCACCAATCTTCTAATCATTGTTCCTTCTAAGTTCATGGCCATCCAGCCAAACCACTGGCCACAGCCCATGAATCAGCATATAATTGCATGTCTGGCCATTTCTCCTTCCAAGCAAAACAAAGGTACACTGCTTAATGTTTTTCCCACTGTGAGAATTTCCTTTCACCATTGTCCTTCAATGATGTCCCAGAAAGTGGCTATAGTGCTACAGCTGTCAACTTTCAAATGGTGTCTGCATATCGTGCACAACCATCTGTAGACCAGGCTGGTGTTTTCTCTTCTTTTTTCAGCTGATTCTAGGGAATTTCCTTGAGGATGTAGGTGCAGGCTGGGAGAGACAAGGTACTGTAGCAGGAGGTACCATGGACATTTGGACCACTTCTTCATGAACCTACTATGTCTTCAGGACTTGCTCAAGCCTGATCTCATATGTACCACTTCCATTTGACAATAGAGTGTTGCTATGTACACTTAACTTCGTGGCTTGGTGGGTCAGACGATACCCAGCTCATGAAGAGTAGAAGCTCAGTTTGTAAGGTAACTCTTATCCATGTTTATGTTTAGTTTCTACCATTAGAAAGCAAAAGCTGTTTCTCAAGATAAAAGTAGTTATCCACAGAGGATTGAAGGACTTTGCTCTAAAATTCTAAAAATATACACCATGATTCATTTATAGGGGCCTTCCAAATTCTCTAAATAGCATCTTTGTCTGCCCCTGACACTTCAAGTATCACTGGACCTACTGGATCAGATGCCCAAGTGACAGAGCAGCTTGCACACAACCTGGATATGTTGCAAGAAACTGTTCCTATTCTGAACCCCATTCAAAACTAGAATGGGGCTATTTTTGGCTCCCTGGGTAAATGGGCCAGAATAACACACCCAGGTGAAGATTATGTTACCTCCAAAATCCAAAGAGGCCCACTTGGTGTTGTGCTTAATTTTTGCTTGTTGGAGGGGCCAGATCAATGATAGGATGCAGTCAGTTCACATCTGTTTGGCAGTACCAATATCTAATTTTTTGTTGAGTTTGGCGAATCAGTTGTTAAAATGGCACTTGTAATCAGAGTTCTCTCTAAGGTGGGCACCTGGGCAGCGCCCAATGTAGAAATCACAAACTTACAATTCTTACTCTTTTTTAATATTCATCTGCACAACAGCATATTCTAAGTGCCCATAGTAATGTTCATTCCATCCATAGGTGAAAAAAATTTGATAGAACCATGCTTGTAATATTCATTTTTTCATTTCATGAAACTCATTATACTATTGATGAAGTATTACATTTTAATTCTGTCATGTTTGTTGCTTCAGTAAACAAATATCTAAAGTAAACAGAAAAAGTGCCGAACAACCAGGGAGTGACAAGCTGTCATTGGGAATAACTTAAATAACAGTTTTATTGTTTTTTGTCAGGTATTATTTAATATTTTTTATTAATATTTTAAAACTTTTTATAACATAATGTAGTTTTGAGTACCTCTTTTATTGCTTTAAAGCAGGGGTCTCAAACTCGCGGCCCGCCGAACAATTTTGTGCGGCCCGCAGACTAATCCACGAAGTTCAAAATATTTTGGATAAAATTAAGTATATATGTATATATATATACCTTTTGGTATATATGTATATATATTTTTTTTTAATAATATATATATGTTTTTTACTTAAAATGGTCATTAGGACAGAGAACCGGTGGTTAAATTATTTGAATCCCACCACTGGGCCAAATGTAACAACTTTTTCATATTAAAAGGGCTATCTTGATATGCTCCACACGACAGGACTGCCAGCAATATCACTGAGGTAGAAGGCTCCTGATTTTTTCAGTTATTTACCACTCTCTGACGTACAAATGTCTTACCAATAAATTTAGTGTAGTTGCTACTTCTTGCTATGTCCAATCAGCATATTATCATTGAGAGGTCTTGTGGAAAGGAAAGACAATCAAGATGTCTGAGAACTAAATTACGACTTAGCTGGAAGGCGATAGACTCCTGAGGAAGGACAGTGGACCTGTATTGCTGGACTTGCCAGCTGAAAACAGACTCTGCTTCTGGAGGTTTTTACTAAGAGGTGTGGAGAAAAAACACATTTGCCAGGTAATTAGTTTCATACCAGTTACCAGGGGATGTGTTAACTAGCTCAAGCAATGAAACCACATCTTGTCCAGCACCTGCAGCTGCAGGTGGACTCACCACCTGGTCCAGCTTATAAGAACTTGCTATCATTCTTCAAGATCCATTTGTTTTCTGCACAGGCCAAATAGGTGAGTAGAAAAGGGAATCATCATCTTTGCATCCTTCAAGTCCTTCATAGTAACACTCCTGAAATGTGGTTATGATTTTGTTTTATTGTTTCTAGGCTGATGCGGTACTAATGGCTTCCATTTGATCTCTTGCACCATCGTAGTTCGCCTTTCACAGGTCAGAGAAACAGTGTGAGGATTTTTCTAGTTGCTAAGTATGTCTGTTAGAATTTTGCATTCCAGACCTGGGGAAATAACCACAGGGTGGGGTGACATCTAGGGGTCCACTGTGAGATGGACCTGAGCTTCATTGAGTGCCTGACCTCCATAAGTCCCTATCTGACCAAACTGGGACCAAAGTGAACCAAAATTATGTGTTGAGTCTTCTGAAATCAGTGTCAGTTCAGACCCTGTTATCCCCAAATGTCTGATTATTTCCTTTACCCCAGTACACTATCACCCTGGTGAAACCTGCAGATCCCTTTGGAGAAGGTTTGGAGGGAAGAATTAACAGTGTAACTTTTGGCAGTGTATCAGTGTCCTTTCTCAAGGGGACCTGGCCTCCCCTTCACTCAAGGAATTCTGGGTCTGTAAACTGACTCAAGTCTGGCACTTGAATGAAGGACTGCAATCCTCTATTTTTATGATTGTTTTGTTCACTTGACTTAGAACTTTTCCACTTATACATATCAAGTAAGAACTTAGTAGATTTGCCATTTATTTTACTCCTAGAGACACCATGATCAACTAGCCAGAACCATACCTCTCTCTGCTTCAGAATATCCTAATTAGTGCTTTGACTTGGCTGTCCATTGCAGTAACCACACCCACTTTGCCTTTGATGAGTCAGTATTATCACTTGTCCCTACCACCCTGGGATCAGTTATCCCTATTGCATTAGATTTCCCAATTCTGGGACAGCAGGTCTCATTATAATTTCTGATCTGCAGAGAAGAATAATCACAGAGCTTTTCAAGGATGTTGGGGCTCCTCTCACAAATATATTGATATATTTCATGGTCGTGATGAAAGGTGAGTCCTCTAGACCCTTCCAAGTGTAGATGAGCAAATCTTAAATGATATCTCCACTCAAACATTCAATAATCCTAAGCCTTTGGGTCTTTTCCTCTAGTACACCAAGGTAGTTCTGACATTTCATCTTCATTTAGTCACCTTTTATACATGTTTCAGCCAAGAAATCAAACTGTTAGAGCTCTGACTGAACATCAAACTACAACATTAAGTTTGGAATGTCTGCTTAGTGGACCTACTCAATAAGCTTAGTCTGATACAATTGTATGTCTCTTCCACAATTATACCACACACTTAGTATTCATTCCACATGTGTTCCTTGGGTTTCTATCTGCATAAATTGGTGAAAAGTTATGCAGTTCTTTTACAGTGTAACACATCTGTTCATGGAGTACACTTTACACTTCACCTTTTGGAACATACTGAGACTTGACTGCAGTTATATGTCTAGAAGCAAGGAGAGATGGTAGGGTGGGTCCTGAAGAGAACCAGCTGTGTCACATAAGGCAAATACTTCAGGAAAAGTCATTACAGCAGGGGTCGAGAACCTATGGCTCGTGAGCCAGATGTTGCTCTTTTGATGGCTGCATCTGGCTCACAGACAAATCTCTAATTAAAAAAATAATAACATTAAAAATATAAAACATTCTCATGTATTACAATCCATTCATTTCCTACCGCTCATGTTCATGGTTGTGGGAGGCTAGAGCCAATCACAGCTGTCCTCCGGGACAACACCAAATTTTTATTGGATAATGCATAATGTACACGTGTCGTTGTATGGCTCTCATGGAATTACATTTTAAAATATGTGGTGTTCATGGCTCTCTCAGCCAAAAAGCTTCCCAACCCCTGCATTACAGTTTCCTCAGGCAATGTAGGGTTAACCTCCTCAGAGAGGGGTGTAAAGGCTACTTCTACTGGCAAAAAAAAAAAAAAAAAAAAAAGACTTGGCAGAATTTAGAATTTCAGCATCCCAGCTTTATCAGGATCTTCCCAAAATTCCCTACAGTAATATTCAGGATCTCAGGAATAAGACAATTAGACATTATGTGAGAGATGATATCAGGTTCTAAAAACAGCACAACCTCTGGGTCTGTGCGCACATGCATGACTGAATCTAGGCAAGAAGAAACATCAGACAAAATAAATTGAGGGACTTATGCAAAAACAAAGGACTCTTAGAAAATGTCTAGGTTATGCAAGACAAAGAATGCCTGAGGACTGTCACAGATAGGAGGAGACTAATAAACCATGGCAACTAATTGCAGTGTTGCATCCTGTGTTGGATTCTGAACCAATGACAATGTGTTTTGCTATAAAGAACGTTAGTGGCACAAGTGGCAAATTTGAACAAAGGCTATAGATACTGAGGCCTCAGGGAAGCAGGGTTGAGCACAGAGCATGAGAAAGATAATAAAAATCAGGCAAAGGCAAGAGCAAATGCAGATCTTAGTTTTATTGCTTCACATCAAGCTGGCATGTGCCCACAGGTAAACTGTGGAGCGGTACAGCTGCCCTAGGGTTCCCAGGGCAGTCCTGTGCATAGCACATGGGGCAGGGGTTTAGAAAATGGGTTTGGGAGAGATGTTTGGGCTCCTGGACACCAAGGCACAGGGATCCTCTGCACCAGCTCTGCGATCCGCACCCAGGCCTCTCAGCAGTAGGGCAGGCCCAGCAGGAGGAGCTGGATGAGGAGGAAGTAGGTGGCCAGTTGCTGCTCCTGAGTCAGCTCTGCTTGGCTGAGGGTCCACTTCAGCAGCAGCCTCCAGAGGACTGACCACTGCCCCCTCCGCAGCAGCTGGAGCCCCCTCCACAGCAGCCTCCAGAGGACTGACCACTGCCCCCTCCACAGCAGCTGGAGCTCCCTCCACAGCAGCTGGAGCCCCCCGAGGGCTGGGGGCAGCACTCAGAGCTTCGGTGTCTGAGGTGGAAAGACCTGCGGTGCCTGTGGTGGCTCAGGCAGCAGCCACCACCCCCAGAGCTGTGGCCACAGCAGCCACCACCCCCGGAGCTATGGCCACAGCAGCCCCCAGAGCTGACACTGCAGCAGGAAGAGGCTGGCGGGCACTTGGGGGGACACTTAGGGGGACATTTTTGGGTGGGGCACTTGGGAGAGCACTTGGGTGGGCACTTGGGCGGGGGCTGGCACTGCTGCTGGTTCTGCTGGCAGGACATCTTGGTGAGCAGGCGTTCAGGAGCTGAGGAAGAGTCAGATAGCAAGTCAGCATCATGCACAGGCCACCCATGTTCCTTCCTATAACTTCTTGTTCTTTCAGCATCACTTCTAGCCTTTTCATTTTGAACTATTTAAATGGTGTCTTTGATAATTAAACACTGAAAGTTTTGTTACTTCTAATAGGCAAACACTCTCCCAGTTCCTTTTTTGAGTTTCCCAATTTCTATTTAAGATAGGCAGGGATTAATATATTTTTTACAAAGATGGAAAGTGAAGCAAAAAACAGTAAGAAATAACCTGCTACAATTAAATACTTAGTAAGCAAAGAAGATAGTTTTTCTATTGTTTCAACCAGAACCCTGAAAGGCTGCAGTTTAGAAACTGGTTCAGAATATAAATATTCTCTTGAGGAAAGGAAGTTAATGATTGTACCTTCCTACAGAGTTTTGTTCTGTACAGACAGGCATGCAGATTATAAATGGTCTGTGAGGCAGCTAGTTGGTTATTAATGAAAAAGCTGAAGAGCAGTATTTCTGTGTGGACACCCTAGCTTTGACCTCGGCACCCTGGCTCCAGTCTCATGCCCTGCCTTTTTCAGCCTTAGCCAAGTATCTTGGCACAATGATTTTCATCTTATTATACCGGACTCTCCTCCCCCACTTTTACTGAATTTATTAGGATGACACTGGTTAACAAAATTATACAGGTTTCAGGTGCGCAATTCTACCACACATCATGTGTGCATTGTATTGTGTTTATCACTCCAAGTCAAGTCTCTGTCCATCACCATTTATCCCCCTTATAATCTTCTACAACCCCCCAAACCTCCCCTCCCCCTGACAATCACCATACTGTTGTCCATACTTGTGCATTTTTTTCTCTCTTTTTTTCTTTTTTGGTCAATCTCTCTATCTACCCCCATCCCAGCCCCCAACCGCAACACCCTGCTCTCTATGTATGACTATGTCTCTATTTAGCTTGTTAGTTCATTGTGTTAATTAGATTCCACATATGAGTGAAATCATATGGTACTTGTCTTTCTCTGACCGGCTTACTTCACTTAGCATAATGCTCTCCAGGTGTGCCTGACTTCTTAATCTCAATTCCATTTCAGATCCATAGATTCATGAGTTTTATAAATCCCCGAAGAATCCTCAGATTAGCTCTTTCTTTACTGGTTGAAAACTACTATCCCCAGCATGCTTGTGAGGAGGGTCTTGATTTTACTCTCAGAGATGAAGTCTGCACATAAAAGATGTTCTACTAGAGCTTCATGGTCAAGCCTTCAATTTTTCTGACCTGAGTGCACAGCCAACTAGATCTTAATTTGGTCCAGTATAAAGACACAGCCATCCACTTCTCCCCTGGGGTCCCCATTGGCCCACTCCCATCATACTCATCCTCCCTCAGTCTTCCTGGGGCCTTTCTCCCTCTATCTACATGGCTTCCAATATGCCCAGACACAGCCCCACCTGCCCACCTGCCCACCTGTTCTGGTCCAGCCATCCCTCTGTGGACACTTACCAGGTACACAAGCAACACAGGGTCTGTCACCACCTTGGGAGGGAGTGGATGGAGATGTTCTGTCCCCAAGGCCCTTTTATGCTGGCCTTGGGCTCTGTCTCAGCAAGTGAGACAGTGCCTGGGCATGAGAGAACTGCCTACTGCCACCCACATGGGTCCTGTGACCTGTGACCGGGTGATGACTGGCAGTTCTTCCCCTGGCTCCCAGAGGACCCAGGGCAGCTGCTCTGGACTACAAATAACCCAGCAATTCTACTTCTGGGAATTTATCCTAAGAAATCCAAAACGCTAATTCAAAAAAATATATATATATATGCACCCTATGTTCACTACAGCACTATTTACAGTAGCCAAGATATAGAAGTAACCTAAGTGTCCATCAATAGACAAGTAGATATCAATAGACAAGAAAATATGTTGGACAAATAGAGAATGGAATATTCCTCAGCCACAAAGGAATGAAATTTTGCCATATGCAATAATGTTGATGGATCTAGAGGTTATTATGCTATGTGAAATAAGTCAGACAAAGACAAATACCATATAATTCCATTTATATGTGGAATCTAAAAATCAAAATAAATGAATAAACAAAACAGAAATAAACCAAAGACACAGAGAATTGCCAATTTGAAGAGGGTCTGGGAAAATGGGTGAAAAAGGTGAAGGGATTGAGAAGAACAAATCGGCAGTCATAAAAATAGAACAAATACAGCATAGGGGATGTAAAATACAGCATAGAGAATATAGTCAATAGTACTGTAGTAACTATGGATGGTGTTTGATGGGTACTAGACTTATTGGAGTGATCACTTTTTAAGTTATATAAATGTCTAATCACTATATCATACACCTGAAAATATCATAATATAATATTGTATTTCAACTATAACTGAAAAATAAATTAAAAAAATAAAATCATATAAAAAAAAGAAAAAAAACAGTAAAAAATGAAAACACGGTAGAAAAATTCCTACACTTATTCCTTACTTCACTCTCCTGGAGGTTACTGCCTTGCTTAGTTTTAGAGCTTGAGGTCCCAGTGTCTCCTCTCTTGCCTCCCAAATTTTAATTCAACGGCTCTGGGCAATCTGGTTCAAAGCAAGTTGTATAGAACCCTCCAACTCTTTATTATCTTATCTATAAGTGTATGTGCATGTACACGTACATGTGTATGTGCGTATGTATCTGTATTATAGTCAATAGGTGCTGATTAAAGAGTCAGAGCTAAGAGAGAGACCTTGTATTGCTATCTATTAGCTCTGTGATCTTGTGAAAAATTCTACACACCTTTCTTGTCCTCATTTTGTTGATCTACAACAGAGATAATATAAAAATAATGCTTAAGGGATGTGTGAGAGTCACTGAGCTAACACAAAGAATATCTCTGGCAGAGAGTTATAACATGCTATATTCTCTTTAAAAATGCCAACACATTCATTAAAAAAAATTTATAGCTGCTCTCTAAGAAGAGTTAATCTGGTTAGAAAATCAAGAGCCTCTTTTTTTATTGCTAGGTTTTAATAAGAAAATGTGAACCAGGTATGAAGTGTTATAGAGGAGAGAGATGGCTTGATCTGATAATTAAAGTGAGAATTCAGATTTTCCAGGGATCACACCAGAGGGTTGAGGTGAAGCTCACAGGTGGGCAGGAGAGAAGGTAGTGAGGAGATCATGAGACTGATCCCTGGACCCTGCTCGATGTAAACCTGCTGAGGAACAGACAGCCCTGGTGGAGTGGAGGCTGGAGGATGTTTAGGAACTGCAGTGTATAATACTTCATAGGATTTTTTCTCTCTGTTTCATAAGCCTCTTAACTCCTAACCTCAACTTAGTTATCTATATGAACACAGGCTTTTCTTAAAAGCAGTATTGGAATTTCCTATTTTTAGGAGATTAAGGGAAGGGCAGGGTTAGTAGGTAAGTTCAGATAACAAGAGCCTCCTATATGTTGCACGGTTATTAAACAACTAAACTAAATTATCATATGAAGGAGAATTAAAGCTAGAGATGACCTTATGAAGAGTGTCTACTTGCATCCTGGCTTGAATTCCCTAGAGCCTGAATGGATGTTGATTTCATAATATCTAGGTTCATACTTTTGTGCAGTATGAACCCTACTAGTATGCCATTGAGATGTGTGTGTGTACTTGTGTATACTTCTACTTAGAGATCACAGAGAATATCATAGGGTCTAATTATACTCACACATACATATATACACATACATATCTTACCATGCTTCTTTCAGCATCTGGTCTTTCCTCATATCTAACTTATCCTAAAATTTTCTGCCTCTCATTTGCCTAGTTCTTCCTTTTTTAAAATTTTTATTTATATTGGGTTTCAATTCCTCATTAAGTTCTGGTACTCATTGGATTCCAACCCTCATCCTCAGAAATATTGATAATTGCCCCAGATTATCAAGGAAGCTTCATCTTGGGGTCTCCACTGGGTGTGATGAGCTCCAGTTTCTACTGACTGATATTTGAGACCTATGCAACATGACTCATTGCTACATCTCTAGTTTAGACCTTGTTACCTCCCTCTTGAAATGTTTTTCTTAAGCTTAAATGATCTATGTTGTCTACTTTGAGTTTTCTCTTTCCTCTCAAACTTCTTTGCTTTATTTCATGACCTTTGCAAGTCTAAAATAGTGCTATTCAAATAAAACTTGTGATATCTTTATGAGTCTGCTGTCTCAAATATATTTATAATGTACTATTCTTGAATTCATAACTTGAGTCTTATGTTCTCTCTCCACTAGCAGCTTCTCATTCAGGGTTATGCATTCAATGGATAATCAATTTAAAAAACCTATTTATTAATATTAGCATTAACTTTACCCTGATTATGACTTAAGCCATCATCATCACTATTCTCCCTCTGAGATAGTCACATTGCAATGCACTAGCCTTATTACCCTGCAAAAATCTGCCACTAAACTCTCTGGGTGTGGTTTATGTTGCTTCATAGAGTGTATTTAATGAGAGTGTAGTCAAATATTGATTACTTTGTTCTCACAGGTAGCTCTGATTCAGGAGCCCAGCTAATCCATTCCAAAGATAATGAGTCTTACAAGCTTTTATGTCTAAACCTCTGTCACCACAAAGGGCACTACGAACCATCAATTAATTTGACTTGGATTTAGGAGGTGACAGTATAGTAGCATGATGTAACAGCCTGAAGACTGGTATTAGAGCTCAATGGCTTGGGTCCCATTTAAATAATGTGCATTAGCAAAGAATTGATTTTCTGAAAGAGTATGTTTCTTATGTTATCAGGACTTCATAATCTCAAAACATAGGAAAAAAGAATGCTGAGATCTTGTGAGAACTCAAATTCAGCAACTGCTACTCTATGCTCCAGAGCCAGCACTACAAGTCTCTATTATGATTAACTCCAAAATTGCAAGAATATGTCCCTAGTTACTTCTTTATAGTTAGCTGGGTAGATTTTTAAGCATAGGAAAAATTTGACCATGTAGAAAAATATATCTTGATTGTAGAAAGCATCATTTAAAAAGGTTAAAAGAAATAACAAGCTGAGGAAAATAAAATACTTAAGTCAGTAATAGAATTAAAATTCATAATAAACAGTGAGTTCTTAAAATTGTATAGAAAATAAACAACCCTACCTATAAACTAATGGGCAAAGCACATGAACATATAGCTTAGAAAGAAATACAAATGATAGATAAAATTTGAAATATTTTGTTTCATGTTTGTATATATGTAAATAACCAAAGAAGTAGATATAAAACAAGGATGACTTTTCAGGGATGAGGTCTATCAGATTAATTCTTTTATATTGAATTGAAGCAGACTTAAAATGAATAGCAAAACTCAGTTTTGCTGAAGGTGATCAGGAATGTGTTACTGTAAATATAAACTGGCAAAACAATTTAGATGGAAATTTGATGAATTGTTATTCAACAAGTAATTATTGTGTCTAGAAATTAAAATTTAAACTTAACATATTTTTATATAGCAAATTAATTTCTAAGAATGTAACCTAAGAAGAAAATATTAATAAAGAAAATTATATGCTGAGGATCTAAAGATAGCAGTGGAGTAGGTGGATGCACAGACACCAAGCTCTCACCACCAAACTGAAATACAAATCAATTTAGGAAAAATCAGCATGAAAAACCAACTCTGGAATATAAGAACAGCTCTCAAAAACCAAGGAGCAAAGAAGAAGCCACAACAAACCTGGTAGAGAGCGCCTGAATCTACCCTGCTTACAGGAATGGGGGGGGGTGAGGCTGAGAGCCCAGAGGGGGTCTCACTCCAGGCAAAAGAGCAGAAAATACTGCTCACAGCCACTTGCCTGGTGACCAGGGAGTGAGGTATGTTGAACAGACCAGCTTATCTACCAAGTAGAAAGGAGAGAGAGAGGGACAGACTGTGAGGGGCTAAGGAATGCAGGAGATGACCTAAAATACCTGACTCATCCATGCTGGAGGCAGCCATAGCTGGGGGAGGGACTGAACCTTCCACAAAACAGTACTGAATTGCTTCTGGATCAGAGATCTCTGGACAACCCTCCAGCTCCAATCAGTGCAACAAGACACAGCTGAAAACAAGAAGTGGGGAGGAGGGGCAGTAATTCAGGTCTCCATAGAGATCTGAGATACACCTCCCCCTACTGAAGCTGAGAAAACACCCTGCCCCCAGAAAGATTAGGTGGCTGAAGAGGCCTTCAGAGTCTCAGGTTACACCCATCACATTCTTGCATACAGTTTCAAGGAAGCCCCCTGCTGAAATCAGTAAACAAGACTACTACCTGTTAAGAAAACAAACAAATCAAGACTTCAAAGCTGCCCAAATCCGAAAGTGGATTACAAATAATAGCTGATACCAACCCAAGAAGACCTAGAAATAACACAACTGAAAACTGGAGGCAGACAACACCAAGCCTAGACTCAACCAACTCTACAAATAAAACAACAAACACAATGAAAAGACAAAAAAGTGCAATCCAAATGAAAACACAAGAGACGCCTTCAGGAGATGAACTGAGTGATATGGAAATAACCAAACTTTCAGATGCGGAGTTTAAAATAATGATTGTAAGGATGCTTAGGAATCTTAGAACAATAATGGATGGTCATTATGAACACCTAAATAAAGAAATAGCAAGTATAAAAGAGAACCAGTCAGGGATGACAAATACAATATCAGAAATAAAGACCACGATGGAAGGAATTAAAAGCAGGAAAGACAGAGCTGAGGATCGAATCAGCAAGTTGGAGGACAACTGGAGTGAAGGCATGAAAGCAGAGAAGAAAAAAGAAAAGAGACTCAAAAAGTCTGAGGAAACGCTTAGAGAGCTCTGTGACAACATGAAGAGAAATAACATCTGCATCAGAGGGGTTCCTGAAGAAGAAGAAAAAGAACAAGGGATAGAGACTTTGTTTAATTATATCATAGCTGAAAACTTTCCTAAACTAATGCAGGAGAAACTCTCACAAGTTCAAGAAGCACAGAGGACTCCATTAAAGAGAAACCCAAAGAAACCTACACCAAGACACATCATAATTAAATACCAAAGCTAAGCGATAAAGAGAAAATATTAAAAGCTGCTAAGAGAAAAAAAAGCTATCACCTACAAAGGAGCCCTGATAAGGATGACATCAGACTTCTCAACAGAAATACTTGAGGCCAGAAGGGAATGGCAAGAAATATTCAAAGTAATGCAGAACAAGAACCTACAACCAAGATTACTTTATCCAGCAAGGCTATCATTTAAAATCAAAGGAGAAATAAAAAGCTTCCCAGACAAAAAATAACTCAAGGAATTCATTACAACCAAACCAATGCTGCAGGAAATGTTAAAGGGCCTATTGTAAACAGATCAAAGTGGGAAAAGAATATAGCAAAAAAGGAATACAGCTTTAAAGAATAAAATGGGAATAAACAACTACATATCAATAATAACCATAAATGTAAATGGATTAAATGATCCAATCAAAAGACATAAGGTTGCTGTGTGGATAAGAAAACAGGACCCGTACATATGCTGTCTACAAGAGACACACCTTAGAACAAAAGATACACATAGATTGAAGGTAAAAGGATGGAAAAAAACATTTCATACAAATGGAAATGAATAAAAAGCTGGGGTAGCAATACTTATATCAGACAAATTGGACTTTAAAACAAAGGATATAGTAAGAGATAAAGAAGGCCAATACATAATGATAAAGGGAGTAATCCAACAGGAAGATATAACTATTATAAATATCTATGCACCTAATATAGGAGAACCTAAATATATAAAGCAGACTTTGATGCATTTAAAGGACGAGATGAACAGCAATACTATAATAGTAGGGGATTTCAATACCCTACTAACATCACTAGATAGATCCTCAAGAAAGAAAATTAACAAAGAAACAGCAGACTTATTGGACACACTAGATCAACTCGATTTAATGGATATCTTCAGAACCTTTCACCCTAAAGCAGCAGAATATACATTCTTTTCAAGTGCTCATGGTACATTCTCTAAGATAGACCACATGTTAGGTCACAAAAGTGCTCTCAACAAATTTAAGAAGATTGAAATCATATCAAGAACTTTCTTTTATCACAACGGCATGAAACTAGAAATGAACCACAACAGAAAAGCTCAAAAATTCTCAAACACATGGAACTAAATAGCAGGTTGTTAAATAACAAATGGATTAAGAATGAGATCAAAGAAGAATAAAAAAATTCCCAGAAATGAATGACAACAAGCATACAACAACTTAAAATTTATGGGACACAGCAAAAGCAGTACTGAGAGGGAAGCTGGAAAAAGCTCAAATAAACAACTTAATCCTGCATCTAAAAGAACTAGAAAAAGAACAGAAAGTAAAGCCCAAATGTAATAGAAGGAAGGAAATAATAAAGATCAGAGCAGAAATCAATGACACAGAGGCTAAAGAAACAGTACAGAGGATCAATGAAACTAGGAGCTGGTTCTTTGAAAAAGTAAACAAGATCGATGAACCTTTAACTAGACTCACCAAGAAAAAGAGAGAGAGGACTCAAATAAATAAAATTAGAAATGAGAGTGGATAAATAACAACTGACACAACAGAAATACAAAATATTGTAAGAAAATACTATGAAAAACTGTATGCCAAAAAACTAGACAACCTAGATGAAATGGACAAATTCCTTAAAACATACAATCTTCCAAAAATCAATCTGGAAGAATCAGAAAACCTAAACAGACCAATTACAACAAATGAGATCGAAACAGCTATCCAAAAATCCCAAAAAAGAAAAATCCTGGGCCTGATGGCTTCACAAGTGAATTATACCAAATATGCAAAGAAGAACTAATTCCTATCCTTCTCAAACTATTTCATAAAATTCAAGAGGAAGGAAGACTTCCAAGCTCCTTTTATGAGGCGAGCATAATTCTGATTCCAAAACTAGGCAAAGACAACGCAAACAAAGAAAATTATAGGCCAATATCTCTGATGAATATACAATAGATGCTAAAATCCTCAACAAAATATTAGCAAACCGGATCCAACAATATATGGAAAAAATCATACACCATGATCAAGTGGAATTTATTCTGGGGAGGCAAGGCTGGTACAATATTCATAAATCAATCAATGTGATTTATCACATAAACAAAAAGAAGGAGAAAAACTACATGATAATTTCAATAGATGCAGAAAAAGCATTTGATAAAAGCCAGCACTCATTCATGATCAAAACTCTCAGCAAAGTGGGAATACAGGGAACATACCTCAACATGATAAAAGCCATCTATGAGAAACCCACAGCCAACATCATACTCAATGTGCAAAAATGAAAAGCAATATCCTTAAGATCAGGAACAAGGCAGGGGTGCCCCCTTTCACCACTCTTATTTAACATAGCCCTGGAAGTCCTAGCCACAGCAATCAGACAAGAAGAAGAAATAAAAGGCATTCAAATTAGAAAAGAAGAAGTAAAACTATCATCATTTGCTGATGATATCATATTGTATATAGAAAACCCTAAAGTCTCAGTTAAAAAACTGCTGGACCTGATAAATGAATTCAGTAAAGTGGCAGGATATAAAATCAATACTCAGAAATCAGAGGCATTTTTATATGCCAACAATGAACAGTCAGAAAGAGAAATTAATGAAACAATCCCCTTCACAATTACAACCAAAAAAATAAAGTACCTAGAAGTAAACTTAACCAAGGAGACTAAAGACTTGTACTCGGAAAATTATAAAGCATTGACAAAAGAAATCAAGGAAGATAGAAACAAGTGGAAGCATATACCATGCTCATGGTTAGGAAAAATAAACATCATTAAAATGTCTATATTACCCAAAGCAATCTATAAATTCAATGCAATACCAATTAAAATACCAATGGCATACTTCAAAGATATAGAACATATATTCCAAAAGTTTATATGGAACCAAAAAAGAACATGAATAGCCTCAGCAATCTTAAAAAAGAAGAACAAAGTGAGAGGTATCACACTTCCTGATATCAAGTTATACTACAAGGCCATTGTACTCAAAACAGCCTGGTACTGGCATAAGAACAGGCATATAGATCAATGGAACAGAACAGAGAACCCAGAAATAAACCCACAGTTCTATGGACAACTGATATTTGAAAAAGGAGGTAAGAAAATACAACGGAGTAAAGACAGCCTCTTTAACAAATGGTGTTGGGAAAATTGGACAGCTACCTGCAAAAAAATGAAACTAGATCACCAGCTTACACCACTCACAAAAATAAACTCAAAATGGATAAAAGAATTAAATGTAGGCCGTGAAACCATAAGCATCTTAGAAGAACACATAGGCAGTAAGCTCTCCGACATCTCTCGGAGCAATATATTTGCTGATTTATCTTCACGGGGAAGTGAAATAAAAGACAGGATAAACAAATGGGACTATATCAAACTAAAAAGCTTTTGCACAGCTAAAGACAATAAGAACAGAATAAAAACTATAGAATGGGAGAACTATAGAATGGGAGAACATACTTGACAATATGTCTGATAAGGGGTTAATAACCAAAATTTATAAAGAACTTGTAAATCTCAACACCAGGAAGACAAACAATCCAATCATAAAATGGGAAAAAGAAATGAATAGACACTTCTCCAAAGAGGACATACAGATGGCCAATAGGCATATGAAAAAATGCTCAACATCACTAATCATTAGAGAAATGCAAATTAAAACCACAATGAGATATCACCTCACTCCAGCCAGAATAGCACTCATCAACAAAACAACAGAGAATAAGTGCTGGAGAGGATGTGGAGAAAAGAGAACCCTCCTACACTGCTGGTGGGAATGCAGACTGGTGCAGCCTCTGTGGAAAACAGTATGGAGATTCCTCAAAAAACTGAAAATCGAACTGCCTTTTGACCCAGCTATCCCACTTTTGAGAATATACCCCAAGAACACTATAGAACGGCTCCAAAAGGAGAAATGCACCCCATGTTTGCGGCAGCATTGTTCACAATAGCGAAGATCTAGAAACAGCCCAAGTGTCCGTCAGAGGATGAGTGGATTAAAAAGCTTTGGTACATATATACTATGGAATACTACTCAGCCATAAGAAATGATGACATCGGATCATTTACAATAGCATGGATGGACCTTGATAACATTATACGGAGTGAAATAAGTAAATCAGAAAAAAACTAAGAACTATATGAATCTATACATAGATGGGACATAAAAATGAGACTCAGAGACATGAACAAGAATGTGATGACAACAGTGTGCGGGATGGGGGGAGGGGGAATGGAGCGAGGAAGGAGAGAGGGGTTGGGGAGGGGAGGGGCACAAAGAAAACCAGATAGAAGGTGACAGTAGACAATTTGACTTTGGGGGAGGGGTATACAGCACTATCAAATGTCAAAATAATCTGGAGATATTTTCTCTCAACATATGTACCCTGATTTATCAATGTCACTGCATTAAATTTAATAAATAAATTTAAAAAAGAAAATTATATGCTAAGAATGATTACTACAAAACAATTAGAATAATTAGAATTAGAAAAGTTGCAAGATACAAGATCTGAATACAGAATAAATTAGATTTTTATTGAAAAGCAATATATTAGAAAAATATAATTATAGCAATTGCTATTTTAAATAAAAAAATGTATTTAATGTGTAAAATATCACTTTAGTGTTAAGTATTTTTGATAAAATTGGAAGACTATTAAAAGGTATTACAGAATATAAAATTAAATAGACATATAGCATATTCATGGATGAATTAAATGGTAAGTTATAAAATTTAACATTTCTTCTGAAATTAATGCATACATATATTAAATAAAATTGTCAACAAAATTCTTATGACATTTTTTTGTTTTGATTTTCTTAATTTGTGGTAAATGACAAGCTGATTTTAAAGTTTATATGAAAAAATAAAGGTCTATTAATCACAAAGACAATCTTAAGAAGAGAAAATTATGAAACCTGTGTAAATAGATATCACAATTGATTATATACTTATGGTAATTAAGGAAGCAGGATATTCTCATAGGATAGACATATTAGCAATGAAAATAATTATCAGTCCAATTACAGATCTACGCAAGTGTGGAAACTCAGTTAAGACTGAGGTGGTATTCAGACTGGTAGGGAAAGTAAAATATTTGATTATGAAAAGTAGATATCTGATTATTCACTTGGAAAAATGTTAAAATAAATATAAAATGTATGAAAATCTCTTTCTGGGTTGAATAAAGAACCTAATTAAAAAAACATTTTTACAACTTAAAAAGAACAGAAAAGGACAATTTCTAAGGTTAGGGATGGTTGAAGTTTCTTAAAATCACAAAAAATATAAACAACATAGTGTTGCTGAAATGTAGTTATATTAAAAATAAAACACATTTCATCAAGTGACACCATTTAAGAGCAAAAAAAGAAAATGTATTGGCAAAAGATAGTCACAATTTATTTAATAATAGTACATTAATAATCAGAATATGTAAAGAACACTTACATATTTTAATAAACAAAGACAACCAATAGAAAATAATTTATAAATAAGAACAAACAAATGGCCAACAAACATATATGAAGATACTCATGATAACTATTACTAAGCAGGAAACCCATATTAAAACTACAATGGTACTGATTCACATGTATCAAATGACAATGATTTAAATTTAGAAACAATATGCAGAAGAGTGATTCTTATATACCTGAGGTAGAAATAGAAATTGGACAGACTATTGTGGAAAGAGGAACATGATCTAAAATTCAACATTTCCACTTACAGGTACTGAATTTAAAGAGTCTCTTCAACATATGCAAACAGACACAGAAATTTCCATGGCTACAATATTTATAGTGTAAATAACCTTAAAGTCCATTCAAAGAGACAGGCTAACAAAATCATGTTATGCTCATTAGACAAGCAATATATACACTAGTTGTAAAAATGAATAAACTATAACTACACAGATTAACTTGAATAACTCACAACAAAATAAAGCTTAAAGAAAAGAGTAAATTACATATGAGTACCTCAAGTATAATGCCATTTCTATAGAATTGAAACCTCATATGTGGTAATATATATTGTGTCAGGGTTATCAGCATAGGAATTCTTTAAAAACCTGTTTAAACCAGGTTGCAAGCAGTCATAAAACTAATATTTGGGAGACAAGAAAAGTATTGTTGTGGGGCAGGGCTTCCAAAAATGAGAGGTGAGAGCCTTCAAGACAGGCATCCCCAGGGAGGACAAGATGGGAGTGGTGGTAAAAAATTTCCCACCCAACCCCACTTCTAAGCAGCCCTATTCCTAGCCTGGAGCAGCTGCCCCAAGCCCTGTGGAGGGAGGCAGGGAGGAGTTGCCCGTCATCATCTGTCACAGGACCTTGTGGGTGGCAGGAGGCAGTCTTTTCATGCTCAAGATCTCTCACACGTGCTGGGCCAGAGACCAAAGCCAGCATAAAAGGGCCTTGGGGACAGAGCACCACCATCCACTCCCTCCTGAGGTGGTGACGGACTGTGTTACTTGTGCACCCAGTAAGTGTACAGTAGAGAAGGAACAGGTCTTCCACAGAAGGATGCTCGCTCAGAGCAGGAGGGCAGGAAACCAGGGCCTTTACAGTGTGTGTGTGTGTGTGTGTGTGTGTGTGTGTGTGTGTGTGTGTGTGTGTGTGTGTGTGTGTGTAGGGGAGGTGGATAGGGGACTGAGAATAGGATGAGGCTCCTTCCATGTTAGCAAAACAAAGGCTGAGGGAAGAGGCAACGGGGACAGGGTGGGAACATGCATTGTGACTTAGTTGTTTAGAGAAACCAAATTGATCTGTTTGTTGGGTCTCTTGTCCAAACATTTTGCAACACTGACCATCATAATAACTTATAACTGTGTTCAAAAGGAAAGTTTATCTTTGCAAACATAACTCTCCATCCAAGAAAGGTTGAGATGGAACAGTGGTTCTCAGTTGGTACAGGGGAAATCCTATCTGATTGACTTGTTTTAATACCACTGATTTATATAGCTACAACCCAGACCTTGGTGCTGAAGGTTGAATTTGGGGTGTGTGTCTGCTGAGAATGCCAGAGCACTGGGTTGAATGAGGAGCCTCGGTGCAAGCTTGCATTAAATAGTGATTTTCCTCAGCTAGCTCTCTCAGGTCATCTCTGACATTCTTGGCTATTGTGAACCCTTATTCCCTGCAGTCAAGGATATCTAAGAAATTCCCCAAGACAGAATGACTGTTTCCCCTAAAGAAATGATTTTATTTCTAAATTGCTTGTCCATGATTCTTTTTTGGAGGGTGGGGGGATAGAGACAGAGACAGTCAGAGAGAGGGACAGCTAAGGACAGACAGACAGGAAGAGAGAGATGAGAAGCATCATTTCTTCATTGTGGAACCTTAGTTGTTCATTGATTGCTTTCTCATATGTGCCTTGACTGGGGGTGGCTACAGCAGAGCGAGTGACCCCTTGCTCAAGCCAGTGAGCTGGGGCTCAAGCCAGTGACCTTGGGCTTCAAACCAGCTACCTGTGAACTCAAGCCAGTGACCATGGGGTCATGTCTATGATCTCATGCTCAAGCGAGCAACCGGGTACTCCAGCTGGGGAGATGGCACTCAAGCCAGATGAGTCCATGCTCAAGCCAGCGACCTCAGGGTTTTGAACCTGGGTCCTCTGCATTCCAGCCCAATGCTCTGTCCACTGTTCCACCGCCTGCTCAGGAAGATATGATTCTTGTGCTATAATTGCAGTAAAATATCTCCACATGAGAGATGTTTGATTTTGAAAACATTTTTCTAACATTTATGGGGGGGCCTCAGTGTGCTAAGTTAAAAATGCTTCATAAGCACACTACGTTCAAAAAAGACAAGATGAGAGCATTTGAGTAACTATTAGAAATAGTAAAACAGTTTACAACATACCACCTTGAACGTGCCCTATCTCATCTGGTCTCAGAAGCTAAGCAGGGTTGGGCCTGGTTAGTACTTGGATGGCAGAAATAGTAAAACTTGTAGTGTTTAGTTATCTCAGATTATATTAAGCAAGTTATCAAAATAAAGAGGCTAGAAATTATTCTGAAAGAATAAGAAGGGACAGGAAGTGACAGGTGGTCTCTATGTGTGGGGCTGACCTGCTCTCTGACTCTTCCTCAGCTCCTGAACGCCTGCTCACCAACATGTCCTGCCGGCAGAACCAGCAGCAGTGCCAGCCCCCGCCCAAGTGCCCGCCCAAGTGCCCTACCCAGAAATGCCCTCCTAAGTGTCCCCCCAAGTGCCCGCCAGTCTCTTCCTGCTGCAGTGTCAGCTCTGGGGGCTGCTGTGGCCACAGCTCTGGGGGTGGTGGCTGCTGTGGCCACAGCTCTGGAGGTGGTGGCTGCTGCCTGAGCCACCACAGGCACCGCAGGTCTCTGCGCCTCAGACACTGAAGCTCTGAGTGCTGCCCCCAGCCCTTGGGGGGCTCCAGCTGCTGTGGAGGGGGCTCCAGCTGCTGTGGAGGGGGCAGTGGTCAGTCCTCTGGAGGCTGCTATGGAGGGGTTTCCAGCTGCTGTGGAGGGGGCAGTGGCCAGTCCTCTGGAGGCTGCTGCTGAAGTGGACCCTCAGCCAAGCAGAGCTGACTCAGGGGCAGCAACTGGCCACCTCCTCCAGCTCCTCCTGCTGGGCCTGCCCTACTGCTGAGAGGCCTGGGTGTGGATCTCAGACCTGGTGCAGAAGATTCCTGTGCCCTGGTGTCCAGGAGCCCAAACCTCTCCCCACAAACCATTTCCAGAACCCCTGCCCCACATACTATATACAGGACTGTCCTGGGAATGGGAGCACAGACCTGTGCCCCTCCACAGTTTACCTGTGGGCACATGCCAGCTTGATGTGAAGCAATAAAATGAGGCTCTGCATTTGTTCTTGCCTTTGCCTGATTTTTATCCCTATGTCATCTTTCTCCTGTTCTGTGCTCAACCCTGGTTCCCTGAGGCCTCTCTCTATACAGCCTTTGTTCAAATTTTCCACTTGTGCCACTAAAGTCCCTCATAGCAAAACACATTTTCCTTGGTTCGGAATCTAACACAGAACTCAACACTGCAATTAGTTGCCATAGTTCATTAGTCTTCTCCCATCTGTGACAGTTTTCAGGTTTTCTTTGTCTTTCATGACCATGACATTCTTTTAGAGTTATTTGTTTTTATAGAATGTCCATTAATTTGTTTTGTCTGATGTTTCTCCTTGCCTAGATTCAGTTATACATGTGTGCAGGGACCCACAGCAGTGAGGTGAGGCTGTGTCCTTACAACCTGACATCCATCTTCATATGGTCCCTAGTTTTCCCATTCCTGGTGGTGTAGCTTTACTACTTAGTTTAGGTGATGTCTGTCAGGTTTCTATGTTGAATAGTTACTATTTTTTCTTTAGTTAATTTAGTCTGAATCATTTCCCATAAGCTCTTAGCAGTGGCCCCCATCCCAATCTCTTGTGGTGAGAGAATGAAGATTTAAAGATAGACCTCTTGAACAAATAGGTTGCCTTAGAAAGCTTTTGCTAGTCAAAAGTATTTCTTAAACAATTTCTAAGCCATTGATAACTAATATGCAAGGCTAAAGGGTCAGTCTAATGTCCATTTTAAATGGAAATGTATGAAAGACCTCAGTCCAAATGCTATGGTTATAACCACACTGGATATTCGTCACCTAGTCCAAGCAAACTCTTAGTTTGGTTGCTGTCTTCCCTCGAGGCAGAGACAGGGACCAGATGACCATTTCACCCCATCATTCTAGGAATCAGAAGCTGGGCTCCTATGTGAGCCAAAGCATGGGTATCCTGGCCAACCCCCCCCCCCCATAACTAAGCCCATTGGAATAACCTGAGCAAATGCCATGCCCTGGTGAGATAAGTACGGATCTATCTCTGCAAGGTGATGTGAACACCACACTTCTCTGTGCCTGTCTCAGAGTGTGGTTCCCTTAGGAAGACGACCTAAGTTAGAAGGCATGGCTATTTATAAACTGTAAATTCATTGCTAGTGTAATGAAAGTATTTTTCTAATCACCATTTGGGAATAACCTTGTACTAGCTGCTCATGAGGAATAAGAACAGGGCACAAGTTGTCCTTTTAAAGGGTTTTTTAAAACCTCATCTGCAAGATATGTCACAAAAAGTATAATGGAGCAAGTGGGACTTGAACTGCATTGTCTCACAAAGGAAATATGGAATAAAGCATAGGAGTAGGGTAGGGAGAGCCACATTTACAGTAGCATCAAAGTACCAGTTCTTCTTGGGAAGCAATATAAAGATTGGAGAAGTTTTACAAAGTTGTACATTTGTAGTTGTACAAATATTTCACAGAGCCTGGGATATAGGTAAAAAATGTAGGCTTCAATCCTGAACACACTGTGGAGTCCCTGAGGTGGCTTCTTATAGATATTCAGAGATATTCAAAGTCTTCTGTGAATCTTAGTTCAAAGAAGATTATCATCACCTTAAAGGTCATGAGTAATTATTTCAGGAGTAGGAGATGGTAGAGAAAGAACGTGTTTGGATTCTAGTAAAGATGAGAGTCAAGGAGAAACCATTACAGATGGGAATCACTAGAACTTTAGGGAAGGTCATAGACCTTAAAATATTTGATGTTGAAAATAATAGATGCTACGGATTCTGTGTCTATATATGTCTATGTCTATATAATATATTTAATTATATACATATATATACATATATATATATATGCATATATGATTGGTTCAACAGTTTAAAAATCCACAAATTATATCTACACATACATTTCTCCAGATATTGGATATCCTTGCCCATCATGGCCTGAGTGTGGATGTTACTGTGTCATGTGTACCTCATCTCAGGCTCTGGAGAATTATTTTGTATACTTCTGGAGAGAGGACTTTCTCCTGATAAGTACTTTTAGGTCTAATTTGCCTTCATTTAATTGTTCACTTTTAAATAATGCTGCCCTTTAGAAAGGGAAGGAGCATCTGCTACACACCAAATCAACACTAGTCTTAACATCTAAAAATATACAAATACAAAAAACCCTTCAGGATCCCTGTGTCCATGTAGGAACAAAGCAGTAACACTAGAGTTTCCAATCAAATCCCAAGCTTTTCTGTTCCCTAAGGTCCTCCACTCTGCTTGAGCCAGAGGCTCATTTCCACAGGGTCCTCCACCTGTGCCCCAGGCATGGCCCTCACAATGTCTCTTCTCCTTTCTGCTTTTTCATCCATGGGCTCACTCTCTTTCCCCTGCAAGAGCTTCGGGAAACAAATCTCATTCTACTGTGCAAGGCAAGGCCAATTCTCTCTCTAGTTCCTTACTAGAGTTCAAAACAGCTCAGTTGAAAAACACGGTCAATGTAAAAGTCAGATATAACTCTCGTAGAAAATAGCTGTGATTGTTCAAAATCAACTCCCTCTTTCTATTATCAGTGGATACACAGTTCATTTGTGTTACAGAACCTTTTTCAACATTTTCCTTCTATGATTCCATTGACCTTCACAGCACTCTTGAAAGCGATTTTTATCATTTCTTTTAAAGTTGAAGAAACTAAGACTGAGAAAAGTGAGGTGATTTCCACCAAATCACACAGCTAATAAGTAGTAGGACCTGGATTATGCCCCAGGTATATATCACTTATAATCCAGGATTTTACCTGTGATGGTATAAACTTGTGTATGTGTGCATATGTTCACACACACACACACACACACACACAGACACACACACACTGAATCTGCCTGGGTGGCTGGGAATAAGTGAACCACATAGAAGCTTCTATGATCTTAGCTCAAAGCAGACCAGCAGAGCCATAAGACATGAAGATTTAAAAGGCCAAATTTTAAGAAGGAGGTATGACAGCCAGACAGTTGTCAGGAGGATAAGGCATTGATGATGGGGATGGCCTGAGTCTCATGGAGGGAGGCAGGTGGAAACTCCCAGTCACCACCTGTCACAGGATCATGTGGGTGTCAGGAAGTGGTCTCTCACGCTGAGGCCCTGCTTTACTGCTGGGGCATAGCTCAAGGTAGCATAAAAAGGCTCGTTGATTCTATTCCACTATGAGATCCAAATAAAAACCTCTCCTGTTCCTATAAGTAATTAATACCAAGGAATTAACACAGTCTTATTCGTGGCTTCACATTATCTATGGGAGAAAGGCCAAAATTCTAATGTGAAGTGTTAATGCATGTTCTGTCTCTGCTTTTAGCATTTTGCCACCCACCTTTATAGATATTCTGAAAATGATTTAGTTCTTCTTGGATTTTGATTATGTCTCTCTGCACTGCATGCCATGACTATTGCCCGGGCCAGGACAGTGCAGCTCAGATCTCACCTGTTCTTTGATCCTTTGTGTGACATGACACTCAAGGGGAGATTATCATTTGGCTTGTCTTATATTTCTGTACCTGCATTAATTCATAGAGGTACAGCTATGCACAGAGTGTTTGCTAAATGATTTTAAAATCCTATTACTAGCATGAGCACTGTTGTTACAGTTTACAAATAGCTATTTCTTATGACTTCATTCACTCTCCCAGGATACCACACTCAGAGACAAGCACAGAGAGGTGTGGTGGCCACATCACCCTGCAGAGATCTTCCACTATCTCACTTGGGTATGATATTTTCTCAGGTTGTTCCAATGTACTTAGTAATGGGAATTGGTCAGGGCATGGCTTTCTGCTCCTAATTTCTGGTATGATGTGGTTGGGATGCCATCTGGTCCATGGCTCTGCCTTTGTGCAGGACAACTCCCAAACTGTCAATTGACCTGACTTTGATGTAGATGATATGTCAGAAAAATAGTTGAACCATGAAGATGCCAATTTGGCCTTGGCTATGAGATCTCCTGGCTTTGCTAGGAGTTCAACGTAAACATTTTGTCCATTGGAACATTGGTTTTCTGAGCTTTCCTATTTGGCAAGTTGTCTGCTGCCTCCCTCTGATTGTTGAGCAGGCATACCAATCCCATGAGAGGAATCTAAGCACATCTTCCCACTGTATTGTGGCATTGGAGATGCCAGAGAAAACACAAAGCAGCTAAGCACTGGATGGAGCGATGCTTTACGTACATAGAGAAGAGTCCAAGCAGAATCAGCTCAGTAGTGGGCATCTGTCATTCATGGTCAGCATTCTCTCCCCTCTGATGACACAGCAATTTGCCTGCATGTAACCCTCTCATACAACAATGCAGGAACACTGTCCTTCCCCTGGGAGAAAAGATACAATAGTGAGGTTGGTCAGGGGCTATATGATGCATACACTTTAAACAGATACAAAAGAGCACACATTAAGTCTAAAACAAAAACAAACAAAACAAAACAAAACAAAAAAATGATATTTTACACAAGGTAATAAACCTGGCTTAGGCTGTGTGGGCTCTTTAACTCTTTGTAAGAAGTGTTCCAGGCCCAAGGTCCATTGTATGCAGGTAAGTGGGGTTGAAAGATTGTGCAAGTAAGTTCCCTTTTCAAAAACTCCTACATTGTCACTCTTTACCATCTCATGGCAGGAAACACTGCTGAGATCTAATCAAAATTAATTCAAACAGCAATAGATATTTTCTGTGCTCTAAAGCACCAAGCAAATTGCTGTGTTGTGTTCTCCACCTCTACCAACCCTTTAAACAATTACAAATAATAAAGCAATAATCTTAAAATCTAGAAGAAAATTTAGTAACTATTTTAATAGCACCTTTTAAAGTTGTATTTTCTGAGTGTTGTTAGAGTTGTACTGAACTTTCCCTTTATTTCTGTATTGCTTTGGTGGACATTTCAATGCATTTACTCTCATTTTTTGGATTTTTATCTGATTTGGATAAATGCTAAAATAATTGCTACATAAAATGATATACCCATATCAAATTTTAATTCACAGATGAAATCAGAATAATGTCAGCATGAAAGATACTCCAGATCTCTCCCTTTGAAATTTCAACAATTTGAACAACTATAATGCAGTTGTGGGCTCTCAGTCTTGCTTGAAAGATCCATACACCAAGTGGACTAAATAACAGAGGTGCTCTATGTCTGGCCCACAGGTCTGTTGAGATGTGGGAAGCAGTGCCCAGAAACCTGAGATTGCCATTCCTAGAGCCATAATGCAGGAAAGCTGAATCAGTAAATCAGAAGCCATAAGGCCAAAGCCACAAAGCCCTCACAACATGCCCTACCCACCAATGCTACTGAAGCCTCATCTACATCATTGATATCATTGCTAGAGCAACATCTCAGCAGAGGATAGCCCAAAAACTTCAGAGAGATAAAAGTTGCAATACAGCAAGACCTACTGGAAGAAACCTCTCAAAATCAAAATTTGTTTTTCCTTTTATTCCTTCTTATTCCTTTTTCTCTTTGTCATTTTTTAATTCCATTTTTAAAATTTTATATTTGTATTCTTATTTTTCTAGATGTTTTTTGTTTTTTTCTTTGCTTTAGATCATTTTTCCTGTAGCTTTTCTTTTTTACTTGTCATAGTTTTTTACATTTTAATATTTTTATAGTTTTTAAAAATTATTCAATATTTTTATTTTTTTGGTTCCTAACAATACCACTCTCAAATGCCATCAAGGAAAAAAAATTTAATACCATGGCTACACAGACAGAAACGTAGTTCATAAAGATAATAAAAATTCTCCAGAAAAAAATCTCAATCACATGGAAACCTTGGAATTAAATTATAGAGAATTCAAAATCTAAGTTCTGAAAATACTCGGTGAGATATGAGAAGACACAGTTGGCAACTTAATGAGCTCAGAAAATAAATTAATGATCAAAACAAATACCTCACCAAGGAGACTGAAACTTTAAAAACATAAATGAAGAACTTAATACATGAATTAAAGGCTGAGGTAGCAAGTTTAGCTAGTAGAACAAGCCAGATAGAGGGTATATTAAAAGAAGAAAAGAGAAAGAAGGGAATGGAGATTCTATTTAAACAAATAATTGATGAGAACTTTCTAGGCTTATAGAAAGAGTTAGAGCCTTGAATCTAAGAAACAAACAGAACCCTTAGTTACTGCAACCCAAACAGACCTACTTCAAGGCACATTGTAATAAAGTTGTCAAAAATCAATGATAAAGAAAGAATCCTCAAGGCAGCTAGGGGAAAGAAGACCATAACATATAAAAAAATTAAGTTATTGTCAGACTTCTCAGCAGAAACTTTACAAACCGAAAGAAAGTGGAACCAAACATTTAAAGTACTAAAAGAGAAAAATTATCAACCAAGAATACTATATCTATCAAAATTATTCTTCAAATATAAAGGATAAATAAAAATTTTATAGACATACAGAAGCTGAGGGAATTTATCACTAGAAAACCCCCACTTCAGGAAATAATCAGGGAGATTATTCAAACAGACACAAAGAACAAAACAAATTAAAACTACAAGTAAAATCTACAACAAGATTACAATAAAACAAGGATAATCTGTAACAACAATAACATAAAGGGGGGAGGATAAAGATCTGCAGTAGCAAAGGAGAATGGAGTTCAGAAACACTCATAAGACAAAGAACTCTTGTACATATGAACATTTTTTCTTAACCTACTGGTAACCACCCATGAAAAAGCCACTACTGAAATGCACAGCTTTAAAAAGGAAAAACAGGGAAAAGTAGTATAAAATACGCCCAAACAAAATATGACAGAAACAAAAAAGAGAAGAACCAAACAAGACACAGAGCTACCAGAAAACAAAACATAAAGTGGCTATCGGAAATCTCCAAGTATCAATAATTATCCTAAATGTAAATGGACTAAACTCATCAATAAAGAGGCACAGAGCAGAAGATTGGATCAAAAAACAACCCAAACATATGCTGCCTTGAAGAGACATATCTAAGCTGCAAGGACAAAAGTCGATTCAAAGTGAAAGGTTGGCAAATGATTCTCCAAGAAAATGACACCCAAAGAAAAGCAAGTATACCCATACTCATATCTGACAATGCTGACTTCAAGACAACAGAGGTAACCAGAGACAAAGATGGACATTTCATAATGATAAAGGGAACCTTATATCAAGAAGACATAAAACTTCATCATATATATGCATCAAACCAGGGAGCACCAAAATATATGTCATCTACTAACCAATCTAAAATAGAAGCAGACAAAAACACAATCATGCTTGGAGATTTTTAACAGACTATTGAAAGTTTAGATAGATAATCCAAACAGAAAATCAATAAAGAAATATAGACCTAAAACAACACTCTGGCCCAAATAGACATGATATACGTTTATAGGACATTTCATCCCAAAATGTCAGATTATACATTCTTCTCCAGTGTGCATGGAGCATTCTCAAAGATAGACTATATGTTGGGCCACAAAACTAACATCAACAAATTTAGGAAGGTTGAAATTATACCAAACCTACTTTCTGATTATAAGGCTTTAAAAGTAGAATTCAACTGTAAAAAGAAAACAAAGAAACCCACAAAAACATGAAAATTAAACAACATACTTCTAAAAAATGACTGATTCAAAGAAGAAACAAAAGCAGAAATCAAAAGATACAGACAAATAAAAATGACAACACAACATTTCAAAATTTCTGGGATGCAGCAAAAGCAGTTATAAGAGGAAAGTTTATATCATTACAGGCTTATATCAAGAAACAAGAGTGATCCCAAGTAAACAACCTAACATCACACTTTAAAGAAGTAGGAAAAGAAGAACAAAGCCAACTCAAAGTCAGCAGAAGAAAGAAAATAGTAGAAATGAGAGTAGAGCTTAATGAAATAGAGGGAAAAAAACCACTGTAGAAAAAATTAATATAACAAAGAGCTTGTTTTTTGAAAAGATTAATAAAATTGACAAACCACTACACTCACTAAGGAAAAAAAAGAAAGGACTCATATAAACAAAATCTAAAATGAAAGAGGAGAAATTACCACAGATATCATAGATATACAAAAGATCATAGTAGAATATTATGAAAGATTATATGCCCCAAATTCAACAACCTAAAGGAAATGCATAAATACCTAGAACTATGCAATCTTCCTAGACTGAGCCACAAAGTGGAAAACCTAAATAGACCTATAAGCAGGGAGGAAATAGAAACAACTATCCAAAACCTCCTCCCAACAAAAGTTCAGAACCAGATGGTTACAGTAATGAATTCTACCAAACATTCAAAGATTTGATAACTATCTTTCTCAAAGTCCTCCAAAAAATACAGGAAGGAGCAATACTCCCCAACACATTTTATGAGGCTGAAATATTCCTTATATCAAAACCTTGCAAAAACAACACAAAAAAAGAAAACTACAGGCCAATATCTCTAATGAATACAGATGCAAATATTCTAAACAAAATACTAGCAAAATGAATACAACAACACATTAAAAAAAACAATACATCATGATCAAGTGGGATTCATTCCAGGAGCACAAGGATGGTTCAACATACAGAAACTGATCAACATAATACACCACATTAACAAAACAAAGAACAAAAACCACATGGTCCTATAAATAGATGCAGAAAAGGCATTCGATAAGATACAACATTCCTATATGTTTAAAACACTCAATAAAATCAGAATAAAAAGAAAGCACCTCAACATAATAAAGACCATATATGACAAACCATCAGCTAATATCATACTTAATGGTTAAAAAAATTGAAGTCTAAAAACAAATGAAGTCTTTTGCTCTATAATCAGGAGCAAGACAAGGCTGCCTACACTTCTACTATTATTTAACATAGTTCTGAAAGTTTTATCCAGAACAATCAGGAAAGAGAAAAAAAATCATTCATAACAGGAAAGAAGATGTAAAGTACCACTTTTTGTAGACAACATGATCCTGTATATAGAAAACCCCCCAAATTCCATCATAAACTATTAGAAACAATAAACCAATACAGTCAAGTCACAGAATACAAAATCAATATACAAAAGTCTACAGCTTTTCTCTATGCCAATGATGAAACTTCAGAAAATGAACTAAAAAACAAACAAACAATTTCTTTTACAATTACAACAACAAAATAAAGTACCTAGAAATAAACTTAACAAAGAATGTGAAGGACCTATGTACTGAAAACTACAAAACATTATTGAAAAAAATTGAAAAAGATACAATGAAATGAAAAACTATTTCATGTTCATGAATCAGAAGAATCAACATACCATAGTTAAAATTACCCAAAGCAACATACAAATTTAATGCAATTTTCATCAAAATCCCAATGTCATTTTTTAAGTAAATAGAATAAAAAATGATCATGTTTGTATGGAACCATAAAAATCCCCAAACAGCAATCCTGAGGGAAAAAGATGAAGCCAGAAGTATCAACTACCTGACTTCAAATTATACTATAGAGCCAGAATAGTCAAAACTGCATGATATTGACAGGAAAACATGCAAGCAACAGGAACAGAATTGAGAGCCCAGAAATAAAACCACATATATATGGTCAAATTTTCTCCACAAAGAAGCCAAAAACAAACAATGGAGGGAAAAAAAAGCCTCTTCAGTAAATGGTGCTGGAAAAATTTAAAAACCACATGCAAAAGAATGAAATTTGACTAAATTTGTCCCCTTGCACAAAAATTAATTCAAAATGAATCAAAGACCTAAATACAAATCCTAAAACAATAAATTACATAAAAGAAAACATAGGTACTAAAGTCATGGACCGTGGCCATAAAAAACAATTTATAAATTTGATCCCAAAGGCAAGGGAAGTAAAGGCAAAAATAAATGAATAGTACTATATCAAACTAAAAATCCTTTGCCCAGCAAAAAAACAAACAAAAAAAAAAACTGACAACAGAACAAATAGGTAACCAACTAAATGGCAGATGATATTTGCAAAAAACAACTCTGATAAGGGGTTAAGATCCAAAATATATACAGAACTCACAAAGTTCAGCAACAAGCAAGCAAACAATCCAATTTAAAAATGGTAAGAGGGCCTGAACAGACACTTCTCCTAAGAGGACATACAAATGGCCAACAGATCTATGAAAAGATGTTCATCTTCACTAGCGATTAGAGAAATGCAAATTAAAACTACAATGAGATTTCAACTCACTCCTGTTAGATTGGCTATTATCAACATGACAGGTAATAACAAGTGTTGAAGAGGCTGTAGGAAAAGGAACCCTTATTCACTGCTGGTGGGAATGCAAACTAGTACAACCATTATAGAAAAAAGTATGATGGTTCCTCAAAAAATTAAGAATAGAATTACCATATGACCCAGCAATCCCTCTACTGGGTATCTACCCCCAAAACTAGAAAACATTAGTATGTAAAGACACATGCACCCCCATGTTCATCGCAGTATTATTCTCAGTGGCCAAGACATGAAAACAATCAAAGTGTCCCTCAATAGAGGATTGGGTAAAGCAGATGTGGTACATATATACAATGGACTACTACTCAGCCACAAGAAATAATGACATAGTGACATTTATGAAAACCTGGATTGACCTTGAGAACATTATAATGAGTAAAATAAGTAAATCAGAAAACCAAAAACTGTATGATTTTACACAGTTATATCCCACATAGGTAGAATATAAAACTGAGACTTATGGACATAAATAAAAGTGAAGTAGTTATCAGAGGGAACGTTAACGTAGGGGAGTGGGAAGGGAACTTGAGTGAATGGAGAGGGGGGAGGGAGGAGGGGAGGGTGTAGAGAGGGACAATTATTAGGCGATGGAAAATGATTTGACTTTGGGTGATGTGTATACAACATAATCAACAGTTTAAATGCTATAGAATGTTCACCTGAAATTTATGTACTCTTTTTGATCAATGTCATCCTCTTAAAGGTAAATTTTAAAATAAAATTTAAAAATTAAAAAAATATATATTCTTTTCATATTATGAATTTTGTTGCATGAATGATTATTTGTTGATAAATATTTGTTGAATAAATGAATGAATAAATCACCATAATTATTATGCTGCTTTTCATTCCCAATAACAGAGCCTAAGTGACCATCATCATAATCCCATCAACATTTTTTGTGTTTTTTAATCCATGACAATGTGTTATGAATCTAAAAGCTTTATCCTAAGAACTGAGTTATATTTCTTCTCTATTAGTGAGGTAGAATTGTTTTGCCAATCTAATTATTCAATCTAATTTAGTAAAAATTAAAAATATTTTTATATTAATTTAATTTAGGCAATTAATTTTAATGGGGTGACATTTATTAATTAGAGTACACAGATTCAGAGAAAATATCTCCAAACCATTTTGACATTTGATTATGTTGTATATCCATCACCCAAAGTCAAATTGTCCTCCATAACCTTCTATTTGGTTTTCATTATGCCCCTCCCTACCCCTACTCTTCCTTCTCCTTTCTTCCCCACCCCCTGGTAACAATTGCACCCTTATCCATGTCCATATGTCTCAATTTTGTATCCCACCTATGTATGGAATTATACAGTTCATAGTTTTTTCTGATTTACTTATTTCACTCAGTATAATGTTATTGAGGTCCATCCATGTTGTCGTTAATGTCCTATGTTATCATTTCTTATGGCTGAGTAGTATTCCATTGTATATATAATATGTCCCACTTCTTCTTTATCCAATCTTCTATTGAAAGGTTTTTTGGTTGTTACCATATCTTGGCCACTGTGAACAATGCTGTGATACACCTGGGGTTGCATGTATCTTTACACACCAATGTTTTTTAGTTTTTGGGGTAGATAAACAGCAGAGGAATTGCTGGGTCATACGGTAGTTCTAGTCTTAATTTTTTGAGAAACCACCATGCTTTCTTCCATAATGGTTGTACTACTTTACATTCCCACCAACAGTGGATGAGGGTTCCTTTTTCTCCACAGCCTCTCCAACACTTGTTACTACCTGTCTTGTTGATAATAATTAATCTAACAGGTGTGAGGTGGTATCTCATTGTAGTTTTAATTTGCATTTCTCTAATAGCTAGGAAGATGAGCATCTTTTCATATATCTGTTGGCCATTTGTATTTCTTGTTGGGAGAAGTGTCTGTGCATGTCTTCTTCCCATTTTTTTATTAAATTGTTTGTTTGTTTGTTGTTGAGTTTTGTGCATTCTTTATATATTTAGGATATTAGCTCCTTATCTGAGCTATTGTTTGAAAATATTATCTCCTATTAAGTTGGCTGTCTGTTTTGTTGTCAGTTTCTTTTGCTGTGCAAGAGCTTCTTAGTCTGATATGGTCTCATTAATTTATCTTTGCCTTCACTTCCCTTGCCTTTGGTGTCAAATTCATAAAATGTTCTCTATGGTCAAGGTCCATGACTTCAGTACTTTTGTTTTATTCTATGTAATTTATTGTTTCAGGTCTTTATTTAGGTCTTTGATCCAGTTTGAATTAATTTTGGTACAAGGAGACAAACCGTAGTCAAATTTCATTCTTTTGCACATGGCTTTCCAGTTTTCCCAGCACCATTTATTGAAGAGGCTTTCTGTTCTCCATTGTGTGTTTTTAGCTCCTTTATCAAATATGATTTAACCATATATATGTGGTTTTATTTCTGGGCTCTCTATTCTGTTTCATTGGTCTGAGTGTCTGTTTTACTACAAATACAATACTGTTTTGATTATTGTGGCTTTGTAATATAATTTGAAGTTAGGTATTGTAATGCCCCCAGCTGCATTCTTTTTCCTTAGGATTGCTTTGACTATTTGGGGATTTTTATAGTTCCATATAAACCTGATGATTTTTTTGTTCCATTTCTTTAAAAAATGACATTGGAATTTTGATGGAAATTGCATTAAATTTGTATATTGATTTGGGAAATATGGTCATTTTAATCTTCCTATCCAAGAACAAAAAATATTTTTTCATTTCATTGTATCTTTTTTGATTTTCCTTAACAATGCTTTGTAGTTTTCATTATATAGGTTCTTTATATTCTTTGTTATGTTTATTCTTAGGTATTTTTTGTTGTTGTTGCATCTGTAAAAGGCATTTTTTAAAGTTCATTTTCTGAAGTTTAATTGTTGGCATATAAGAAGGCAATAAACTTCTGTATATTAATTTTGTATCCTGCGACCTTACTGTATTGAATTATCATTTCTAATAGTCTTTTTTGTGCAGTCTTTGGGGTTTTCAAAGTACAGGTTCATATCATCTGCAAAAAGTGAAATCTTTACTTATTCTTTCCATATATGAATGCCGTTTATTTCTTTCTCTAGTCTGATTGCTCTGGCTAGGATTTCCAGCACTACATTGAATAAGAGTGGAGAGAGTGGACAATCTTTACTTGTTCTTGATTTTAGAGAAAAAGTTTTCAGTTTTTTGCCATTTAATATGATGTTAGCTGATGGTTTGTCATAAACGGCCTTTATTATGTTAAATTATTTTCCTTCTATACACATTTTGTTTAGTGTTTTAAACATAAAATGATGTTTCATTTTATTGAATGCCTTTTCTGCATCTATTGATAGGAATATATGGTTTTGTTGATATGGTGTATTATGTTAAATTTTTATGTATGTTAAACCATCTTGTGATTCTGGGATGAATCCCACTTGATCATGATGAATTATTGTTTTAATGTGTTGTTTTATTCAATTTGCTAGTATTTTGTTTAGGATTTTAGTATCTGTATTCATAGAGATATTGGTCTGTAATTTTTTTTGTGTGTGTTGTTCTTGCCAGGTTTTGGTATGAGGGTTATGTTGGCCTCATAAAATGTGTTTGGAAGTATTACTTCTTTAATTTTTTGGAAGACTATGAGTAGAATAGAACCCAAATCTTTTTTGAATGTTTGATAGAATTCACTAGTATAGCTGTCTGGCCCTGGACTTTTATTTTTGGGGAGGAACCTACTCTGACACGTCATTATTGTCTGAAGTCCACAGTTTATATTAGAGTTCATTCTTGATGTATATCCTATAGGTTTGGACAAATGTATAATGACATATATCCATCATAATAGATCATACAGAGTATTTTCAGTGCCTTAAAAATTCTCTGGCTCTACCTATTCATTCCTCCTTTCCTATTCATACCTACCCACCCCAACAACCCCTGGCAACCACTGAGCTCTTAACTGTCTCTGTGGTTTTGCTTTTCCCAGAATGTCAGTCAAATAGTTAAAATCATATAGTATGTAACCTAAATAAAAGAAAATGATTTTTTTCATTTAGTAATATGCTGTTGTTGCAACCTACATAGGTTTTTTTTATGGCTTGATAGTTCATTTTTACATAGTGCTAAATAATATTCCGTTATCTGGATACACCACAGTTCATTTATCTATACATCTCTTGAAGGATATTTTGGTTGCTTTCAAGTTTTCACAATTACGAACAAAGCTATGCTAAACATCTGTAAGCAGGTTTTTGTATAGGCATACATTTTCAAGGCTTTTGGGTGAATGCCAAGAACTGTGATCGCTGGATCATATGATAAAAGTACATTTAGTTTTGTAAGAAGTTCCTGAACTGTCTTACAAAGTGGCTGTGTCATTTTGCATTTCCACCAGATTAAATGAGAGTTCCCATAGCTCCACATCCTTGCTAACATTTGCTGTTGTCAGCGTACCAGATTTTGGACATTTTAATAGATGTGTAGTGGTATATCATTGTTGTTTTAATTTGCATTACCCTGATGACTTATCATGTGAAATATCTTTTTATATGTTTATTTGTCATCTGTATATATTCAATGATGAAGTATCTTTTAAGGCCTTTTGTCCATTTTCTAATCAGGTTGTTTATTTTATTATTGTAGAGTTATCAAAGTTCTTTGTATATTTTGGATAATAATTCATCATATGAGTCTTTTGAAAGTATTTTCTCCTAGTGCATGACTTGTTTTAACATTTTTTATTATTGTCTTTCAGAAAGCAAAAATTTTAATTTAATGAAGTATAGCTTATCAATTATCTTTTTCATGTAGCATGCCTTTGATGTTGTACTTAAAAAGTCATGACCATACTCAAGGTCATCTAAGTTTTCTGTTATGTTATAATTCTTAGTTTTACATTTAGGTCTGTGATTCATTTTGAGTTTTTGTTTTTTTTTTGCGGAGGGTATATAATCTGGGTCTAGATTCATATTTTGCATGTAAATGTTTAGTTTTTCTAACAACATTGTTGAAAAGACTATCTTTGTTCTATTGTATTACTTTTGTTCTCTTGTCAAAGATTACTTGACTATTTATACGGATATATTTCTGGGATCTCCATTCTGTTCCACTGATCTGTCTGGTTTTCCTTTCTCTTTCTTTTTCTTTTTTTTTAATTTTTTTGCCAATAATAAACTGTCTTTATTACAAAGATAGTGTTTGTTCATCTTACAATCTTCTTCTTCACCTTCAATATTGTGTTGGCTGTTTTGGGTCTTTGCCCTCCATATAAACTTTACAATCAGTTTTTGATACCCACACAATATCTTGCTGGGATTTTAATTAGGATTGCATTGAGTATATATACTGCTCACTAAACTTAGGGGATATTTCAAAATAAATATGAAGTAATAAAAAAGAATAATTTGACTTTTTTATTAAATAAGAACATCAGAAAAGCAAATGACAAGTCAAAGAAAGTTTTTTGATTATGCAAATAAGATGCAAAATCAACTTTTATTTCACTGGTGAAAATGCACTATACAAAGGGCTGAAAGTACTGGAGTATTTGAACGTTTCCTGATCCCCTAATTTTTGTGAGCAGAGATCAAGTTTGCAAAAACTGATATCTTGACAATATTGAGTCTTTCTACCCACAAACATGTAATGTCACTCCATTTATATAGTTCTTAGATTTTGTTAATCAGAGGTTTACAAGTTTTCTTTTATATATATTATTCATATTTTATTAAATTTGTACCTAAGTATTTAACTTAGGTGGGTGCTATTATAAATGGTATTGTATTTTTAATTTCAAATTTTACTTGTTTTTTGTTGATATATAGAAAAGCAATTAACTCTTGCATATTAAACTTGTACCCTGTACCTTGCTATAATTCCTTATTAGTACTAGTGGATTTTTTGTGTGTGTATGAATTCTTTTAGATTTTTTTACATAGATGATTATCTCATCTGTGAACAAAAGCAGTTTATTTCCTCCTTCCTAGTCTGTATACCCTTAATTTACTTTTCTTGTGTTATTGTATTAGCTAGAACTTCCAGTAGCATATTGACAAGGAGTGGTGAGAAGGGACATCCTTGCCTTGTACTTGATTTTAGAAGGAAAGCTTAGAATAATTTCTCCCCAAGTTAAT
This sequence comes from Saccopteryx leptura, assembly GCF_036850995.1. Classification (NCBI taxonomy): domain Eukaryota; kingdom Metazoa; phylum Chordata; class Mammalia; order Chiroptera; family Emballonuridae; genus Saccopteryx; species Saccopteryx leptura. The sequence goes on from NC_089504.1 coordinate 289,756,994, forward strand.
TTTGTATCCTTTCATTATTTTAATGGTGCTTTCTACTATTTGGAATTTAATTTCCTGCATTTAATGACATAGATTACACATAGCCTCATTTTCCTCTCTGTATTGTGGATTTTGTGTTATTCTTAGAATTTTCTCCAAATAATTATAACTGCCAAACACATTCTTAAGGTGTTGATTGCATTTGTAGTTATATGATTGCATATATTTGACAAAATTCATTGAATTGCATATTGAAAATTAGTGAATTTTATTGCATATAACTTATACAGCAATTAAAGTAATTTTAAAATTTAAACTATGATTTGTTCATATATGTATAGGTGTGTGTCTGTGTGTGCACATGTGAACACATACATATCTATTGAAATTGAAGAAAGAGTCAGGTGAGCGTTGATGAGGAGAAGGGTGTGAAATAGGGAGTGAGGAGAAGAGAGGTGAAGAGGAGGATGATGTCTGTCTCCAGCCATGCTTGCGGGACAGAGTCTCTGTCTCCGGCCATGCCTGCGGGACAGAGTCTCTGTCTCCGGCCATGCCTGCGGGACAGAGTTAGATGTCTGAGGGGAACCAGAATTTAAAGGAGCAAAGTGCTGTTTCGGGACTTTGGTTAAAAGATAAAAAAAAAAAAAAATAAAGAAAAAATACACCATACAAAAATACAAACTTTTCTCTTCTGATCCTTAACCTTGTTCTCTGTCCCCTGAAGCTTTCACAGTCACCACCAGAAGAAAAGAACAGAACAGTGGTGACAAAAATAGGAAATTTAATCAGTCTATGCCAAGTTAGTGAGCAGATTCTGTATTTATTTTTTCAATTCATGCAGCAGGATACATAACATAAGTTACAAAGGAACTTGGATATGTGCTTTGGGATTCTCAAGGTAGCCACAGATATGAGGAGGAAGGTCAGTAACTGGATTTTAGACAGAGGTTTGGGGCTTCTGGTTACCATGGTAAAGGGATCTTCTAACCAGAGCTCAAGTGTTGTTGGGTCCTTGCTGCCATTCAGGGAGCTCAGGGGGATAGACAAGGCCAGGATCCACTTTAGCAGCAGCCTCCAGAGGACTGTCCACTGCCCCCTCCACAGCAGCTGGAGCCCCCTCCGCAGCAGCCTCCAGAAGACTGACCACTGCCCCCTCCGCAGCAGCTGGAGCCCCCCGAGGGCTGGGGGCAGCACTCAGAGCTTCGGTGTCTGAGGCGGAAAGACCTGCGGTGCCTGTGGTGGCTCAGGCAGCAGCCACCACCTCCAGAGCTGTGGCCACAGCAGCCACCACCCCCAGAGCTATGGCCACAGCAGCCCCCAGAGCTGACACTGCAGCAGGAAGAGACTGGCGGGCACTTGGGGGGACACTTAGGGGGGCATTTCGGGGTAGGGCACTTGGGAGGGCACTTGGGTGTGCACTTGGGCGGGCACTTGGGAGGGGGCTGGCACTGCTGCTGGTTCTGCTGGCAGGACATCTCGGGGCAGGCGGGCGTTCAGGAGCTGAGGAGAGTCCGACAGAGAGTCAGCCCCACACACAGGCCACCCATGTCCCTTCTTACTCTGTTAACATCACTTATAATCTCCAGTGGTTTAACTGCTTTTAGTAGTTTTCCCATACTCTTGAATCATCTCTTCATAGCCTCAGAATATCTTCGTAAGCCAAACAAGAACTTTTATTTATTGTGTAAAATAGTCAATTAAGACCTAACAATATTACAAAACACATTTTGTAAGTCGAAATAGAATTGATTCTAGCTACACCTTTCAAATCTGGAGTTTGTAGGCCATTTTAAGGGAATATAATTTCTTCAAAGATAATTATAATAATCATTTCCTCTTGTCATAAATTTCATGATGACTTTATAAGGTCAGAATTGCAAAGAATCTTAGAGATTACCCACCTCAGTAAGTTCATGCTATTAAGAAAGAGACTGGTAAACCTCTCAATTATTGCAGAACTGGGACTTGAACTCGGTACCCTGATCTCAAACCAGAGCTCAGGTCTCTGCTCTCCACTTCCTCAAGCTGATGGGGTGGCCTGGTGATTCTCAGGCTTGCTGTGTCCCAGTCAACATGGGAAGCTTGTAACACATTCCCAGAGCCATGGATATATGGGTTTAATAAGCCCAAGGAGACCGAGGTCCCTTCCAGAGCCCTCGTTCCTCCTTTACAGGTGAGGATAGGGCTCTCTCAAAGGGGAGTTCTGTCCTGACACCTGTCAGAGTGGAGCATAGTGCTCTGTGCTTCAGTCTGAGAGGCCCACTAGCTAATTTTCTCTGGATCCCAAAAGCACTGCTATCTACTTTTCTCCTTATGTCCCCAGATGGTGCCAGATACCTCCCTGCATATTTCCCGAGTCTTCCTGACCCTCTTTCTCTGACACAGTGGCCTGCGATGCCCAAGGCCCTGCCCACCTGCCCTCCTGCTCTTGTCCAAGCATCCCTCTGTAGAAAGCCCTGCTCTGTTCCCAGTGGACACTTACCAGGTACAGAAGCAGACAGTGTCTGTCACCACCTTGGGAAGGAGTGATGCAGTGCTCTGACCCCAAGGCCCTTTTATCCTAGCCTTGAGTTCTGCTCCAGCAGGTGACACAGGGCCTGGCCATGAGAAGACCGCCTCCTGCCACCCACATTTTCCTGTGACAGGCGATGACTGGCAGCTCCTCCCTGCCTCCCTCCATGGGGATTAGGGTACCCACCTCCAAGTAGGAATAAGGAGGGCTGCTTAGACACAAGGATCACGGGGTTGGGGAAGTTTACTTGATGTCCACCTCATCTCCTTGGGAAGTGCCAGCATAGAAGGGCTCTAGCTTCTGGTTTTCGACCTTGGACTCCAATGCCCTTCTTTCCTTCTTCCCGCTGATATAAACTCATTGGCTCTTGGAAGCCTGTTTTGGACTATAATTCAAAAATGGCTTCACATTTATTCTCTTATATTCAAGTCTAGATCACTCCACGAGGCTACCAGAGGTTTTCAAAATGATCTGCAACCCAAATATGCCCACTGTCTCTTTTGTATAGCCCACAGGCTATGGACGGTTTTATATGCTTATATGTGTGGGAAGAAAAATCAAAAGAATAATATTTTATAACACCTAAAATTATGTTAAATTTAAATTTCAGTGTTCATCAAGTTTTATTTGGAACCTCATCTATACTCATTTCTTTATTATCTATGGCTATGTTTACACTGCAAAGGCAGTGTTGAATAGTTGGGACAGAGACCCTATGGCTCCCAAAGCCTAAAATATTTACTCTTTGGACTTTTATCAAACATGCACGGGCCCTGCTGTATCCCATTGCCCCTGGGAGGCTGAAGACAGACTGACCTAGGAAGCCATTCTGGTTCTGCCACATGGTGGCTCTGTGTCCTTGCAAAAGTCACTTAATTTATTTTTAATTTTGTTCATTTGCTTGTTTTCTCTATCATAAAAATGTGATTAGTGATTAAAAAAAATCTAACAGAAATATCGTGCCAGTCAGTAAATGAGAAATAGCCTGACGGAAAACTTACAATATGGTGGACCCTCAGTAATGATGCATCTGTATTTAAAAAATGGCAAAAAAGTAGTTATCATTTTTAAATCATAATGTTTTTCAAAAGAGGGTAAATTTGAATTTGGGTTTTTGTTTTGTTTTGTTTTCTCTTCAAAGTATTTACTTTATTCTTCTACTGGAAGCCCTTTTGTTCTGTGAAACATCTTGATGTATTTGACCATAAAAATACAGCCAGGAAAGGAGTTTGTGGTGAGAAGTAGGAGAGCTCTGCATTGTGCCAATTAATTAGATCAAGCTAGAGCCACGTGGACGGAAAGCGAGAGGTCCACACGTGGGATTCCAGACACGAGGGCTGGGGAAACTGGGGAGAAGGCAGTGGTCTTCTGGTGGCTCTTTAAATCTTATATGTGGAATCTAATGAACAAAGTGTCCTTAGATTTTTATTATTGTTTTCTCTGCTTGAACAGTTTGTCTACTTCTATACTTTCAGTAGATGAAGGGCTAGGACAGGAGTTCACATCTGGTTCAAGTTCGTGTACAACAAACACCACAGTGAGATTTTCCAAAAGTAAACTAATTAACTAATTAAAAGAAAGCACATTGAAGCCATGAGAGCCATGTTAAAAAAAAAAGCCTTTCTGTTCTGTCAGTGGCAAAAAGAAATAGGCAGAATATAAAATTTCCTAGAGCCTACAACAACATAATAAATTAGTAAGTCATAAGGGGGAAGAGTGAGGTCAGTTAACATATAGTTGCAAGATATAAATATGTTTTTGGATGTGCAAATAATATAAACCACATGTGTGCATGTTTATATAAACATATACACACATATTTTATAGTAATTGCATGTGTGTGTGTGTGTAGGTATTTTTGTTGTCTGTTTCTGTTTTCCACCTTTCTGGTTTTTACTTCTACCTCATATATATATATATTAGAATTCTTCTAAAAATAATTACTTGTGATTATTTAATATGGTGACTGTACATTTACATTTGCCAGGGACAGTTTTGAATTATGTTTTGGCCCAACATAGATTATCATAAACCTTCTTTTTTATCTCAACTGTGTTTCTGTTTGAATGATTTATATAGTCATGGTGCCATTAAATGAAGTCTTCTCAAGGGTCTCCACTGATTCAAGACAAAATCTAAGCTTCTTGTCCCAGCATTCAAATATCTATGCAATGTGGACCTGTTCTGTTTCTACAGGATTTTCTTTGCTCTCTTTTTATTTCTTTGCTCTTTGATCAGCTTCTTCCTTCATCTTTGTATTACTTTGTGTTGTATGTCTCTGAATCTTGAATACTTTTTGGGAGCAAGAGTCTTGTATTCTTTCATTAAATCTATATTACAGATATGCATATAGTCATGTCACCAACATTTCATAGCACCTAAGAGTTTGCAAATAGCTTTTCCATGTTATTTAGCAATCAGATAAGAGTTTGCATTAAAACATGCACAGTGATAAGTTCTGGCCAGATCATTTTACAGGGATCTGCCTCTATATTGCTCAGATATGATGCTGGTTCTCAGGTTGTTCCAATGAGCTTAGTTATGGAAGAAGTGGTCAGAATATTGATTCCCTGGCTCACACAGGTAGTAGACTCAGAAGACCAGCTCATGGATTCCTAGGCTGATGGGGCTCAGATGCCATCAGGTCATGCCTCAGCCTCCAGGCAAGGCAACGCCTAACCATCAATTAATGTGACTTAGAGATAGGTGATAAATTGCATGGTTGTAATGCCATGAGGACTCCTTTCTAAGCCTTGGTTATTAGATTATAATTAATTTGGTAACGTTTAATAGAAAAAATGTTTAATGACAAGGGACTGGTTTTCTGAGGTCACTTACTCATCAAAGGCATCTGTCTCCCATGTTCTCTGTTACTATCAGGGTATGAGGGAAAACTGTTGAGACCCGTGGGAAATCATGAAAACTGTGAATTTCACTGTTCCTAGCATCTTAAAAACCCTTCTAGAGACAGAACCTTATTATACTATTGATGTTTAGTTTGTTTCTTTCCCTTTCAAAACCTTGACTTTGTATTATAAATTGTTTGTAAAAGCACACTTTAAAATATTATAAAAATTATTTATTATTTTGAATTCATTGAGAAAAGTTATTTTGAATTAAAAGAAGGAAAGTGAAATATAAAAGAAATAATTGATAAATACATATGTTAAAAGTTAAAAATGTATATCAAAAATAGCATTATAAATGAAGACAGAAATAAAGCAACCAGTTAGAGTAAATTATAACACATTTACCAGACATATAGAAAAAAGGCTTTTACAAGTTAATAGAAAATATGCAAGCATATTATTAAAAAAAAGGATAGACAAAGAACATGGACAGGCAATACACACACCAGACAAGAAATATAAATGACAAAATATTTTCAATTTTACTATTTATAAAAGAATGAAAAATAAAAAATAGATGCCTTGTCTTTTTATGCTACAGTGTCCATTTATCTTATACAGACAAATTAGATTGGTAAAGATTGAACATATGGAATTGATCACTTATTCTTTATTTGTTTGAAAATAAATTGGCATAATTATTATGTGGTGTGACAATACTATGATTCACTTATTCAATACATACTTTATGATGTGCAAGTAAATTAAAATGTAAAATGAGCATACTCCTTTATAGCATTTGAACATCTAGGAATTTAGCCTACAGAGATAGGGGAATGATAGGAAAGAATATATGTATGAGGATGTTCTCTGGAGCTAATTACAAATAATAATGGTACAGCAAGTTTTCAGATACAAGATCAATATTCTTATATTTCTTTTAAAAAAGTAGTTAAAAAATAAAAGAAACTTAAAGCTGCTATTTAAAAACAGCAAAATACATGTTATATAATGCATATTTTAAAATGAACAAGGCATTTGTGTCTAAAATGTTAAAACTTTATTGAAAGATATTTTATTTTATTTTTTATTTATTTATTTTTTAAAATCTTATTTTTATTAATTTTAATGCAGTGACATTGATAAATCAGGGTACATATATTCCAAGAAAACATCTCCAGATTATTTTGACCTTTGATTATGCTGCATACCCCTCACTCAAAGTCAAATTATCCTCCATCACCTTCTATCTGGTTTTCTTTGTGCCCCTACCCTCCCCCCACTCCCTTCCTCACCTTCCTCGCCCCTTCCCCACCCCTCCACCCCATGCCCTGTTACCATCACATTCTTGTCCATGTCTCTAAGTCTCATTTTTATGTCCCATCTATGCATTGGTTCATATAGTTCTTAGTTTTCTCTAATTTACTTATTTCACTCCCTATAATGTTATCAAGGTCCATCCATGTTATTGTAAATGATCTGATGTCATCATTTCTTATGGCTGAGTAGTATTCCATAGTATATATGTACCATAGCTTTTTAATCCACTCGTCCTCTGATGGACACTTGGGCTGTTTCCAGATCTTCGCTATTGTGAACAATGCTGCGATAAACATCGGGGTGCATTTCTCCTTCTGGAACCCTTCTATGGTGTCCTTGGGGTATATTCCTAAAAGTGGGATGGCTGGGTCAAAAGGCAGTTCGATTTTCAATTTTTTGAGGAATCTCCATACTGTTTGCCACAGAGGCTGCACCAGTCTGCATTCCCACCAGCAATGCAGGAGGGTTCCCTTTTCTCCATATTCTCGCCAGCACTTCTTCTGTGTTGTTTTGTTGATAAGCGCCATTCTAACCGGTGTGAGGTGATATATCATTGTGGTTTTAATTTGCGTTTCTCTAATGATTAGTGATGTTGAGCATTTTTTCATATACCTATTGGCCATCTGTATGTCATCTTTGGAGAAGTGTCTATTCATTTCTTTTTCCCATTTTATGATTGGATTGTTTGTCTTTCTGGTGTTGAGATTTACAAGTTCTTTATAAATTTTGGTTATTAACCCCTTATCAGACATACTGTCAAATATGTTCTCCCATTGTGTAGTTTGTCTTTTTATTCTGTTCTTATTGTCTTTGGCCATGCAAAAGCTTTTTAATTTGATATAGTCCCATTTGTTTATCCTGTCTTTTATTTCACTTACCCGTGGAGATAAATCAGCAAATATATCGCTGCGAGAGATGTCAGAGAGCTTACTGCCTATGTTTTCTTCTAAGATGCTTATGGTTTCATGCCTTACATTTAAGTCTTTTATCCATTTTGAGTTTATTTTTGTGAATGGTGTAAGTTGGTGGTCTAGTTTCATTTTTTTGCAGGTTGTTGTCCAATTTTCCCAACACCATTCGTTGAAGAGGCTGTCTTTACTCCATTGTATTTTCTTACCTCCTTTGTCAAATATCAGTTGTCCATAGAGCTGTGGGTTTATTTCTGGGTTCTCTGTTCTGTTCCATTGATCTATATGCCTGTTCTTATGCCAGTACCAGGCTGTTTTGAGTACAATGGCCTTGTAGTATAACTTGATATCAGGAAGTGTGATACCTCCCTTTTATTCTTCTTTTTTAAGATTGCTGAGGCTATTCGTGTTCTCTTTTGCTTCCATACAAATTTTTGGAATATGTGATCTATATCTTTAAAGTATGTCACTGGTATTTTAATTGGTATTGCATTGAATTTATAAATTACTTTGGGTAATATAGACATTTTAATGATGTTTATTCTTCTTAACCATGAGCATGGTATATGCTTCCACATGTTTGTATCTTCCTTGATTTCTTTTATCAGTGTTTTATAATTTTCCGAGTACAAGTCTTTAGTCTCCTTAGTTAAATGTACTCCTAGGTACTTTATTTTTTTGGCTGCAATAGTGAAGGGGATTGTTTCCTTAATTTCTCTTTCTGATTGTTCATTGTTGGTGTATAAAAATGCCTCTGATTTTTGAGTATTGATTTTATATCCTGCCACCTTGCTGAATTAACTTATCAGGTCCAGTAGTTTTTTGACTGAGACTTTAGGATTTTCTATATACAATATCATATCATCTGCAAATAATGATAACTTTACTTCTTCTTTTCCAGCTTAAATGCCTTGTATTTCTTCTTCTTGTCTGATTGCTGTGGCTAGGACTTCCAGGACTATGTTGAATAAGAGCGGTGAAAGGGGGCACCCCTGCCTTGTTCTTGATCTTAAGGGGATTGCTTTTAATTCTTGCCCATTGAGTATGATGTTGGCTGTGGGTTTCTCATAGATGGCTTTTATCATGTTGAGGTATGTTCCCTGTATTCCAACTTTGCTGAGAGTTTTGATCATGAATGGGTGCTGGCTTTTATCAAATGCTTTTTCTGCATCTATTGAAATTATCATGTGCTTTTTCTCCTTCCTTTTGTTTATGTGATGAATAACATTGATAGATTTGCAAATATTGTACCAGCCTTGCCTCCCCAGAATAAATCCCATTTGATTATGGTGTATGATATTTTCCATATATTGTTGGATCCGGTTTGCTAATAATTTGTTGAGGATTTTAGCATCTATATTCATCAGGGATATTGGCCTATAATTTTCTTTCTTTGTGTTGTCTTTGCCTGGTTTTGGAATCAGAATTATGCTCGCCTCATAAAATGAGCTGGGAAGTCTTCCGTCCTCTTGAATTTTTTGAAATAGCTTGAGAAGGATAGGAGTTAGTTCTTCTTTGAATAGTTTGTAGAATTCACTTGTGAAGCCATCTGGCCCAGGACTTTTCTTTGTTGGGAGTTTTTTGATAACTGTTTTGATCTCATTTGTTGTAATTGGTCTGTTTAGGTTTTCTTATTCTTCCAGACTGATTTTTGGAAGATTGTATGTTTCAAGGAATTTGTCCATTTCATCTAAGTTGTCTAGTTTTTTGGCATAGAGTTCTTCATTGTATTTTCTTACAATTCTTTGCATTTCTGTTGTGTCAGTTGTTATTTCTCCCCTCTCATTTCTAATTTTATTTATTTGAGTCCTCTCTCTTTTTTTCTTGGTGAGTCTAGTTAAAGGTTCATCAATCTTGTTTACCTTTTCAAAAAACCAGCTCCTAGTTTCATCGATCCTCTGTATTGTTTCTTTAGTCTCTATGTCATTTATTTCTGCTCTGATCTTTATTATTTCCTTCCTTCTACTACATTTAGGCTTTACTTGCTGTTCTTTTTCTAGTTCTTTTAGATGCAGGGTTAATTTGTTTATTTGAGATTTTTCTAGCTTCTTCAAGTGTGCCTGTAGTGCTATGAACTTCCCTCTCAGTACTGCTTTTGTTGTGTCCCATAAATTTTGAGTTGTTGTATGCTCGTTATCATTCGTTTCTAGGAATTTTTTTATTTCTTCTTTGATCTCATTCTTAATCCATTCATTATTTAACAACCTGCTATTTAGTTTCCATGTGTTTGAGAATTTTTGAGCTTTTCTGTTGTGGTTGATTACTAGTTTCATGCCATTGTGATCAGAGAAAGTGTTTGATATGATTTCAATCTTCTTAAATTTGTTGAGACCACTTTTGTGCCCTAACATGTGGTCTATCTTAGAGAATGTACAATGAGCATTTGAAAAGAATGTATATTCTGCTGTTTTAGGGTGAAAGGTTCTGTAGATATCTATTAAATCGAGTTGATCTACTGTGTCCTTTAAGTCTGCTGTTTCTTTGTTAATTTTCTTTCTTGAGGATCTATCTAGTGATGTTAGTGGGGTATTAAAATCCCCTACTATTATAGTGTTGCTGTTGATCTCGCTCTTTATATCCATCAAAGTCTGCTTTATATATTTAGGTGCTCCTATATTAGGTGCGTAGATATTTATAATAGTTATATCTTCCTTTTGGATTGCTCCCTTTATCATTATGTAGTGGCCTTCTTTATCTCTTACAATGTTCTTTGTTTTAAAGTCCATTCTGTCTGATATAAGTATTGCTACCCCAGCTTTTTTTTCATTTCCATTTGCATGAAATGTTTTTTTCCATTCTTTTACCTTCAACCTATGTGCATCTTTTGTTTTAAGGTGTGTCTCTTGTAGACAGCATATGTACGGGTCCTGTTTTCTTATCCATGCAGCTACCCTATGTCTTTTGATTGGATCATTTAATCCATTTACATTTAAGGTCATTATTGATATGTAGTTGCTTATTGCCATTTTATTCTTTAAAGCTGTATTCCTCTTTTGCTATATTTTTTTCCCACTTTGATCTGTTTACACCATGCCCCTTAACATTTCCTGCAGCATTGGTTTGGTTGTAATGAATTCCTTGAGTTTTTTTTTTTGTCTGGGAAACTTTTTATTTCTCCTTCAATTTTAAATGATAGCCTTGCTGGATAAAGTAGTCTTGGTTGTAGGTTCTTGTTCTGCATTACTTTGAATATTTCTTGCCATTCCCTTCTGGCCTCAAGTGTTTCTGTTGAGAAGTCGGATGTCATCCTTATGGGGGCTCCTTTGTAGGTGATAGCTTTTTTTTTCTCTTAGCAACTTTTAATATTTTCTCTTTATCGCTTAGCTTTGGTATTTTAATTATGATGTGGCTTGGTGTAGGTTTCTTTGGGTTTCTCTTTAATGGAGTCCTCTGTGCTTCTTGGACTTGTGAGAGTTTCTCTTGCATTAATTTAGGGAAGTTTTCAGCTATGATATGATTGAACAAAGTCTCTATCCCTTGTTCTTTTTCTTCTTCTTCAGGAACCCTGATGATGCGGATGTTATTTCTCTTCATGTTGTCACAGAGCTCTCTAAGAGTTTCCTCTGACTTTTTGAGTCTCTTTTCTCTTTTCTTCTCTGCTTTCATGCCTTCATTCCAGTTGTCCTCCAACCTGCTGATTCAATCCTCAGCTGTATCCATCCTGTTTTTAATTCCTTCCATTGTGGTCTTCATTTCTGATATTGTATTTGTCATCTCCGACTGATTCTTTTTTAATATTTCAATATCCTTCTTTATACTTGCTATTTCTTTATTTAGGTGTTCATGATGACCATCCATTGTTGTTCTAAGTTCCCTAAGCATCCTTACAATCATTATTTTAAACTCTGCATCCGGAAGTTTGATTATTTCCATATCACTCAGTTCATCTCCTGAAGGTCTCTCTTGTGGTTTCATTTGGATTGCACTTCTTTGTTTTCTCATTATGCCTGGGTATCTGGGTGTTTTCTTTGTAGAGCTGGTTGAGTCTAGGCTTGGTGTTGTCTGTCTCTAGTTTTTACTTTTGTTGTTTCTAAGTCTTCTTGGGCTGGCTTCAGCTATTATTTGTAATCCACTTTAGGATTTGGGCTGCTTTGGAGTCTTGATTTGTTTGTTTTCTTAACAGGTGATTGTCTTGTTTGCTGATCTCAGCAGGGGGCTTATTTGAAACTGTATCCAGGAATGCAGTGGGTGTGACCTGAGGCTTTGAAATCCTCTTCTGCCAGTTAATCCCTCTGGGGGCGGGTTGCTTTCTCAGCTTCAGTAGGGGGAGGTGTATCTCAGATCTCCATGGAGATCTGAGTTACTGCCCCTCCTCCCCACTTCTTGTTTTCAGCTATGTCTTGTTGAGCTGCTTGGAGCTGGAGAGATGTCTGTATCTCTGTGACCTGGAAATACTTTTGTATTTTGCTTTGTGGAAGGATCAGCCCCTCCCCCAGTTATGGCCACCTCCAGCACTGAATGAGTCAGCTTTTTATGTCACCACCTATATTCCTCTCCCCCTCACCATCTGTCTCTCTCTTTCTCCTTTCTTTTTGGAAGACAAGCGGGCCCTTTCAACACTCCTTGTTCCCTGGTCACCAGGTAAGTGGCTGTGAGCAATATTTACTGCTCTTTATCTTTGGAGTTGAGAGCCCAGCCTCGCCGCCCCCCCCCCTCTGTTCCAGTAAGCAGGGGAAATTCAGGCACTCCCTACCAGGTTTATTGTGACTTCTTCTTTGCTCCTTGATTTTTGAAAGCTGTTCTTGTAGTCCAGATTTTGTTTTTCACACTGATTGTTCATAAATTATTTTATAATCCAGTTCAGTGGTGTGAGCTGGGAGTCTGTGTGTCTGCCTACTCCGCTGCCATCTTTAGGTCTCTGAAAAGGTTTAAGTAAATAGATAGTTATAGAATATGTTTATGGATATGGAAAGTAAAAGTAAGTATCATTAAGATGAAAATTCTCACTCCCCCCCCCCCCGGTATTAAATGCATTTTTTTTACAATGCCAGTAGAAACTCCAACAGCACATTTTGTTTTGTCTTGGCTTTGTGAAATGTGACAAGCTTATTCTAAAACTTATGCAAAATAATGAACATGGGGAGTAACATGACTGATTATATAGGGACAGTAATGTTTGATAACGGAAAATCTTACAGACAGTGGATAATCTCCATGACCTGAGCAATGGAACAGAATTGTGGGTCTACTTTTTAGAAACATGCAAATAGGCAAACTTGCCAGATGACAAAAGTGGTAGCATAGATTATTAGAAAATAGTGACTCTTATCATGACCAGATGGTTATTTATACTGTGAAAATAAAATTCATATAAATATATTATATAAGTAAAAGTTTCCATAAAATATAAAGAAATGTAGGAAAATACTCTAAATAAATACTGATAAAAATTCTTAAATACACTATAAAAACCATAAATTATAAAGCAAAACATTCTTTAATCTGGCTATATTAAAACTATACATTTTTATTTATTAAATAAAACATTAAAAGATGTAAAAAGCCAGCACTGGGGGAAGATAGTGGCAACATCTTTCTAAGGATTAGCAGGTGGGATAGCTAAAGAACTGCCAGTCAATAACAAAGCACACAAAAAAATTAAATAAAAAATATCTCTAAGGAGAGAGTAATTGACAAGAGAGAAAATCATTGTTCAATAAACATGTAAATAGATGCTCAAAACCACTTATAATCAGGAAAACAGATAACACAGTGGAGTTCTATTTTACACTCTTCATTGGACAATCATCTAAACATCTGATATCACAAAGTGTTTCCAGGATCTGAAACAACAGGAACTCTTTACCTAATGGAGGGAGATCCACGTGACAAGATATTATAAGGTTGAAAGTAAGTATTTCTACAATTCAGTCGTGCAATTCCTAGGTAATATATCCTAGAGAGACTGCCCTACACAGAGAAAATATGTAGAGAATGTTGAATAATGGAATTTTAGAATTGCAAAATAATTAGAAACAACATAAATACTTATTAATAAGAAACTGCTGAAATAATGGTAGTGTAGTTGTACAGTAGAATACAATACAGCAGGGAGAAAAAAAGCTAATCTACACTGACTAACATAAATGTCTCACAAATGATTCTGTGATAGAAAGCAAGTTTACATAAGAGTGCATCAAGAATGTAATATTAAGTTGAAAATATGTAAACAATACTACATGTTTAAAGGTAAATTACAATGTAATATAATAGAAGTTTAAATAATACATCAGAATGTTTAACCTCAAAATCAGGATATTGATTAGCTCTGATGGGAAGAAGGAGACAGGCATCAAATGTATGAAATGTTTTATGTCTTTGTGTGATGGGCAAGAAATTATTCATCAATAAATACTTATGCTCTTTAAATATCAATTTTTCATAATAAATTTATTTATTTTTCCCTTTTATTGAATTTATTGATGTGACATTGGCTAACAAAATTCTAAAGGTTTTAAGTGCACAATTCCATAACACATCATTTGTACTCTGACCCAAGTCAAGTCTCTGTCCATCTCTATTTATCCCCCCTTTATCCACCTCCACTACCTCCTGACCCCAGGAATCACCACACTGTTGTCCATGTCCATGAGTTGTTTTTCTTTTTATTTCCTTATTTGCTCAATCCCTCCACCTAAGTCACCCAGTCCCCCCAACCACACTGACAGCTGTTAGCCTACTCTCTATCTCTGAGTCTGTCTTTATTTAGCTTGTTAGTTCATTTTGTTCATTAGATTCCCCCAAAAATTTACGTTGTTTAATTTAAATTAAAATATTTTAATTGAAAATATTTTTGGCTCTGGGGGTAGAGTGTCGGCCCAGCATGTGGAAGTCCCAGGATCGATTCCCTATCAGGGCACACAGGAGAAGCGACCATATGCTTCTCCACCCCTCCCCCTCTCCTTTCTCTCTCTCTCTATTCCCCTCTTACAACCATGACTCAAATGGTTTGAGCAAGTTTTCCCTGGGTGCTGAGGATAGCTGCATGGCCTCACCTCAGGTGTTAAAATAGTTTGGTTCCCGAGCAGTGGAGCAGTGACCCCAGATGGGCAGAGCATATATAAGGGGCTTACCAGTTGGATCCTGGTTGGGTACATGCAGGAGTTTGTCTCTCTGCTTTCCTGACTCCCTGCTTCTCACTTAATAATAATAAAAAAAACAATTTAAAATGTTTTAATTAAATTATTTAAATAAAAACTTAATTTTACTTAAAATATAATAAATTTTGATTAAAATTTTTAACATAATATTTTTATATATACATGTATATTGTATATTTTATTATATGAATCTTCTGAAATAGTAATCATTCAAAAATCTCAATTAAATCAAGTTTATAAGAGCAAAGATTTTTTTTTGGTTTATTCACTAATGTATTTCAACTCTCTATATAAATACTTGCCATATAGTAAGTACTTAATAAGTATTTATTATTTCACATATGCTGTGTTGACTTTCTAATTTGTTTTGTTTATATGATTTTGGATTTCTATTTTTGTTTTGTTTATATTATTTTGAACTTTATTTTGATGGGATCAGTTCTATCAAAATTTCCCTTTAATATTTGTTCTGTTTCTTTTTTTTTATTTTATTCATTTTAGAGAGGAGAGGGAGAGAGAGAGAGAGAGAGAGAGAGAGAGAGAGAGAGGAGACAGAGAGAGAGACGGGGGAGGAGCTGGAAGCATCAACTCCCATATTATGTGCCTTGACCAGGCAAGCCCAGGGTTTCGAACCGGCAACCTCAGCATTTCCAGGTCGACGCTTTATCCACTGTGCTACCACAGGTCAGACTTGTTCTGTTTCTTTTATACATAAACTATGTTTCCATTATGAGCTCTACTTTGTGATACAATTTAAAATTTTAGCTCTTTAATTTACCTAATACTCATTTTATTATAGAATATGTTAACTTTTTACTCTATATGAAACTCATTTCATTATAGAATATAATGTATTGGTGTTTTTTTTTTCAATTCTATAAGATAAGTGCCAGCAAACACCACCCCAGGAGTCTACGTGCAGACCCTTGGTGCCGTGACACTGAACAGCAGGGAGGAGTGGTGGGGATAGACCAACTGTGGCAAGTGTTTTGAAAAATGCAGTTAACCTCTCTGGGTCTCGATTTCTGATCTTGTAAAATGAGGCTAAAACTGGACCTGCTCATAGAAGAGCATAAAGTGAGCAATGTGCTAACTTAGTACCTGAAATATTGGAATTGCTGCATTACTGACAGTCTTGTATTACCCAGTCATCAGAATACAGAACAATGACAGGGCATGCGGTGATTTTCAGGGGGCCACCGAGTCAGCTGAAGGGACTGGTCCAGGACGTGAAGGCGGCTGAAGCTCTCCACCACTGGTCTGACTGCTAAAGGGGGGAGGAGGGTAGTCACAGAAGGCATTCTGGATCCTCTCATGCTGTTGGACAATGTAGAGATCTCGGCCTCAAACTGAGTAGGAATTATGGAGAATTGTATATGAGCAGGAGGGTCCCCACACATGGGAGGCAGCCACTACTGCGGGACACTGGTCTCTGGACTCATCAGAGAGATAGGAAAAAGAAAGATTCACAGAGACCTTGCAGAGAATTTGTTTCCTTGTTTTTAAATTTTTTATTGATTGATTTTACAGAGAGAGAAACAATTTTTTGTTCCACTTTTTCATGGTTTTTTATTGGTTGACTCTTGTATGTGCCTTACTAGGGATTGATTCTGAAACCTTGGCATTTAGGGACAATGCTCTAACCAAGGAGCTACCTGACTAGGGCTTGTTTTAAAAGAGCTTTTAGCATTAAAGCATCTATCAATTCTGATTTAAGTGTCACTGGTCCTTGGAACTTAAAAAGAACAAGAAAGAGGGAGAGAGAATGCACTTTCTTCTAGAGCAGCGGTTCTCAACCTGTGGGTTGCGATTCCGGCGGGGTCGCCTAAAGCCATCGGAAAATACATAATGCATATCAGGTATTTACATTCTGAATCATAACTAGCAAAATTACAGTTATGAAGTAGCCACCAAAATTATTTTTTGGTTTGGGGTCACCGCAACATGAGGAACTGTATTGCAGGGTCATTCATGGCATTAGAAAGGTTGAGAACCACTGTTCTAGAGGGAGTATTGTGAGTTTCCCACCTTCCTAGGAGGAGTGGCTTCTAAGTTGGAACACAGTTTCTCCTGCCTGAGGGAACCCAAAAGCATAGAGAGGAAGCCCCCAGAAAGCCCCCAGAAAATGGTGTGATATCCACATCTCCTGAACTTAGGAAATCTTTCCCCTGAGGCCTAAAATACTGCCTCTGACCTTGAGTATTCGTGATCCTGACATGAAGACACTTAGTATTACAGAGATTATAATTCATGGGAATTTCAAGTCAGATGGAAGAAAAGAAAATGTATCTTGGGCACTCCCAAGAGAAAAAGACACTAGAAGTTATGTTAAAAGGAGAGATGATGACCTGAGAATTTTGTTGCTGAGGAACTGAAGTGTTGAAGTGTTGTGAAAGTAGAGGCAGCGTTAGAGAAGCACCCTGGCACAGTGGAGGCGGACTTACATCCACCTGGGATCAGAACTCTCAGTCACATCACCGGGACAGCCAGGAGCACAGAGGTGGTGTGTCTCTCCAAGAGCTCGACATTGTTTCCTAACTCCTAACACCTTTAATGAACATTGTGTATGTGTGTGTGTGTGTGTGTAATTGTGATTCTATTTGTATTCTATTTGTGACAATTAAGGTTTTGTTTGTAATATGTCAGTTAACATTTTTGAAATATGAGTTACAGAGGGTTATTTTATAGTTTGGGATGAAGAGAAGCATAGTAAAAATGTTTGGGAGAAGAGGGAGAGAGCAAGTCTATCAGGTAGGGGAAGAGTTATGGCTGAGTAGGACGATATGCCCCTCACATGCTTCTCCGTACTGATTATTAGGTTTTTGTCATTCACCTTTAAGCCCTGTCTTTAATGTCTGGCTTTATGATGTTAGGGTCAGGGCTCTGAAAACCACATTCCTTCTTGGCCAGCTCGCTTCCTGTAGTCTCTGACAACAGAGAGAGCTAGGAAGACTGAAGGATAGGCAGAGGGGCAAGAGCCCTGCTCCATGCTGTCTGCTTCTTGTTTGCCTCCTGCATCTCTCCAGGTCACCCAACCTTACCACCTTGCCCCAGCAGTGGCCGTTCTTTCCAGTAACATCAGTGGGTGCCAAGTGCAATGTTTCCAACTCTCACAGAGCCAGCCGTGTACCCCCTTAGAGGTCCGAGAACACCCGCCCCCAGGTGCTCTTCCTCAGAAGCCTGGGTCCCAGCTACCCAGACCCCTCATCTGAGCTCTAGGACCCCTGCTTCACTGAATAGAGATCCCCCCAGAGGCCTGAGTTTCAATTTCATAGAATCCCTCCTTCAAGTTTCTAAGTTTGAATAATTCCAGCATCTCTGTCCTTCTCTCCCATTCGTAGGGGTGGTAGTAGCTGCAGTTCCAACCTTCATGAACACATATCAACCCTGACTTGCTTTTTCAGTTCTCTAACCCCAAATTCGCAATTCTTTAGATACTGTTCCGTATGTTAAACTAAATAACATAGTTTCCAGTTCCTGGCCTTCAGTGACAGCGGGACTGGTTTTAGCACTAACGAAGACCAGGAGTTGAAGGAATTGTGTTCATGAGGACTCGGGGAGTCTTGAAAGCAAGCAATGCTGGTTCAGGACCAGGTGACAAAGAGAGACAGAGATGAGACCAGATATGTTCACCCTCCCCAGCACATTTACAAGTAAGATAGAGCAGTCTAGAACAAGATGGGGAGCAGTTCGTTTTATTGGTTCATTTCAGGAAGGGACATGTCAAGGAAATAACTTGGGGAATGGCATAAGAATTGCTATCTTGATTCCCAAGGCAGGCTACAGAGATGGAATCAGAGGCCAAAGGTGAGGTTTTTAGGAGAGGACAAGATTGCTAGATTTCAAGTCCGAAGAATCTTTTGAATAGAATTTGAAGTCTTCAAGCCTGACCTGTGGTGGCACAGTGGATAAAGCATCGACCTAGAATTTGAAGTCTTCACTTAAAATATCTCAGCAACACAAGCAAGCCCAATGAAGATGATCTTTCACCTTTAGTGCCTCTTATTCTGCTTTTTTCGGCTGAGGGTCCACTTCAACAGCAGCCTCCAGAGGACTGACCACTGTCCCCTCCGCAGCAGCTGGAGCCCCCTCCGCAGCAGCCTCCAGAGGACTGACCACTGCCCCCTCCGCAGCAGCCTCCAGAGGACTGACCACTGCCCCCTCCACAGCAGCTGGAGCCCCCTCCGCAGCAGCTGGAGCCCCCCGAGGGCTGGGGGCAGCACTCAGAGCTTCGGTGTCTGAGGCGGAAAGACCTGCGGTGCCTGTGGTGGCTCCGGCAGCAGCCACCACCCCCAGAGCTGTGGCCACAGCAGCCACCACCCCCGGAGCTGTGGCCACAGCAGCCCCCAGAGCTGACACTGCAGCAGGAAGAGACTGGCGGGCACTTGGGGGGACACTTAGGGGGGCATTTTGGGGTGGGGCACTTGGGCGGGCACTTGGGCGGGGGCTGGCACTGCTGCTGGTTCTGCTGGCAGGACATCTTGAGGAGTGGGCAGGCGGGTGTTCAGGAGCTGAGGAGAGTCAGTCAGAGAGTCAGCCCCACACACAGGCCACCCATGTCCCCTGCCCTTGCAGCATCATTCTAGTCTCTCTTGTTTGACAGTTGTGAGATCAGACATAGCTAAACCATCTCTGACATTTATATCACCCTTACTAGTTTACCATGTGCCTCAAACCTCATTTGGAAGGTTTTTAAACAATATAATCTCCAAATATATAATGAAAGTTGATGCCCTTTAACATTTCTTAAGTGCCAGAGAGAAGACCAGGCAATAAATTTGCTCTGAGTCAGCATTCATTCTACAACCTCACCAAGACTCTTGAGCATGTCCAATGTAGGATTATTTTAGAGCAGAAAGCCTCTTTAAGGAAAAAGCAAACTTATTCTCTCTGGGAAGGATTTCTGATATGGTTTGGTTTGGCAGAATATAGAAAATTGTAACTGCAAAGTGCCTTGGAGTCAATTTCTCCCAATCAACTCAATTTATGAATGAAGAAAGTAAAACCAAAAAGCATGAATTCACTGGCCCAATCTACTCATTAGCATGTCACAGTTCACTTTCCAGGTTCCCCGGATACCAATCCAACACTCTGTCCTTTATTGTCCTGCTCCCCAGGCCTGCTCCCCAGGCATGTCACAGGGCTTCTCAACTCCAGTGTACACCCATCCTCCACTATGAATCTTCTTGGAGTCTAGATAGCTCCACAGGTGTCCCTGGTTCTGCCTGTTAAGTACTAATGCCCTCAGCATATTCTTTCCACAAATAGATATGGCTGTATTTCCAAAATTATATTCCCACTAAACAACCCCACCCTGGCACAATCTAGCAATGAGTATTTTTATTCCCTAATGCCGGAGAAACATACCCTGCAACTGAAAACAATTTGGTTTCTCTAAACCTCTAACAGCAGCCACACAAATCATCCCGGTAACTCGTGGTCTCTCTCACCCATCACACCCTTGCCCTCTCCTTCAGATTTTCTTGGCCCTCATTCTTGCCAACAACTCCAACCCCCAAGGTTCTGCCCACCTGCCCTCCTGCCCTGGTCTGAGCATTCTACTGTGGAAGGCCCTGCTCCATTTTCAGTGGACACTTACCAGGTGCACAAGCAGCACAGGGTCCGTCACCACCTCAGGAGGGAGTGATGGAGGTGCTCTGTCCCCAAGGCCCTTTTATGCCGGCCTGCCCGAGGAGGTGAGACAGGGCCTGGGCATGAGAGGACTGCTTCCTGCCACCCACATGGTCTTGTGACATGTGATGATGGGCCACTCCATGGGGCTCAAGGCAGCAACTCCTGGCTAAAAAAGTACCTGCTTAAAAGGGGGGCTTGTGGTGGGTGGAGATGTATGTCATCATCCCTCTGTTGCTTTCTTTTCTATCAAAGATGGCTCTTCATTCACACTTATGGAGCCTGGTTACTCAAGACCTTTTTTCCTGCCACCCTAGATATTAATTTTCCATCTGGACCTTTGAATCTAGATGGCTTGGTGTGAAAATTTATATGTTTAAAATGTGTGTGTTTGTGTGTTTGTGTTTGTGTGTGTGTGTGTGTGTGTGTGTGTGTGTGTGTGTGTGTACCATAGTGGTTTCAAAGAAAAGCGCTGGAGATCTCAACAAAGTATTCAACATCTTTGAATCTCAGTGCTCTGGTCTTTTAAATACTGATGATAAAAATGTCTTCGTTTTAGGATCTACAAATTACGATGGCAAAAGGGAAGTAGGTAAGATAATATGCAACACTTGGTGACATTTAGGAGATAATAGATAGATAGATAGATAGATAGATAGATAGATAGATAGATAGCTAGATAGATAGATAGATAGATAGATGACAGAAAAATAGGTGCTGACATGGATTTTAAATAGTGGGATGTTTTAAGTGGGATTTTTTTTTAAAGTAGGTGGATCTTGTTCAAACTAAATGCCATATTTCCTTCCTATATATATATCAATGAGTTTGACTTTAGATCCAGAATAAATGCAGGAAAAGAAGACTAAAGATAGAAATATTACCCTAAATATTGCCAAAAACTAACAGTCTTCTGGAGCAAATCTGAAGGGGTGAGATGAAATAAAAATGGGAAGGGTTAAGAGAAGAAACATTCAAAAAGGTGTTCTTAAAGAGTAGCTTTAAATGGTGTCATTAGAATTCTTAAGAACAGACATATTGAATATTCAAATATAAATTTGTTGCATCATTGCAATATAAATTTTCCATGTTTCCCATGTTCAAAAAGAACCAAATTGAAATTCTATAAACAAAAATCACAATATTTGAAAAAAATAAATATGTTCAAATTTAAATATGTCAAAAAATTTATTGATTGTCTTAGCAGGTAGTAAACTATAGAAGAACAGATTGGTGAACTTGAACTTGAAGAAATTATTTAAACTGAACTAAAGAAAGGGAAAAATATTTAATAAAATAAACAGATAATCTAAAATTATTCAATAGAAAACAGTCTAACACTCATGTATTTGGACTCCCAAAGGAGAAAATGAATAGAATGAAGGATTAAATGTACCTTAAAATCTTGGTCAAATTATTTTCAAATTTTATGAAAACCATCAACCTCTAGAACCAAAAAAGTAATAAATCCTAAACAGGATAAATAAAAAGAAAATCAATTAGTGGTACAATATATCCACAGAGAGGGTACAAATTTGTCTTGGAAAATAAATGAACAAGAGAGAACTCTAAGGAAGCCTGTCCAAGAAAGATTTGTCAGACAGGTCTGCTAGAAGATAGTCTTCAAAAGGCAGAGAGACTTTGATCTGTGGTGATAGCAGGGTGGAGGGAGAAGAACATCATTGGGGAAGAAGCAGTATAGGTGGGGATCTGTGTGGGGCAGGGGAATACAGGTGGTCTTTTGTGACCAGTGAGTGATCCAACCTGACTAGAAGTTAAGGCATGTGTGATGGACTGGGGAGGAAGGCTCAGGATGAGGCTGAGAGCAAGACTGGATCAGACTGGGGAGACTCTTGCTAGGAGCTGTCCCTGGTTTAATTGAATGTTCACCAGAAATCCACCGAAGACCTTAGTTTGATTTTATTATTGTTACTTTTATGTTTGTAATTTTAGCAAGGTCAGAATAATTACATTAATGTTGGATCCTAATATGACAGGGGACTATGTGGCAGTCCCTGAGATGTAGGACAACAGCAGGAAGGAATAGGATGAGACAATACCATCACTGCTAATGATGTCATTACAGACCTGCAATCCCTTATTCACAGTCTCCCAATCCAAGCACCTTAAAACTGAGTTTCTTGTCTGTTTGTTAAGGACACTCATTTGGTGGTTAAAAAACAACAACAACAAAACAACTCTGAACTGACAGTGAGGTCTCTTCACCTTACTGTGGATATTTATATGTTCTGTTGCAGACATATTAATGGCTTCCCCAAGGGGTAGGAGTCCTGAGCCATGGGTGTGGGGAACCAGACTGCACACCAGATGTGGTAGACTCCTTGGTTTGAATTCCTTGGTGTTGAGGTTGGACATGGCCTCCTCTGAAGTAAACCTGTATTGTTGCTAAGAAATTCTATTCACTATACTGTCTTCCTTTTTAAAAAAGTTCTAAATCTCATCTTGCATCAAGGGTTTCAGATGAGAGATTATGATCTCTTGTTTATATCCTTGGATTACTTGCAGAACAGAGAAATATAAAATTTTTCAGTAATATCAACTTTCTCTAATAATTAGTGCTTTAGCTAAGAGAGCCCGCTATACCAGTCTGCCTATATTCACAAAGTTGAGCAAGCCTCAGGTCCTCCCCATTTTTAATTGACATCCCAAGATTTTCCCAACTCAATCATACCATTCAACTTAATTCATAATGCATTCCTATGTGGTGTATTTCCTTTAATTATTCTCAACTATTCAATTCTATTCAGTGGGGGACCCAGAGAACAGAAGTGTGGGCATTAAAGGCCCTCCTAGGATCGTTGTGTATTTCTTTCTCTTTTCCTATTGGGCCCAAGACAACCTGTTCCCAAATATCTCACAATGGCATATTGATTAGTTTGAATTAAAATAATTAACCAGAAGCCAGTGCCAGAAGTGTACCTTGACCCTCCCTTCTATCCTGGAATGCAGAAAATAAATCTCCCCTGTGAAAAGTGTCCTCCCTACACCCAGAGGACACTCCCATATGCTAGAGATAAACAACTCAGAGCCCGAGAGTCTAATCAAGTCTTACTGCCTCTTTTCCATTTTACTACTTTGTTTCAACTCCTCACTAACAAATACCCAAACCTTGCTTAGATTTCTTTCTAAACCAGTACTACCTTTCTTTGTCTTGTCAATTTTTCACAAATTTATTGTTTCTTTGTCTAAAACATTTAACAAAGTTTCCTGGTTCAATCATTTCTTATTTTATGACCTGAGCGTTATATGGTGATTCTCCTGTGCACATGTATTCAGTTGGTTTTCTTCCTGGTATACAGTCTTGTGTCACTTCTATTATTGGTCCAGTCATCAGAACAAAAGAAGAGTCGGGGGGGAATTCGCCCCTTCCCAAAACTGCCTTTACCTATAAAACCTATTAACTGATCTCTCTTTGTGTTAAAATGTCCTATGTTATAATTTTTCAAGACAATGGAAATTCCTGCTTATATTTTATTCAGGTTGCTACTGGCATTCCTGTGAAGAGTTAGAAAGGGAGTATTCTGAGCTATTGGGTAAGTTTGCCAATTATAATAATTAAGCCATAGACCATCTATTAGTCATAATAGTCATAACAGCCAAGATAATCTACCCTTCCAAAATCGGCACTCATTTCCCTCAAGGGCAAAATAAAAAGTTTCCATGGATCCTTAAAGCTGGAATTCTTTGCTTGAGTTTACATGTGCTCCTGCATTGCATCCTAGAGTGCCTTCACTGCTCAAGGATGAGAATCTCTGGTGGATGGGGAGTGTCCTGAGGGCAAGGCCTGAGCATCTTTCCTCTAACTTAGTGCTGTCAATGAGGGAGGGTGAGTGGGTGCAGCACCCCACTCCCCACCCAAGAGGGAGCATTTGACTATTTGAAGACAGGTTTGATCTTCACACCTAAGAGAAAGGGGGTTGTGTTTGACACTGTCATCTAGTGGGATAGGCCTGGGATACTACTTAACACCCTATCCTGCACAGAACAGCACTTCCAGAACAAAGAATCATCCAGCCCAAAATGTCATTGTTGCTGAGAGGGAGGAACCTTGCTCTCCTGCAGGAGGATTAAGACTTGTATACTCACTGGAAACAGCTTCTGCATTTCTGGTCAAATCAAACAACCCTCTGAGGAATGCTGATGAGATGCTGTGGAATAAACTGCTTAATTAAATGATTGCTCAATCCAGCCCTTTTATCCAGGCTCGGTCAAGTCAGAAGGTCTTGCAATGACTAAGGGCCAAACCCAACTCAAGCCCAAAAGGTATTTCTGATTGACTGATAACCCCTCCCTGGTACTTCCTCTCCCTCTAGCTGACCCAAGGAGCCATGCCAATGGCAAACTGGCTGGGTGGCATCCATACCGATGACCGTTTGTGATAGCTGCACACCTCACTATCCTTGAACCCAATGTATCTGAGCTTTCTGTTCCTCAAATCTTATAATCCCTCTGGATCCAACTTTTTGCCTGAGCCATTTCTCCCACGATCACCCCATCCATTGCCTGTGTGCCACTCCTTGTCCCTTTACTCCTCCAATTCCTCCTTCTTAAAACGTCCCTGATTTGCCCCAGATGGCCTCATTTATTCCTATTTGTGCTTCTTTCCACTCATTCGGCCTCTTCCTGGGCCTTGAGTTGACTTGCCTCGGTGGCCCAATCTGCTCATCAAATGGCCATTTCCCCAGCGCCAATTAGTATCTCTTTCTCTACCTCTCCCCTTAGGGGTGAAGACATCATTGCCAAAAGCAAATATGCTTTAAGAGTTTTATAATATACAAAATGTCTTTAAATAACTTACCTAATTTAATCTTCAATGTGACCCACTGTGTATGTACTTGATTCTTGAACAACACAGAGGTTAGAGGTATAGACCCCTCACGTGGTCAGAAATCCACATATAACTTTTGATGCCCCCAAAGTTTAACTATTAGTAACTAACCGTTAACTGAAAGCCTCACCAATAGCATAAACAGTTTATTAATATATTTTGTATTTTATACGGATGATATAGTATCCTTATATTAAAGTAAGCTGAAGAAAAGAAAACATTATTAAGAAAATCATAAGAAAGAGATAATACATTTACATTATTGAAAAACTGCATATAAGTGAACCCAGGCAATCCAAACCCCTGTTGTTCAAGGTTCAACTATATTTTTTGGTTAGCCACATTTTATAGATGATGGAATAAGGTGTCAGAAAAATTGCCTAAATTAATAAGTAGTAGAACTGGAGTCAAACTCACACCTCATGATGCCTCTCCTATGTCCTTTCTAGTGCATTCAGGTGGAAGTTTCCACACTCTCCTGAGACTCTTGTCTCACACACCAAGCTCAGTCCCCTCCCCTTTCTATGCTGTCTGAGATGCCTGCCACCATCATCCCTATGACTGTATTTGTTCTTATTGTCTTATTTATATTTAAATGTTATAATTTCTAAAAATATATCATTCTTCTCCTCTGCTAGAACATCACTTCCATGAAAACAGGGGTCTTTGTTCTGTTCACGGAGATATCCCAAGCATCCAGAATAGTGTCTAGTATGTATTAAAAATGGATTAATGTTTGAAAACATATTTGTTGAATGTATGAATAAACAGTACATTCTATTTTCAAAGAGTTGTACTAAATTATTTTCTTTATTTCTAGCCAGCATCTTCCTCTTGTGGTTTCCATTCATTGGATTTAAGCTCTTGAGTTTTACCTTTTCTGAAAGAAAACTTTCACATAATGCCAGGGAGCAACAAGCTACTCCTTTGAAAACACAACATTACTCTTCCGTCCACAGGGACATAAACCAAGTTTTGGAGCAAAATAAGCCTGGGTTTGGATTCTAGCATTAGCAGGTCTTAGATATTTGGCCAGACAAATTAGTTAACTTCGTGAGAATGTAGGATTCATGTCTCATGTGGTGACTGGCACACAGTAGATCATCATCCTCCAGCCTCACTCCCATTTGACCTGAGCTGAACACGCTGCCTGGCTGTACACTGTCTGGGCCAAGCAGAGAAAAACTATCATGCTTGTTTAGAACAAGAGTTCATCAACATTGGCCACAGACTATCTCACTCTTGAACCATTTTAATCAACTAAGCTTTCTCCATATGCGTGGCTATATGTACATCCACTCACCTTCTACATGTACAGTTGATCTTTTAACTTAAATTCAGAACTTCACATTTATCTTAATTACGTTTTATCTTGTCAGAATATGTTCATTATTCTAACCCATGTTGAATCAGATATCTGTTCATAGTTCTTCCTGTAACTTAAAGTCACCTGAAATTTAGGTCAGTTTCTTATCAAGTCTTCCTTAAAGATGTTGACAAGAAAGTTCATTAGAGCAGGAAAGGATGGAGTCCTGGGACCATACAAGTGTTAGGAACCAGGAAGGATGGTTGAGTAAGAAGAAATACTCTGCCCAGGGCTATCTGGCATTATGTCTGTTATGTTGACAATATACCTGCTGTTATCTCTGCCAGGAACACTATCCTCTTTCCTCCATTCATTGGAAAACTCCCACTTATTCTTCATATATTTGATTGTAGTTGACTTTGTAAGCACCTGACCCACTCACGGTTGGGCTTCCACGGCACCCTGTGCCTCCCATATGGACACTCTCACAAATTCCACTGTGGCTCACACTTTATGTAAGCAACACAGTGCTGGCCTCGCTCACTACTGTATTTTCAGGACCAAGCACACTCAGTTCCTGACAGATTGCCAGGTCTTGATAAATATTTGCCAAATGAATGAATGTATTAATATAAGTCTATAAGTGGTTTTCTTCCTGACAGATATAACACTAGAGAACAGAGGGAAGGTATTATTAATCCAGCTCAGGGCTCCTCTGACAAGATGTGGTGAGGAACATGATGTTTGGTTTTGGCACAGTTTGGGTTATTCCTTGGGTTCTAGATACTTCTATTAGGCTTCTAGGTCAGGAAGCTTCACTTTCTGTAGGAACAAGTTTGATGGTCTTTGGTGATGGAAAAGCACATGGGTCATCATGCATCACCCTGTCTTCCTAAGTAGTTTCAGGCCACAGGCATGTAAATCCTCTGGGATGCCCAAGCATGCCTGAAATTAGGAGTATGCTAAAGTATTATTCAAAGTCTTGGTCATCACCTGACTATTCCTCTATATGCCAATAAAGCTTCTACATGTGCACTGCCTGTCTTGTGATTACTTCTAGCTACATATCTATTCCATTGTAAACAGCTGAGCTAGTCCCTTGTGCATGACATTTCTATTTGCTTATTCATCAAGACAATCCCAGTCTGTAGGACAAACTATGGGATGCAGAATTTTTTCCTCTTAATGTTTGGGTAATGCTTAGATCAGGGGTCCCCAAACTTTTTACACAGAGGGCCAGTTCACTGTCCCTCAGACTGTTGGAGGGCCAGACTATAAAAAAAAAACTATGAACAAATCTCTATGCACACTGCACATATCTTATTTTAAAGTAAAAAAACAAAATGGGAACAAATACAATATTTAAAATAAAGAACAAGTAAATTTAAATCAACAAACTGACCAGTATTTCAATGGGAACTATGGGCCTGCTTTTGGCTAATGAGATGGTCAATGTCCGGTTCCATATTTATCACTGCTAGCTATAACAAGTGATGTGATGCACTTCCAGAGCCATGACGCATGCCTCCCACGTCACCGGAAGTAGTACTGTATGTGAGCGACGCCACACTTTGCGGCACCACCACATACAGTACTCTCACTTTCCACCAATGAAAGAGGTGCCCCTTCCGAAAGTGCAGCAGGGGCCGGATAAATGGCCTCGCTTAGATAAAGGAGAGATATACCAAAACTAGGCCTACCATCTCCCAGTAAAAGTATCTGCAACATATACCAGACAACACCTCTCCCTCAGCCATGCATGAGAGCTTTATTCTAGGTACTTTTTGTGGCAGTGAGGTTGGGAATTTAACTGAGAAAAAAGAAGAGACTCTTTGTTCTTCAGGTGCCTCTAGATAAGGTGTCCCCAAACTATGGCCTGTGGGCCACATGTGGCCCCCTGAGGCCATTTATCCTCCCCCCCGCTGCACTTCCAGAAGGGGCACCTCTTTCATTAGTGGTCAGTGAGAGGAGCACTGTATGTGGTGGCTCTCCAACAGTCTGAGGGACAGTGAACTGGCCCCCTGTGTAAAAAGTTTGGGGACCCCTGCTCTAGATGAAAGAGACAAAAATTTCACTATATACACAAGGTAATTCCACACAACCTCCCACAAAAATAGCTAACAATCAGCTCCATCTTATCACTACAACCTACTAATGCTGTGGCCACTGTGAACAACTGTAAACTTTCCTGTAAATTTTGAGCAGGTTCATGCACTTGGCTATTCACTATAGCAATGCTTTCTGTCTCCAGCTGATCAGAATAATTTTCAGATGGGTCCTTGATTTTTCTCTGTGGAAATCTAAATTCAATAGGTCTGGGATGACTTCTGGGATTCTGTGTCTTTAAGTGGGTTCCCAGGTCATTTTACCCTAGCTTAGTGCCCACAACCAAGAGGAATTATGGCTAGGCCACCTCATCTGGAAGGAACCTCTGAGAACATCTAGAGCAATTAACTCTTTCTACAGTGAGGATGCCAATTTCAGGGAGGGAGGTTGAGGAAGAGGAAAAAAATAGAGAAAGCAGAGAGATATAAATAGGATTTGAAGGTTGGAAGATTGGGCATGATCCCAATCTCTCTTCCATTCAATTGGACTTGGCCCCTCATCCCTGGAAGCCAAGCCCTCCTTATAGGCAGCATGCTGAGAGGTCAGGCATAAGAGTCTGGCCACCTCTGCCTCATGTCTGTGACTTAGACAATGTGTTGGCATTTCTGGCAATAGTATGTCAAACTGTGAAATGAAAACAACACCATGCAACATGTGTGTTGCCTCAGATTATTGTGAGATTCAAAAGGGAATCTCTTTCACAGATCTTCGTGCATCTTTAAAGAACTTTATAAATGATCTGTTTTAAAAATCTGATTTTGAATCCTCATCCCTGGTCTCAAGGACTCTAATTTTTGTTCAAATGATTGACATAGAACAGGGGTAGGGAACCTATGGATCGCAAGCCAGATGTGGCTCTTTTGATGGCTGCATCTGGCTCACAGACAAATCTTTAATAAAAAAATAATAACGTTAAAAATATAAAACATTCTCATATATTACAATCTATTCATTTCCTACCGCTCATGTTCATGGTTGCGAGTGGCTGGAGCCCATCACAGCTGTCCTCTGGGACAACATCAAATTTTTGTTGAATAATGCTTAACATACATGGGTTGTTGTGAGGTCAGAAAGTAAACTTCCCTCCTTTTAATCAAATAATCAGCTAGCTAATTGGAGAAACCCTTTTGATGAAGAAGATGGCTAAAAGAAAAAAAGATGAGGAATATCATACTTTTCAGCAGGAATGGACAGAGGAATTCACCGTTGTGGAGAGAACAATTTCTGCAGTGTGTCTAATTATGCAACAATAAAATTGCATCAATGAAATGGTCAAATATAAAGAGGCACTTTGAAACATGCCATACTACATTTGCATCAAAATATCCAGTGGGGGACAGCAGGAAGAAAGCATGTTAAGAGCTACTGTGCAGAGTGCAAGCTAGTCAGCAGCATCTCTGTATTTGGACCCAACAATGTGACTGGAATTTGGCTAGCTTTGCTGGTGCTTTAGCAATTGTGGAAAGCCATTCACAGATGGGGAGTATGCCAAAACATTCATGCTTGATGTTGCCAATGAAGTTTTTGATGACTTTTCAGATAAAGACAAGATAATCAAACAAATAAAAGACATGCCTTTGTCATCAAGAACTTTTCACGATCGTACCATCATGATGGCAAATCAAATTGAGGCAACAAAAGTGAAGGACATAAATGCAGCACCATTCTTTTCTCTCGCTTTGGATGAGTCAACAGATGTAAGCTATTTATCCCAGTTCAGTGTGATTGCAAGGTACACTGTTGGTGACACACTACGTGAGGAAAGTCTTGCTGTTTTGCCTATGAAAGAGACAACAGAGGGGAGGATTTGTTCAAGTCTTTCACTGAGTTTGCTAAAGAAAAAAAGCTACAGATGGATAAACTTATTTCGGTGTGTGTGTACTGATGGTGCTCCATGCATGGTGGGGGAAAACAGAGGATTCGTAGTGCTTCTTTGTGAACATGAAAAGAAACCCATCCTAAGTTTTCACTGCATCCTACATCGGGAGGCGTTTTGTGCTCAGATGTGTGGCAAGCAGCTTGGTAGGTGATGTTGCTGGTCATTTGGGTGGTCAACTTTACTGTTGCCCGAGTTTTAAATGATAGTCAGTTTAAAACACTGCTGGATAAAGTTGGGAATAATTGTCCTGGTCTGCTTCTGCACAGCAATATGCGTTGGTTGTCAAGAGGAAAGGTGCTCAGCCGTTTTGTGGCTTGTCTGAGTGAAATTGGACTTTTCTTGAAATGAAAAATGTTGAGCATCCTGAGTTAGCTAACACTGAGTGGCTCCTGAAGTTCTACTATCTTATAGACATGACTAGACATCTGAACCAGCTCAATGTGAAAATGCAAGGTGTTGGAAATACAGTCTTATCCCTTCAACAAGCAGTGTTTGCATTTGAAAACAAGCTGGAACTCTTCATCACCAACATTGAAACAGGTCGTTTACTACACTTTGAAAAACTGGGAGAGTTTAAAGATGCATGCACAGCAAGTGACCCTGCTCAACATCTTGATCTCCAGCAGCTAGTAGGCTTCACATTTAATCTCCTGCAGTCATTCAAAGCATGCTTTTGAGAATTTTGTGAGTGTACTCATCTTTTTAAGTTCATCACCCATCCACATGAATGTGCAGTGGACAGTGCTGGCCTGAGTTATATCCCCAGTGTCTCCATCAGAGATTTTGAGCTACAAGCTGCTGACCTGAAGGCCTCAGACATGTGGGTGAATAAGTTCAAGTCACTGAATAAAGATTTGGAAAGACTTGCACAACAGCAAGCAGAGTTGGTGAGAAAACACAAGTGGGGAGAAATGAAAAAACTTCAACCCAAGGACCAGCTGATTGTCAAAACTTGGAACGCATTTCTTGTCACATACCACACATTGCAGCATACAGTAAATTTCTGTACTGACAATGTTTGGTTCTATGTATGCAGTGCGCAGTCTTTCTCACATCTAAAGAACATTAAGACCAACCTACAATCACGTTTAACAAATGGAAGTCTCAATGCCTGCATGAAGCTTAACCTCCCACCTATCAACCAGACTACAAAGCCATCAGCAAAACCATGCAGCACCAGAAGTCGCATTAATGGTAAGAAGTACTTTATTCATCATTGGTTAGCAACAGCATAACAATGTTATTAAAAAGAATTCAGAGACTTATTGTTAAAAGTGTTGGTCTTACATAAAATGCACACATTTACTTGTATTTAGTGTTAAACATATTGTATGGCTCTCATGGAATTACATTTTAAAATATGTGGCATTCATGGCTCTCTCAGCCCAAAAGGTTCCCGGCCCCTGTCATAGAAGGAAAAGGCAGAGAGCTGAAGGCTGGTCATCAGCAAAGGGTGAAGATTGGGAGGGAAAGCTGGGAGGGGTCACCTGAAGCCCTTGTTGAAGGAGAGGATATCCTAAACATACTGAGTTCACAGTTCCTATTGTCAAATGCATTTTAAAACTCCAAAGTTTTTAAAGCATACAGACAGAAATGGCAGACACAAAGAAACATGCAAAGCCCACAAAGGACATGCAGACACACACTCGTGGGTACCCATTTCCTCTAACTGCTACAAACCCTTCACAGTGGGCCTGCCTGGGGGCTCAAAGCTGGGCATCCGACCAGAGGAAGTAAAGGACCTCTGAGACCAGTCCAGACTAGCCCCAGGAGAGACAAGTGCCATGTGTCCTGAGCTCTAGTGGCCTCAGAGATGGCACTGAGGTTGGCTCTGGCAGCCCTGGCCAGTGAAGGAGCACCAGGCCATTCATGGTTCACTGGCTCAGTCCCAGCCTGGCTCACCCAGAGGCCCCTCCATTCTCCCATCACTCAACCCCTTTCCAGGCCTAGTTATTCTTAAGACCAGAGTCTGTCCTCAGAGGGTAGACAGTGCAGTCATGGGATCATTACAATATAGAGCCTGTGTCCTGCCTTGGGGGTAGGCAAGGTGTGGATTCTTAGGTGTGAATGTCCCTCTCTCAGCTAAGACTGTTTCTTCTGTGCCTTGAGGATGGACTGCTTAGGGGTCTTTGTCCAGGAGTGTATTGGAGAGAACAGGAGAGATCTAATGAGAATCTGGGGTTTCCAAGCCTGTCTTCATCCTGTTCTCCCACCCAGGGGCCTGGGCAATGGAAACCTAGCAATGTCCCATGGAGTCACTTTGGACTGCCATGTACCACAGAGCAGATACAGTCCCAGAGCAGCCTGGATTCTAAGAAAGAAGGCAGATGAGGGACTGGTAAAAATAACTCGTTCAATAAATGAGATGACTCCAAAATTGTGTTGGAAAGATGACTGGGTTGGAACAGGAAGCTCTCTGGAAGAAGAGCAACTGCAACCAAGATGAAAGGCACTGTGTGAAGAACAGAGTGCAGGCTTGGATTCGAGTTTGGCTGTACGCTTTTGGCAAGTCACATATCTCCTGCGTGCTTAGGTGTCCAACTGTGAAGAATGGTGAGATAGTAATGCCTGTGTGATGGGCTGTTGTGAACACTGGAGGAGATTTTGTGTGTGTGTGTGTGTGTGTGTGTGTGTGTATTTACTTATTTATTTATGTAGTTTACCCTTGAACAACATTGTTTTGAACTGCAGAGGTCCACTTCTGTGTGAATGTTTTTCAATACTGTAAATGTATCTCTTCCTTAAAATTTTCTGAATGGTGTTTTCTCTAGCTTACTTTACTGTAAGAATACAGTATATAATACAAATAATATACAGAATACATGCTAATCGACTGTTTATGTTATTGGTAAGACTTCTAGTCAATAGTAGGCTATTAATAACTAAATGTTAGGGTGAGTCAAAAGTTATATGCAGATTTCAAGTACACATGGGTCAGCACCATTAACTTCCATGTTGTTCAAGAGTCAACTGTATATTCTATATTTCATATTCTACCTATTTAAGGTATTTTACTAAACTGGTTACAAGCAAACATCAGAAATGCTTGGAGGTCAGGTTAAAACAGCTTTCTGAGTCTCACTCCCCAAGTCCCTGTGTCAGTAGGTCTGGCTGGGGCAATGCACTTGTATTTCTCACGAGGCCCTAGGTGCTGCCGATACCATTGGTCCAGATACCACACTTTGAGCACTTGTGTTAGGCTGCAAGCTTTCTGACAGCAAACAAGGGTTCTGTCTGTCCCTTTCACCAGTGTCTTCTTAGCAAACGAGCAGTTTTTAGAGATGAAATTAAGTAAGACTCATGGAGACAAAATACCTCAGCAAGGTAACTTTAATAACTTCTGCAGAAGGGCATGCTGCTGCTATCGAAAGCCAGCCAGCAAGCCCACGGGCAGAGGGAAAATTCTGTTTTTATCCCTAACACAGGTCCTAGGATGCTGGGTCTTGCTCCATTGGCTGGAGTGTTGACTGTACAATCTTATTTTTTTCCCAATTGGCTAGTTTAAATGGCCGCACCAAGGTGGAAGGGAGAGATGGGGATACCATTAACTAGGTAGGGGGGTTGAGGAATGGTCGGATGAACGGATGAAGGGGGCTGGGGGATTGGTAAACAAGTTAGTTATTTCTCACTCTATTCCCCGTCAGAGGAATCTGAATGAAGGGGGTTGGAAAACCAGTTGAAGAAAAGAACCTGAGTTAAACATTTCCTTCACAGTGACTACTGTCAATGAATAAATAGATTTCTCATGAAGAGCTTAGTTTTTCTTTATATAACAGAGAGTTTTACCAGGTGGTCTCTTTGGTTCCCCACTACTGATATTGCAGGGCTAGGTACCTGGGTGAGGGAAGGATATATTCAGAGCCAGACCCTGGGTCTGTGGTGCCCAGCTATGTTGCTGGGCTGTGAGGCCCTCTGGGGTTGTGACCCTTGAGGCAGAGAGCAGTAGACCAGAGCTTCCGGGTCCAGGCCAGAGCTGCCTCATTGGTATCCTGGCAGCCTCAGGGCTCTCTCTTTCTGGGAGAAGGGCTCACCTCAGGAACGCTGTTCCCCAGCCAGCACTCATCTCATCTCCAGGGAGTGGAAGGAAGAGACACCTGGCTCTCCTGCCCTTCCAAGCCCTGCCTTAATGCTGCTGCCAAAACCAGCATGCTAATAGGATTTGGGAGCAACAGAGGAATGCATCAGCCTCAATGCTCCCTTTTATAGTATATCCCCTTAAAAAAGTGCAAATAGTTTATTATGAAAGAAAGAAGAGTGTATCCCGTGCATAGTATCCCAGGAGCCAGTGAGGCATCCCTTCTCTTCTATCCTCCCCTAACTCCACAGATGTCATCCAGCAGTGACTACAGTCCCAGAGCTGGTGACCTGCCAAACACAGGCCTAAAGATCTTTACCCCTAAACTGAAGAGGAAGAGTTGTCTTCCCTGATCCTTCATTTCTTGTGCCTTTTTAGTCTCTTTTTCCCAGTAGGGAACAGGGACACTGCACTAAAAACCCACGAAGTAGCCCACTTGGTCTAGTCTAAGGAAAGTTCAGCCATGGGAACCACAAATTCAAGAAGAAAAATAATAGCCCTGGCCGGTTGGCTCAGTGGTAGAGCGTTGGCCTGGCATGCAAAAGTCCCGGGTTCGATTCCCTGCCAGAGCACACAGGAGAAGTGCCCATCTGCTTCTCCACCCCTCCCCCTTTCCTTCCTCTCTGTCTCCCTCTTCCCCTCCCGCAGCCAAGGCTCCATTGGAGCAAAGATGGCCTGGGTGCTGGGGATGGCTCCATGGCCTCTGCCTCAGGTGCTAGAGTGGCTCTGGTCGCAACAGAGTGATGCCCTGGATGGGCAGAGCATCACCCCCTGGTGGGCATGCTGGGTGGATCCCGGTTGGGCGCATGCGGGAGTCTGTCTGACTGCCTCCCCATTTCCAGCTTCAAAAAAAATACAAAAAAAAAAAAGGAAAAAAGGCCCTGGCCGGTTGGCTCAGCGGTAGAGCGTCGGCCTAGCGTGCGGAGGATCCGGGTTCGATTCCCGGCCAGGGCACACAGGAGAAGCGCCCATTTGCTTCTCCACCCCTCCGCCGCGCTTTCCCTCTCTGTCTCTCTCTTCCCCTCCCGCAGCCAAGGCTCCATTGGAGCAAAGATGGCCCGGGCGCTGGGGATGGCTCTGTGGCCTCTGCCCCAGGCGCTAGAGTGGCTCTGGTCGCAACATGGCGACGCCCAGGATGGGCAGAGCATCGCCCCCTGGTGGGCAGAGCATCGCCCCTGGTGGGCATGCCGGGTGGATCCCGGTCGGGCGCATGCGGGAGTCTGTCTGACTGTCTCTCCCTGTTTCCAGCTTCAGAAAAATGAAAAAAAATAAAATAAAATAAAAAATAAAAAAAAAGGAAAAATAATAACGAAATAAAAAGCTCATCCCAGAGAGTCAAGAAGAAGTAATAAACAGGCATTACATAAGACTCAGGATCCGAGGGCAGCATCATATTTATTGTTACATGGCCTCCTCTTGTCCTGGTCTCGGGGATTGTGAATCAGGACAGATCATGGCCCAAATGCTCATCCACAAGTCTTGCTGGGAGCTGCCTGCCTCAGGAGAAGCAAGGGACTTTAGGAATATTGACTTCACTCAAATGGGAGTTTACAACCTAGTTGGGCAGGTAACACAGACACACCTGAAAAGTAAAATAGTTCTAGAGATGTTGCAAGGCATTTGCCAAAGGGATGGTATGGATGACACAGTGAGTTCTAGGAAGTCAGCGCAGGCTTCTGTGGGCAGAAACAAGTAGAAGAGTCCCCAAGGAAGAGGCCTTGAAAGTTGGTTAGATTTCAGATGTTGGAAGTAACAGAGAAGTTGCCCAGGAATGGGGGGACGGGAGATGAACAGAAGCTTGGCGACAGGGATATCTAAGGTATGTTCTGGGGAACACCCAAGATGTGCCCTGGTGGTGAGACTGGTTTGTCTAGAACTAAGGATACATATAGCAGAGGAGTCAGATGTGAGGCTGCAGAGGTGTCTGAGCCCCAGTTGTGTATCCTGTGATGACATGCAAAGGAGCTTGGACATAACCTCTGCAGCAGGAGCCCCTGACTGGCTTTGGAGCATTGCAGACAAGAACACAGAAATTGTGACTGCTGGGAAAGGAGGAGCAACCTTTTCAGGGCAGGAGGCAGGAATGTTTCAGCTGTGCTTACTTTAAAAATAGGCAGAGGGCCCACCTTTCGCTCCAAAAGAGGTGCCTCCTTGGTCTTTATAACCACCCAGACGCTGTGGCTCTGGAAATACATCACTAGGTCCATAGCTAGCACCACTCCCTCCACTCTGGTTATAACCAGAGCTGGGGGGCTCCCTGTCTAGGTGGCATGGCCGGGACTCATGAAAACCTAGGTCTCCTGGGTCTGGAATGGGATTTGGGTTTGAGCACGGGCTGGGACAGCGACGAGGCTGCACATAGGGCTCTGGGCTTTGGCAGGGTGCTGGACGACGAATTGGCTCTGGACGAGGTTCTGTGCACTCACTGAACTGTGGCTGTGGCTCTGGAAACTCTGGGTGAGGTCGTGGGGCTGGATGTGGGGCAGGACGTGGGGCTGAACTTGGCTCTGGACACATGCAGGGTTCGGAAAGTCTCCTCGGTAGAGGGCACGGGCGGCGCTCTGGGCTTGCACATGGTTCTGGGCGTGAGCATGGACGGGGGGCAGGTCGTGGACGTGGCAGCAGTGATGGCTCTGGACATTGGTCAAAACTCCGGGGTGGACAGCAGTTTGGGAGTGGATATGGCTCTACACGTGGTCTCAGATCCGGGCAGGAGGCACCCCAGGAGGGTCGTGGAGGACAACTTTCATAGCGGCGTCTGATGGGAGGAATCTGAACAGGACGCCTCTGGGGGGGAACCTGCTTAGGGCAGCAGGGCGAGGAAATCTCTACACGGTACTTGGGTCCATATCTTGAAGTGGGACCCCGAGAACAGTCACTGTTATAGATGGGCTCGGAGCAGCGGGGTGGGGTGCAGTAGTTGTAGGAACCCGAAGGACATCTTGATGGGGCGCAGCTGCCATAGTAGGGCTCGGAGTGTTGTGGCGGGAAGCAGCTGCGGGAAGAAGGCTGCAGCTGGCGAGGAGGGAGGCATCGGCTGGTGCTCTGAGAGCGACGCTGTGTGGGGTAGCTCCCGTAAGAGCCCTGGGTCTGGCATTGGGGTGCATAAGTGCGGAATGAAGCCCGGGACTGACGCTGGGGAGCACAGCCGTTGAAGGAGCCCTCATATCGGCACTGGGTGGAGAATCTTCCCTGAGACTGGTATGCTGGGGGACACGCTAAGTAAGTCTGGACAGGCTGGGGAGCTGGATAGGGCACGTAGGTTTGGGCTGGGCACTCCACATAGCAAGTTTCTGTGTAACAAACCGGAGCACATGCTACATAACAGGTCTGAACAGGGCCTGGGGCTTCACACTGCATGTAGCAAACCTCAGACTGGCATGGAGCCTGGCAGTTCACCTGCGTGGTCTGGGATTGGCATGGAGCCTGGCACTTCACCTGCGTGGTCTTAGACTTGCAGGGAGCCTGGCATTTCACCTGGGAAACTTGAACGGGGCTTGGTGCGGGGCACTCCACAAGTTGCATCCCACAAGGGGCTTGAACCACCACCTGGCTCCCGGGACAGGGGGATGGGGAGGGGCAGAAGGAGGAACCCTTCACACAGCACTGGGGGAGTGGCATGCAGTACTGAATCCGCTGCTGGTCACACATGGTTCCGATGCAGACCTGTGAGCAGGACCTGAGGATAGAAAGACCAGCTTTAATAGGGTGAGAGTTGGGGAGGAGGGGCCAGGACCAAGAAGAAGATACCCTGCCTCCCTCACCCTCGATCTTCACTCAGGAATACTTACTGAGTTATATGACCCAAGATTAGTCACTATTGTTTATAAACCTGCCTTCGATCTGCCAAACGACCTGACTGAAGTTCTGATCTGAGATAGCTCAAGGGCACAACAGGGTTGCAGGTGTCCAGGCTTTGTCCCTGGAGCGTGGGCATACCAACATCCCCCAAAGAAGGGGCTGACAACAAGAGGATTCCCATCACCTCCTGGGGCCCTAAGTGGTGGGAGGGTGCCCCACAAAGGTAGAGGTAACCTGTGCTCTTAAGTCTGTAGTCCAAAGTGGGGACTCCAGCCTCCCAAGAGCTTGAATTTCCTCACACACATTTTCCAAACATGGAAAAAAATATATATATTAAAACAAGCACTCAGGCACCATCTGCACTCAAAGCATCCAATGAAAAGTAAAGACTCCAATTATTTATTGGGTAGCTCAAACCTAACATAAAATGTTTGTTTCAAAAATGTTTCTTTCTCTGTATTCAAAGCTTTTTAGGTGAATTTGTTTAAATAGGCCTTCATGAGCATATGCAAAACATGCACATACAAAACACCAGACTTGGAAAGGCTCAAGACCAACACAACAACTTGCCTGGGAGAATTGCCATCCTTAATCACCTGCAAGCTTCAGAAAGTTTCTTTCTTCAGCCCCTCTGAGAGGAGGAGTAGTTACTTAAGAGACAGTAACCCACAAAGTGCCAGGTTCCTAATTACAAGACGGACATTCAGCCACACTTAAAGCCCACAAGTCAGGAACATTACAAACATGACATGAAGGATGCAGGCACACTGTCCAACACTACAACCATAAGCATTCATCCCAGAAGAAACAGAGGGAAGTCCCCTCCATACTCCCCAATCTACCTGTTCACATACAGGCTGCCTAGTGACCAGCTCAGCAGGGAGGCCAGTTCAACAATCAGCTCCCCCAACAAAACTCTTCTCAATAAGCTCCTGAAATACTGAAAATACTTCTCACAAAGGGCAAAGATTTCCATTCTCTATTTATAGAAAATATCTAAATACATGTGCCCTTAGGGAAGACCACCCTCTTACACCCAACTCTGCTCACAGGATAGAAAATACTAATGTATCTTTTCCAGGGAGAGAGGTCCTGAAGAGAACAAATGGAACCTGAGGGTGAGGCCAGGATTCCTGAAGACAAACACACTGAGTTCAGCACCCCATTTCTTCACGTAAACTCCACGGATATTCTTCTTGTGTCCCCTAAAAGTCCAGCAGACTTTTGTGCTTGAGTTGATGTACCACTCTTCCTCTGCTTCCAGCTTCTCCCCTCATTATGTCTCACCCCTGAGGGTCTGAGCCCCCCGAAACATCATCTCCTCCCTGATCCCAGGACCCAGTCCCTAGACTTACCGTCTCAGAGCAAGCAGTCATGCAGGCTGAGGCATCTGGACAGACGGCTGTCTCTATATAAGGGCTCCGGGTTTGACTTAGACCATGAGACAATTGGTTGGCATCTGCCTGGCTCATCACCCAGGTTGGCATTCCAGCAGCTGGTCTCCTCCCTGTGTGCCTGTCCTTGCAGTCACCTCCAGAGTGTGGGAGTGTCTCACCTCAGTGTTGAAGCTTCTGGACCGTGGAGTAGGTTCTGGTTTTCTTCCTTCTGTTTCACCGTCTGTTTCTTCTCCATCCTTAGAAGAGCTGGTGGTGGGGATATTGAGGGGGAAAAGGTGTCTTTTTTCTTGAACAAGGATTCCAGGCCCATGCCTTCTTCTTTGTCTGATAGTCTCACCAGATGGATATAAAAGAAGGAGAGCTCTCTAACTGGAAGCAGTTAAAATCACCCCAAAGGTACAAAATGAACACAACATTGGGTCAGAGTTGAGTCTAACATCCCAGGTTGGCTGCTCATAGCTAGCTGCATTCCTTTATAACTGACTTTAGTATTAATTTACTTATCTTTAAAATGGAGATGATTAAGTCTTCTTTGATGAGTTATTGTGAGGATTAAGGCCACTATTTTATGCATAAGCATTCAGTCAAAAATGCTATTTAAGCCCTAGCCAGTTAGCTCAGTGGTAGAGCACTGGACTGGCATGTGGATGTCCTGGGTTCAAATCCCAGTCATGGTACACAGAAGACATGACCATCTATTTCTCCACCCCTCTCTCTCCTCTCTCTCTCTCTCTATTTCTCTTCTTCTCCCACAGCCATGGCCTGATTGATTTGAGTGCATTGGCTCCAGGTGTTGAGGATGGCTCTGTGGAGCCTCTGCCTCAGGTGTTAAAAATAGTTCAGTTGTGAGCATGGACCTAGATGGGCAGAGCATCAGCCCCAGATGGGGGGTGCCGAGTGGATCTTGGTCAGGGAACATTGCAGGAATCTGCTTCTCTATCTCCCCTCCTCTCACTTGGAAAAGAAGAAATATAAATAAAAGAGCATTTGACATTCATTCAGGGTAACTGCTGACCAAGCAGCAGACACAGCTGGATTGATGGCTGCCTGCAGTATCCTAGTCCTGGCTGAACATCCGATTGCTTCACAGCAGGTGCACAGTTAATGCTACGGATTAGTCTTCAAGAGAGCTGCACAGTGCAGGACAGAAATAATAAACGGGCATTTTGTGAACCAGATACAGTCAAGGTGGGATATCTTCTTATGTTTTGCCTAAATCATTGCTGCTTACATAATTTTATAAGTAATCATTAACATTTAGAAACAGAGAGATTTTTGTTTAAGATTGCAGCCATCAAGTTTTCTCCTAAAAATAAAAAGATCTGATATAGTTGAGCCTACTTGACTTCCACCTGAATAATACCTGCCCCTCTTAGATAGGTCATACACTTTTATGTTCTGTAATTCTCTGTCTTTTTTCTTACTATATTCACAATACAATCCAAAAGGTAAGTTTCCTTATATTATTTTACTTGTGTTCTTATTTTTCTTTGGTGAGATTAAAAAGAAAGTGAAATAATCCTTCCACCTGGATAGTTTCACTTGTTTATGGTACTATCCAGCCCCTATAAGCATTTAAGGTTCTGACCAAGCTTGTGAGCAGAGAATTAGATTTAGAGAGGCTTGAGGTTGAATTTGAGCTCCAGTGCTTGATAAAGGTGTGAAAGCAACTTAACCTCCATGAGCCTTAGATTCCTTACTTAAAAAATAGGAAAAAAGAAAAATAAAGAGGAGGAAGAGAAAGTAGAAAAGGAAAAAAAAGAAGAGAAAGAAAGAAGGAGAATTAGAAAAATCATAGAATTATTGTCTGAATTCAATGAGATAACTAATCTAAAGCACTTAGCATTTAATTAGACAGGTTCTAATGAAGATAAAATCAGATAATGGGTATGAGAGTGCTTTGGGACCTAATTATTTATGTGAAATCCCTCCCATGAGGAAGTCTCTGTCTAGATCAACCTGACTTCAAAGTCTACATTTTTGTATCCCATCACTCACTACAAAAGGGTGTCCATATACCATTCCAAACTTGAATAGGACCAAAGACTTTCAGAATTTCAGAGCAACAAGGAACCACCAGGAATTATCTGGTCCCATTCTGTCATTCTCAAGATGAGGATTTTGAAACCCAGAGAGAGACAAACCTATATGGTGACCTAAAGCTGCCAGGTCCCAAGTAGCTCTAGTCCCAGACGAGGACTCTTTCCACTACAACAGAGAAATATTTCTCTGATCATACAATTTGCCAAGATGCTCCAAACTTGGATAGCCCTAGAGTATTCATAAAAGCAGTGAACCAGGGAAGCTGGGAGTACAGACCAGTTGACCCCACAAAAATGTGAATTACTTAATCTTCATGGCTGTATCTCTCCCACTCATCTCTTGATAGAATGTGTACTTCTTGAAGGAAAAATCTCTATCTTATTCATCTTGGTATCTCTAGGTTCCTGAGTTAATATGATTCTGTTGATTGATGAATGGATAGATGAGTGGAAGGATGACAGAAATGCATTTGTTTCAAACATCTTAAACCACTAGAGAATGAGTTGATATTGTTTAATCCAAAAATCAAAAAGCACTACAACCATTGTTACTTCCTGCTTCTTGCTTCTCACAAAGAGAAGTGGGACAAGGGGGGGGGGGGAGATAAATTTTCAATGACAATGAGTCTAGATGTTCAAGTTTTCAACAATATGATTTTAGAGCCGAGTTGTCAAGCCAATAAAGTATCTAATTCCTGACATTCTTCCTTCTTTGATGTGAAAGGTCCTAGAATTAAAGACAGACAGAATTGCCATTGGTTAAAGAGGGAGTTAGTACTGAGATTGTCTAAAGGCAGGGGTAGATATAGCACATTCTTTTGTTTCTTCAGTGAGGTTTAAAAGTCTTTCAAAGGGCATTTCTTATTTGGAGCTGTCCTCAAACTAAACTGTTGTTTTGGATAAGTTCCAGTATGATCCTTTAATATTTAAGCCTATATATGTTTTTAGACTTTTTGCTTTTTGATTTAACCAACTCAAGGTGGACAAAAATAACTCATTATCTCCCTTTAGAAATCTCCTCCTCCTGGCCCTGGCCGCTTGGCTCAGCGGTAGAGCATCGGCCTAGCGTGCAGAGGACCCGGGTTCGATTCCCGGCCAGGGCACACAGGAGAAGCGCCCATTTGCTTCTCCACCCCTCAGTCGCACTTTCCTCTCTGTCTCTCTCTTCACCTCCCGCAGCCAAGGCTCCATTGGAGCAAAGATGGCCCGGGCACTGAGGATGGCTCTGTGGCCTCTGCCTCAGGCGCTAGAGTGGCTCTGGTCGCAATATGGCAACGCCCAGGATGGGCAGAGCATTGCCCCCTGGTGGGCAGAGCGTCGCCCCTGGTGAGCGTGCCGGGTGGATCCCGGTTGGGCGCATGCGGGAGTCTGTCTGACTGTCTCTCCCTGTTTCCAGCTTCAGAAAAATGAAAAAAAGAAAAAGAAAAAAAAAAAAAAGAAATCTCCTCCTCCTAAGTTTATCCATATCATTTTTTAAATCTACAAACCTGTAAGTCACCCTTGATCCTTTTTCTTCCTTACCCCACCATATAATCCCAGACACTTTTTATTTTACTTCATAATTGCTGTCAGCTAAATCCTCTATTTTCATACCAAATGCCCCTGCTGTATTTCAAGTCTTCATGATATCCTGTATGGACTGGCCTTCTTCCATGTAACTTTCAAAGTAGCCATAAAACTGATCTTTAAGAAAAAACAATGGTCCCGATCTTTGACACCCCACTCATCAAGTGAAGCCATATATAGTAGTTTTCATTCTCCCTGCGTGTCTTGATATTCTCTTTGGCAGATCTTTGCAAATGTTGTTTCCCCTTCTTTATGTATGGACTATTGCTCATCATTTGAAACAACTCCAATGTCATTTCTTTTGTAATGTTCCCTGACTCCCCAAAGACGTGACTCAATCTATGCTCTGGCAGCACTTTAGACACACCCCATCATCAGAGTTATCATGTGTTCTCTGATTATTTACACTCCAGTCTTCTACACAAGCTAAGAGTCCTTCCAGCAAAAGAAGTTATAGTGTATACATCTTTGTATTCCAGAAATAGGTATGGTCCCAGAGTCCCAGTGCATAATTTTCATTTCACCTTGTTGATGAAATAATTTAATTTTTATGCATGTGAACATGTACACACCCATGCACACTCATGTATACATATAAATCTAGCATATGTATATATTATACATTTTATAACTTGATTTCTTTCATTATCTACTGAAATTTAATAACTTATTACATGATAATATAAAGACCGTATTAAAAGTTACAATAAGTAACAAAAGAGATAGAGGATGATAGCTAGATAGGTAGGTAGGTAGGTAGGTAGGCTGATAAATAAACAGATATAAATGTTATGCTAAAAGTCATTAATCTTAGGGAAAGATGTAGAGGCTATTAGATAAATGGGCTATT
Organism: Saccopteryx leptura; assembly: GCF_036850995.1. Lineage (NCBI taxonomy): Eukaryota > Metazoa > Chordata > Mammalia > Chiroptera > Emballonuridae > Saccopteryx > Saccopteryx leptura. Next base: position 289,801,164 of record NC_089504.1, read on the forward strand.
AGAAATAACAATGCAAAGTGAAATATAAATGGTTAGAAATATAATGATATAAATCTAGATATATGGGATAATGTAGTGATTTACAAAGGTGATATGAAGATATCAAAAGAGAGCTGAATATATACTTATCTATAATAATTATAAAAATAGAGGTAGATATACTTAAAATATGGAATATAAGATAGATACAAGTTATAGATTTTTAAAAAAATACAGAAGGGTAAATGGTACAAATTGGGAGTGGAATGGGTCATGTGAAAAAGACATAGAAGTGCAGGGAGAACAGTGCATACAAATGTATTAATAAAAAAGAGATGAAGGCAGCTTGAAAGCACATAAATCTAGAGGTAATTCATTGAGCACTTGCTTTATAATTGTCACTTGAGTGCTTGCTATATAATTGCCACTTGGCTAAGATTTTGACACATGTTAACTTACTTAATCTTTAAAATAGTCCTGTAGGGTACAAATTATTATCATTATTTTATAACTAGGAATACAGAAGTTCAAAGAGGAAGTAATTTGTTATAGGTCACAAGCTTGGAAATAGCAAAACCAGGACTCACAGCCAAGGTATCTAGAGAAAGGCCTTGAGAAGCAAATATGAGATAAAGTTACCTTGAGTTACATATATATAGAGATGCATTCTACATTTTATTTTACTCTGAGAACATTCTCAGGAGCTGTGAACCTTTGGGGCCCTGGCTTGCTGAACCTTAAAAGAATTTATTGGTGTCTTAGTGATGACTTAATCCTGAGAGCTGGAACATTGACATTTAACCCCGTTTGCAAAGATGTATCTTTTTAACAGATTCAGTAAGATTTCTCTCCCTTCCAGTCATTTTACAATCTTTGTACCATTTACACTTTTCATTTTAGTCCCCATCCCATTACCATAATAGCTGGAGGTACTGAAACTCATTCGGAAATGGAGGTGATATTTGTTATCTGAATTATTTTTCAATCTTTTCATATAAATCCTTAGTGTCTTGTGACCTCAACCTTCAAGAATTGAAGTAGTCCAGGTTTTCCTTTGGCACAGGATACCATTGGGTGTTTCTCCCTAAACCTAGCTTCAGTTGACCTGATGCATATTTAAACCATAGAGTACCTATGTGTCAACTAAGTGCTTGTAGTTAATGTCATGAAATAGTATCACAGATTGTCATCAAGTGGTTGTTTAATAGATGAAGAAACAAGGACACCTAAAGGCATTGTCAGGGAGAACAAAGAAATGTTCACTCTAAGCAGAGCACCCAATGACAGAAAATAGAGCTATTTTAAGTCTTTTAGACATTTTTTTAACAAGAGGGACAGAGACAGACAGCAATAGAGACAGGCAGGAAGAAAGAGATAAGACACATCAATTTGTAGGTGTATCGATTAAGTTGTTCATTAATTGCTTTTCATATGTGCCTTAAATTGGGGGCTTGGGCCAAACCAGTGACCCCTTACTCAAGCCAGCAACCTTTGTGCTCCAGCTAGCACCCATGGGACCATGTTGATGATTCCACTCTCAAGCCAGTGGCCCCACGCTCAAGCTGGTGAGCCTGCACTCAAGCTGGCAACCTTGGGGTTTTGAACTTGGGACCTCAGCATCTTAAGTCGATGCTCTATCCACTGTGCCACCACTGGTCAGGCTCTTTTAGACATTCTGTAAATTTTTTAATATTGCCTTAGTTAAATAGAAATATATGTATGTCTTCATTGAGAGGATAAAAACTAGGCTAGGCAAGTTGTACTCAGTTGTACAGAGAATCTGGGATTTATAAAAGGCTACTTATCTTGCAACACTCACACTATCACACAATAATGGGTAAGTTAAGTGCAGAACTAAACCAACTACCATTTATTTTTTTAGAGAGAAGTGGGAGCAGAGGGAGAGAGACAGGAACATGGAGTTACTCCTGTATGTGCCTGGTCAGACCAGGAAATGCAACTGGCAACCTCTACGCTCCAGGACAACGCTCCAACCAACTGAATTATCCAGCCAGGGCTTAATTTCTTCTGATGTATTGTTTCAGAGAGAAAGAGAGAGGAAGGGAAAGAGAAGAGAGGGGGAAGGGAAACAATTGATTTGTTTTTTCACTCAGTTGTACATTCATTGGCTGCTTCCCGTGTATGACCTGACTGGGGATCAAACCCACAACCTTGTTGTTTTGGAATGATGCTCTTAACAGATTGAGCTAACTGGCCGGGGCACCAACTACATTTTTAATCATAATAAACCCTCAATCATCACAGTAGCAAATGGAAAGTCCTGCTTAATCAGATCCTCAGCCTTATAGAATGTTACCAATACAGTATCACTGGTTTATCAATATCCCAGAGCACAGTAAAGGGGATTCATTGTCAAAGATACATCAAATACTAATTGGTTTTGGTTACTGAGAAGTCTTCAGCTTTATTCTAACTCTCACAATTGCTCTCAATGTAGTTTGGTGTTTCATGTCACTGCCTTTTTTTAGAATTCTTTTCTTTGCTTAGAATACTTTTTCCTGTGCTTTCTTCCCACCCACCTCTATTCCCCATGCATGCCAAACATCTACTAATATCTCCCATATTAATATTGAGCTAAATATTTAGCTCAAATACCATTGTCTCTATCAGTCTTACATGGCTCTACTCACAACACTATCTCACGTAAAATGATAACCTTTGGGTCTCCAGTAATCTTTGATAGGATCTACAAATACTGTACTTCTCTACTGATGTGTGTGATTTCTTCACTAGATGATAAGCATCTTTATGGAAGAAGACAGAGTCTAGCAGAAAGCAAGTTTCCTAGAAAGTGCTTTTTAAATATTTATTGAATGAATTATGTAAGCCAGTCTAGAAATAAGCCCTAGGAGCTAATTTAAAAAGTTGGTTCTCTGACAAGACACAAGGAAAGACTTCGGTAGACATGACTTGATAAAAAGATGAGATTCACTTATTAAATTAAAAGTAAAGCTATTAGTTAAGCTTTTATGTTTGAATTATTTCTTTTTCATGAATTTAAAAAGTAAACTATTTTAAAGTTTAGAGACTTGAGATCTTATTAAAAATATATTTTACCTAAATTAATTTTGAGGTTAATTTATTATTCTAATAATATTAATTTACATATTAAAAATCTCTTTTATTAACATAAAGAAGATTAAGAGCTGTGTGGCCTCCAGTAAATCATTTAAATTATCTGTCTCAGTTGAACTAGATAAATTCTGAAGTTATTTCTGGTCCTAATGTTTGATCAAATTATATAAATAGAGATAAAATTAGAATAGACCTACCATATGACCCAGCAATCCCTTTACTGGTTATTTACTCCAAAAACTCAAAAAAAATGTTACATAAATACACAGGCAGCCTCATGTTCATCACAGCATTATCACAGTGGCCAAGACATGGAAACAACCAGTGTCTCTCAATAGAGGATTGGATAAAGAAGATGTGATACATATATGCAATGGAATACTACTCAACCATAAGAAATGATGGCATAGTGTCATTTCCGACAACATAAGTGGACCTTTAAAACAGTGGTCCCCAACCTTTTCTGGGCCATGGACTGGTTTAATGTCAGAAAATATTTTCATGGACCGGCCTTTAGGGTGGGACGGATAAATGTACCACGTGACCAAGACAAGTGTCAAGAGTGAGTCTTAGATGGATGTAACAGAAGGAATCTGGTCATTTTTAAAAAATAAAACATCATTCAGACTTAAATATAAATAAAACAGAAATAATGTAAGTTATTTATTCTTTCTCTGCAGACCAGTACCAAATGGCCCACGAACCGGTACTGGTCTGCAGCCCGGGGGTTGGGGACTACTGCTTTAGAACATTATACTGAGTGAAATAAATCAGAAAAAGCTAAGAACAATATGATTTCACACATTGGTAGGATATAAACTGAGACTCATGGACATAGATAAAAGTGAAGTGGTTACCACGAGGAGGGAATGTGGGGAAGGTGGGGGGGGAACGCAATAAAGAGGGACAAAATTACAGTGACTGAAAGTGATTTGACTTTGGGTGATAGGTATACAACATAATCAACAGTTCAAATGCTATAGAAATGTTTACCTGAAACCTATGTACTCTTATTGATCAATGTCACCCTGTTAAATTTTATTTTCTAAATTAAATTTAAAAAAAAGAGAAAAAATTAGAAAAATAGAGATAGAACTATAGATTGAAGAAGAACAGTGAAAGAAATAGATAAGTAGATATAAAGCTATGACAATAGACAGTGTTAGCATTAGATATGTATATAGAAAGATGAGAAGGTAAATGTGTACAATATGACTTTTTAGATTGTTCATAAAATATGGATAAAGATTAAAACAGTTTTTTTCAAATAGATCAGGACATAAATTTAAGAGCTAAATCTATAAGACTCTTAGGAGAAAAAAAAAGGAGTAAACATTACTGTGTTGGATTAGGCAATGGCTTCTTAAAAACAACACAAAAAACTCAAGCAATAAAAGAAAAAAATAGATAAATTGGCTTCATACAAATTAAAAACTTCTGTGCTGCAAATGGTACCATTAAGAAAGTATAAAGATGACCCACAGATTGGAAAAATGTATTTGCAAATCATATCTAAAAAGGGACTTGTATCTAATATATAAAGAATAATTACAACTCAATAATAAAAAGACATCACAATTTAAAAATAGACAATGCATCCAAATAGACATTTTTCCAAATGTTCAAAAGAGGATCAACATGATTAGTCATTAAGAAAAGGCAGATCCCACAACCCACATCCCCTCTGACAGCTGTGGATTAAGGAGATGGATGAAAAAGGTGAAAGGATTAAGCAAAGAAAAAAAAGTTATAGACACATGGGGATTGCAGGGGGGGAAAGGGTTGGGGGACTTGAACGAGGATAGAGGGGGAGAAAGATGGTAATGGAGGGAGATTTGACTTAGGGTGGTGAGTACACAGTGCAATATACAGATAATGTATTGTAGAATTGTGCATCTGAAAACTGTATAATTTTATTAACCAATATCTCCCCAATAAATTCAATCAAAAGGTTTTTAAAAGGGAAAGTCAAAACTCCCATGACATATCACTTTCTGTCCACTAACATTCTTTTTGTTTGTTTGTTTTTATATTTTTTGGTTTATAAAATTTTTTATTAATTTTAATATAAAATATATTGCATTAACATGAATTCAAGTGTCATACTCAGTATAACACACTCACCCCTTACCTCCATGTCCCCCATCATACCCCCTTTGGCCCCCTTCCCCTAACACCCTCCCCCCTTCCCTCTGGGATTTGCTGTCCTGTTATCTATATCTGTGTTATGTATATATAAATATATCACTAATCCCTTCACCTCCTCGAATCCCATCCCATCCCCTCATCCTCCTTCCCTCTGACTGCTGTCCCTCTACTCCCTGTGACCCCACCTCTGCCGCTATTCCATTCCTCTGTTCACATTGTTCATTAGATTACACATATAAATGGGATCGTATGATATTTGTTTTTCTCTGCCTGGCTTGTTTCATTTAGCATAATAATCTCCAGGTCCACCTATGCCATTACAAAAGGTAAGATTTTCTTCTTTTTTCATGGCTCCATAGTATTCTATTGTATATATAAATATGTACCATAGCTTTTTAAAAAATATATTTTTACTTATTTATTCATTTTAGTGAATAGAGACAGAGAGAGAGAGAGAGAGAGAGAGAGAGAGAGAAAGGGGGAGGAGCAGGAAGCATCAACTCCCATATGTGCCTTGACCAGGCAAGCTCAGGGTTTTGAACCTGCGACCTCAGCATTCCAGGTCGACGCTTGATCCACTACACCACCACAGGTCAGGCTGTACCACAGCTTTTAATCCACTTGTCCACTGACAGATACTTGGGCTGTTTCCAGATTTTGGTTATTGTAAACAATGCTGCAAGACTGTACTTTCTGAGATCATTTCTATAGTTTGTAAACAATGCTGCAATAAACATGGGAGTGCGTATCTTCTTTTGAATCAGTGATTTGGTGTTCTTAGGATATATTTATAAATGTGAGATAGCTAGGTTAAAGGCAGTTCCATTTTTAATATTTTGAGTAAACCCCATACAGTTCTCCACCAGCAGTGCAGGAAGGTTCCTTTTTCTCCAGACTCTTGCCAGCACTTATTGTCTGTTGATTTGTTAATGAGTGTCATTCTGACAGGTGTGAGGTGGTATTTTATTGTGGTTTTAATTTGCATTTTCCAATGATTAATGATGTTGAACATTTTTTACATACCTATTAGCTATCTGTATGTCCTCCTTGGAGAAGTGTCTATTCAGTTCTTGACCATTTTTTAATTGGATTGTTTACTTTCCTGGTGTTGAGTTTTAGAAGTTCTTTATGAATTTTGGTTATTAACCCCTTATCAGACATATTGGTGAATATATTCTCCCGTTGTGTGGGTTGTCTTTTTATTTTGTTGATGATGTCTTTTGCTGTGCAAAAGCTTTTTAATTTCACATTGTCCCATTTGTTTATTTTGTCCTTTATTTCACTTGCCCATGGAGATAAATTGACAAATCTCTCATATTGCTATGAGAGATATCGAGGAGTTTACTGCCTATGTTTTCTCCCAAGAGTTTATGGTTTTGCTGCTTACGTTTAAGTCTTTTTATCCATTTTGAGTTTATTTTTGTGCATGATGTAAGTTGGTGGTCTAGTTTTATCTTTTTGCAGGTAGCTGTCCAATTTTCCCAACACAATTTATTAAAGAGACTGTCTTTACTCCATTGTATACTCTTACTTCCTTTTTCAAATATCAATTGACTATAAAGGTGTGGGTTTATTTCTGGGTTCTCTGTTTGTACTGGCCTGTTTTTATGCCAGTACAAAACTGTTTTGAGTACAATGGCCTTGAAGTATAACTTGATAGCAGGAAGTGTGATACCTCCCACTTTATTCTTTATTTTCAAAATTGCTGAGGCTATTTGTGTTCCTTTTGGGTTCCATATAAATTTTTGGAATATTTGTTCTATATTTTTGAAGTATGTCATTGGTATTTTAATAGGAACTGCATTGAATTTATAGATTGCTTTGGATAATATAGACATTTTAATGATGTTTATCCTTCCTATCCATGAGCAGGGTATATGCTTCCACTTGTTTGTATCTTCCTTGATTTCTTTTTTCAATATCTTATAATTTTCCAAGTACAAGTCTTTTACCTCCTTGGTTAAATTTACTCATAGGTACTTTATTTTTTTGTTGTTGTTGCAATAGTGAAGGGGATTGTTTCCTTGTTTTCTCTTTCAGACAATTTATTGTTGGTGTATAAAAATGCCACTGATTTCAGAATATTAATTTTATATCCTGCCACCTTACCAAATTTATTTATCAGGTCTAGTAGTTTTTTTACTGAGACTTTAGTGTTTTCTATGTACAGTGTCATATCATCAGCAAATAATGATAGTTTTACTTGGTCTTTTCCAATTTGGATGACTTCTATTTCTTCTTGTCTGATTGCTGTGGCTAGGACTTCCAGAACTATGTTCAATAAGAATGGTGAAAGGTGGCACCCCTGACTCTTGTTCCTGATCTTAAGGGGATTGCTTTTAATTATTTCCCACTGAGTATGATGTTGGCTATTAGTTTGTCATAAATGGCCTTTATTATGTTGAGGCATGTTCTCTGTATTTCCACTTTGCTGAGAGTTTTTATCATAAAAAGGTGCTGGATTTTATGAAATGCTTTTTCTGCATCTATTAATATTATCATGTGATTTTTTATCTTTCTTTTTATTTATGTGATGAATCACATTTATTGATTTGCAAATATTGTACCAGCCTTGCCTCCACAAAATAAATCCCACTTGATCCTGATTATGATTATTTTTTTTATGTATTGCTGGATCTGGTTTCATCTATGTTCATCAGGGATATTGGCCTATAGTTTTCCTTTCTTTTTTCTTTCTTTTTTTTTTTTTTTTGTATTTTTCTGAAGCTGGAAACGGGGAAAGACAGTCAGACAGACTCCCGCATGCGCCCGACCGGGATCCACCCGGCACGCCCATCAGGGGCGACACTCTGCCCACCAGGGGGCGATGCTCTGCCCCTCCGGGGCGTCACTCTGCCGCGACCAGAGCCACTCTAGCACCTGGGGCAGCGGCCAAGGAGCCATCCCCAGCGCCCGGGCCATCTTTGCTCCAATGGAGCCTTGGCTGCGGGAGGGGAAGAGAGAGACAGAGAGGAAGGGGAGGTGGAGAAGCAAATGGGCGCTTCTCCTATGTGCCCTGGCCGGGAATCGAACCTGGGTCTCCCGCACACCAGGCCGACGCTCTACCGCTGAGCCAACCGGCCAGGGCCTAGTTTTCTTTTTTTATAGTGTCTTTACCTGGCTTTGGAATGAGGATAATTCCTGCCTCATAAGAGCAGCTTGGAAGTTTTTCCTCCTCTTGAATTTTTTGAAATAGTTTCAGAAAGGTAAGTGTTAGTTCTTCTTTGAATATTTGGTCCAAGACTTTACCTGTGAAGCCATCTGGTCCAGGACTTTTATTTGCTGGGAATTTTTAAATAACTGTTTCCATTTTAATTGTTTTAATTGGTCTGTTTAGGTTTTCTGATTCTTCCAGATTGAGTTTTGGAAGATTGTATGTTTCTAGGAATTTATCCACTTCACCTAGGTTGTCCAGTTTTATGGCATACAGATCTTCATAGTATTTTCTTACAATCCTTTGTATTTCTGCTGTGTCAGTTGTTGCTTTTTCACGTTTATTTCTAATTTTATTTATTTAAGTCCTCTCTCTTTTTTTCTTGGTGAGTCTGGTTAAAGGTTCATTATTTTGTGTATCTTTTCAAAGACCCAGTTCTTGGTTTCATTGATCTTTTGTATTGTTTTTTAGTCCTCTATGTCATGTATTTCTGCTCTGATTTTTATTTTCTTCCCTATACTTCCTCTGGGCTTTATTTGTTCTTTTCCTAGTTCTTTTAGATGCAGGGTTAAGTTGTTTATTTGAGGTTTTTCTAGCTTCTTAAAGTATACCTGTAATGCTATGAACCTCCCTCTCAGGACTGCTTTTGCTGTGTCCCATAAATTTTGAGTTGTTGTATGTTCATTTTCATTTGTTTTAAGGACATCTTTTATTTCTTCCTTGATCTCATTGTTAACCCATTTGTTGTTTAATAACATGCTATTTAGCCTTTAAATGTTAGAATGTTTTTCAGTTTTTCTATTGTAGTGGATTTCTAGTTTCATGCCATTGTGATCAGAGAAGATGCTTAATATGATTTCAGTTTTCTTAAATTTATTGAGACTTGTTTTGTGTCCTAACATGTGGTCTATCCTAGAGAATGTACCATGAGCACTTAAAAAGAATGTATGTTATGCTATTTTGGGGTAAAAAGTTCTGAGGGTATCCATTAAATCCAGTTGATCTAGTGTGTCATTTAAGGCCACCATTTCTTTGTTAATTTTCTGTCTGGAGGATCTATCCATTGATGTTAGTGGGGTATTAAAATCTCCTACTATTATAGGATTGCTGTTGATCTTGCCCTTTATGTCCATCAATCTCTGCTTTATATATTTAGGTGCTCCTATATTAGATGCATAAATATTTACAATGGTTATATCCTCCTGATGGATTGCTTCCTTATCATTAGGTAGTGACCTTCTTTATCCCTTACCATATAGCCTTTGTTTTAAAGACTATTTTGTCAGATATAAATATTGCTACCCCAGTTGTTGTTTTTTTCATTTATATTTTTATGAAATATTTTTTCCATCCCCTGACTTTCAGTCTATGTGTATCTTTTGTTCTGAGGTGGCTCTCTTATAAACAGCATATGTATGAGTCCTATATTTTTTTATCCATGCCGTTATCCTATGTCTTTTGATTGGAATATTTAATCTATTTACATTTAAGGTTATTTTTGATAGGTACTTATTTATTACCATTTTATTCTTTAAATTTACAGTCCTCTTTATATATATATATTTTTTTTATAAATAAATTTTTATTTTAATGGGGTGACATCAATAAATCAGGGTACATATATTCAAAGAAAACATGTCCAGGTTATCTTGTCATTCAGTTCTGTTGCATACTCATCACCCATACAGAGATTGTCCTCCGTCACCTTCTATCTATTTTTCTTTGTACCCCTCTCCCCCTCCCTCCATCCCTCCCCCCGTCCCCCGTAACCACCACACTCTTAGACTTAGCCCATGTCTTAGTCCATGTCTCTTAGACTCATTTTTATGTCCCACCAATGTATGGAATCCTGCAGTTCTTGATTTCTTTCTGATTTACTTATTTTACTCTGTATAATGTTATCAAGATCCCACCATTTTGTTGTAAGTGATCCGATGTCATCATTTCTTATGGCTGAATAGTATACCATGGTGTATATGTGCCACATCTTCTTTATCTAGTCTTCTATTTTTTTTTACAGTGATTAAAGCCTTTAAGCAAACTCTTGGCCAATACAGCAAGAATCCATAAAAGAGTAGTGTCCTTAACATGTTCACCAAGTCCAAGTTGGCCCCAACACCATCCCAGATCCCTAAAAAATGCAACCCAACCCCAATTCAGTCTGTTAGGAGTTGTCCAGGAAAAGTTTACCTCCAGGAAAAGTCCGCATGGCACTGGAATTGTTGTCACAATTCTATACTTTGCAGCTCACATCTAAGTCCCAATGATCTCTGCTTCTAGCTGGTAATGATTCAGGTAGACTGGAAAAGCCATCTGCAGCATGTGTGGATATGGCACTTCTGTTCTCCTCTGCCTGGAGAGATGAGACCAGGGTGCTTTTCCCTGGAGCTCTGTGACTGTGGCTTGGTAAAGAGAACCGTGGGATACACTAAGCTGGGTGGCAAAGGTAGGTTCATAATAGAAGTTGGCAAAAGGGGGAAAGAGAGCTCTAAATTAGGAGTAGGTCCCAGCCTGAAATATGAGTGGGGCATTGAGGTAAGAGGAAAAAAGGAAACACTATATATTAAACAAAGCAGTGAAAATAGGACTATCAACACCCACAACAGAGATCTTCGAGGGAAGAATAAAAAACCTGACTATTCAGGCAAGACATAGTTAAGTGGCCCTTGTGCAAATGAGATCAGTTTACCTGCTTCTTGGAAGAAATACCCTAGGCTCGTCCACAGTGTCGTAGATGGGGCAGACGGCCCTGGGCCCCTTCAGCCTTCAGTGGCAAACCCCAGCACTCTGGGCAAGGTTAGGTCATAGGTGGCTGGAGCAGGGCTGGAAGAGACTGAACCCTCCCTTAGAGAAGCGAGGGGGAAGCCTACCTTCCAATGTCCCTGTTTCCTCACAGCAGAGGCATGTAAGCCTGGCAGGCTTTAGCTCAATGACCTTCCTTTCCACTATTGAAGCAGGACCCAGATGGCATCCTATGAGACCCCTTTGTGGCATTGGAGCCTTTAAGGGTGTATGCTAAAAGCTGGTAGTTCACCTGATTCTATGGGGCTTTTTCTGCCTCTAGGTATCTTAAAAGCCATGCTCAGAAGATCTCGCTGAGGGGTTTGAGGATCCCCATCTGCCTATATAAATCTTTTCCATATATCTGGAGCTATTTGGAAAAAGACAAAACAGCGTTATTAGCTGGAACAAATAAAGAAGGTAGTAGTTTGCAGGCGAAAAAGATTTGGCGTCTCATGTTCATCAGCATTCAAAAGAAATTTAAATTTTTTTAAGTAAAAAGCATGATATGGTAGACCCGTAGGAGTTCCAGGATATGACTACCCCCTTTTAAATTATTTTTTTAAATTGGCCTTAAAATATTTGCTGGGTACACTTTAATAATACCTTAACTTTAATGATTGTAAGCATGACAAAATACAGTGAATGCTTTTGCTCCATATGCAGGAGGCTTTTCAGTTTAGCCAGTTTAGGAAATCCAATAATAGAACAATGCATACAGACAATGAGCTATGACATGCTTAGCAGCCTCTCCTGTTCTGACAGAGGTTACTATAAATCCAGAATATGTATCCACTGTAACGTGGACCTAGGACTGTTTGCCAAATGAAGGTATATGAGTAACATCCATTTGCCAAAGTTGTCCTGGTAGGGGTCCTTGAGGGTTAACTCCAAATGAAGGGGCAGATTGTAGTATAGGACCCCTAGGACAGAATTTCCCAATCTGCCATGCTGCTTCCCGAGAAAGTTGGAACTGTTTACACCAGGATACAGCATTCTGGTGATGAATAGTATGAGATGGAATTGCTCTATCTGCCATGGTTGCTCCAAATAATTTTCTTTTGGGTAGCTTGATCAACAAAGGCATTCCTAGGCCCTGGCCTGTTGACTCAGTGGTAGAACATCGGCCTGGTGTGCAGGATTCCCGGGTTCGATTCCTGGCCAGAGCACACAAAAGAAGCGCCCATCTGCCTCTCCACCCCTCCCCCTCTCCTTCCTCTCTGTCTCTCTCTTCCCCTTCTGCTGCCAAGGCTCCACCAGAGCAGAGCCACCCCGGGCACTAAGGATGGCCCCGTGGCCTCTGCCACAGGTGCTAGAATGGCTCTGGTTGCAACAGAGCAACACCCCAGATGGGCAGAGCATTACCCCTGGTAGGCGTGCTGGGTGGATCCTAGTCGGGCGCATGCGGGAGTCTGTCTGACTGCCTCCCCATTTCCAACTTCAGAAAAATACAAAAAAAAAAAAAAAGAATAAAGAAAAAAAAAAGAGGGGGCATTCCCTTGTGGTAAAGCTCCAGGGAGCATGGAGTGAGCTCAAGTATGTCCTATGAAACATGGAGCTCTATGTTGACATACAAGTCTTTGAAGAAGGAGGAACTGCTGAAATAGTTCATCAGCATTTGTCCCTAAGACAGCAGTCTTTATAGTGGAAACACCATAAGTAAAGATTTGCTGTCTGTATATAGATTAAAGGGGGAATATGGCAAATGCTGCAAAGCCATGATAATGGCATGTAATTCTAGACTTTGAGCTGATTTTAAGTTGACAGTTTCAGTATAGAGTTGTCCATTGATTTGCAAGAGTGATTTGCCATTCAGTGGAAGTTTCCCAGAGCCATTGTTGATCCTTTGAAAAAAGCAACAATAATTTTGAGGCTCAAAACCTATAAGTGTAAGGGTTGCCTATGCCCCTTGATAATCCAGGAGGCAACAAGATCAAAATATGGAAGTGTATTTCATGGGCTATTAGATGGTTTAATGTGCCCAAGCTGTAGCTGCTCTTGTACCAATTGAGCAGCTGCCCTAAATTTCTCCTGAGAAAGGGGCCATTGGTCTACCCATACAGTATTATATGATTTCCAAGTAATTGGGTCTGCACAATGCATTATTGAGGTAGCAGGAGCTACCAAGGCCCTTATGCTAAATTTTGATATCCTAATCCACACCTTCTGGTATTGGGTGCCACTTCTATGGGGGTGAGAATTCCTCACTGTTCTTTCCCTAGACCCTTCGTGGGCAAAAATCCCTGATCAAGCATCTGAGTACTGACTAAACCATTAGGACTGACAAGCAACACTTCGATATTTTTCAAAACATCTCTACCTCACAAATTAATTGGCCATCAAGGGAGCATATAAGGTTTAAAAAATCCAGAATGACCTTCTTAATCTTCCCAATGTAGAAAACTAGTACTTTGCTGAGGGGATTTACTCTGCCCTATACCTTGTAATTCTGTGGCTGCTCCCTGAGTGGGCCAAGAAGGAGGCTAATGTAGCTTAGCAATAAGAGATACATCAGCTACAGTATCTAAAAGTCCTTTAAATTTATGCTCATGTTTTGTATTGTTAGTTCCATTTCAGGGCATTCCTGACCTATTTTTTTTTCTAAATCCAATTGGCAAAATCAGAAGAGCCAAATCACCAATTTGCTTGGGGCCACTTTAGCAGGCTGTGGCCTGAGAAGCAGAATTAGCATCCTTATACTATCCTTCTAACTGTCTGAATTAGCCGTGAAACACATTCTTTTTTTTTTTTTTTTATTAATTTTGATGGGGTGACATTGATAAAATTGTCTTCTGTCACCTTCTAACTGGTTTTCTTTGTGCCCCTCCCCCAACGCCCTCCCTCTCCTCCCCCCCACCCTGTAACCCCAACACTGTTGTCCATGTCTGAGTCTCATTTTTATGTCTCACCTATGTATGGAATCATATAGTTCTTAGTTCTTTCTGATTTATTTATTTTGCTCAGTATAATGTTATCAAGGCCCATCCATGTTGTTGTAAAAGAGCCGATGTCATCATTTCTCATGGCTGAGTAGTATTACATAGTATATATATACCAAAGCTTTTTAATCCACTAGTCTTCTGATGGACACTTGGGCTGTTTCCAGATCTTTGCTATTGTGAACAATGCTGCCATAAACATGGGAGTGCATTTCTTCTTTTCAAATACTGCTATGGTGTTCTTGGGGTATATTCCTAACAGTGGTATAGCTGGGTCAAAAGGCAGTTCGATTTTTAATTTCTTGAGGAATCTCCATACTGTTTTCCACAGTGGATGCACCAGTCTGCATTCCCACCAGCAGTGCAGAAGGGTTCCCTTTTCTCCACATCCTCATCAGCACTTATTCTGTGTTGATTTATTGATGAGTGCCATTCTGACTGGTGTGAGGTGATATCTCATTGTGGTTTTAATTTGCATTTCTCTAATGATTAGTGATGTTGAGCATTTTTTCTTATGCCTATTGGCCATCTGTGTGTCCTCTTTGAAGAAGTGTCTATTCATTTCTTTTGCCCATTTTTTGATTGGATTGTTTGTCTTTCTGGTATTAAGTTTTACAAGTTCTTTATAAATTTTGGTTATTAACCCCTTATCAGATGCATTGTCAAATATATTCTCCCATTGTGTAGTTTGTCTTTTTATTCTGTTCTTATTGTCTTTAGCTGTGCAGAAGCTTTTTAGTTTGATAAAGTCCCATTTGTTTATCCTGTCTTTTATTTCACTTGCCTGTGGAGACAAATCAGCAAATATATTGCTGCGAGAGATGTCAGAGAGCTTACTGCCTATGTTTTCTTCTAAGATGCTTATGGTTTCACACCTTACATTTAAGTCGTTTATCCATTTTGAGTTTATTTTTGTGAGTGGTGTAAGTTGGTGGTCTAGTTTCATTTTTTTGCAGGTAGCTGTTCAGTTTTTCCAACACTATTTGTTGAAGAGGCTGTCTTTACTCCAATGTATGCTCTTATCTCCTTTGTCAAATATCAGTTGTTGATAAAAGTGTGGGTTTATTTCTGGGTTCTCAGTTCTGTTCCATTGATCTATATGCCTGTTCTTATGCCAGTACCATGCTGTTTTGAGTACAATGGCCTTATAATATAGCTTGATATCTGGAAGTGTGATACCTCCTGCTTTATTCTTCCTTTTCAAGATTGCTGAGGCTATTCGTGTTCTCTTTTGGTTCCTTATAAATTTTTGGAATATGTGTTCTATATCTTTGAAGTGAGTCATTGCTATTTTAATCGGTATTGCATTGAATTTATAAATTGCTTTGGGTAATATAGACATTTTAATGATGTTTATTCTCCCTAACCATGAGTACGGTATATGCCTCCACTTGTTCGTATCTTCCCTGATTTCTTTTATCAATGTTTTATAATTTTCCGAGTACAAGTCTTTAATCTCCCTGGTTAAATTTACTCCTAGGTACTTTATTTTTTTGGTTGCAATGGTAAAGAGGCTTGATTCCTTGATTTCTCTTTCTGACAGTTTATTGTTAGTGTATAAAAATGCCTCTGATTTCTGAGTATTGATTTTATATCCTGGCACCTTGCCAAATTCATTTACCGGGTCTAGTAGTTTTTTGACTAAGACTTTAGGATTTTCTATATACAATATTGTATCATCTGCAAATAATGATAGTTTTACTTCTTCTTTTCCAATTTGGATGCCTTTTATTTCTTTTTCTTGTCTGATTGCTGTGCTTAGGACTTCCAGAACTATGTTGAATAAGAGTGGTGAAAGGGGGTACCCCTGCCTTGTTCCTGATCTTAAGGGGATTGCTTTTAATTTTTGCCCATTGAGTATGATGTTAGCTGTGGGTTTGTCAGAGATGGCCTTTATCATGTTGAGGTATGTTCCCTGTATTTCCACTTTGCTGATAATTTTGATCATGAATGGGTGCTGGATTTTATCAAATGCTTTTTCTGCACCTATGGAAATTATCATGTGGTTTTTATCCTTCCTTTTGTTTATGTGATGAATCACATTGATTGATTTGCAATATTGTACCATCCTTACCTCCCAAGAATAAATCCCACTTGATCATGGTGTATGATTTTTTTCATATATTGCTGGATCCAGTTTGCTAATATTTTGTTGAGGATTTTTGCATCTAAATTCATCAGGGATATTGGCCTATAATTTTCTTTTTTTGTGTTGTCTTTGCCTGCTTTTGGAATCAGAATTATGCTCGCCTCATAAAAGGAGTTTGGAAGTCTTTCTTCCTCTTGAATTTTTTGAAATAGCTTGAGAAGGATAGGAGTTAGTTCTTTGAATATTTGGTAGAATTCACTTGTGAAGCCATCAGGCCCAAGACTTTTCCTTTTTGGGAGTTTTTTTGATAGCTGTTTCAATCTCATTTGTTGTAATTGGTCTGTTTAGATTTTCTGATTCTTCTAGATTGATTTTTGGAAGATTATATGTTTCAAGGAATTTGTCCATTTCATCTAGGTTGTCTAGTTTTTTGGCATACAGTTCTTCATAGTATTTTCTTAAAATATTTTGTATTTCTGTTGTGTCAGTTGTTATTTCTCCACTCTCATTTCTAATTTTATTTATTTGTGTCCTATCTCTTTTTTTCTTGGTGAATCTGGTTAAAGGTTCATCGGTCTTGTTTACCTTTTCAAAGAACCAGCTCCTGGTTTTGTTGATCTTCTGTATTGTTTCTTTAGCCTCTATGTCATTTATTTCTGCTCTGATCTTTATTATTTTCTTCCTTCTACTAGCTCTGGGCTTTACTTGCTGTTCTTTTTCTAATTCTTTTAGATGTAGGGTCAAGTTGTTTGTTTGAGCTTTTTCTAGCTTCTTGAGGTATGCCTGTAATGCTATGAACTTCCCTCTCAGGACTGTTTTTGCTGTGTCCAATAAATTTTGAGTTGATGTATGCTCATTATCGTTTGTGTTTTAGAAATTTTTTAATTTCTTGTTTGATCTCATTGTTAACCCATTCGTTTTTTAATAACATGGTATTTAGTTTCCAAGTGTTTGAATGTTTTTCAGTTTTTCTGTTGTGGTTGATTTCTAGTTTAATGCCATTGTGATCAGAGAAAGTGCTCGATGATTTCAATCTTTTTAAATTTGTTGAGACTGCTTTTGTGCCCTAACATGTAGTCTATTCTAGAGAATGTACCATGAGCGCTTGAAAGGAATGTATATTCTGCTGTTTTAGGATGAAAGGTTCTGAAGATATCCATTAAATCGAGTTGATCTAATATGTCCTTTAAGTTGCTGTTGCTTTGTTAATTTTTTTCTTAAGGATCTATCTAATGATGTTAATGGGGTATTGAAATCCCCTACTATTATAGTATTGCTGTTGATCTCACCCTTTAAGTCCATCAAAGTCTGCTTTATATATTTAGGTGCTCCTATATTTGGTGCACAGATATTTATAACCGGTTATATCTTCCTTTTGGATTGCTCCCTTTATCATTATATCATGACCTTCTTTATCTCTAACTATGGTCTTTGTTTTAAAGTCCATTTTGTCTGATATAAGTATTGCTACCCCAGCTGTTTTTTTCATTTCCATTTGCGTGAAATATGTTTTTCCATCCTTTTATCTTTAGTCTGTGTGCATCTTTTGATTTAAGGTGTGTCTCCTGTAGACAGCATATGTATGGGTCCTGTTTTCTTATCCAAGCAGCTACCCTATGTCTTTTGATCAGATCATTTAATCCATTAACATTTAAGGTTATTATTGATATGTAATTTTTTATTGCCATTTTATTCTTTAAAACTGTATTTCTCTTTTGCTATATTCTTTTTCTCCTTTGATCTGTTTACAACAGGTCCCTTAGCATTCCTTGCAGCCTTGGTTTGGTTGCAGTGAATTCCTTGAAATTTTTTTTGTCTGTACAGCTTTTTATTTCTCCTTCAATTTTAAATGATAGCCTTGCTGGATAAAGTAGTCTTGGTTGTAGGCTCTTGTTCTGTATTACTTTGAATATTTCTTGCCATTCCCTTCTGGCCTCAAGTGTTTCTGTTGAGATGTCAGAAGTCATCCTTATGTGGGCTCCTTTGTAGGTGATAGTCTTTTTTTCTCTAGCAGCTTTTAATATTTTCTCTTTATCATTTAGCTTTGGTATTTTAATTATGATGTGTCTTGGTGTTGATTTCTTTATGTTTCTCCTTAATGGAATTCTCTGTGCTTCTTGAACATGTGAGATGTTTTCCTGCCTTAATTGAGGGAAGTTTTCAGCTATGATATGTTTGAACAAAGTCACTATCCCTTGTTCTTTCTCTTCTTCTTCAGAAACCCCTATGATGCGAATGTTATTTCTCTTCATGTTGTCACAGAGCTCTCTTAGAGTTTCCTCAGACTTTTTGAGTCTCTTTTCTTTTTTCTGCTCTGCTTCCATGCCTTTATTTATCCTGTCTTCTAACTCGCTGATTCAATTCTCTGCTTCATCCATTCTGCTTTTAATTCCTTCCATTGTATTCTTTATTTTAGATATTGTATTTGTCATTTCTGACTGATTCTTTTTTATTATTTCAATGTCCTTTTTTATATTTGCTATCTCTTTATTTAGGTTTTCGTAATGACCATTTATTGTTGTTCTAATATCTTTGAGCATCCTAACAATCGTTATTTTAAACTCTGCATCTGGTAATTTGGTTATATCTGATTCATTTAGGTCCTTTTCTGGGGATTTCTCTTGCTTCATTTGTGTTGCATTTCTCTGCCTCCGCATTTTCTCTTCAGGGGAGTGGCTGTGATCACGTGCTCTGGTGCACAAGCCTTGGTGGCCTTGGCTTTTGTCCCACTCCTGTGTATGACATTATGCTCAGTCCTGAGGGCACTGGCGAGCACCTGTGCTCAGCTGCAGGTCTCCGCCTGTTTCCGGGCTTTCGCCCTGCCCTTGCAGGAGGATCCTGCTCATGTAACGGCTGCTAGCCTTGGCTCTACCAGCCGGGCAGGACTGCGTGCTTACGCTCAGCTCAGTAGTGGAACTCCACCTGTTCTGGGCTTTTGGCTCCACCTCCGCAGGAGGAGCCAGCTCCCAAGTCAGACCACAAGCCTGTGTTGCATGGGCGGGGCATGGCTGTGCTCCTGTGCCCTTGCTCAGGGGCTGGTCTCCACCCTTTCCGGGTTCCTACCCTTCTACCTCAGACTGGATTACAGGCTGCTGGCAGCTGGGCTTGACCACTTTTGCATGCCCCATCCTCCCCAGCCAGGCAAGACTGAGCTCACACCTGAGCCCAGCCGGCTTCTGCCCCTACCAACAGAACCGCTCTTCCATCTCCCACTGTCACCCGCCCTCCAGGGAGCCCTCAGCCGCGTGGGTGCAGGCACTGCAGCTCAGCCCCTACCACTCACTACTGTAGACCCGAAAGCTCCCTCCTTCTAAGCAACTCTGCTCTGAGTGCTGTTGGGGGAGCTTGTTTGGCTGCTTTCCTGCTTCCCTTTGCTGGTATTGCTGTTTCCGGGGGAAATGTTCACTTCAGATTTGGGGAGTGACTCGTCCTAGGGGTTACGGTGCCTATCTTCCAAAATGTTTCTCCCTGTGCCTCCTAGATTACACTCTCTTCCTTCTCCTCTGGATTCTCCTCTCTCCCCATCCCCTGGAGCCCCAGGTGAGTGGTTGTGAGAGAGGTGTTCTGCGCGGTTCCTTTAAGAAGAATCCTGGGTCTGAGAAATCAGACTCTTTCTCACAAACAGTATCCTGACTTGTTTCCAGCTAAATACTGTCCTTACACCTCTTCTGGGCTCTGGGGCTGCAGGCTAGGGCTTTGTTCTTGGGGCTCAGGACCCTCCCCTCTCTGCTAAACTCACTTCCCGCCATGCGAGTCTCTCCCGGCTGCCGTTTGCTCCGGGGAGCTGGGCAGCCCTCCACATTTTCACTTTTTCTACCAGTCTCGGTGTGGCTTCTTCAGTGTTCCTTGGTTGAAGAGTCCTCTTAATTTAGTCCAAAGTTGGTTTTTCCAGATGATAGTTCTTAAAATTAGTTTGTAATCCACTTTGATTGTGGGAGGTAGATGTTGGTACGTCTGCCTACTCCAGCGCCATCTTGTCCCTCTTTTCTTTATTTCTTTTTTTCTTTTGCTCTTTTTATAGCAGGCCCCTTAACATTTCTTGCAGTACTGGTTTGGTTGGTATGAATTTCTTTAGTTTTTTGTTGGTTTGTTGGTTTGGTTTTTGTCTTGGTACCTTTTTATTTCTCTTTCAATTTTAAATGATAACCTGGCTGGATAAAATAATCTTGGTTGTAGGTTCTTGTATTGCATCACTTTGAATATTTCTTGCCAATCCCTTCTGGCCTCAAGTGTTTCTGTTGAGAAGTCCAATGTCATCCTTATGGGGGCTCCTCTGAAGGTAATTAACTGCTTTTTTTTTTGCAGATTTTGGCATTCTTTCTTTTTCTCCTAACTTTGGTATTTTACTCATGATGTATCTTGTTATAGGCCTTCTAGATTCCAATTTAGTGGAACTCTCTATGCTTCTTGAACTCATGTGACTTTTTTCTTTATCAATTTAGGGAAATTTTCAGTTATGATTTGTTTAAACAGGTTCTCTATACTTTTTTTGTTCTCCTTTAGAAACTCTTATAATATGGATGTTGTTTCTCTTTATGTTGTCACAGAGGTCTCTTACAAGTTCCTCACTCTTTTTGAGCTTCTTTTCATTTTGCTGCTCTACTTCTGTGCTTATGTTTATCTTGTTTTTTTAAATCACTGATTTGATCCTCTGCTTCATCCAGCCTGCTGTTGATTCCTTCTAGTGCAGTCTTCATTTCTGTTAATGTATTTGTCATTTCTGACTGGTTCTTTTTTATGATTTCAATGTCCTTTTTGATGCCTGCTATTTCTTTATTTAGGTACTCATTATGTCCATCTATGTTGCTCTAAGATCCTTGAACATCCTAAAAATTATTATTTTAAACTCTGCATCTGGTAGTTTGTTTACTTTCATTTCATTTAGTTCTTTTCCTGGGGATTTCTCTTGTTGGTTTATTTTGGTTGCATTTCTTTGTCTTCCTGGTCTGTCTGTGTATTAGGTAGTGCTGTCTGACTTTGAAATTTTTGTGATGTCTTTATGAGGAAGATAGACTTGGTGATACTGACTTCCAGGCCTCTTCTTTTGCTTGTTCTAGAAATGCTTCTTGAGGGTACTATTTTCTCTCCTCCTTTATGTTACTATTGAATACAGTTGGTCCTTTCATGGGTATAGTTTTTCCTTTAGCCTGGCTGGCTCTAAGTGTCAACCTTGATCATGTGTATTATACACTGTGCAATGACTTTCCTGTTGAGTGTATTTATTCTCCACAGTGTCTGGTGCCCACTAGACTCCTCCTTTGGGTGTGCTGCTTGTGTAGGTAGCTGAATCTAGGGTTGATGCTGTCTGCACCCACTATCAGTTGTGTTGGTTCTAGATCTTCTTGGGTTGCTGTCAGCTGTTGTTTGAAACCCACTGTAGGCTACCTGTCTGTAGCTAATGCTCTTTTCCATGTTTGTGTCTGTGTTTTCTGTGCCTGGGTACTGTGGGAGGGGCCAATCTTTGTATAAGGATCAGCTGTCTCCTGCTTAAAGATTGTGATAAGGTGCCAAGGAACTGCAAAACTATTAAAATTAGTATTTTAAAAAGGAGAATCAGACTCCCTTACCCCTCCTTTCTGAGGGAGAAAAAAATAAACAAGAAGAATACAAGAAGAAGGGCTTTCTGGGGCAAAAGTCATCTAGTCATAATTTAGCTAGTTCCTACAGTTCTCTGGAAGGACTGATGCCACTTGCTAGACAGAGCAAAGAAGATAGAACTTATCTGAAGCCCTTCCTCTTCTCCTTTCTTAAAAGCCTTTAAGAAACTATGTTTATGTACCTTAATTAAAAAATTCTACACTAATTTTGACTGACCCTCCCATCCTGGAGTCGTAAGAGTGATGTATACCTCTAGACAAAGGGATCACATGCCCACTCCCCTTCCTTGCATAAAAAAACCTGTATTCTGTAACATTTTATATGCTCTCTAATAATCATCATTTTGAAATTCTTTATATGTGCAAAACTTGTAAACTAAGCAAGCAGGGACTAGCTTTAGACTTGATAATAAGCTAATCCCAACACTCTTAGCAAAAGTAATTTCATTTAACTTCTCTCCCTATCCTAAACTAAACATTTCCCACTATTGTGGTGACAGGGATAGGTTATAAATCCTAGAATATTTGGAAATACCTTTGCCAGGTATGTGAAACCTTTATCACTACTGTGTTATCTTATGATCTTAGTGTGTAGAAATGTTTTTTTTTCTTTTTGATAGATCCTACAGGTAAACATTATAACAAGATAGTAAAATTCAATGAGCTTGTTAGTAAGATTAATGACTTTTGTACCATGCTGCCCATCATTTTCCCCCCAACCAGTATGTGATTTTGTATATAAAAGCAGCCTCAGAACTGTGTTCATGGCTGCATGATTTGGGTTTGATAATGCCCTGTGCTTGTCACCAACTTAATAATAAGACTCCTTCTAAAATTTCTTCTATAACCTGCCTTGGTGTCTCTGTGGAACTCGCTGGGTACATTATATTACAACAAGATGACAGCATCTCTGTAAAAGCCCCATGCCCTATAAGATTTGTTTTCAATTTTCAGGTGCTCCACTTCCTCTTGCAGCTGCCTGGTCTTCCTACAGAGTCTTCAGTCTCATTGTGGCTTCTTCTTTAATCCTTAGTTATAGACTCCTCTTTATTTAGTCCAAAGTCAGTTTGTCAATATGATTCTTCTCAAATTAAGTTGTAATCCAATTTGGTCCTGAGAGGTAGCAGTTGGAATGTCCATCTACTCCATTGCCATCATGGAATTTCGCTTCCTCTAGCATTGTTATAAACAAAGATAGGCAATAACAATATTGGGGAAGATATGGAAAAATTAGAACCTTCAACACATCACTGGTAGGAATGTGCATGGTACGGCCACTGTGGAAAACAATTTAGCAGTTCTTCAAACTTAAACCACATGATCTATCTACCCATTCCCCTCTTAGCAAAATGAAATCCTACTAAGCAGAATAAAAATATCCACTAAAAATTTGTATATACATGTTTCACAACAGCATTATTCACAATAGCTTCAACGCAGAAACAACCCAAGTGACTATCAGTTGACATACCTGTATACAGTGGTATACAAATACAATGAAATATTAATTGGCTATATAAAAGAATGGTGTTCAGATACATGCTACAACAGAGATGGACCTTGAAAACACTATGCTAAGTGAAACAGTCACAAAAGACCACATGCTATGTGATTCTATATATAGAAACTGTCCAGACCACACAATTCTGTAGAGACAGAAAGTAGGACTCAGAGGAATGACTGCTAATGGCCACAGGATTTTGTTCTAGGATGATGAAACTATTCTTTTTTTTTTAATATTTTTATTTTATTTATTCATTTTTAGAGAGGAGAGAGAGACAGAGAGAGAGATGAGAGAGAGACACAGAGAGAGAGAGAAGGGGGGAGGAGCTGGAAGCATCAACTCCCATATGTGCCTTGACTAGGCAAGCCCAGGGTTTCGAACCAGAGACCTCAGCATTTCCAGGTTGATGCTTTATCCACTGTGCCACCACAGATCAGGCCCGATGAAACTATTCTAAAATGAGATTATTCACAGCTTTGTGAATATACTGAAAACATTGAGTTTTTGCACTTTAAACAGATAAAGTATATGGTATATGAGTCTCAATAGTATCGGTTGTGTCTTTATTGATTAACCATCAAAGAATGTTATAAAAAATAAAATGTAATCAGTATGAAGAGCATTCTTGAGCATAAATTACAGTAAACATAAGAGCCATGCCCTTGTACATGTGTGGCATTTCTAGTCCCCAACCCTGGGACTGAGGGGAGAGGAAAAGGTCCCTTTTCCAAATTAAAGGACAAGATCACTGAACTTGTCCTGGATCTCTGTCCTGGGGATTGTCTGAACAGAGTAACATGCTTCCTGGGACATCTGGAACCTGATTGGTCAATGCTGCCTGGAGAAACACTGACTCGCAGGGGAGCAGCATGGGTGCGGGGAGGTGGTGTTGCAGGTAAGACATCAAGGACAAAGAGCAGTGCTGCAAGAAGAAACTTTATTTTTCCGATGTGGAATTTAGGGATTGATGGTCCCATGGAGGTGTGCATGGGGTTAGGCTTATGTGAGGAACAGGGAGTTGTGCGGAGCTCTGTGAGAAGACATCAGTGTTTTGGTATCTCAAACTCCAGAACAAAAGAAAGGAAATAAAGAGAGGGAAAGTTCAGACAAATATACCCATTTTCTTTGGATCTTCCTATTGCTGCTCCTCTATGGGCAAGACCCAGCTCAGCAGCTGCCTCCAGAGCCATGGTAGCAGCTGGAGTCCCCCAAGGGTTCAGAGTCTCAGAAGTTGGGCTCTGGTGTTGGTGCCGGTGGAAGAGATGAGGTCTGTGATGGCTCAGGCAGCAGCCACCACCCCCAGAGCTGGAACCACAGAAGCCGCCAGAGCTACAGCAGGAAGAGACTAGTGGGAGACATGGAGCTGGGCACTGGAGTGGGCACTTTAGAGGGCACTTAGGTGGGCATTTGGGGTGCACTTGGGAGGGGACTGGCACTGCTGTTGGTTCTATTGACAGGACATGTCAGAAGTTCAGTCAACCTACGAGAAACAAAACAGAAATCAGTGTATATGCTCAATTCATTCTCATCATTGCCTTTCCCATGACTTTCAAAGAAGCCTGCCCTTCACAGCAAGCTGGTTTGTGAACTAAGTTCTACAATGGCATTTGGAAACTAATATGGAGGAAAACAAACTGTAGTAGCTATTCTCTGTTCCAGTCTACTTTGCTTTCATTATGTTTGCTGACCATCTCCCTACATAGGCTCAAAAGTCACCTTGTCATATATCTTCTTGTCCCCAATGGATACATGATAATGTAATCAATTTCTGACCCTTAATCTCAAGAATATCAGATAGATAAGATATATCCCAGAACATTTGTTTTCCAAAGAGTATATTAGGAGATGATAATACTAAGAACCAAGACCTATGCAAGTTGCAGGACCCTCCACATCTAACACCCAATGTTCTTACTTATAAAATCAATGGAAACCAAAATTATGTATTTTACAGCGTTGTGAGAAGCAGATGAGAATACAATTTAAGTTATGAATATGACACTTTTGGGAGAAACAAGGACTTTAAATGTATAGAATGGGAGAAATCAGAATTCTTGGACCATTATGCACTGTCATCATTGCTCCATGCATGACCCACATAATTATATATTTTGTTGGTCTATCTGTTCATTAATTAATTCATTTATAATTTTAATAATAAAAAGAACCAAGAACTCACTGAAGTAAGAGCTAAGATGTTGACAATATCTTATCTCTAATCCCATGTTCCTACCCCAACACAGCACACGCTGCTCCTTCCTACCCAAACTACCTACTATTCAAAAAAAGTTTTTCATCCATATCCCATTTTCAATTTCATGTAGTTTATTTTAAACCATATGTAAAATAGCTAAGACTATATAGTTCATTGCCTTTTAACTTATAAAAGGGTGTCTTGCTGCATGTAATGTTCTGGGAGGTGTTTTTTTCACTTATCTATGCATCATGTGAGGCTTCAGTCCATTCTTTGAAGTGCTGCATCACAAACACCATGTGTAAATGTCTAATAACATCTCACCTTCCAGAGAGAACATTTTGCTTGCTCCCAGGTTTTCTTTGTTGGGTACAGTACCAGCATTTTTTAAATCAATCACTTAATATTAGCACTTTGAAACATTATTATTGTTATTATTAATAAAAATAGAATAGATTAACAGATATAAATTTGGAGAAAACTCAAGTATTCCCACAGAGGTGAACATTCTCAAGAGGCAACTAGAAACCTAGAGTGGTCCTGTCTGCATGTAGAATGGGTCAACCAAGATCTCTCCAGGGCCATCCTGGGAGTATACACTGGCCAGCTGACATCCACTCCTGAGCAGGCTTCCCTCCCCCGGCAAGGCGGGGCTCCACTTGCTAACATGACTGTGGGATACTGCTGGTAAAAATAAGCAAGAAACAGGTAGGCTCAGTGAGGAAGGCTTTATTATTTTTAACTAGAAGAAAAAGGAGCCAGAAATATTTAGGGAAAAGCAGAAGGCTCCACTGGAAGATTTCAGCAGCCCCAACTGCAAGACACAGAGGAGAGAAAATGAAGGAGGAAGAGGAAGAGGTGAAGGAAGGTCTTAGCACTTCTGTTCTTCCATCCTTATTGTTGGAAGTCCTCCTGGTTAAGGTCAGCAGAAGCCCCCAGAGCAGCAGCCAGAGATCCCAGAGCCGTGGCAGTAGTCAGAGCACCCAGACTGCTGGTGACTGCCATTGCCAAAGCAGTCAGAGGTGTGATGTCCGCTGTAGTGACACCTATGGTGACTCAAGCAACAACCAACACCCCAGAGCTGGATCCACAGCAACCCCCCAACCTGGGACCACAACAGCCCCCAGAGCTGGAGCCACAGCAGGAAGATATTGGGGGTAGACATGGGGCTGGACATTGGAGTGGGCACTTAGGTAGACATTTGGGGGAACACTTAAGGGTAGTACACTTGCAAGGGGGGTGACATTGTTGCTGGCTTTGTTGGCAGGACATTTTAGACAGAAAATCAGCAAACCTAGGGAGAAAATTAAAAAACCATTGACACACAAGACATGAACAGATGTGTCATTTTCTCTGGATTTTAATGGCCTCTCATCCAAGAGAAGCTGCTTTGTGAACAAGATCTATAAGCAAAATCCGGAAATTGGTAGGAAGTAAAACTCACTTCAAAAAAAAAGCGCTCTCTCACTCTCTCTCTCTCTCTCCCTCTCTGTTTTTGCTGTTTCTCAGTCAAAGATACTCTTCTTCTCTGAACCCTAAAGTCATCCCTGGCTTTCCCAACCCTTGGAAACATCTTTGGCCTTAATTGAATATCCTTCCCATGATGAGTATGTTATTCTCAAGCACTTCCAGTGGATACGCTTCATCTCTGACCACTTGTTGGAGGGGGAGGCAAAGGAAAGACCTTGCCAGCCCAAACCTTTACAGTTCAGTCCATGTCTGCTGCTCTCTCTTCCTCTCATCTCCTTTTGTCCCATAGACCACAGTGCAGATCCCATTGAGATTCTCTCCTGAACCTATAGCACACCCAGCCCCATGGCTTCCTTCTTGCCAAGTACCTAGTTGACCAAAAGAAGCCAGGAGAGGATACCCTGACAAGCTCCATAGACAGCCTGCAGGTTACAGGACCCCTCACACTGTTCCTGCTCTGCCCCCTTCCTCCCAGTGACTCCTTTCTTCTCCCTGCCTTCTTCTGCCTCTCTGTCCTCACACTTCTGACCTCCCGGAGCCTCCTTAGTAAGCACTCACCTGGGCAGTGGAGGAGGCAGGATTTGTCACTGGCATAGCTGGGGACTGAGGAACCCAGTACTGGAGCCCTTTTATCCTGAGCCCAATGTCTTCTCAGAAGTTAGACACAGCCTGTGCATGCAGAGCAGTCACTTTCACAACCTGCGATGAGGTGACTCTCCTCACTCACAGCACAGGGCCACAAGTAACCCCGTCAGGCAGAGACTGCCCAGACGTCTGCTTCCAGCCTGCTGCAGGCTGGCCAACTGTCTGCATGCGTTTGCTCACTCAGTATCAGTAATTCAGGAAACATGCATTGTCTATCTTGGGCCCAGAATTTTGTAAGATAACAGTGACACAAAGATGATGCAGCTTGCTTTTAGGAGCTGATAGTCTCGGAGGATGACTTTGTAAGCAGTGAACTGTATGTTATGCATCATGTGATTTGATCTGTTGTTCACGTTCCTATTTGTTTGGACCTCAGTGAAGTCTCACAGTCTTTCTACATGTCTGTCTAAATTTGGAACCCTTTGGAAGCTTTACATGTTTTATACATCTCCCTACTTTCTGTGTGGTATAGCATCTGGCACAACTTAGGAAACTTAGGAAAGAGAAGGGTGAGTGTTTATGAGACACTGAGGCAACTCAGGCAGGCACATGGCAGCCTGATGGCCTCCAGGACCCTTTGTAGAAAGATGGTTCCCCAGGAAAGTGTGCATGATTTTTACTAATACCAGATCTTAGTTCCCAGACATATACGAAAACACAGTTCTGTGGAATTACGATCAGGTGGGCAGAATGCCGACTGTGAAGACTCTATAAGGGGCATGAGAAGTGTGGTGGTCCCTGAAGGGCAGGAGACACGAGGAGGGGATAGTGCTCTCATCAGAGGTTAGAGGGAACCTGAGATGCGAAGGAGCTTGAAAGTTCTAATAGACTTTTTTCTTCAAAACTGACAGCAGAGCTGGAAGTGCTTATGAACTACAATAACTGTGATATTGAGCGATGGTATTCTATAGGAACCACTTACAGAGAAGAGAAATAAAATCAGACATAAGTGGATTTTTTAAAATTGATATTATTTAAACAACTATTACTTAGCAAACATAGGATTAAACTGCTATGAATAAGGAATCACCACTAAGGTTAATGAGCTCACATCATAGTTGGAATATTTTTTTCAGAGAACAGAGAAATATTCTGAGAGGGGTTTGCCAGGGTTTACTACTCATACAAACATGGGTCTGCCTAACACAAACTGGATTGGTTCCTTGGTAATTAAACAACCACTTTAAGGTGGGTGAGTGGATAAGGCTGCTATGGGAGAGAGCATGCCGAAAAAGAAGAGAGACACATAGTGAAAAATAGAACTGGGCACAGAACTCTGGGCTAGTCCAACTTTTAATGGGTAGGCAAAGGAAATGTAAAAATTTAGTATTCTAAGAAGTTTAGAAAATAAATACAAAATGAAGTTTCAAAAAAGAAGAGGGTACCCATGTTGTCAAATCCTATAGATGACATCCATTAAATTTGGTGAGTTTTAGGGCACTGGTGATTTAGAAATAGTAGTTTTATTGGTGAGGGCTGAAATTATTTATAACTTAGGAAAGAAAAAGTAAAAAAAAAAAGAAATCACTATTTCAGCAAATGTAAGAAATAAATGATTAAGAAAGTGGAAAAATAACATGAGAAAACCACTACTGTAATACATAGCTGTCAAAATAAGATCATGAGGCCATAAGATGTATGGTGTTGATTCACCATACAGCAGTTCAAACAGAGGAGACCTTGATTTACATTGAAACTTTTTAAATGGTTTATTCAAAAACCAATGCTAATTAATGAAAGTGAAAACAATACTGAAGTTAATCAAACCTCCAGTCAAGATAGGCTAGAGCTGACACTGGAGAAACAGAGGGCTGTAAGAAGAGATGGTACTGACTAAAGATAAATAGAAGATGTTTTAGAGTATTTGTTGAAAAGGACAGTCTTGAAGTCAATATGTAAATTGGCATTCTCAACCATTCCATGGGCAAGCTGTGCCATCTTCAGCAAGTTATATTTTCTAAGCTACAGTTTCATTGTCTGGAAAATAGTGATCATAGTTTTTCTGCTCATCTGTAAGCAACAAATGAGATATCGCCTCTGAAGCTAAACATAGTACCACATGTGTGGCTGAAACTCAAAAACTTGTATCTACTTCTACAATTACTATTGCTAGTATTCTGATGAACATTATTATTTTACATGTTTTGGTATTTTAATAAACATTATGCTGCCTAGCGTGATTTTCTTGTCATTGAGGAAAACTGATATTGCAGACATTTTATTGTCCTATTTTAATTGTTGTACTTAACTGAGGCCATAGGTAGAAACTTCTGAAGATAAAGATGGAAGAAGAATGAGAGTTAGGTGTGTCTCATTCTGCACCACTTATTAAACCTGTTCAATGAGCAAAGTATTGCACCAGATGATAAGGTGGATCCAGAGCTATAGGAAACCAGTCTTATCTTCAAAGATGGACTTATAAAAACTTATCATCTAGAAGGCCCAATAGAGAAGTACTTCATAAACTTTAACATGAGGCAGACAGATACTATTATAAACAAGGCTAGTCTCTGTGAAACCAAGGTGTGACTATCTGAAGGTAGAGTTTGAGCAATGTACATGAACAAAGGTAGAGAAGGAAAAGGTTGATGCAGAAATGTAAAGCTTGTATTGACAGCTACAGTGTGTAAGAGTGAGGCATAGATATATGAAAAGTAAAAGGTATTTTGGAGTGAAAGTCTTCTATATACTTAGAGTAATAATAATATGAAAGTAATTCATTTTATAATAGAGAACAGGTGATGATATGGGGTGATGATAGATAAGAGATTTACAACTCTTTGCATTTAACATGAAACTAAAGGATCACATATTCTCTATTAAATTAATGTTGAGGGAGTTCAGAGAAAGAAATAATTATTTTGGTTAGAAAAATTAAATTTGTTTTTAAAATTATAACTAATGAAAAATACATTAGGATTTATATCAGTAGTGGTTAAATTTCCATAGGTCAATGGACTCAATCAGGTCAAGGATGGTATAAAATAAATTTAGACTAGCTTAAATAGTTTCTATTATTTCTTATTACAGTAAGGATTTATTTTTTTTACTAAAATATGTATTTGCCAAACTCACAATTAAAAGTGGAATTGTTACAAGAGAGAGCCCAAGTGAACCACTTAACTTCACACCTTAAGGAACTAGAAAAAGAAGAACAAAGACAACCCAAAACCAGCTGAAGAAAGGAAATAATAAAAATCAGAGCAGAAATAAATGAAATAGAGAACAGTAAAACTATAGAAAAAATTAATAGAACAAAGAGCTGGTTCTTTGAAAAGATCAATAAAATTGACAAACCCTTGGCAAGACTTACCAAGGAAAAAGGAGAAAGAACTCATATAAACAAAATCCAAAATGAAAGAGGAGAAATCACCACGGACACCATAGATATACAAAGAATTATTATAGAATACTATGAAAAACTTTATGCCACTAAATTCAACAATCTAGAAGAAATAGATAAATTTCTAGAACAATACAACCTTCCTAGACTGAGTCATGAAGAAGCAGAAAGCCTAAACAGACCTATTAGTAGAGAAGAAATAGAAAAAAACATTAAAAACCTCCCCAAAAATAAAAGTCCAGGCCCTGACGGCTATACCAGCGAATTTTATCAAACATTCAAAGAAGACTTGGTTCCTATTCTACTGAAAGTCTTCCAAAAAATTGAAGAAGAAGCAATACTTCCAAACACATTTTATGAGGCCAACATAACCCTCACACCAAAACCAGGCAAAGATGGCACAAAAAAAGAAAACTACAGACCAATATCTCTAATGAATACAGATGCTAAAATACTAAACAAAATACTAGCAAATCGAATACAACAACATATTAAAAAAATAATACATCATGATCAAGTGGGATTCATCCCAGAATCTCAAGAATGGTTCAACATACGTAAAACGGTTAACGTAATACACCATATCAACAAAACAAAGAACAAAAACCACGTGATCTTATCAATAGATGCAGAAAAGGCTTTTGATAAAATACAACACAATTTTATGTTTAAGACTCTCAACAAAATGGGTATAGAAGGAAAATATCTCAACATAATAAAGGCCATATATGATAAACCATCAGCTAACATCATATTAAATGGCACTAAACTGAAGGCTTTCCCCCTTAAATCAGGAACAAGACAGGGTTGTCCACTCTCTCCACTCTTATTTAATGTGGTACTAGAGGTTCTAGCCAGAGCAATCAGACAAGACAAAGAAATAAAAGGCATCCATATCGGAAAAGAAGAAGTAAAGGTATCACTTTTTGCAGATGATATGATCCTATACATCGAAAACCCCAAAGAATCCACAAAAAGACTACTAGAAACAATAAGCCAATACAGTAAGGTCACAGGATACAAAATTAACATACAGAAGTCAATAGCCTTTCTATATGCCAACAATGAAACAACTGAGAACAAACTCAAAAGAATAATCCCCTTCGCAATTGCAACAACAACAACAAAAATAAAATACTTAGGAATAAACATAACAAAGAATGTAAAGGACTTATATAATGAAAACTATAAACCCTTGTTAAGAGAAATCGAGAAAGATATAATGAGATGGAAGAATATTCCTTGTTCTTGGTTAGTAAGAATAAATATAATCAAGATGGCCATATTACCCAAAGCAATATACAAATTTAATGCAATTCCCATCAAAATTCCAATGACATTTTTTAAAGAAATAGAGCAAAAAATCATCAGATTTATATGGAACTATAAAAAACCCCGAATAGCCAAAGCAATCCTAAAGAAAAAGAATGAAGCTGGGGGCATTACAATACCTGACTTCAAACTATATTATAGGGCCATGACAATCAAAACAGCATGGTATTGGCAGAAAAACAGACACTCAGACCAATGGAACAGAATAGAAAGTCCAGAAATAAAACCACATATATATAGTCAAATAATTTTTGATAAAGGGGCCAAGAACATACAATGGAGAAAAGAAAGCCTCTTCAATAAATGGTGCTGGGAAAACTGGAAAGCCACATGCAAAAGAATGAAACTGGACTACAGTTTGTCACCCTGTACTAAAATTAACTCAAAATGGATCAAAGATCTAAACATAAGACCTGAAACAATAAAGTACATAGAAGAAGACATAGGTACTAAACTCATGGACCTGGGTTTTAAAGAGCATTTTATGAATTTGACTCCAATGGCAAGAGAAGTGAAGGCAAAAATTAATGAATGGGACTACATCAGACTAAGAAGTTTTTGCTCAGCAAGAGAAACTGATAACAAAATAAACAGACAGTCAACTAAATGGGAAATGATATTTTCAAACAACAGCTCAGATAAGGGCCTAATATCCAAAATATACAAAGAACTCATAAAACTCAACAACAAACAAACAAACAATCCAATAAAAAAAATGGGAAGAGGACATGAACAGACACTTCTCCCAGGAGGAAGTACAAATGGCCAACAGATATATGAAAAGATGTTCATCTTCATTAGTTATTAGAGAAATGCAAATCAAAACTGCAATGAGATACCACCTCACCCCTGTTAGATTAGCTATTATTAACAAGACAGGTAATAGCAAATGTTGGAGAGGCTGTGGAGAAAAAGGAACCCTCATACAGTGTTGGTGGGAATGTAAAGTAGTACAACCATTATGGAAGAAAGTATGGTGGTTCCTCAAAAAACTGAAAATAAAACTACCTTATGGCCCAGCAATCCCTCTACTGGGTATATACCCCAAAAACTCAGAAACATTGATACGTAAAGACACATGCAGCCCCATGTTCATTGCAGCATTGTTCACAGTGGCCAGGACATGGAAACAACCAAAAAGCCCGTCAATAGACGACTGGATAAAGAAGATGTGGCACATATACACTATGGAATACTACTCAGCCATAAGAAATGATGACATCGGATCATTTACAGCAAAATGGTGGGATCTTGATAACATTATACGAAGTGAAATAAGTAAATCAGAAAAAACCAGGAACTGCATTATTCCATACGTAGGTGGGACATAAAAGTGAAACTAAGAGACATTGATAAGAGTGTGGTGGTTACGGGGGGAGGGGGGAAAGGGAGAGGGAAAGGGGGAGGGGGAAGGACACAAAGAAAACTAGATAGAAGGTGACAGAGGACAATCTGACTTTGCGTGATGGGTATGCAACATAATTGAGAGACAAGATAACCTGGACTTGTTGATCTTTGAATATATGTAACCTGATTTATTGATGTTGCCCCATTAAAAAAATAAAATTATAATTTTAAAAAAAAGTGGAATTGTTCTTTTTAAATAATGATTTTAAAATACAATTTTTGATAGAACTTTATAATACATAAATTGGGTTTTCCTTATACAAGGAGACTTTACCTGCCCTTTTAAAGATATTTTATTATGTGTTAAAAAAGAGGTGAGAGTTTCTCTCCTCGCCCCATTCTGAACCATGAAGACACCTTTATTATTTTTAAGACATCTACAAGAATATGAATTTGTACCAAGGCACAGACATGAAGATGCAGGAGAATGAGTGAAAGAAGGACACTTTTACCTACTCCCTGTTCCAGAATCAGGTACCTCTTCTCACTGAGGACACATGGTCAAATAGCTCCACCCATTAATAAAGAATACAGTTACTTTTCCATAAATATTTTTATTCATGGGAAGACATTCATCATAAAAAAGAAAATGAGTGGGGAACAAAAAAACCTTTCTGATGTACCACTGTGGGCAATAAGTCTAAGAAGTGACAATTCGCAATAACCAAGGTATAAAAATGACCTAAGTGTCTATTAGTAGATAAACTTTAAAAAAGTATGATATATATGTATATATGTAATATTAAATGTATATATTACATATATACATATATATCACATATTATTCCAGTGTGTGTATGTGTGTATAGTGGAATAATATTTATTCCTTAAAAAGAAAAAAATTCTATCATTTGCAACCACATGGATGAACTTGGAGAACATTAAGCTATATAAAATAAGCCAGGCATAGAAAGCTAAATTCTGTATGATCTCACTTATATCAGAAGCTGAAAAAGTTGAACTGATAGAAACAGAGAATAGAATAGTTACCAGAGGCTAGGGATGAGGAAAATAAGAGGTGTTGGTCAAAGGTTATAAAGTTTCACTCATAAAATTCATAAATTTTAAATAAAATCATAAATAAGAGAGAAGACATTACAACTGATACCAAAGATTTATAAGAGATGACTATAAATAATCACACACTGACAAATTTGTCCACCTACTGAAATGGATAAATTTATAGACACATATGACCTACCAAGACTGAACCATAAAGACATGAAAAATCTGAACAGATCAATTACTAGCAGTGTCATTGAATCAGTAGTCAAAAATCTCCCAACAAACAAAAGTCCAGGACCAGATGGCTTACCTGGATTTCCAAAACATTCAAAGAAAAATAGTACCAATTTTTCTGAAACTCTTCTAAAATGTAGAAAAGGAGAAAACACTTTCAATATCATTTTGAGGCCATTGTTATCTGGGTACCAAAACCAGAAAGGACATCACAAGAAAAAAAAAATTATAGTCCAATATCCCTGATGAACTTAAAGGCAAAATTCTCAATAAATTAATAGCAAAATGAATTTTTTAATAAAGGATCATATACCACAATAAAGTGAGATTTATTCCAGAAATACAAAGATGGTTCAACATCCACAGATCAATGAGATACACAACATTTACAAAATAAAAGACACAATTCACATAATCATCTCAATAGATGCAGAAAAAGCATTTGACAAAATTCAATATTTATGATAAAAAAAACTCAGCAAATTGTATATAGAGGAAACATACCTCAACACAATAAAGGCCATACATGACAAGCCCACAGGTAACATACTTAATAATGAAAAGCAGAAAGCTTTTCCTCTGAAATTAGGAACAAGACAAGGATGCTTACTCTTGCCACTTTTATTCAACATAATATAAATAGTCCCCAGGTTATGAATGAGATAGGTTCTGTATGTTTGAAAATGTTTAAGTATTTATATGCACAGAACGGTAATAAATAAATACTTTGTTAAGTCAATCATGTCTAAATTGCATTTAACAGATAAATGTACTGTTTCAAATTACATACTAATTTAACTTAAAAAGAAACCTACAGAACCTACCATAACTCAGGAACTTCCTGTATTGGAAGTCCCAGCCAGAGAAATTAGATAAGAAAAAATAATAGAAGTCATCCAAATTGAAAAGAAAGAAATAAAATTGTCACTATTTGCGGATAACAAAAAATAACAAGTGTTGGGAGAATATGGCGAATAAGGAACCCTTGGCTGTTGTCAGCTAGAATGTAAATTGGTATAGCCACTATGGAAAACAGTATGGAGGTTCATTAAAAAATTAAAACTAGAACTACTATATCATCCAGTAATTCCACTTCTGGGTATACAGTATAGCTGAAGAAAATGCAAACACTAACTAAAAAAGATATATAAACCATTATGTTCATTTCAGCATTATTTACAATAGCCAAGATAGGAAACAACTTAAGTGTCCATTAACAGATGAATGGATAAAGACAATGTACTACATATATAAAGTGGAATATTATTTGGCCATAAAAAGAATTGTCATTTGCAACATATGAATGGACCTTGAGGGCATATTCTAAGTGAAACAAGTCAGACAGAGAAAGACAAATATAGCATGATCTTACTAAATGGGAATGAAAGAAAAAGAAAGAAAGAAAGAAAGAAAGAGAAAGAGAGAGAGAGAGAGAGGAAGGAAGGAAGGAAGGAAGGAAGGAAGGAAGGAAGGAAGGAAGGAAGGAAGGAAGGAAGGAAGGAAGGAAGGAAGGAAGGAAAGAAGAAGGAAGGAAGGAAGGAGAAAAAAAGAAAATAGGAAAGAAAGAAAGAAAGAAAGAAAGAAAGAAAGAAAGAAAGAAAGAAAGAAAGAAAGAAAGAAAGAAAGAAAGAGGGAGGAAGGGAGGAAGGGAGGAAAGGAAAAAAGAAAGAAAGAAAAGAAAGAAGGAAAGAAAAGAAAACCAAGTTCATAAATACTGACAACCTATTGGTAGTTGTCAGAGATGAAGGGATAAGGGAATTGAAACAAGTGAAGGGGGTCAAAGGTACCAAATTCCAGTTATAAAATAAACAACTCATGGGAATATAATGTACAACATGATAACTACACTTAATAATGCTGTAGTCTATATTTGAAAGTCACTAAGAAGTAAGTAGATCTTAAAAGTTCTCATCGCAAGAAAAAAAATGTTTGTTACTGTGTATGGTAATAAATGTTAACTAGACTTATTGAGGTGATCATTTTGCAACATATATAAATATTGAATTATTATGTTTACATGTAAAACTAATATAATACTACATGTCAATTATATCTCAATTTCTTAAAAAAGGAATAAAACGTTATCTTTAGGTAATGTTCACTGAACCAGCAGGCAGTACAGATAAACTTGTACTCTAGAAGCATTTGACTCCACAGCCTGTGCTCTCTCCACTCTACCACACTGAGGGGGACTTGCAGTGTCATCTGGGTCCGATACACTTCATATTACAAAGGGACTAGTATTTGGATACTTGGACTTGGGAGGGTACCTATCATTTGCCTTTTGTGGGGAATTTTGATTAATTATAATTGAGTTTAAACAATGGGAAACTCCTAGCCAATGCCCAACGCATAGTAGATACTCACTTTTTTTTTTCCAGCATCTATGATAAACATCAACAAATACTTTCACATCTGTGTCATGAGATGGCTCCATTAAACATCTAATGGCCCAGAAACAGCCCCAGTTGGTGAAACTGTGTGATAATTTAAAGGTCATAAGCATTGGCAATATGTGGGGGCTTTTTTGGATCTCTATTAGGTACTAGCTCAGATCTTTAAAGATGCAGCACTTTCTGAGGACACCACTTGGTGCTGTGATGTGGTGGTGGAAACAGGTATCCTCTTCTTGGGGAAACTCCTCCACAGTCCATGTGTTCAGTTCAGTATTTCTGTAAATGTATATGACACTGTTACACGCACACACACACACACACACGGTGAAGTTCTATAATCAAATTAGTTTAAAAACATGAAGTTTTATAAAGTAAAACTGCTTTCTCTGTAGCAAAACCTCAGACCTTTTAGTATGTAATCACAGACATGTAGCTCAGTACAATGCAATGTTTCCTAATGCAGTTACACATGGAAACCATTCTTTTTACTAAATTTTATGGAAATAGAATGTAGAAGACTCTTATCTAACCTTTGGGTTTCAATAATGGTGGACTATATTATTCTAATAAACTGCCCTAATAAAATAATTAAAACGATGACTAAAATCTATTTCTTTATATTCACATAGGTACATATATAGTCCTCAGTCTCACATGTACACACATACACATGTGATAACAATATAAATTACCAGGTGAAAACTATAGGAAAATGAAAGAAAATAAAAGTTAGAGAGATTATACCTGAGTAAGGAGTTGCTTTTGCCCTAAGGGTCAAAGCAACCTAACTGATGTTTCTTTTTGACTCTGTTCAGTGAGGAAGGCAAAAATCAGAGCCCAGGTGTCTCCAGGCTGGGAGCTCTGCTGGTGGGCAGGCTCAGGATAAGGCTGAGCCAGAGGGAACCAGCTGCACAGACTTGCTGCTATGCCCAAGCCCCTTCTTCCACGATGCCTCTGCATTCTTGGTTTTCAATTGTTCCTAAAAGTACATGTTTAGGTCAGTGACTGCCTCCTACCACTGCTCCCTCATTGGCTGAAGTCTTGCTCATCTCTGGCCTAAATTTTATAATAAACTTTTCATAGGTTGCCCTGACCCTAGCCTCCCCTGCCAAGCCAA
Source organism: Saccopteryx leptura (assembly GCF_036850995.1). Lineage (NCBI taxonomy): Eukaryota > Metazoa > Chordata > Mammalia > Chiroptera > Emballonuridae > Saccopteryx > Saccopteryx leptura. The sequence goes on from NC_089504.1 coordinate 289,839,594, forward strand.
GGTAAGTTGAGTGTCTTTCTTCTGTGCTCCCATAATGCCTTATTTATTATACTTATTATATTACCTTTGCTGTTTGATGTGCTGCCTCTTCCAAAAGTCTGTGAACCTCTCAAAGGCAGAGACCATGCCTTCTTCATCCCGTGTTCCCAGCACTTAGCACTGCTCCTGCACCCAACAGTGGGGATAGCCGATAGTGCTTATACAGTGAGTGAATGAAGCTTTTCTGAAGGTGTGGAAACAGCAGGGGAGAGGTCCAGGGTGTGACTAAGGCAGGTAATTGCCAGATGTAAGGCCCTCTGCTCTGCCTTGGCTTGCCGGAACCTCCTTGGTCTATCCGCAGCTTGTAGGTCTCAAATGTAGGGATGATGCAAATGTAGGCCTTTAAGAGGTTTGTCTTGGAAGGAATAAGCTTATTTTGAAGTACAGGAGAGTCAAGCAGGACAAGGAACAAAGGATGAGAAAATAAAAGAATATAGGAAAGAGGGAGACCCAAGTGAGCAACAGCTGTCATGAAAATGAGAATGAGATCTGTGTACAACACACCTGGTTGGCATCCTGCCCCTCCACACAGTAATCATCTGGATCAAGTAACTCAATCTCTCTGAGCCTCAGCCTCCTCATCTGTTCCATTGAAGTAATAATATCATAATATCAATCCTGTTATATGTAGCTGTTTTTTAAAATGAGATAATGGATTTAAAATTAATTTGTAATTTTTTAAAAAGGCTTGTAAATGCGATTTTTGCATTACAGTTTTTGAATGTTATTAACAGTGAAGTTTAAAAAGAGACCTGGAGAGCCTGACCTGTGGTGGCGCAGTGGATAAAGCGTCGACCTGGAATGCTGAGGTCGCTGGTTCAAAACCCTGGGCTTGCCCAGTCAAGGCACATATGGGAGTTGAAGCTTCCTGCTCCTCCCCTCCCTCTCTCCCCCCTTCTCTAAAATAAATAAATAAAATCTTTAAAAAGAGACCTGGAGAGCAGAGAAAGCTCAGAAGTGAAGTTGAAGACAAAAATACACTATGATAGAAGCAAATTCTCAACTGTCATAAAGGCACTGAAGCCCTCCATAAGTGGGAACTCAAGTTCTAGACTGGAGGGAAGAACCATGTACAGGCTCAGAACAAAGATTTTAAAGTAAGTCTAAGCAAAATCTAAGCTGCTGTTAGTGTGACTTTAGATCAGTTTTTTATTAGAAAACTCACTACCCTCAGATAGACAATGAGGACAAAACAATTGTATCTACCTTTTAGGTAATGGTGAGGATTAAATGAGATTTCATCCTTTTCCCAATAAATATGTATGAAATGTTATGTGCCAGACATTGTTCTTGGCACTGGGGGTACAGCTGTGAATGACATACAAAAGACCCTGCCTTCAGGGAGTTTTCAATCTAATGGGAAAACAAAACAATAAATAAATGAATGTATAATGTAGTATTCAGTAATTAAATGGTCTAGGAAAAAAAACAAAGCGGAGTAGGGTAAGGAGCCAGGACAGGGCAGTAGCTGAGACTGGCGGTTGGAGGTGTGATATGTGGAATGCTTAGCGTAAGATAGGCTCAGTGAGCAGCGGGTAGTATTTAGTTTGACATTTTTCTGATGGAGCAGTCCAGAGAATCTATGCCTATGAGTCTTCTCTAGTGTTCCCTAGGTAATCACAATGGATTCAAATGATTGAGCAAATTGGCATAGGATAGGCACATAAATAAGGAAGTTTCATTTTTTTATTTGACAAGAATATGTTGAGTTCCACCTTGTACCAAACTCTGGGGTCATAAAATTCAATGGGACCTAGTTCATAGATCCTACAGAGTGCCTGATCTAGTAGGTTAGGATGAACAGGTATCCCAGAAGACCATCTATGTGAGTTGAACATGAGGGCTGACCATGAAGATCTCTGAGATTATTAATCACTATCAATCTTTCTCATCACTTTGGTATTGTACACATTATTCCACCTCCTCTCTTTTCTCCTATGGCCCAGGCCCCTCCAACACCCACCTGCCTCACACAGATGCCTTGCTAATCAAGTTGTCAGAACCATCAGCTGGGTGGAGATGCTTACAACAATGGCAAGGAATGACATCTGATTGTGATATTTTCCCAGCCAACTCCTGTCTGAAGACCTGGCCTATATTTCCTTCTTGTGAAGCACTGAGCCTGAAAGAGGAGCTTTTCTCTTATCTGGGTCCCCAACTCTCTATGCCCATTGAAAGAATAGAACTAATTATCCATGAAACCATACCCTATTTTTATATTTTAGAAAGATGCTTCTATGAATTTTGAGGTAGAGCCAAAGAATTGAAAGTATAGACTGTCAGCAATATAAAACATCCTTAGTGATTGTCTTATCCAACTTCTTCATTTTATAGAGAAGAAAATCGAGGTCCAAAGAGGTGAAGCAGCTTATTCAATGTATGAAAAGAATTGTGGCACAACCTGAATAAGAACAGAGATGGGCTTGACCAGGCAATGATACAGTGGCTAGGGTGTTGGCCTAGGATTCTAAGGACCCAGGTTTGAAACTCTCAGGTCACTGGCTTGAGTGCAGGTTTACTAGCTTGAGTGTGGGGTCACTGGCTTGAGCATGGGATCATAGATATGACCTCATGGTCACTGGCTTGATGCCCAAGGTCGCTAGCTTGAGCCCAAAGTCGCTGGCTTGAACAAGGGGTCAATAGCTCAGCTGAAGCCCCCTCCCCCCAGTCAAGGCACGTATGAGAAAGTAATCAATGAACAACTAAGGTGCCGCAGCTATGTGTTGATGTTGCTTATCTCTCTCCCTTTCTGTCTGTCTGTCTGTCTCTGTTTCTCTTGCTAAGAAGAAGAAGAAGAAGAAGAAGAAGAAGAAGAAGAAGAAGAAGAAGAAGAAGAAGAAGAAGAAGAAGAAGAAGAAAAACAGAGATGAGAGAAGCTGGAGGACAATAGACATTTATAATGCTGAGTTACTTGTTTTTATAATTTTATCCACAAAGAAACCTTCTCCCATTACATTTTATTTTAGAACTATAAAAATTCAGACCATGAGAATCCTTTAATTCTTTTAATTTTATATTGTCACTCTCTTAACTTTTTAAGTTGCTTTTCAGGTTTATGAATAAAACCCTTCTAATCAGAAACATAAAAATGGCTTAATGTATTGTGAACCTAATATGCACTAGGTATATTTTAAGCAGTTTTATGAGACACTGTGCTCTGAGTGGAGAGATTATATAACTTTTTTTTTCTTAAGTGTAAGGCAGGAAGCCAGGGAGGCAAGGAGGCAGACAGACTCCCACATGCCTCAACTGGGATCCACCTGACAAGCCTCCTCCAGGGCAATGCTCTGCCCATATGGAGCCACAGCTGTGCTGCTTGGCAACTGAGCTATTTAAGCATCTAAGGCAAGGCAGTGAATCCATCCTCAGCACTGGAGGCCAACTTGCTCAAACCATTCAAGTCCTGGCTGTGGGAGGGGAAGAAAGAGAGAGGGAGGAGTGGAGAAGCAGAGAGTTGTTTTTCCTGTATGCCCTGACTGGGTATCAAATTTGGGACTTCCACATGCCAGGCCAATGCTCTACTGCTGAGCCAACCAGCCAGGGCCTGCATAACTTATCTAAATTCATAGGCTCAGGAGATTAAACTGTTTGACTTAAAAGCCCTGATTTATCACAACACTGGTGGTTGCTTCCCCCATACCTGCCTGGCCGTTTACATCAGTCATCATTGCTCAGATAAAAGAGTGTACAGTGACTTCAAAAAATAAGGGGTAATTTTATCTGCCTTCCCTTTAGGTGTCAAGAATAGATTTGAGTTATTTTTCTTATGGGCAATTAATAACATAGGCTATACATTCATCTACAACATAAACAATGTAAGATACAAAAATTTAGATGTATATGACTATATATATTTTGATTAATTGTGGAAAATATGAACTCTATCTCTATGTATTAACCTGCCTTTGTCAGTAATTTTTCCTAGGCATTTTCCTAAAAAAGAAAACATCATAAAAAATATCTAACACCGGGAAGTGAGGTTTAAATTCTATTCAGCAGATATTTCTATTCTAGAAAAATTGTGGTGTTTTCGAGTGATGTCACAGAAATGGTGGCATGAGAGGTACTCCCTATCTCTCCCCATGAAATTTCAACAAATTCAACAACTAAACACAGAGAAAAAAAACCTTAGGAGCACCTGAAGTTTGCACATACCAGACAAAGCTATCATTGGGTGAAAAAGTGGCTGAATATATAAGACGGAGGATGGGGCATTTCACTTTCTGCACCGATCTGAAGTACGGACACTTGTTTGAGCAGGACAAAGAGGCGGGCTGAACTAGTGGGGAAGGAGTTGAGTTAGGGAAGGCACCCAAACAAAAGAAAGAACACACCGGCTCTGCCTGAGATCACGGACACTGGGCGCACACAGAGGCAGAGGGATCCACCTAAAATTATCAGCACAGGGTGCCTGCATGGACCAGCATCTTTGTGTATTCCCAGCTCCAAGAACACCGGTGCAGCACTAGTGGCTGCACCTAGTATCACCAGCACAAGGAGCCAGAGTGAGCAGGAGCATGTGCACGGGCCAAGGTGCTTAGCCTGAGATTATCGATGTTAGGCACCTGTGTGAGCACCAGTGTCTTCAGGCACTCTCAGCTCCACAATCCCCAGCACGGGGCGTGCGCAGGGACCAAAGTACTTAGCCCAAGATTGTCAATGCTGGGTTCCAACAAGATCAAATAAAAACAAGAATAATCTGTGACAACAAAAAAGTGGAGAAGACAAAAAATTAGAAGTAACAAAGGAGGATGGAGTGCAGAAGCACTCATAAGATAATGGACTAGAATGAATATAATATATATTCTTTTAATTACCTAATGGTAATCACCTCTAAAAATACCACTACTGAAACACATGGATTAAAAAAAGAAGAAACAGAGGAAAGAAATATGAAATACAACAACAAAAAAATTACAGAAAAACAAAAGAGAAGAACAAAACAAGAAATACAGCTATTAGAAAGCATTATATATAATGGCAATAAAAAACCCTCAAGTGTCAATAATTACATTAAATGTAAATAGATTGAATTCACCAATAAAAAGACACAGAGTAGCCAAGTGTATCAAAAAAGAAAATCCAACTGTATACTGCCTTTAAGAAACACATCTAAGCTACAAGGATAAAAACAGACTCAAAGTGAAAGGCTGGAAAATGATTTTCTAAGCAAATAATACCAAAAGAAAAGCAGGTGTAACTATATGCATATCTAACAATGCTGACTACAAGAAAACAAAGGTAATCAGAAACAAAGATGGTCATTTCATAATGATAAAAGAGACATTGAATCAAGAAGATATAACACTTCTTAATATATATGCACCAAACCAAGGAGCACCAAAGTATAGAAGACATCTACTAACTGATCTAAAAATAAAAACTGACAAAAATACAATCATACTTGGAGACCTCAATACACCACTGATGGCTCTAGATCATTCATCCAAACAGAAAACAAATAAAGAAATATTAACCTTAAACAAAACACTAGAACAGTTGAATATGATAGCCATCTATAGGACATTTCATCTCAAAATGTCAGAGTATACATTGTCTCCAGTGTACATAATACATTCTCAAGAATTGGCCATATTTTGGGACACAAAGCTAACATCAACAAATTTGGAAAGATTGAAATTATACCAAGCATATTCTCTGATCATAGAGCATCTATTGATAGGATAATATGGTTTTTGTGACATAGAAGACCTTGGAGTATGTCAATTTGGGTTTAGGTAACTCGGTGTTCAGTTTGCTTCTTGGATTCAAGACTCTATATCTTTTCACAAGCTTGGGAAATTCTCATTGATTATTTATTTTAATATGTTCTCCATTCCTTTTTTCTCTGTTCTCCTTCTAATATACCCATTATTCTTATATTGATCTTTTTAATGGAATCTGACAATTCTTGTAAGGCTTTCTCATTTTTAAAAAAATTTGTGAGTTCCTCTCTTCTTCTTTCTGTAGTATCTCTAGTTTCCTGTCTTCTAGTTTCAATTCTTTGAAACTAGAATTCAACTTCAAAAAAGAAGTAAACAAACCCCACAAAAATGTAGAAATTAAACAATGTACTTTCAAAAAATGAGTGAGTCAAAGAAGAAATAAAAACAAAGAACAAAAGATATATACAGACAAAAGAAAATGATAACACGACATATCAGAATCTCTGGAATGCAGCAAAAGCAGTAATAAGAGAAAAGTTCATATCATTACAGGTTTATATGAACAAACAAGAGGGAGCCCAAGGAAACAACTTAACATCACACCTTAAGGAACTAGAAAAAGAAGAATAAAGGCAACCCAAAACCAGCAGAAGAAAGGAAATAATAAAAATCAGAACAGAAACAAATGAAATAAAGAATAGAAAAACTATAAAAAGTATCAATAAAACAAGGAGCTGGTTCTTTGAAAAGATCAGCAAAATTGATAAACCCTTGGCAAAAATCACTAAGGAAAAAAGAGAAAGGACTTATATAAACAAAATCCAAAATGAAAGAGGAGAAATGATCACAGATATCATAGATATACAAAGGATTATTATAAAATACTATGAAAAACTATATGCTACCAAATTCAACAATCTAGATGAAATGGATAAATTCCTAGAATAATATAATCTTCCTAGACTGAATCATGAAGAAGTAGAAAGCCTAAACAGACCCATAAGCAGGGAGGAAAGAAAAACAACTATTAAAAACCTTCCAAAATATAAAAGTCCAGGGCCAGACAGCTATACTAGTGAATTCTAGTATAGACATTCAAAGAAGATTTTATTCCTCTCCTACTCAAAGTCTTCCAAAAAATTGAAAAAGAAGCCATACTTTCAAACACATTTTATGAGGCCAACATAACCCTCATACAAAGACATGGCAAGGACAACACAAAAAAAGAAAACTACAGACCAATATCTCTAATGAATACAGATGCAGAAATCCTAAACAAAATACTAGCAAACCAAATACAACAACACATTAAAAAAAATTATTCACCATGATTAAGTGGGATTCATCCCAGAATCACAAGGATGGTTCAACATACATAAAACAATTAATGTAATACACTATATCGACAAAACAAAGAACAAAAACCATATTATGCTATCAATAGATGCAGAAAAGGCATTCCATAAAATACATCATTTTATGTTTAAAACACTCAACAAAATGGGTATAGAGGAAAAATATCTCAACATAATAAAGGCCATTTATGACAGACCATTAGCTAACATCATATTAAATGGCAAAAAACTGAAAACTTTTCCTCTAAAATCAGGAACAAGTCAAGGCTTCCCACTCTCTTTACTCCTATTCAATGTAGTGATGGAAGTCTTAGCCAGAGCAATTAGACAAGAGAAAGAAATAAAAGGCATTCATATATGGAAAGAAGAAGTAACGGTTTCACTCTTTGCGGATAATATTATCCTGTATATGGAAAACCCCAAGGACTCCACAGAAAGTCTATTAGAAACAATAAAACCAATACAATAACGTTGAAGGATACAAAATTAACATACAGAAGTCTATTGCTTTCTTATACGCCAACAATAAAACTTCAGAAAATGAACTCAAAAAAATACTCCCTTTTATAGTTGCAACAACAACAAAAAATACCTGGGAATAAACATAACAAAGAATGTAAAGGACCTATATAATGAAAACTACAAAGAACTGTTAAAGGAAATCAAAAAAGACACAATGAAATGGAAAAATATTCCTTGTTCTTGAATAAGAAGAATAAATATAGTAAAAATGACCATATTACCCAAGGCAATATACAAATTTAATGCAATTTCTATTAAAATTTCAATGTCGTTTTTTAAAGAAATGGAACAAAAAATCATCAGGTTTATATGGAACCATAAAAAATCTGAATAGCCAAAGTAATCCTAAGTAAAAAAAAAAAAAATGAAATAAACCCACAGCTCTATGGACAACTGATATTTGACAAAGGAGATAAGGGCATACAATGGAGTAAAGGCAGCCTCTTTAATAAATGGTGTTGGAAAAATTGGACAGCTACCTGCAAAAAAATGAAACTAGACCACCAACTTACACCATTCACAAAAATAAACTCAAAATGGATAAAAGACTTAATGTAAGCCATGAAACCATAAGCATCTTAGAAGAAAACATAAGCAGTAAGCTCTCCGACATCTCTCACAGCAATATATTTGCTGATTTATCTCCACAGGCAAATGAAATAAAAGACAGGATAAACAAATGGGACTATATCAAACGAAAAAGCTTTTGCACAGCGAAAGACAATAGGAACAGAATAAAAAGACAAACTACACAATGGGAGAATATATTTGACAATATGTCTGATAAGGAGTTAATAACCAAAATTTATAAAGAACTTGTAAATCTCAACACCAGGAAGACAAACAATCCAATAAAAAAAAATGGGCAAAAGAAATGAATAGACACTTCTCCAAAGGGGACATACAGATGGCCAATAGGCATATGAAAAAATGCTCAACATCACTAATCATTAGAGAAAAGCAAATTAAAACCAGAATGAGATATCACCTCACACCAGTCAGAATGGCGCTCATCAACAAAACAACACAGAATAAGTGCTGGTGAGGATGTGGAGAAAAGGGAACCCTCCTGCACTGCTGGTGGGAATGCAGACTGGTGCAGCCTCTGTGGAAAACAGTATGGAGATTCCTCAAAATCTGAAAATCGAACTGCCTTTTGACCCAGCTATCCCACTTTTAGGAATATAACCTAAGAATACCATAGAACTGTTCCAAAAGGAGAAATGCACCCCCATGTTTATGGCAGCATTGTTCACAATAGCGAAGATCTGGAAACAGCCCAAGTGTCTGTCAGTGGACGAGTGGATTAAAAAGCTTTGGTACATATATACTATGGAATACTACTCAGCCATAAGAAATGATGACATCGGATTATTTACAACAACATGGATGGACCTTGATAACATTATATGGAGTAAAATAAGTAAATCAGAAAAAACTAAGAACTATATGAATCCATACATAGATGGGACATAAAATTGAGACTCAGAGACATGGACAAGAATGTGATGGTAATGGGTGGGGCAAGGAAGGAGAGAGAGGGAGTAGGGGGAAGGGAGGGGCACAAAGAAAACCAGATAGAAAGTGATGGAAGACAATTTGACTTTGGGTAAGGGGTATGCAACATAATCAAATGTCAAAATAATCTGGAGATGTTTTCTCGGAACATATGGACCCTGATTTATCAATGTCACTGCATTAAAATTAATAAAAATAAGATAAAAAATGATCTGGAGATGTTTTCTTGAAATCTATGTGCTCTAGTTGACCAATATCACCCCATTAAAATTAATTGTCTAAATAAAACTATTTAAAAAAGAGAAAAACAAGAAAAATTGTGCAGAAACAGACACATCCTAGATCCAAGGAGATCATTACCTCAGCCTTTTTATGCAAACTCTACCCAACCCTCCAAGGGGTTGGTGCCATGGTCTGGACTTGCCATTCTCTTTAAATCATTCATAGTATGTCCTATATTAATATTGTAGAGAGACAAGGAGTCAGGAAATCTGGATTGTTTTACATAAGAAATGACAATTAATATTTTTAACGTAATAACATACAGCCTGTGGTGGAATTTTGATTGTCCTAAAAGCCTCCTGAAATTGAATACTCTGAAGGCCATTTTATAACCAAAAATTTTAAACATAGAAGTGTCAGCACCAAGCAACCATATGCAGGTGCCTGTATTGGGAGGCAAAGATTACTAAACGTTGACACTTGAAGGCACCATACTCACTATATTGTCCAAGTTGTCATTTTATAGCTATGCCCACTAGACCCAGAAACAAGTTACACATAATAGGGCTGGGAGAGAACCAGGTAAATGAATACTACTGGGCAATTGTTTTAAATTATTCCTTAAATGATCTAAAAATATTAATTTTTTTCTGCAGAGAAAAACAGACTTTAATAGGCTCAAGTTATATGGTTTCAACTGACTGCTTGCAATCTTGCAATGGTTTGACTCTGTGGACACCATTTGTAGCAGGACCTCTGGGCTCTCCTGACCTCTCTCTGCTTCTTATTCTGTCCGTCTCCCTCCTCCTATGGAGCCCTGTCTGTGCTCTTGCCTCTGTCTGGAAAAGTCTTCCTTCACTGCTCCATAGCTAACTCCCACTCAGCCTTGGCATCAGGCTGCACTTTCTCAGGGAATTCTTGTCTGATCTCCCTGATCAGGTCAAAGGTGCGTACACAAACTATCAGGACACCTCGTGACCTTTCTTCATAGTTCCAGTCACAGATGTATCTTAACATTTGTTTTCTAGATTATTCTACTGTATATTCTCCCTACCTGCTGTAAACGCCAACATAGTAAAGATGGCACCTAGAACAAAATTGATGAATGAATGGAAATGAGATGTAAGAGTTACTTCCAGACTTTCCAGACTGTTAGGTTCATCAGGGCTTCTAGAGTCCTGGTTTCAGGCTGCTCAGTCTCCTATAGCCAGTGTAATACCCGCCCCCTCTCTAGACAGCATCAGTAGAATGGGTTAGAGAGAGATTAATAACAGCTGAAGAAAAAAGAGTGGTTCTTGTTCCTGGGTCAATTCCTCTGAAATGAAATCCCAGGATTGGGTAAAGAATGGAAAAAAACTAACAAAGGAGCCAAATGAACTCAGGCTACACAACCGGACCAGAGCTAAATCAGGTGGGGAGGAGAGAGAAGGGGAGTGAAGAAAGAAAGAGATAGAAAAAGACACAATGTCAAGATGTTAGACAGCATTTGGGGCCATATAGTGAGAGGATGCTGAGTGACTGTGGGGTATGAGAGAAATGAAGAGGAGAGAAATGGGGTTTTAGAAGTATATTATGGCCTGACCTGTGGTGGCGCAGTGGATAAAGCGTTGACCTGGAATGCTGAGGTCACCAGTTCAAAACCCTGGGCTTGCCTGGTCAAGGCACATATGGGAGTTGATGCTTCCTGCTCCTCCCTCCCCCTTCTCTCTCTCTTTCATTCTCTCTCCTCTCTAAAAATTAATAAAAGAAAATTTTTAAAAAAGCAAAGAATAAAAAAAAAGTATATTATGGGTTATGAACTGGATTCTTTACAATATTTTTAAAATCTTTATGTATTGATTTATGATTCCCTCCCCAATGAAGAAAGGAGAGGGAAAGAGAGACAGGAACATTGATCCATTCCAGTGTGTGCCCTCACCGGGGATCAAACCAGCAACCTCTGTACTTTGAGCTGATGCTCTAAGCAACAGAGCTACCAGGCCAGAGCCAATCTTACAATATCTTTTTATCCACATAATGTTTTATTTTTATTCAACTATAAATCAACCAGTAGAAATAAGACAACATTCAGCAACTCCAGACTGGCATTTGTTATACCAATGAAGAGTGATCAATTTAACAGACACAGACTCAGGATTTCTGATAACCCCTAATCTAGACGCCTATGCCTGAAAACGAAAACGACTCTACTTCTTTTCCCAGTACTGCTCTTTGACGGAGCCAAAGCAGGATACTGACACCTAGTAACCAATCCGAGATGAACCATGTTGGCGGTTAGTGGCTGTGCCAGCCTTTGTTGTCCGGTGGGAAACCGGGGTATAAAAACATCTAGAATATGCCTCCATGCACATTTCTGGAGTCAGGCTCATAAACACAGAGGCAATGAATCTTTTCTTTTCTTAATCTCCTTTAAAGATTTTTTTTGATGCTCTGCACTATTACTATAGGCCTGTTCTTCTTACCTAAGCTTTTTTTCCTTTAAATTCTGTGTTGCTATTCTTATATTAACAATCTGATGGCCACATCATTTACCAAAACAGCCCCCAAAATGTAGCTCAAATTTGATCAAAACATAAACCAGGGTGCGTGACCCTGTACAATTATAAAGGACAGGCAGAAGGTAAAGTCACCCTACAGCACTACCTGCTCAGGTCTCGCCTGTGAGGATGGGAACAGGGAAGAAGAGACATCTACATGCATCACTGAACTTGAGAATTCTGCTTGGGGCCCCTGGGTGATGTCTGTCTCCTGGCTTCCCCTACTTCCCAGACAGCTGCTCATAGAGCTTAGACACATAGTCGTCCCATTCTGCCTGGTAACACGTGTTGGCCACTGGGGACCCGAGCTCGTGCATTTTGTGGAAAGATGCCACCTTGAATTCATCACGGTGGTCTCCAGACCGGTTGCTGAGAATGGGCTCGTCACATTTCAGCGGCTTGCCCTGCTCGTAAACCAGTCAGACGTAGCGGTGGAGGCCTGTGCCCTTAGGAGGCCCAGAGCCCACATAATCGGAGCGGACTGTGCCACTGCTGATTGTCATTGCCCTTCATGCTGACCGCCAGGAAATGGTGCCATTTCCTATATTTAGGGTCCTTCTTGCTTGGAGCATCTGGGTCTGTCAAGACCAAGGTGTAGAGTTTACTTGAATCAAGGCCATCCCATGTAATACCGGTGGGCTGATTCTTCACCTCGGTGGGCATCAGCACTTTGTCCAGCTCATTTATCTCCGCCCCGGCATATTTGACCTGCAGTGAGTGCTAAGGCTGTTCATCCACTTCTTGCAGGCTCAAGGGCTCGGACCACTGGCTGATGTTCCCTGGCACTGCGGGCCGAGTGGTAGGACAACCGGGAAAGAGATGCGAGAGTCCTGGACTTACAATATATTTTGATAAGACTGCTAGGCTAGGTTTCTAGGATGCCATTCTCTGCAAAAAATTGTACCACTTCAGGAATTTTTCAGTTCTGTGTGCTTTATATATATATAAGCGACTCCTAGACCAAGATATAGACAGATATAATCCAAACTCAATGTGGTTATCCCTGGAAAAGGGTGTGGAACTGGAAGTCAAAAGGTAACTTTTAATTTTTATCCATAAATGTTTTTACTATTTTAAGTTCATGCCACTTACCTAATTTTTTTTAAATAACAAATATAAACATCATTTCATGCTCATGTTAATTGCAGACTAAGCAGCACTTGACTTCCTACAATTATGGTTCCAAGCAAGGCTGTTCCCAGCTCTGAGTGGGTGTCTAGGGGCTGGGCTGCAAATTCATGAGATTCGAGAGAGGGACAGAGTCTGATTTATGGTGCCACAGGTGGATTTAGACATTCAAAGGCAGCATAGCAGTCAAGATGACTTTCTGCATATGTCCCAGGGTGTCTCAACAGAGCTTGCTTAGAGGCAAACATGCAATTGCCTGCACTTGTTCATCCATATGTTTATGCATTTGCCAAGCATTTTATCTCTTGTTTTCATGCCCCAGGCCTTGTGGGGTTGCTTTGAATAGCAGTTATCCCTCTTTCTATATTTTTAAGGTGTGTTTTTATAGTATCTAGTTGTAAAAATCCACCCCAAAGCCTCTAGAGTTAGCAAAGTAATGGAAAAGGACATGCTTCTATGGAAGGATGATTGGCATTGGGATCCAGATGCTCCTCCCACGAGGCTCAACTTCCTCCAGGAGACCTCTCACTATCAGGGCCATTTCCCCAGGGCTGACATGGGGAATATCTACCTGCTTCAGGGAGCCCTAGCTTCTTCCCTCAGGCCTTTACCCTATGGCCTCAGGAGGGCATGCCTATCAGATGAGAAAATGTAACCCATAAAGCCACTATGGAGTCAAGCCCCTAGCACAGTAGCAGGGACATCGTTCAGTGACACTCCTGAGCCAATCTGATTTCACACTTCCTTCAACATCCAGAAAGATGACCTCTGAGTTTAATTATATTCAGAGAACACACTACCGTCAAGATCCTGTCATTGCCAAAACTTCTCCTCAAACTAATCAGAGGGTAAAAAAGAAGTATCCTTCAGCCTCCAAATCTCCACACTCAGATCCTGCTAACTTGCAGAGGGAAGCTTAGTCACATCATTCTAGAATGCATAGGAACCCCACGCTGGGATTGCACCAGCTCCGTCTGTTTGTTTGCATCTATATGGCCCTTTCCTCTAATTGAGAAGCAAGAGTAAGAGAGGAAGGCAGAAGAGTTTCTGATGGAAAAACATGGGCCAAATGAACAGACAGGAAGTCACTGAATTGCATTCAAAACTTTATTCTTGCCAAAGTTTCGGGGCTGCGCTAACTCTGACAGGCTGCCTTGATAAAGAAGCAAAGTGCAGAGATGAACCAGTGAGGTTCTCCATCACTGGGAAGACAGGGAGGGGCAGGGCTGGTACAATTCCAGAAGGTAGAGCAGGCAGGGAATTTGGGAGCAGAGCTGTTTTTCTGCATTTAACAGCAGCAGTCATCGTCACAGTCATCCTCACATCTTTCACAGCACGCAGGGCCTCGGGACCTCATGGGAATAATACCCAAACAGCCGCACCCAGAGCAGCAGCACCCATGGCTGCAGCACCCAGAGCTGCAGCACCCGGAGCTGCAGCACCCAGAACTCTCACAGCAGCCAGCAGATCCTGAGCTGCAGTTCTGGGGCCGCTGGACCCAGCGTCTCAGGGGACTCACCCCGAAGGTTCGGGGAGCCAGGCAGCTGTAGCTGATGGAACAGGGAGCAGAGCATGGATCAGGGACGCAGGCCTGGGTGGCCGAGCCACTTGCAGGAGCCTGAACATAGTAGGTCTGGCAGGGAGAAGGACACTGGACATAGCACGTCTGTGTCTGGCAGGGAGTTGGGCATTTCACAGAGGTTGTCTGGCATGGAGCTGGGCACTTCACATACGTCTGGCAGGGAGGTGGGCATTTCACGCAGGTCGTCTGGCATGGAGCTGGGCACTTCACATATGTCTGGCAGGGAGGTGGGCATTTCACGTAGGTCATCTGGCATGGAGCTGGGCACTTCACATACGTCTGGCAGGGAGGTGGGCATTTCACGTAGGTCATCTGGCATGGAGCTGGGCACTTCACATACGTAGGGCAGGGTGCCGGACACTTCACACAGGCTTGAGGTGGACATGGAGTTGGGCATTTCACACAGGTTTGAGGTGGGCACGGAGCCGGGCATTTCACAGAGGTAACGGTACTTTGCACATCCCCCAATCCTGAACCTTTCACACAAGATAGAGGGAACTGTACCTGCTTTTGCTGTTCACACATCTTTCTTTGGTTCTGAAAATCTGAAAAGAAAGATTTCATCAGAACAAGGAAGATTTCAAGGGGCACTTGCAGCATCCCCTTTAGATAGAGTAAGCAGTAGCCTTTTAAGAAGGTCACAGATACCCAGAAGCTGTCAACCAGTGTTAAGGCAGACTCAGCCATCCTCAGCTCTCTTACTCCTTTATCTGGCTGTGACTTGGGATAAATTACCACTTACTACTGAACCTCAGTTTTCACAATGGAAAATGAAGCACTTAAAAAGGTGATGTGTGCATTTCTACCCAACTCTGTAAGCCTCCTCTTCCCTTACTCACTTCACTGTCTCCATTGAATTCTTCTTAGGAAATTGCTGTTTCCCACTGATTTAAATGAGTTATTTTTGACTTTTTTTTTTAAATTTTTTTATTTATTTTATTTATTCATTTTAGAGAGGAGAGGGAGAGACAGAGAGAGAGGAGAGACAGAGAGAAAGAAGGGGGGAGGAGCTGGAAACATCAACTCCCATATGTGCCTTGACCAGGCAAGCCCAGGGTTTCGAACCGGCGACCTCAGCATTTCCAGGTCGACGCTTTATCCACTGCGCCACCACAGGTCAGGCTGTTTCCCACTGATTTTACCTTGCCATCAATTCATTCAAGAATGCTTTCCTTCCTTCTGCCCAGCCAGGCATACTCAGGGAAGGCAAATTCATGTCAATAGACCTCAAGCCAACAAACATGAGCCTCAAGCTGAGCCTGGCAGAGCCCAACAAAGCCAAATTTGAGTGTGTTTTCACCATTTGCTCTTTGGATCAGCTAGTATCACTTCACCTCATTAATGGACACAAGAATGGACTGTACCACTGCATTCAGAGAAAAAGGACAGTGACCTAGTTCCCTGAAAATCCCTTCTGCCGTAGGCCTAATGGCTCAGCTCATATGCCTTTATCCCACCAATCCTCCAGGCTCATTTCCTCCCTGCTACTGCCTCAGCTCCCTCCAGTGGCTTCCCTCAGCACCCAGGCCTGAGTCTCCTGTCCCACAGCTCACCATGCCAGCTTCATCAAGCTCTCTTTTGTACTGTGTCATTATCCCTAGTGCAGAGACTTACCCTCTTTGCTGACAGGAGCGAGACTGGGAGAAGCCAGTGATCTTAGAAACTGGTAGCAGGGGAGACCTTTTATAGTGCAGCAGTGAGGTACTTTAATGGCATCTGAATGAAGCACCAGTGATCATGAGGACAAGGGCTGACATTGCATTGGTAAGATTCCTCCCCAGTATGCCTGGCCATTCAGTCACAGGGCATGTCTCTGCTTGACACTGAATTTTCCTAAATACGAGATAAATGATTCCTTTTACCTTCTTCATGAAACAAGTCAGTCTTCTTTTACTAGAAGTTAGAAAAGATGCCTATGAGATCTATCCCTATGAAGCTGTTTCTAGCTCACTTGAGTCTTTAAGGACTTGTCCAAGATGCGGTTAGTGGCTCAAATTTTCACACCGAACCAAAAGCTACTCTGCATTTTCCAAGCCTAACTGGTGTGTTCTTTCTAAGGGCTTCCATGGTGGCTCCTGCTGACCTAAGTTGCTGCACATTAAGAGTTTGACTCAGTGGTCTCTGCCTCAATATGGTACCAAGGTCATCAAGAAATGGTTTGTTCTATGAACTGACAGGTCACCTCTCATGCCTATGACCTCCTCATCCTCAACTTTCTGAGCCTCTTTACCATGCCTAGATCCCCAAGAGCCCAGCACAGGGGAAATTCCAGTCAAACGAACCCTATGTGATAGCAATAATAGTAGAATCTAACATTCAGTTTAATTTTGTTTATGTGCCAAAGAGTTCATGAAACACATACACTCACAGATGGCCCTGTCACTGAGGTCTTGAAAGACTAAGGAAGTTACTCATTGTCATAAGCAAGTAAGTAGAGAAGCTAGAATTTAAATGCAGGCAGTTGGATTTCATAAGCCATGATCTTTATCACAATAATACAGTTGCTTTTTATCTCTGGACATAGTATTGTCCCTGAATTTCTGCTTCCTTTCCTTTCCTCAGTGCAGTGTATGTAGGAAGAGAGGTAGAATTAATATGTCTTGAGAACTTACTAAGTCCTAAATAATGTCCTACTGCTTTATCTCTGTTACTTCATTTGATCTTCACAATAATCCTGTCATGTAGGCTGGGTTTGCACTAATTTTACCAGAGAGGAAACTAAGATCCAAAGTCCTAATTTATTTCACCAAGGTCATCCCATTCGTAGGCAGTGGGGTATCATTCAAACCCAACCTATCTAGTCTCAAAGCCCACACTCTTCTCACCAAGGCATGCTGAATTTTCCAATATAGAAGGCTATCTTTTTCCTGTACCTAATGCTGGTTCCAAATAACCACATCCTCAAATCAGCCAGCCCAGGCCCCACCATGGCTTCAATGACCTCTTAGGTTAAAAGGTGCTTCTGCATTTGTCCATAATGGATCCCCAAATTCCCTAGGACCCATAAGCCTAAGACTCCAATATTTCCTAAATAATAATAACAATAACAACACAACACAAACTTCCATTACTTCATAGACACTTTCCACTCCAACCCAGGTCTCTCAAGATCTGTCCCTGAACAATTTGCAGGATGCAAAAAAGGTGATTCTGCCCTAGGTCTGGGAAGTTTCCTGTTTCCTACTGCCATTAGTGCTTCTAGTGGGTTTATAACACTCCTTAGCTTCCTTTGTGAAGTCCATCAATTCTTCTCCCGAGGGAATGGTGTAAGCGGGGAGGGATGGCTTTTCCACTCTAAAATAAAGTTAAATGAGGCCCCTCCTGGGATAGTCTATGATTTCAGAAGTCTGTTCTATAGGGAACTGTACCAGCCATCCATGGAGTTATTCCCACCAGTTATTCTATGCATTGATAATTATGGACACATTCACTGTATATCACCTGCCTCTAGTACAGGACCTGGGAACACTGACTAGACAAATATATAAATGGATGAATGAATAGGGATACTTTACACTAACAGTACAGCCTAGACAAACTTCCTTCCTCCATGTGTGAGAGCCCAACCTGCTATTATCCAATCTGTGTGTCTCATGCCATTTGTGAATTCTGATTGGCTCACTTCCTGTTCTGTGGAGTCAGGCTCTCACTAATGGATTTGACATCTTCAGACAGCACTAACATCCTTAGTGAGAGATGCTGTTTCCATGTGCCACCAAAACAGGTGGGTGGGTTGTACCCCACCCATTTTATAAGCTGGGAAGGCAAGACATGGCAAAGTTAGATGACTAGTACAAGTGCCAGGGTGACTCACAGCATTATCTTCAAAACTATCTTTCTCTTTGGATTCAAGTTCCTAGAACCAGAGACCTGTGAACTCATGCAATAGTAGTCCAGTAGACTCACACTGTTATAGGGACAGAGAATCATTAATTTATAGAATCAGAATCCTGGCATCTCTGAGATAGAGGGGATTAACACGAGTCATCAGTCTGGGCCCTGCCAAGAAAGACAGGTCATCTGACCTGGTGAGTTGTTCTTCTTAGGAAGATCTTCTATCTTTAAAAGTTTTCTGCAGTCTCTCTGTTTATCTCATTTCAAGACATACTACCATCTTCATAGTTAGGAACTGTATGCTAGATTATCTCTAAGGTCCTTTATAACACCAGCATCTGCAAGTCCTGTGATTGATTACATGTCTGAAGCTATGCTCTTCAGTGCATGAACCAAACTGAGATTTTAACTAAATGATACCACCGGCCCCAATCAGGAGTTCAGAGCAGGAGGTGCCCAACTTGACATGCTGCTCCCTGAGGGCAGGGCCTGGGTCTCTGCTCATCCTGGGAGCTTCCTTTGACCAGGGACTGGAGATGCTCTGAAAGAGAAAAGAAAGTAATAAAAAAAGAAAGAGAAAAAAAGAAAAGATAAGGAAAGAAAAGAAAAAAGAAAAAGAAAAGGAAGGCCCTGGCTGATTTGTTCAGTGTATAGAGCATCGGCCCGGTGTGCAGATGTTCCGGGTTCAATCCCCAGTCAGAGCACACATGAGAAGCGATCATCTGCTTCTCTTCCCCTCATTCTCCCCCTTTTCTCTCTCTTCCCCTCTCACAGCCAGTGGCTCAGTTGGTCTAAGCATCAGCCTTAGGAGCTGAGGATAGCTCAGTTGAGTCAAGCATTGGGCCCAGACAGGGATTCGGGGTAGATCTCAGTCAGGGCTCATGTGAGAAGTCTGGCTCCCTACCTCCTCTCCTCTTACTTAAAAATAAAATGAATCCTTCCCTTTTTTGTGAAAAAATAAGTGGAAGGAAGTAAAAAGCCACACATCTAGGAGCGAGAGTACACAGGAACATTATATCCAGTTTATAATGGTTGCTGTCATTTCAAAAAGTAAGAAATCTCACTTCTGTGTCTGAGACTAGAGGATAGTGCAGAGGCCCCTCCCTTAAAGCCCATGCCTGTGTGTGTCTCTGCTCTGGGTTCAGCTTTGAGACTTGCCACAGAGCCCCTGCACCATTATTTCAGGAATAATCAGGGGTTTCTTCTAGATTATCAAGACATATCCTAGAAGCACAGAATGGCTGGCTGACAAGGACCTTTACTGGCATAGGGCACAACCCTTATATTGTAACAGACCCACAAGAGTACTTGCTCAGAGCCACACAACCAGGTAGGAGCAGACTCCAGAGAGGAATTTTTAATCCCATTCAGGGCACATTCCTTTTCAACACATGGTCAATGGACAGGCTTGCTAAGAAGCGCCGTCACCTGACTGCCTCCTTGCCTCTGTCCCCACCCCCCAAACCCATCATAACTATCACAAGAAGAGCTAATAAAAATTCTCTTCCTCTGCAGAGTGGAGATTGTTTCACATATGTGGGGCAGGGTCACAAGGGACTCCTGTGTGCACATGTGAGTCATTGGAACATGAGAACCTTAGCAATACCTGGCTCAGAGTTCCCTGGACTGCATCTGAGACAAGGACATGGGTAAGATATCACCAAGGCCCTCTTGATTGCAGAATTCAGAGCATTGGAATCCAAAAATTCCTTTTTCTTCTGGAATGGCTGATTTCCTTGATCTTCTGTCATCCCTTCCCTAACCCATTTATTCTTTTATAACATACACAAGGTAACAGTCTCTCAGGTTCACCTACCATTATGTAGGGCTGTTTTGTTGCATTTGATATTACAACTACCTCCTGAAAACTTTATTTAAACTGGCTCATCTTTGCATTTCAGGATGCAGACAGATACAGGGGAATCAACGTTCCCCAATATATTCCTGCAGATAAAAACCATTGAATCATGTCTCCTCTTGGACCCCTCCCTCCCTCCCAACCATTCCATCCATCTGTCCAGTGCAAATAGCATATTCTATCCTTTATCTCAGTCCCTTCAAGACCTCCACACAAAGGGCAAATAACAACCCTATTAATTTGACCTGACCTGTGGAGGTGCAGTGGATAAGCATTGACCTGGAAACGTTGAGGTCACCGGTTCAAAACCTAGGGCTTGCCTGGTCAAGACACATATGGGAGTTGATGCTTTCTGCTCTTCTCCCTTCTCTCTCTCTCTATTCTCTCTCTAAACTGAATAACATTTAAAAACAAAAACAAAAAAAAACCCCAATCATATTAATTTATGCTCTTTCCTCTCAGAGGATATCGGTTCTCATCACACCTCTGCCAATTCCCAACTGTATAACCTTAGATAATTTGCTGAACTTTCTGAACCTCAGTTTTCTTATCTACAAAATGAAGACATTAATAGGCATATTGCAGAAAATATTTTTTGTGACAGAGACAGAGAGAGATACAGAGACAGAGACAGATGAGACAGACAGATAGGAAAGGAGAGAGATGAGAAGCATCAATCCTTTGGTGTGGCTCCTTAGTCATTCACTGATTGCTTTCTCATATTTGCCTTGACTGGGGAGCTCCAGCAGAGCAAGTGACCCCTTGCCCAAGACAGTGACCTTGTGCTCAAGCTAGCGACCATGGGGTCACATCTATGATCCCACACTCAAAACCAGTAACCACGTGCTCAAGCCAAATGAGCCCATGCTCAAGTCAGCAAACTCAGGGTTTCAAACCTTGGACCTCTGTGTCCCAGTCCAATGCTCTATCCACTGCACCATCACCTGGTCAGACTAATGACTTCTTATTTATTAATAATAAAAACCAAAGTCTTTACAATCACTTCCAAAAGGAAACAGAGACTGGACCTCAAGTCCCCACTTCTTACTTCCCTGACTTCATTTCTCACACAGTCTACCTCATCAGTCTCGCTCCTCCACACTGACCTCCTTGCAGCCCCCCTGACACTCCAGGCTCACTCCTGCTTCAGGGAACTTTGCTCTTGCTCTTTTCTCTACCCAGAACAATCTCACTTCCTTCAAGTCTTTGTTCAAATATGACCTCAGAGAGGCCAGGTGGTGACCCTGTTGAAAATGATAATGCATACCTACTAGTACATGCAGTCACTATTCTAAGCTGTTTTTCTCCATAGGGTTTATAACCATCTAACATATTACATATTTTATTCATGTATGTGTTTTTCTATTTTCTCCCATCAGAATGTAAGTTCTCTGCCATTACCGCTTGGTTCAGTGGTAGAGTGTTGGCCCGGTGTGTGGAAGTTCCAGGTTTGAGTTTTAGTAAGGACACAAAGGAGAAGTGACCATCTGCTTCTCCACTTCTTCCCCTTCTTTCTCTCTTCCCCTCTCACAGCCATGGCTCAAGTGGTTTGAACAAGTTGGCCCCATGTGCTGAGGATGGCTCCATGGCTTCTGCCTCAGGTGCTAAAATGGCTTGGTTGCAAGCAAAGGAGCAATGTCCCAGATGGGCAAAGCATCACTCCCTAGTGGGCTTGCTGGGTGGATCCCGGTTGAGGTACAACAGGAGTCTGTCTCTGCCTTCCCACCTCTCACATAATAAAAAAGTAGATGATAGATGATAGATGATAGATAGATAGATAGATAGATAGATAGATAGATAGATAGATAGATAGATAAGTAAATAAATAAAAAGAACATAAGTTCTCTCAGGTAAATACCTTCATCTCTTGTGTTTGCTGTTCTATCCACAGTGCCATACTCAAGCACTGGGAAAACTCAAAACATTTCTGTTGAGTGAGTGGGCGATATATATTTTTCTTATTAAGTTTTTGCCTTCTGTCTTTTTTTTATTAGAACAAGTTTAATGAGGAGGAAATTATCTGTTTTGTTCACATCCATATCTTTAGATCTTAAACTGCTCTTAAAGCATAGTAAATAACAAATAACTAATAAATGCCTTTTAAGCAAATATTAATGTGTGATAAGGTATATGCCTAACATGTGAGCAAGTATTAACTGTTGGTTAGTTTTGCTAGTACATCTATCCTGTTTTCAATCATATGCAATAATCACAGTTGTGTTCAGTCCTGAGCAAAAAGACTGAAGGCAGATGAACAGGGTAAGAAATAAGGCTTTTCTTTTTCTTTTTTTTTTGTGTGACAGAAACAAAGAGACAGAGAGAGAGACAGATAGGGACAGACAAGAAGGGAGAGAGATGAGAATCATCAATTCTTTGTTGCGGCACCTTAGTTGTTTATTGATTGCTTTCTCATATGTGCCTTGACCGAGGGGCCTTCAGCAGACCGAGTGACCCCTTACTCAAGCCAATGACCTTTTCATCCTTTCTGAAAAGTACTGGACCATTACCATCTCTCTCTTCTTTTCCCTTCTTTCTTCCTCAATATGCCTTTCTCTCATGCATGCATGTACATGTGCACGAATACATACACATGGCCATACATACAATGTGGTAATATGCAAAAAAGTGACTTTTTTTTAACATATAACACTATGATTTGACTTTGAATGATGGGCACATAACACAATCAACAGTTCAAATGCTATAGGGATGTTCATCTGAAACCTATGTACTCTTATTGATCAATGTCACCCCATTAAATTTAATTTCAAGATGAAAATTATATATATAAGATATATTTTTTGCTTTACTCAATAATTAAATTTAAATATCATAAAAAGAATACAAGCACAAAAAAAGAATTCTTCTTACAAATAAAAACCAAGTCATTTTATTTTAAAGGCATAAAGCCCACAAAAACAAAAACACTTCCTTTGGTCCCAGACCATAGACACCTAGGATGAGAAAATTTAGTGCTGGATATTCCCACTTATGGAAAGTTCCCTCTGGTAGACAACTCTTTTTATATATTTTATAAGATATAATTTCTTATTCATCTTCTCATGAGGAACTTCTAGAAACCCCTCTCTTAGAAAATGGATATCTAAAATGACAAAGTTCATGCTGGTGTTGGTGATGAAGTTAACAAAGAGAAGAAAAATGACTAATTTCCAAGCTTACATACCCTCTTTTGAAGGACCAGGAACTAACTGCTTTAATGACAACTTCTGCTACCAACTCATTGGAGTAAGGGTGGGAAAAGAGTTTCCTGGCAAGTGTTTCTTTTTTTTTTAATCTTATTTTTATTAATTTTAATGCAGTGACATTGATAAATCAGGGTACATATGTTCCAAGAAAACATCTCCAGATTATTTTGACCTTTGATTATGCTGCATACCCCTCACTCAAAGTCAAATCGTCCTCCGTCACCTTCTATCTGGTTTTCTTTGTGCCCCTCCCCTCCCCCACTCCCTCCCTCTCCTTCCTTGCCCCTTCCCCACCCCTCCACCCCACTCCCTGTTACCATCACATTCTTGTCCATGTCTCTGAGTCTCATTTTTGTATCTCATCTATGCATGGGTTCATATAGTTCTTAGTTTTTTTCTGATTTACTTATTTCACTCTGTATAATGTTATCAAGGTCCATCCATGTTATTGTAAATGATCCGATGTCATCATTTCTTATGACTGAGTAGTGTTCCATAGTATATATGTACCAAAGCTTTTTAATCCACTCGTCCTCTGACAGACACTTGGGCAGCAAAGTGGGAATACAGGGAACATACCTCAACATGATAAAAGCCATCTATGACAAACCCACAGCCAACATCACAGTCAATGGGCAAAAAATAAAAGCAATCCCCTTAAGATCAGGAACAAGGCAGGGGTGCCCCCTTTCACCACTCTTATTCAACATAGTCCTGGAAGTCCTAGCCACAGCAATCAGACAAGAAGAAGAAATAAAAGGCATTCAAGTTGGAAAAAAAGAAGTAAAGCTATCATTATTTGCAGATGATATGATATTGTATATAGAAAATCCTAAAGTCTCAGTCAAAAAACTACTGGACCTGATAAATGAATTCAGCAAGGTGGCAGGATATAAAATTAATACTCAGAAATCAGAGGCATTTTTATACACCAACAATGAACAATCAGAAAGAGAAATTAAGGAAACAATCCCCTTCACTATTACAACCAAAAAAATAAAGTACCTAGGAATAAACTTAGCCAAGAAGACTAAAGACTTGTACTCGAAAAATTACAAAGCATTGATAAAAGAAATCAAGGAAGATACAAACAAGTGGAAGCATATACCATACTCATAGTTAGGAAGAATAAACATCATTAAAATGTCTATATTACCCAAAGTAATTTATAAATTCAATGCAATACCAATTAAAATACCAATGACATACTTCAAAGATATAGATCACATATTCCAAAAATTTATATGGAACCAAAAGAGAACACGAATAGCTTCAGCAATCTTAAAAAAGAAGAATAAAGCGGGAGGTATCACACTTCCTGATATCAAGCTATACTACATGGCCATTGTACTCAAAACAGTCTGGTGCTGGCATAAGAACAGGCACATAGATCAATGGAACAGAACAGAGAACCCAGAAATAAACCCGCAGCTCTATGGACAACTGATATTTGACAAAGGAGGTAAGGAAATACAATGGAGTAAAGACAGCCTCTTCAACAAATGGTGTTGGGAAAATTGGACAGCAACCTGCAAAAAAATGAAACTAGACCACCAACTTACACCATTCACAAAAATAAACTCAAAATGGATAAAAGACTTAAATGTAAGGTGTGAAACCATAAGCATCTTAGAATGGTAAGTGTTTCTTATGTCCTCCTGTCACCTCATCTCTCCCCACTAATCCAATGTCCCAATTATGGCACTCAAAACTTGAATGAGAGTCTCATTGAAATAGAGATGAGATCATGGGCTACAGAAACAGTTATCATAGCAAACACCCTCAATCACAGCCGGGCCTTTCATCTGTGACCAACACTGCCCCAGTCCTGTTAAAAAAGAGACAAATAAACTTTAGCTTCTGCCCCCACTGAGCTCACAATTGAATTGGAGAGAGAAGCAGAGACACCTGAGGAGTTAGACAGTAATGCTGACCCTCAACACAAAAGAAATCAGAAGACAAGACATGAATGAAGGCAAATCCAAGGGTCCACACCATATTTCTCAGGGGGCATCCTTTTAAAATGCTGCCAGACCACCATAGTAGAGCAATTGATTCTGAATTCCTGAGTATTTTCACATGAGTATTTTTGCTTAAAGGATAACTAGTTGATTGTATGCACAATCAGAATTAAAAGGCAATGATCATTCTGCATGTAGAGGAAGAGATCCATGTTAGGTGAAGAAATTTGTTAAGGCTTCATGAAAGAGGTAAGCTGGGTACTAAAGGGTGTATAAGAATGAGTGCCATGGTTGTCCAATTATGTTCCTGTAGGGGATTAGCATCACAGGTACATAGTCAAACTTTCTGTTTTTTAAGAAAATGAACAGATAACAGTCCTTTCGTTTTGCAATTCACAAAATTATTAATGCTCAACATGCTCTTAGTTGTGTTACATATATTTTTATTTAAAGCTTTAGCATTCATTAATGTCTGCACAAATAAGCATCATAAACAAAATAACTAATGAAAGGAAAAATAAAAAAACTCAAGAATGTGATAACTTGTACACATGATTGTTCCAGAGTTTGGATGATATTTAACCAGGTTAAGCCTCTGGTGTAGCCTGACCAGGTGGTGGCACAGTGGACAGAGTGTTGGACTGGGATGCAAAGGACCCAGGTTCAAAACCCCAGTGTCACTGGCTTGAACATGGGTTCATCTGGTTTGAGCACAACTCACCAGCTTAACCCAAGATTGCTGGCTTGAGCAAGGAAGGGGTCACTCAATCTGCTGTAGCCCCCTAGTCAAGGCACATATGAGAAAGCAATCAATGAACAGCGAAGTTTCCGCAATGAAGAACTGATGCTTCTCATCTCTCTCACTTCCTGTCTGTCCCTCCCTCTGTCTCTGTCACCAAAAAAAAAGAAAGAAAAAAAAAGACTCTGGTGTAGATTTAATTTGCAAATAATACAATTATAGACTTAGAAAGTAAAAAACATAATAATTTATTTGAAAATAATTAGAATTAGAAAATTCTCTGAATTGATCACAGGCTATATATAAGCAAACTCTGGGTTGAATTTATAAGTAGAAATTGCCTTTTACATAAGAACTACTAAACATGAAATATTTGTAAATTACCTGAATAAAAATTATTCAGAACCCATATAAATAAAACTACAAAATGAATGGTATTACAAAATACTGCGAGAGAGTTGAATTATAAAAAATCATGCCATTCTCTTTGAAGGGAAGAAAAATTTACATAATAAATAAAACACTAAACAAAATTTGTAGGACTGCTGAAAACATTAATTACTAAACTACCCAAGTCAATCACTTTGAAATCTTACGTAATCAATAAGAAAATATTGATATCTTAGAAATCAATGGGAAATAGTTTTTTAAATTACAAAGTACAAAATTCAAAGCAATAAATATTTGGAAAAATAAAGAATAGCAATTGTAAACAATAAAATATAATTTTATATTCATCATTGATTTTTTTAAAGAGCAACTATCCAATTTCAGATTAGATGCATTAAAACTACCCTCATATATTTCTGTTGCAGTTTTACAACCAATTTTAAATCTGGAGATTTAATTTTAGATAATATTTTAAAATTTAAACAAAACTTTAGAAATGTAAGATGTTAATTATTGTGTTATTTATAACCATAAGCATACAAACTCTAGAAACAAATATAAAATAATAAAATGTTGATTAAATGTGTGGTGTAAGTCTATATTTAACTTCATTGGAAAGCAGTCATGATCTAGGACAGTGTTTCCCAACCTTTTTTGTGCCATGCCCCACCTTAACCTATCTAAAATTTTTATGTCCCCCCCATGTAACATACATAATTTTTAACATTAAAAAATTGATTTGTTCACTTAATAAACATAAATGATAGGTTCTAGGAAGAAATCACTATGAAATTGTTAAGAAAACACAGTAAGTAAAATTTCAAAACATATAATGAAAAACAGAAATTTAAATTCCAAATAATTTTAATACAGATTTTTCTATATTAATTTATTATTTTAATTTAGTGTGATCCTTGCGCTTGATGCTTGCTGCACAGAGATTTTATATTAGGTTCCAATTTGGTTAGCTTTAGTCTCAAGTCTCCTCGTTGTGTTATATCCAGCCGATTTCTTTTTTTTACCAGTAAATCATTTACAGCACTAAATCCACATTCAGCTAAAAATGAAGATGGAAACGGTAGCAATAGTTTTCTTGCACATTTGGTTGAATTTGGGTATTTGATTTCTGTTTCCTCACAAAGCCATGCCATCGCTCCTTTGATATTAAATAAAGCTTTAACTGACTCATCATTTTGCAATTCTGCAAGTTCTTCTTGATACTGCATATTTGATATATCAGACAAATCCACTAACATTGGCTGCATCATCCATGTTGGGAAATCAATTTGTTTTAAATCAGAAAATCTTTCTTTTAAATCAGCCTATAGAATATTCAAATGATTGACAATAACAAGTAAAGCGGTATCAGTTACTTCACATTTTTGGAGCCAATGAAACTGTTTAAAGTTTTTGTTGTTAATGTTTCTGACCTAACTCAATATTGGTAATGAAACCAAATATCTTTGCTTTTGCATCGACAAGAGTTTTATTTGTTCCTTGAAGTTGCTTATTTAATATATTTAGTTTTTCAAAGATATCGGCTAAATAACTCACAAATGCTTTACCATCTATTGTTAACAGATACTTCATTTCAGGTTTGTCGCTTAAAAAATCACTAAGAGTATCAAACAGTTCCATAAATCTTTTCAAACAGTTTCCTTTAGATAGCCATCTGACTTCAGTATGAAGTAAAAGTCTCACATGGTCTTCATTTTGTTCTTAACAAAATAGTTTGAAAAGACGCTCACATTTGGCACTAGCTTTAATAGCATTAACATACTTTATTACTGTATGTAATACTTCATTCAGAACAGGCGAGATGTTTTTAGCTACCAAGTTTTCCCTATGAATAACACAATGCACAAGAATCATTTCTGGATTTGCATCTTTCATCAATTTTAAGCAGCCATTTTTCTTGCCCATCATATTGGGAGCACCATCTGCAGCACAAGATGTTATATTTTTCATTGGTATATCATTGACATCTAAGTAGTTTTTTAGCTTATTATATATATCTTTGGAGGTAGTGGTGCTTTCTAATCTTTTACAGAACAACATTTCTTCAGCAAAATGTCCTTTATCAATATATCTTACGTAAGTTATCAATACTGCCTCACTGTCTCTCAAAGTTGATTCATCCATTGCAAGGAGAATTTTCTTGTTTTCAGCTTTTCAATAAGTTGTTTTTCAATATCCTCACTCATTTTGTCTATTCTTCTGCTAACAGAATTGTTACTGAGTGGCATAGTTTTTACATCTTTGTCATCTTTTTCAAGAACCATTTTAAGACATGCTGATATTGACGGTTTTATTAAATTCTCTCCTATAGTGTGATTTTCTCCAGTTTTAGCGATGAATAAAGAAATTTGATAACTAGCCTCAAGAACATGATTATTAGTTGAAGTATGAGCAGTAAATAGAGACTTTAATGTTGTTCTTTTTTCAAAAATTTTCTTTAAAGTTTTAAAGTAACTCAAATCTGAATTAATATGAGCACTATGTTTCGCCTTCAAATGCACCTCAAGATGACCTCATTTCATTGATTCGTTGGTCAAGCATTGCTGGCATAAAAGACAAAAAGGAATCCGCTCATCATGAACAGCAGGTATGAACCCAAATTTTAAATATTCCTCCGAATATTGACGAGTTTTTTTCTTGCTTGCACCACTCATTTTACTATGGGCTATAATAAAAATAAGATCAATTAAAAACTAATATTAAAATATGTGTTAAAATATATTCAATGTGACATAGAGTAAATGTATACTAAAAATTCATATTTATTTAAATGTATATAACACATTTACTACACTACCACCACAAATCAAAAGGTATCTATATTTTTTCCACTTGACAAAATTTTCTGGAAAGTTATGCTTCTAAAATTAAAATTGTCGTGCATGCACTATTATAGCCCCAATAATATTTATAAAATATTATTGCTTTCTAGCCCCAATGCAAGAAGTACTTAATAAAGAGTTTAATATTGATAAAAATAAAATCAAATACTTACCAATTATATCTATACAATATATATATGTGTATATTTATTAAATCAACGAGCTTTTACAACAGTTTTGACTGACACTTATTTCAAATTAACACCAACAGAAGTTGTGATGGGCCAATTAGGTGAGAATAACTGCGTTGTTTAGCGAGTTTTTAAAACGTCCAGGGTTCCCCGCAGCAGATGGCATGCTCTGCGGTGAACCCAGGACGAAGTTTACTTGACGATGCCAATCACCCAGTTGATATTTTGGTCTCGTCAAACGAAATTATACTTAATAATTATTTACCGCAATTATTTAAGAATTGCATTTTTTGTTAAATTTGGCACCGATATCTAGCATTGCATTTAAATGGCCCTGGGCAAAAGAGTTAAAGTCGTGTCAAGTCCATTTTCAAATTGCCCCTCTTAACTATCGAATTGCCCCCCTGTGGGGCGTGGGCCCCACATTGGGAAACACCGATCTAGGAGGTAATATCTAGGAGACTTGTGAAGGTTCCAATCTGCCCCTTTGTGTCTGAATCTACCTACTCATACCTGTCCCCCTGTCCTGACTGATGGGTCCCTATCACACTTTTGCTGCTGCAGCTCTAAATTGAAGAAGGAGCTGATTTTTTGTTTGCTTCACACCATGATGGAAGAGGTCTACTAAATTAAAGGTCTAATTATAAATAGATTCCAAGGACTACAGTTCTGAAAAGGACCTTAAATATGATGACATGAAACCCAATTCAATCATAAAATTTGAGCTTTATTGTTGAATAAGGTTCATAAGAGCAGGAGCAAATCTGGCTCCATAGTAAACTTTAGGGAATGAAAATCAACTGAGAATTTTAGCTAGGAAATCATCATACATAAAGCATGATGAACCCAGATGGCACAGGACAAAATGGCAGGGAAGAGAAAGGATCATCAGACTGGGGCAGGGCTATGAATATTTATTTGGTATTTGTTTCCTCTTTTGTTGCTCTTGGGTGGTCCTCAGGGCACAGCTCAGAAGCAGCTTCCAGAGCCCCACTCCCACCCTCACCTCAAGGGCTCCTAGTCATAGCAGCCTGTGCTATGGGGTCAGAGCCAGTAGAAGAGGATGTGGCCTGTGGTGCCTCAGGCAGCAACTGCTATTCCAGGAGCTGGGACCACAGCAGGAGATTGGAGGAGGACATGGCGCTGGGCACTGGGGTGGATAGTTGGGAAGGCATTTGGGTGTGCACTTGGGAGGTGGCTGGCACTGTCGCTGGTTCTGCTGACAGGACATCTTAGCAGAAGTTCATTCCTTAGAGTTGAGAAAGAATAAAATATATTTTGTTATTTATTAAATAAAAGTAGTATTAGTCCCACTCCATGGGTGCATTTTTCCACATGAAAATGATGAGTTAACCTTAGAAATATATAAAAATCCTTAATTTTTAATAAACTTCATGTTGATCCATGTACTTTAAAAAAATGGTATTTCATTCCACTTCCCAGGTGAATTCTGCGTCGTCTGCAGGAAATCCATAGGTGAAAGTGGTGCTGACCTTTCCAGACTCCATGGGAGCCAGTACTTATGTGTAAAAGAGCACCCAGAGACCAGGCTCTAGGAAGCCGGGTACTAGAGCCCAGCTCAGGGCAAAGTTGACAGACTCCAGTAAAGCTGTTCTTACCTATCTGGTAACAGGGCCAGCTCCAGAGGAGGCTCTTGACAAATGTCACCTAGAAACATTATACTTCTGCATTCCTCTATCAAAATAAAATAAATCCATTTTGCATATTTCTTCAATTATCGCCCTTTTTGTGGTTGTCTGATTCTTCCACCCAGTCCTCCTATGAAAATCTACCAGCTCTGTCTCTGCCCCGCTCAGTTTCACCTGGCCTCTCTAAACACTCACCTTAATTATAGACCCAGCACAGACAAGTGGACAGGCATCAGGTCAGTCAGAGTGGGTGAAGAGCCAGCCAATCCTAGGGACAACTTTTATGCAATCCAGCACTGAGTTGTGGCCCTGGGAAGGGCAGGTGGCTGTGTCACACAACTAGAGAAAGCACTGGGTCATTCCCAACTTCTGTGTTCTATTTCTACTATAGTCCTTCATCCCATTGTTTGGAGGCCATGGGGTCTCTCAGCTGCTCCCTGCTGGGAGCAGGATTCATTTCTTAGGATCAAATCCCATAGACTACGGTCTGTTTTTACAGGTCACTGTGATCCTGTGTCTAGTGTCACATGCCATGGTCATGTGACTAGCAGTTCTGAACTGGGTTATGTGAGGACACAAAGCAGATGCATAGCTGTGCGTAGGCAAAATACTATATCATGAGAACAGAGTCATTTCTCTTAGTGGATTATTGTCAGATTAAGGTTCAAAACTGTCATAAAATCATTGGCAATAACACATTCTTGCTGGCTAAAAGATAAAATTTAGTCTTCCAGTTGAACGGTCCCCTACCATAAAAACACTGCAGTAAGCTGCTCTGAGAAAACAGGAAAAGGCAGTCAAATTTAGACTCCTGGGACATTCAGGGTGGGCCCTCTCCATTTCAGCTGTTGTCTTTCCTCCCCCTGCACTAGTCACCGTAAACTTGGTTCTCTGACTGTTGCTTCCTTTCCCCTGAGGGGCTTATTGAAGCCTCCCTCCCGTATGGATGACTGGCCATGAGTAGGGGTGGGGGGTGAAGAGAACAGTAACCCTGAGCTCTCACGGTCAGTTTTCTCTCACTGATAAGACCAACTCAAGGTGTCTGTCTCCCGGAGCAACAGAGCATGCTGAAGTGCCAGAGTTTGTCAGATTTCATAAATGCCTTTTGAGACCCCCCCAGCCTGGATGCCAAACCTGCTCTACCCCTCAGATTAGGCTCAGAGCCCCTGGCCTCTGCCCATGGAAGTGGCACAGTGGGTACAAATGTATGAATTCTTATTCTGGAAGTCACCCTTCCAAGTGTACTGGAGCAGAGCTGATGAGGCTGTCCTCCTAGGGGATCCAACCATCTTATTTATTTATTTTTTTTGTATTTTTCTGAAATGAGAAGTGGGGAGGCAGAAAGACAGACTCCCTCATGTGCCCAACTGGAATCCACCTGGCAAGTCCACTAGGGGGCAATGCTGTGCCCATCTGGGGCATTGCTCCACTACAACCAAAGCCATTCTAGCACCTGAGGTGGAGGCCATGGCGCCATCCTCAGTGCCGTGGAGCTGTTCTTAGCACCTTGGCCAACTTTGCTCCAATGGAGCCTTGGCTGCTGGAGGGGAAGAGAGAGATAAAGAGGAAGGAGAGAGGGAAGGGTGGAGAAGCAGATGGGTGCTTCTCCTATGTGCCCTGCCCAAGAATCAAACCCAGAACTTCTGCATGCCGGGCTGATGTTCTACCACTGAGCTAACCGCCTAGGGCCCAACCATCTTTTCTAAAAGAGAAAGAGGCAAAATAAAAGAGTGATTAGATGCCTGGACTGGAGCCAGACTGTGTAAGCTTGATTCCCTACCACAGAGCAGCTGTGTGGTCTTGAGCTAGTTACTTAACTTCTCTGTTCCTTAGTTTCTGCATCACTAAAATGGAGATTACATTACTTTTTTCAAAGGATTGTTATGGAAATAAAATAAATATTGAAAAAGTAATTAAAACATTGTCTGTTGCATAGTACTATAAAAGCATTTGATAAATATATACACAAATGAAATTACTACTTTCAAACTTAATAACTATTTTCTCTAACATACAGAACCCTGTCTTTCTGGGTTAGCAACATGCTCAACTAAAGAACTATATATTACAGAAGTAGAAAGATGGCGATGGAGTAGGCAGACATTCCAACTGCCATCTCCCAGGCCCAAATTGAATTACAACTTAATTTAAGAACAATCATCATGAAAAACCAACTTTGAACTAAACCAAGAAGAATCTATAACCAAGGATCACTGAAGAAGCCATATTGAGACTGGTAGGAAGGGCAGAGACATAGAAAGGGCTGTCCCGCTCCCAGGAGTAAGCAGCAGCCCGGAGGCACTCTCACAGTGCGGAGGTGTGGAAGTGGGGGGGTGAGGGGTGAGGGAGGGTTTCCCTGAGAAGTGTGAGTCCTCAGCTTCAGGCCCAGATCCCCATCCTAGAAGAGGCGCCCAGACAGCACTTAGCTGTGAAAAGAATCAAGTTTCTGTCCATGAGAAAGAGACACCTCTCAGACGCAGACTCAATTTTACAAGGCCTGCGAAGAAAACCTCATTCACAGCCACTTACCTGGGGCTCTGGTGGGGGAGAAAGAGAGGACTGGAGTTGCAGGAGAAGAGTGTAAAGTTGGAGGCCCATGGACAGACACTGTGGGGGACAGACCCCAGAATCCCTGTGCTGAATTATTCTCCAGTACTGCAGTTGCCATCTTTTTTGGGCAGAGCAATCCCCTCTGAGTGGCATCAGCTTGAAGAAAAGCAGCTGCTCTGCCCTCAGGAGCTGCTTTACTCCAGGGATGGCCCTCAGAAGCTGCTCTACCCCAGGGATGGCAAAGGGTCATTCTGAGAGGCCAGGTAGCAGAGCAGGGGGTGTCAGTGACTCAGTTGTCTGGTGTTGAGAGTAGAGATACCCCCACACTCTCCCAAATCTATGATTGGTGCTTCCACCTCACAAGAGACTTAGCTAAAACTGTCTAGAGAAGAGGTAGACCACAGCTCTGGGTCTCAGAGGCCATACCCACCAGACTCCTGGAGCCACATACTACTGAGGTCTGTGAAAAAAGTCTGATCAGACTGACACCTGTGGCCAAAGGGCATAGCCACACCCAACACCATTCCTAATCTCTGAATTGCCATAGGCTCTAAACTCTAGCAGAGGTATTTTCAGTGGCTGAGCCCATCAAGCTGCCAGGAAACAGGCTGAAGGAGGCGAGACTCAAGGACACTTGGCCATTTGAGTGGATTTTCCCCCAGGCCAGCCTAGGAGTGCAGTTTTGTATTTCTATGTACACCTGGGCCCAGCAGAGGCAGCCATAAACACTGAATTACTTGTAGCTCCAAGAAAGTTGCTGAGGGCCAGTCATGGGCAGTGTCTCTCATTTGTCTGTGCTGGGTTCCTGCCCAGGGTTGGCACATCCAGGAGCCAGCTGCAGAAAGCAGTGGTTCAGGACCTAAAAACCCTTGCTAGAGTGGTATCCAAAGAAAAAGCTCTTCACACCAGGCCAAGCTGAGGTAATATCCACTATCACTGATCAGCACTGGCACAGAAGCTCATATTCATTGGATAGAGTGGAGCTTCACAGTCAGCTAGCCTGGGTGCTGGATATTCTGTCCTACTAGGCTAGACTCCACAGGGGGAAGGGAGAGAGGCTTGGAGCATGGACATTTAAAGTATGGGTCCCTGTGAGTCTATTGTTGGATCTGGTTGAGGGGCTTAGCCACTTTAGGGAGGGGTACAGTCAGACCCAGGAGAGAAATCTCTGTCTTCCTCCCTGAGACCATGATCTCCAACAGCTGAAAAAACTTCTGAAGAGAGGACTGTTGGCCACACTTGATCTGAACCTGCTGCTCACATTGTTGGGGAGAGATTAAGGCTGAGGGATCAAGCTCTGGAGTAGGGGACACATTTTCCATACTGAGCTCCTGACAAAGAGACTTCTGAAGTAGAGTGTCCCACAAATATTGTATTCCACATCACAGCTGCCCTAAACCACCAAGCATGCAACCTGTAGAGGGGTTGGTTGCGTGAGGCCAATTTGAGCCCACACTACAGTCTTACTACAGAAGATTCTGTGGGAAGACCTGGCAGCTACAAGAGGAAGAGGAGCAGCTAAAAAGTACAAACAAATATCACAGAGCTTAGGGCTTTTATGGAGCTGTTGACATCTCTAAGCAGGAGAAAGCTGATCCTTATACAAATGTTGGTCCCTCCCAAAGTACTCAGACACAGAAAATGAAGGCACAAATAGCAAAAAGTACAGTAGCTGCAGACTGGTAACCCACAGCGGGTAACAAACAACAGCTGATGCACACCAAAGAAGAACTAGAGTCCACACTACTGGTGGTGGGTAGCAGACAGCACCAACCCTAGACTCAGCTACCTACACAAGCAGCACACCCAAAGGTGGAGTCTAGCAGGCACCAGACACTGTGGATAATAAATACACCTAACAGGACAGATTTTGCACAGTGGGTAATATACATAATCAAGTTGACTCTTAGAGCCAGCCAGCCTGAAGGGATAAATGTACCCACAAAAAGACCAACTTCATCTAATACTCACATATAACAAAACGGAAAATAGAACCCTCAATAAGCATTCCTAGAACAAGAACAAGTGGCCTGGAGGTTAATACCATTGAGCCCATCTTCTTTATAAAGACCACACAAAAATTTCAAAGTCAGAAAGCGCTACTTAATACACAGACAAAATAGGCAGACAGAGAAATGCAATCCAAATGAGTCAACAAGACAAATCCCCAGAAAAAGAACTGAATGAGATGGAAATAACCAAAATACCAGATGCAGAGTTTAAAACAATGATTTTTAGTATGCTCAAGGCTCTTAGAGAAACAATGGATGGATAATGAGCACCTAAATAAAGAGATAGCAAGTATCAAAAAGGACATTGAAATCATAAAAAAGAACCAGTCAGAAATGACAAATACAATAGCAGAAATAAAGACTGCACTAAAAGGAATTAATAGCATGCTGGACAAAGCAGAGGATCAAATCAGCGATTTAGAGGACAAGATAAAGGAAAGCTCAGAAACAGAGAAGCAAAAAGAAAAGAGGTTCAAAAATCTGAGGAAACTCTAAAAGAGTTCTGTGACAACATGAAGAGAAACAACATCCATATCATAGGAGTTCCTGAAGGAGAAAAGAATAAACTAAGAATAGAGAACCTGTTTGAAGAAATCATAGCTGAAAACTTCCCTAAACTGATGAAGAAAAAAGTCATACAAGTACAAGAAGCACAGAGAGTTCCATTCAAAATGGCCTACAGCAAGACACATCATAATTAAAGTGTCAAAGTTAAGAGACAAAGAAAGAATACTAAAAGTTACAAGAGAAAAGCAGTTAATTACCTACAGAGGAGCCCCCATAAGGTTGACATCGACTTTTCAACAGAAACACTTGAGGCCAAAAGGGATTGACAAGAAATATTCAAAATGATGCAAAGCAAGAACCTACAACCAAGACTTCTTTTTCTAGCAAGGCTATCATGTAAAATTGAAGGAGAAATAAAAAGCTTTCCAACAAAAAGAAACTCAATAAATTAAATACAACTAAACCAGAACTGTAAGAAATGTTAAAAGGCCTGCTGTTAAAAGAGCAAAGGAAAAAAAATCGAGAAAAAGATGATGGTAGATTTAAAGAATAAAATGGCAATAAACAACTACATATCAATAATAACCTTAAATGAAAATAAATTAAATACTCCAATCCATAGACATGGGGTAGCTGCATGGATAAGAAAACAGAATCCGTACATATGCTGTCTACAAGAGATCCACCTCAGAACAAAAGATACACACGAACTAAAAGTGAAGAAATGGAACAAAGTATTTCACGCTAATGAAAATGAATAAAAAGCTGGGGTAGCTGTAGCTTCATGTGACAAAATAGATTTTAATACAAACACTATAGTAAGGGATAAAGAAAGTCACTACATAATGATAAAGGGAGCAATCCAACAGGAGGATATAACCATTGTAAATATCTATGTACCTAATATAGGAGCACCTAAATATATAAAGCAGATTTTTATGGACATAAAGGGCAAGATCAACAGTAATACTATAATAGTAGGGAATTTAAATACTCCAATAACATCACTAGATAGATCCTCAAGAAAGAAAATTAACAAAGAAACAGTGACCTTAAATGGCACACTAGATCAACTGGATTTAATTGATATCTTCAGAACCTTTCACCCAAAGCAGCAGAATATATCATACATTCTTTCAAGTGCTCATGG
Source organism: Saccopteryx leptura (assembly GCF_036850995.1). Classification (NCBI taxonomy): domain Eukaryota; kingdom Metazoa; phylum Chordata; class Mammalia; order Chiroptera; family Emballonuridae; genus Saccopteryx; species Saccopteryx leptura. The sequence continues at coordinate 289,877,050 of NC_089504.1, forward strand.
TACAGTCTCTAGGATAGACCACACGTTAGGACACAAAACAAGTCTCAATAAATTTAAGAAGATTGAAATCGTATCAAGCATCTTCTCTGGTCACAATGGCATGAAACTAGAAATCAATTACAATAGAAAAACTGAAAAACACTCAAACACTTGGAAACTAAATAGCATATTATTAAATAATGAATGAGTTAACAATGAAATCAAGGAAGAAATTTAAAACTTTTTTGAAGCAAATGAAAATGAACATATAACAACTCAAAATTTATGGGACACAACAAAAGCAGTCCTGAGGGGGAAGTTCATAGCATTAAAAGCATACCTTAAGAAGTTAAAAAAAAGCTCAAATAAACAACGTAACCTGGCATCTAAAATAACTAAGAAAAGAACAACAAATAAAGCCTAGAGGAAGTACTGCATAAGGAAGGAAATAATAAAGATCAGAGTGGAAAAAAATGACATTGAGGCTAAAAAAAAAAAAAATACAGAAGATCAATGAAACCAAGAGCTGCTTTTTTGAAAAGATAAACAAAAATTGGTGAACCTTTAACCAGACTCACCAAGAAAAAAAGAGAAAAAACTTAAATAAATAAATTTAGAAATGAAAGAGAAGTAACAACTGACACAGCAGAAATATATACAAATGATTTTAAGAAAATAATATGAAGATCTGTATGCCAAAAAATTGGACAACCTAGGTGAAATGGATAAATTCTTAGACACATATAATCTTTCAAAACTCAATCTAAATGAATTAGAAAATCTAAACAGACTGATTACAGCAAATGAAATTGAAACAGTTATCAAAATACTCCCAAGAAACAAAAGTCCTGGGCCAGATGGCTTTACAGGTTAATTTTACCAAATATTCAAAGAACTAACACCTATCCTTCTCAAGCTATTTCAAAAAATTCAAGAGAAAGGAAGACTTCCAAGTTCCTTTTATGAGGCAAGCATAATCCTCATTCTAAAACCAGGTAAAGACACTACAAAGAAAGAAAACCATAGGCCAATATCCCTGATCAACTTAGATGCTAAAATTCTCAACAAAATATTAGCAAACCAGATCCAGCAATCCATGAAAAAAAATCATACATCATGATCAAGTAAGATTTTTTCTGGGGGGAGGCAAGGCTGGTATAATATTCACAAATCAATCCATGTGATTCATCACATAAACAAAAGTAAGAATAAAACTGATGTGATAATATCAATAGATGCAGAAAAAGCATTTGATAAAATCCAGCACTCATTTATGATCAAAACTCTCAGCAAAGTGGGAATACAGGGAACATACCTCAACATGATAAAGGCCATTTATGACAAACCCACAGTCAACATTATATTCAATGGGCAAAAATTTAAAACAATCCCCTTAAGATCAGGAACAAGGCAGGGGTGCCCCTTTCATCACTCTTATTCAACATAGTTCTGGAAGTCCTAGCCACAGCAATCAGAAAACAAAAAATAAAAGGCATCCAAATTAGAAAAGAAGAAGTAAAACTATCATTATTTGCTGATGACATGACACTGTACATAGAAAACCCTAAAGTCTTAGTCAACAAACTACTAGACCTAATAAAATTAATTTGGCAAGGTGGCAGGATATAAAATTAATATTCAGAAATCAGAGGCATTTTTATACACCACCAATGAACTGTCTGAAAGAGAAATTAAGGAAACAATTCCCTTCACTACTGCAACAACAACAAAAAAATAAAGTACCTAGGAGTAAATTTATCCAAGGATATAAAGGACTTGTACTCAGAAATTTATAAAATTCTGATAAAAGAAATCAAGGAAGATACAAACAAGTGGAAGCACATACAGTGTTCATGTATAGGAAGAGTAAACATCATTAAGATGTCTATATTACCCAAAGCAATCTATAAATTTAATGAAATTTCTATTAAAATATCAATGGCATATATCTAAGATATAGGACAAATATTCCAAAAATTTATATGGAACCAAAAAGAACACAAAAAGCCTCAGCAATCTTGAAAAAGAAGAACAAACTAGCCTAACTGTTCCCCATCCTGTCTTTCTTTTCCCACAGAAAAAACAGTAAAGATGGTAGCCTATATTTTTCCCTCATTCCTGCTGCTGCCTCCAAAAACCTGGTGCTTCCACAAGTGGCCCTATGCAGTATGGCATATCTCCTACTCTTAAGAAATGTTAAGTAATAAATTCTTACAGTTGCAATGGCCTCTCCGTATTTTCACCTTTATAAAAAAATTAAGATTCAGGCACAGATTAACTGAAAGCTCCTTGTTCACAATAAGAAACTGTCTTCTGTTAGGTCTTTAGTAATCAAATATTTATTTAGCTAATGCATAAATTTTAGTTTCCTACTTAAGATGATTTTGATGCTACTGGTGCTAGTGACAATAAAGATGATGATGTTAACATAATGACAAAGATATATGATGGAATTTCTGGATCATCTTCTGAAACCTCATGAGAACCAGTGACTGCTTGGCATGCTCACATCAATCACCATCATCTGCAAATGCTGTGATGGAGGAAAATGAAATAGCCTTGGCCATGTGCCCTAAACCCTTCTCCCCACTCTTTCTCTCTTTCTTCCTCTTGCTTCCCAATGTATGACATTTCATACCACAGTTTATTTATGCATCTATAAGGTAGTTATCTTATGCCCTATAAGATAGTTACCAAATGTTCATAAAAATAGAAGTCCATGAGCATATGTACAAATATGTTTCTAGGGAAGATAACACCAATGAAGCTATTTGGACATAGACTATTAACTTTTAGCTTTAATTGAATATGCAAATTGACCACTAAATGATCATACCAATTTACACTCCCAATAAGAGTCTGAGAGAATAATATTTTTCCTATCCTGGTCTACACATTATTATCCATTTAAAAGTTTTGCCAATTGGATGACTGAAAGGGTCATCCTATTGTTGGTTTATGTGCATTTCTCTGATGATCAGTAAGAATGAAAATTGTTGTTTTGTTTTGATTAAAACCATTTTGGCTTTCTTTCATATTTTACTATGTTTCTTTATGATAGACTTCTAAAAGTGGGTTTGCTGAGTCAAAGGGTAAAAGCATGTCTTTTCTTCATATTTTCTATTCTTATTTCATGACATTTTCTTCCCTATTTTAGAGACTCTTCCTATATTCAGATCATTAACATTTTTTTGTGATTCGAGTTGCAAATCATTCTTCAGTTTCACATTTGTCTTCTTACTTAATTATATACAGTGTTATTTTGCCTGCAATTAAAAATATTTTTTCATAGTTGAATTTATTAGTTGTGGTATAAGAATCATATTTGGTCTTTGTTCCTAGTTTCTGACACAAACCTTCCAAAACCCTTGGAATATCCTAAGTGATGGGAGTGTATTTTGTTACACTTAGAAGCACACTTGAAATTATGCTAATTAGATTACTTATGGTGGGGCTCCTAGAATCCCAGGATGAGTCCAGTCACCAGGAAAAAAAAAAAAACAAGCAATTAAAAGGTTGGAATTTTTAGAAGACTAGATATTAGGTTCTATAAAAACTTTTGAGGCCTGACCTGTGGTGGTGCAGTGGATAAAGCGTCGACCTGGAACACTGCAGTTGCCAATTCAAAACCCTGCACTTGTCTGGTCAAGGCAAATATGGGAGTTGATGCTTCCTGCTCCTTCCCTCTCTTTCTCTCTCTCTCTAAAATAAATAAAAAATAAAAAATTAAATAGCAGTAAAAAATAAAAATAAAAACTTTTGAACAACAAGATTTAATGAGTTTTCAAATTTATGAACTCAACCACATACTGCGTGGGTGATGCAACCCAGCCCCTGGGACCCCAGCCCACAGGGCCATACCTGACCCTTGCTGTATGTACTTCTTCATTTGGCTATTCATATGTATCTTTTATATTGTACTTTATTTAAAAATTGGTAAATGTAAGTAAACATTTCTTTGAGTTCCATGAGCCATTCTAGCAAATGAACCCAATCCAAGGGTGTGTCTTGGGAACCTCTAGTTCATAGAAGCATAGGTGACAATGTAAACTTAAAATTGGCACCTGAAGTGGGGGCAGGGACAGTCTTGAGAGACTGAGGCTTTAACCTGTGGGACGCTATCTCCAGCTAGATAATGTCAGAAATATTTGTAAGACACCTAGTAAGTGTCTGCTGAGAATTGTTTGGTGGTTTTGGAAAATATATGTTGTAACAATATTTTTTTCTTTTTTGAATCTGGATTTAAATCATAAATAGGAAAAGTTTTTCTACTCTTAGTTTTCAGAAAATTAAATCTAGTACTTGTATGATTTCATTTTTACATTTGTGTCTCTGATGTATTTGGAATTTTTCTTGATCAATAGCATAAGGCATAGATCTAAATTTTATATTTTCCCATATAGATGATCAATGATCTCAACAACATTTACTGAAAAAACCATATTTCCCCAACTTATTTCTTTATTGAACACTAAATTTCATATGCAGGTGGGCCAATGATTGGATTTTCTTCTTTTCCTTTGGTCTGTCTATTCATGTACATATACCATTAGTACATTATTTTAATTTTATAAGATTTGTAATATGTGTTAATATCTGATAAGGCTCACATTCTTTTCCCTTTTTATTTTTACCAGCTTTGTTTTATATACTCTACTGTTTATTCTTCAAAATGAAATTTTTATAATCAATATGCCTACCTATAGGAAAAACCTGATGACATCTTTATTAGAGTTGGAACTGCATTAAATTAGAAATTAGTGAGGACTCATCTCTTTTTAACATTGTCTTCCTATTCTATGTTATGTCTTTCACTTATCCATGGGTATCTTTGCATCTTTCAAGAATGTGTTTATAGTTTTTCTCATTTAGGTTTTGAATATTTTATTGAATTTAAACTATATGGATTTTTTTTATCATAAAAAGATTTTTACTTTTTGTGGTTTCTACCTTGTTTTTGTTTGCATGAAAGCTGTTTATTTCATAACCTGATATTTTGCTAACTCCTCTGTTTGTATTAGTGCTATTGACTTTTTAGGGTTTTCTAGATGTATCATTATATTATTTTCAGAGTTAATTTTATCTCTTTTTTCCAAATTCTTATGCCTCTAATTGCTTTATTTTGTCTAATTTCATTGGCTAATCTCTTAAATACAATATTAAAAGACATTGAAGACAGAAAGCATCATTTGTCTTTTTTTCTGAATTTAATAAGAAAGTCTCTAGTTTTCTCCCCATTCTATTCTGGATTTTGGCTTAAACTATATAAATTGAAGATATATAGTTATATCATCAATTTTATATATATACATATATGTATATATATTAAACTCACAAATGAAAGAGTCTCTTGGTTTTCTTATTTTCTAAATGATCTCTGAGTTATTTCATCATATTCAGAGAACGTTACATGTACTCTGAGATTTTTTTAGGTAATCTTTGTGGACTTATACTGATCATGTTTTTTGTGAATGTTCACAAACACTTGAAAACTAGATGTATTTTCAATTGTCAATGAATGCAAATGCATTCCAGGATAGGGCAAAAGTAGATCGACAATTGTGGATACAAAAAAATTGACAATTTTTTTTTCAGAGACAGAGTGAGAGTCAGAGAGAGGGATAGATAAGGACAGACAGACAGGAATGGAGAGAGATGAGAAGCATCAATCATCAGTTTTTTGTTGTGGCACTTTAATTATTCATTGATTGCTTTTTCATATGTGCCTTGACCATGGGGCTACAGCAGACTGAATAACCCCTTGCTCAAGCCAGCAACCTTGGGTCCAAGCTGGTGAGCTTTTGCTCAAATCAGATGAGCCCGCACTCAAGCTGGCGACCTCAGGGTCTCAAACCTGGGTCCTCTGCATCCCAGTCCGATGCTCTATCCACTGCACCACCGCCTGGTCAGGTAGAATTTATTCTTGTATTACTATTTATTAATTGTATTATTTTTATATAAACAACTATAAACCTATTTTTGCTCCACCCTGTACATATACATGTATTAGTCCTACTTTACTAATGTTTAGATCCTGGACATTGTACTTAAATGTGATATTTTGTATTTCTCCTCTTATATCCTATAATTTCTGTTTAGTAAAAGTTTCTATTATATCACAGTGCATATAATTATGATATTTTGATGTCAATTATTTCCAAATTATTTCCCCCCAAATAACCTCTTTGTCTTTTAAATATATTGAAGCTTTAATTATAATTTGTCTAATAGTCAGATAATAACCCTTATTTGCTTGTTGTTTACATGTACTTGGTATACATTTAGCCCTTTATTTTTCACTTTCAGAATTACTTGGTTTTAGATGTGTTTCCTGGATTCAATATAGAGCTGAATTATTTTGTGAGCTTATCCAAATTATTCAATTATTTTTCAGGTGAATTGGTTTTGCATATATTTTTATGATATGATGATGGTAGTCTTAGGTCAGTCATATTATTTTACAAAAATGCTTAGTTTTTATCTTTATTACCTTCAACTTTGATTATGTCCTCAATATGTTGATTATAGTTTACCCCAGTCCTCTTGATGAAGTTTTCCCTAGTATTACTTATTGTGTTAGTGGTCATCTTCTGATTATTTCCTCAGGAAGAGTTCCTCAAGCCAAAATCACTGAGCTCCTGCAAATTCAAAACTGTTTTCTATTGCTTTCTAGTTGGAGAACAGCTGAATTGGATCAAACTCCTTGTTTCATACTCTGTCCCTGAAATACTTTGTGGGTAATATATACAACATTTTCTTCTGGCATTGACCTTTGCTGATTTTCTTTCCCTTCCAGTGACTTGACCTTTTTATCTGGCCGACCAGGATTTCTTGTCCATTTTGAAAGTGTGATAATTTTACTAGGCTATGTCTCACTACCTTCACAGGGTGTGCTCATTCAAACTAAGGAGTGATATCCTCTTATATACAGAACAGATGTTCTGAATAATAGTGGAAAATATTTGTTCTCTTTTTTTCGCTTTTTTGAATATTCTAACTACATATATGCTAGATTTCTTTTTCTTGTCTTCTCTATCATTTCTCTACAATCTTTTTAAAATAATTTTTCTATTTCTGGTATATTAATAAAATTCCTACTCTGAATATTACTTATTTCCCTTTCTATTATTTCTGTCCTCTTTTGTGTCCTTTTCCATCTTGTGTTTATTTCTGAAATAGTTTTGTTTTCTCTGTCTTTCTTTTTTTCTTTCTTTCTTTTTTCATTTCTTTTTATCTTTCTTTTTTATTTTGATCCTGAGTTCTACAGAGTTCTGTTTCACTTTTCCTTTCTGGCGATGTCTTCCCTAAGTTGTTGGCATTACTGTTGCTGTTGTTATCTGTGGTTTTTCTTCATGGTGTCGATTGTCTTAGGAAAAATTTAATATTCACATTCAAATGGCATTCTTTTCATCATCTTTGCTGAAACATTTTTCTCCTGTGTGTTTTTGTAAGAACAGACTTCTAGTTCACTTTTTACAATTTTTATAATGCCTTATAGCTTCTTAATTTATGTCTATTTTGTTATATATATCTACAAAATTGGATTTTCCTGGACCACCTTTTAGTGGAGGTTTCTGTGGAGAGAGGTGAGGAAGAACGTGGTAAGTACAGGTTTCTAGTTCTGTCTGCACAAGGGCTCCCCCTTCTGTCGTTACAGTGAGGGACTTGGTAGTCATCGGACCTGGACTGATCTGATGTGGTTCAAGAGGGGTCTGAAGCCAGACCTGAGTCCCCATCCCCCTCCAAGCCCAGGCCCCACTCCATATCTCCATTGGCCACTGTGGCCAGGGGACCCACTCTGCATTCCAAGAGGTTCCATTCCCTTTGCTAAATTGCTGCTACTGAGATCTGCTGCTCCAGGCTACCTTGAGCAAATTGTGGTGCTTCGCAGACATCCCCAGGTCCCTCTTTGTTCTGTTTATAGGTGTTACCAGGGAGTTAAGTTTTACAGATGATTTCTGAAAACTGCCATTACTATGCCCCTTTATCTTGTCCTTGCAGTTTTCCGTGGCCTTATCACAGCTGTCTGTGCAAGTATAGTATGTGTGTGTGTTTATGTGTATATGTTTTATGTTTCTTTTTTGCCTTATATAACTTCCTGGAGGAAGATTAATTAAGGTTTAAAGTACTTTTCTATCATGTTTCATAGGAATAAAAACTGCTGTTAATAAAAAATTGGTACAGGGCAAAGTAGAATATTGCATCTATCTTATAATCACAGCTACATAAAAGTACAAATTGAAGGAGAACAATAGCCCTTAGATTAAACAGTAACTTTGAATTGCTGCTGGTATTTCTATTCAACCTATTGAAGGCACAATTCTTTCTTTATAATAAGACAAGAAGAACATTTACATACTACACACACACACACACACACACACACACACACACACACACGAGGCTACTCTGATGGCAAAGAAAATGAATTAGAGGTGGGAATGTCTGCAATGCAAGACAAGTCTGTTGGCTATTTCCTTCAGATGAGCAAAGTGAGAGTGTTTCCTGGGCTGATTGACATGTGATTCCAACATCCATAGAGTTTTTTCTAATCTTCCTGACTCTCAGTCCCAATCCCCTACATAAAAACTGTTTTGCTAGGCCATGCTTTTTATTGAACCTGCCTTTACCTGGAATGCACTATATCTTCCCTTCCTCATGGGCCATCCAAGTTCCCCTGGCCCTGGTCCATCTGCACCTATCTGATGGTCCCCTCCCAGTGCTGGTGGGGGATCACTGCTCCTGAAACTTCCTCCTGCCAGGACTCTCCCAACTGGCCCAACTCAGCGTATTCTCTCACTCTCTGACAATGATTTTTCATGCCAATTATAAGCTCCTACTTCCTTTCTTATTTCATATTTTTGGAACAATTATATGGCTGATTTTTAAGGAAATGATGGGGAGAAAATGTTTGAATTTTAATTAACAGAAGCATAAATATAATCCTGGAAATGGTCATAAAAGACAATAAGTTTTATGGCCAACACACCTAAAGCCAGTTCTATAAGCAAAAATTGGACTTTTGGAAAATTGGTATTAAGTGACTTTTATTTTTTTTAATGTGAGGGCCAAGGGAGGGATTTATAACATCTTAAGTTTTTATTGCAAAGCATAATTTAGGTCTTTTAAATCTCCTTAATAGCAGATAGTTCCAGCTAAAGGCTATTTAGATAGAGAAACTGAAAAGTATAACTTCGTCAGGAAGTGTTCTTCTCTCCCCCCACCCCAATTACCCAGAGACCTGGGTATAAATGGGATGAGGGAGGGAAAGGTATATGTGATTCTTCATTGTCTGACTGAGAGATGAAGACACTCCCCCCTATGAGTGACAGGATGGGTGCAGAGCAGCTCTAGCCCTTGAGGCTGTGGGTGGATAGAGGTACAAAGCAGTCTGATAATGGAGCCACAGCAGGCCTGACATGAGTGTGAAATCTAGAAGCCACACACTGTGTCCTATATGTCAGCCCCTTCTCCCCGGGCAGGGGACTGTCATCTGTGAGCAGGATCTCCATGCTGAGATTTAGTCAACCTAGAACAGACTACAAACATTTTCCAGGTACATCCAGCCTGTGCTGCTGTTTCTCTGTGATTAAAAAGAATTAATTAACATGGAAATGTTAAATAATGTTTAAAAATAATATTTTAGAAAGCATTTCTTCTGTTTCAGAAATTTGATCTAAAAAACGTTTTCCTAACCTATTCCCCTTTCATCTGTGTGTATTTAAGCTCTGACGTGTGCACAAGGAATTAAGATGAAGGAGAGGTGTGTGCTGCATGCTCTTTCCAGACTCATAAGGGATTGGTACTCAGACTGAAGGCAAACTCCAGCAGCTAGACAGCCATTCCTCGGAGTCAGGCTACAGACCCACTATGGGTGCTGATTTCCACCTACCCCCACACCCTGGAAAAGATGACAAGCACACAGAAAACTCAAAAGTGTTTGTAAATGTACGTAATTCATGGGTACCCTGTTGCTATTGATTTTCTTTCTGGAGTGGCCAGGTTTCATTTCAGAAACAATTTGAACAAACCTAATTTACAGTAATATTCTATTCCTCCTATGCCAATCTTCTCCTTCTAGAACACCCAGCCTCTTTCTCTTCAAGTGCCCTTTTCTCCTCCTGCTCAGAGCCTCTTACTTCTTCCTACAACACCTTCATCTGGTTTCACTCCTGGCTGCAAACTCATCTTTGGGGGTTGGCATGAATGACAAGACAGCAAGCATGCCTCCTTGGGGTTGGAGGAATTCCAGGACAAGCCACTATAGCTCCGACAAGAACAAGAGATGGCCCTTGCACAGTGTGATGTTAGGTCACTGTCAGCATTCCCTGTCTTCTTTGCTATCTCCAACAAGAAGACCATGGGCTAAATAGCCTCAGCAATCTTTAGAAAGAAAAACAAAGTTGGAGGTATCACAACACCTGACATAAAATTATATCACAAAGCTATAGTAATCAAAATACCATGGTACTGGCATAAGAACAGGCATATAGATCAATAAAACAGAATAAAGAGCACAAAAGTAATCCCATGCCTTTATGATCAATAAATACTTGATAAAGAAGGCAAGAGCATACAATTGAGTTAAAATAGTCCCTTTATTAAATAATACTGGAAAAATTGGGCAGAAAAATACAAAAAGATGAAAATAGACCACCAAATTACACCATAAAAATGAATAAACTCAAAATACATTAAAGACTCAAACGTAAGTTGCAAAACCATAAAAATCCTAGAAGAAAACAGGCAATAGAATTTCAGATATTTCTCATAGAAATATTTTTGCTGATGAAGTTCCTAGGGCAAGAAAAACAAAGAAAAAATTAACAAATATGACTACAGGAAATTAAAAGCTTTTTCACAGCTAAGGAAACCATCAACAAAATGAAAAGGTAACCCATTGAATGATAGAATATATTCACCAGTGATACACCTAATAAGGGGTTAAGTTCCAAAATATATAAAGAACTTATATGACACAACACCAAGGAAACAAACAATCCAGTTAAAAAATGGGCAAAGGGCCTGACCCTGTGGTGGTGCAGTGGATAGAGCATTGGACTGGGATGTGGAGGACCCAGGTTCGAGACCCCGAGGTCGCCAGCTTGAGCGCAAGCTCAACAGCTTGAGCGCAAGGTTGCTGGCTCGAGCAACCTTGTGGTGGCGCAGCGGATAGAGCGTTGGACTGGGATGTGGAGGACCCAGGTTCGAGACCCCGAGGTCGCCAGCTTGAGCGTGAGCTCAACAGCTTGAGCGTAAGGTTGCTGGCTCGAGCACTCAGTCTGCTGTAGCCTCCCAGTCAAGGCACATGGCACATATGAGAAATCAATCAATCAACAACTAAATAGTCATAACGAAAAATTGATGTTTCTCATCTCTCTCCCTTCCTGTCTGTCTGTCCCTATAGGTCTCTCTCTCTCTCTGATTCTCTTTGTCTCTGTCACAAAAAAAAATAAGGGCAAAAGATCTGAATAAAGGGCAAATGATCTGAATAGACACTTCTCCAAAGCGAACATACAGATGGATAATAAACACATGAAAAGATGCTCAATGTCACTAATCATTAGAGAGATGCAAATTAAAACCACAATGAGATATCAGCTCATACCTGGTAGAATGGTTTTCATCAATAAATCAACAAACAACAAGTGCTGGCAGGAATGTGGAGAAAAGGGAATCCTCCTGCACTGCTGGTGGGAATGCAGACTGGTATAGCCACTGTCAAAAACAGTATGGAGTTTCCTCAAAAAATTAAAAATAAAACTGCCTTTTAACCCAACAATTTTACTTTTGAAAATATATTCTAATAATCCCGAAATACTGATTCAAAAAAATGTATGCACCCATATGTTCATTGCAGCATTCTTTACAATAGCTGAGACCTAGAAACAGCCCAAGTGCCCATCAGCAGATGACTGTATTAAGAAGTTGTGATACATTTATATAATAGAATACTCTACAGCCATAAAAAGTATGGAAATCTTACCTTTTGCAACAGCATAGATGGACCTGGAGAACATTAAACTAAGTAAAATAAGCCAATCAGAAAAAGATAAATATCATATGATCTCACTTGTATGTGGAATGTAATGAACAAAATAATTTAACAAACAAAATAGAAACTGAAGCATAGACACATAGAACAGATTGACAACTGGTGGGGTGGTGTGGTTGGGAGCTAGGCAGAATTCAAATAAATCAAGTAAAAATATGTATATACATATATTATATTTAGCATGGAACAAAAATAAGTTTACAGTTATGAATACACAAAACAGAGCTTATTTTTGTATTATTATGTATTAATTACACTGGGGAACAAATTTTTTTTTCATGTTCTGTTGCATGAGGTTTTAGAACTATTTATATTTATATATAGTTCTGCATCGCTGATTCAAAATCTGAAATCCGTTGTTTGGTGCATGTTCTAGTTTTTATGCAATTTTAATTTCTTTTTTTTACAATTAATGGAATGCATTGGTTTTTAAATTAGAGTTAAAGGGCAATGACTCTTGGATTGAACATGACCACAAGGCAATTAAAGTTTTAAAAACATCACTATTACATAATTATAATTGTTTTTAAATGTAAAAAATTATTATCTGATAAAAACACCCTCTTATTTTGTTTTAAGATGGAATCATGGCTTATTTGAGTAGGCATAAATGTAAGAATAGTCCTGATACCTGTTATAAATGTGGCTGTTACACACTTAAACATCAAAGGCTAAATATTTCATCATTTGTGAACACGTGCATATATTGCCTATTTTCAAATTTCCCTTGGTGATCAAGACAAGAATTTAGCTCCTCATATTGTGTGTCATAATTTTGAGGAAATGCTTTGTGACTGGACAAAAGGAAAACACAAAGGAATGCCTTTTGGTATTCCCATGGTTTGGGGTGAACCTAAGGACCACAGCAGTGACTGTTATTTCTGTCTGATCCATACAAAGGGCTTAGGCAAGAAAAAATGACGTGTGATCACATATCCTAATATTCCTTCAGAAATACGACCTATTTCACACTCTGAGACACTCCCAGTTCCATTTTCCAATGGTTTTATTTCTTCCAGGGATGAAGAAAATGAACATGGTGTTCAAATGTATTTTGATAAGATGCATGAGGAAATGGTTGTAGAATCTGAAGGGTCTTCTTCTGATGCCAAGCAGCCATTAACCCCTCAGCAGTTTAGCCAACATGAATGGAGTAACTTAGTAAGTGATTTGCACCTATCAAAGAAAGCAGCTATTAGCCTCCAGGCTTCAAGAAAAGAATGTACTTCCCTGGTCAGCAAAAGTATCTCATTTCAAGTAGCATGAACAAATTTTTGCGGACCTTTTTTCCAAAGACAGTTTGTTTACTGTCATGATATCAGCAGTCTTCTCAGCCAGCTAGGTGTTACCACTTACAGTCCAACAGAATGGCAGCTATTTCTTGACAGCTCTAAACGGAGTCTGAAATGTGTTCTCCTACACAATGATAATGTTTATGCAGTGGTTCCAATTGGTTATTCAACTCATCTGTGAGAAGATTATAATGACATAAAAATTGTCCTCGACTTTCTGAAGTATGAGGAGCATAACTGGATCATTTGTGTGGATCTTAAAATGGTAAATTTTCTGCTAGGACAACAGAGAGATTTTATGAAGTATCCTTGCTTTCTATGTTTGTGGGACAGCCAAGCTCAGGAGAAACACTGGACACAGAAGGAGTGGCCGACACATGAAGCTCTGGAAGTTGGATGCAAAATATTGTGAATGAATCTGTAGTTAATTGAGACAGGATCATTTTTTCTCCACTTCACATCAAACTTGGCTTAATGAAGCAGTTTGTTCAGGCTTTGAATAGAGAAAGTGAGTGCTTTCAACATATTATTTCTGCTTTTCCTGCCTTGTCTTTTGAGAAGATAAAACCAGGTGTATTCGATGGACCCCAAATTCTAACCTTCATACGTGATGAAGAATTTGCCAGGAAAATGAGTAAGGAGGAGAAAGCAGCATGGCAGTCTTTTGTGGCAGTTACAAAAAACTTCCTTGGCAACAAAAAAGCAGAAAATTATGAACTCCTGGTACAAAGGATGCTGTTGGCTTTCCGTGACATTTGATGTAACATGAGTGTTAAGATTCACTTTCTGAACAATCACCTTGATAAGTTCCCCGAAAATCTTGGAGCTGTTAGTGATAGCAGGGAAAACGCTTTCATCAAGATCTAAAGATGATTGAAGAGCATTATCAGGGGCAATGGGACAGAAATATAATGCCATACTACTGCTGGAGCATCAAACAAGATTGTCCTCAACAAGTACACAAATGCAAGAGCTACAAATGCAAATTTTTGCCTGAATAGAATTTAAATAAGTTTTGCACAAATGTTATGATTAAAGTAAGTGTTTTAATATGTTCTATTTTGAAATTGTAGGCAAATTCTGATGCAATCATATCTTTTAATGTATTAGTTTATTTACTGCATTATATAAATTATTATATTTTCACAAAGATGGATGCCCAATAAGACATTCTACTTCATTATGTTAAACTAAATGTTGAAAATTTTACAATAAGATAAAAACCTAAAATCTTGAATTGAAAAAAAACTGTAGCTTACAGAGGAAAACTAATGTCAGATTTGAGATCAGCCCATCGAATTAGGTAAGAACAAGTGTTTTTGTGGATGCAACAAAAATTTTGTTCCCCAGTGTTATTGTTTTATTTTCCATACAAACAACTGTAAACCTACTTTTGCCTGACCATATATATACTGCTCACAAAAATTAGGGGATCTTTCAAAATAACTATAAAGCAATAAAAAAAGAAGCATTTTATTTTTTTTATTAAACAAGAACATCAGAAAAGCAAACAAGTCAAAGAAAGTTGTTTGATTATGCTAATAAGATGCAAAACGGACTTTTATTTTATTGGTGAAAATGCACTATACAATAGGGTAAAAGTACCAGGGTATCTGCATGTTCCCTGATCTTGAAAGTGCATTTTGAAATATGCCCTAATTTTTGTGAGCAATGTTTATACTAACTTCATAATATTTAATTTTTATATATTCATGGGTCTGTTTCCATGTTGTATTTTGTTTCACTGATGCATTAGTCTGATATTTGATTTATAGCAATTCCAAACAGTTGTAATTATTAAAAAATTTTAATTCATTTATTTCGGCCCTGGCCAGTTGGCTCCGTGGATAGAACATCGGCTCCCTGTGTGGACTTTCTGGATTCAATCCCAGGTCAGGGCACACATGAGAAAGGACCATCTGCTTTTCTTCCTTTCCCTCTCTCCCTTCTGTCTCTCTTTCCTTCTCTAGCCAATGGCTCAATTGGTTTGAGAGTCAATCCTGGGTACTAAGGATAGTTTGGTTGGTCCAATCATCAGCCCCAGACAGGAGTTGTGGGGGGAGGGGATCCCAGTAGGGGTGCATGTGGGAATCTATCTCTCTATCCCCCCCCTCCTCTCACATAAATAAATATATACATTTTTAAAACCTGGTAAATAAAGATTTTAATTCTATTTTTCAAAAATACTCTGGCAATTCAATTTTGGCATTGAAATTAAGAAAATAAATATAAAGCAAAAGAATTAAAAACAACAAACAACTTTCGTTAAATTAGATAATTTGACCGTATATATTAAAAAAAACATAGACAATTAAAATTGAATTTATTGTTTGTGTATATGTAATGTAGCAAAAGCTTTTTAAAATTTTATTTATATAATTGTTTAAAAATAAAGCACTTTAAAAAACCTAACCTCTATAATTAAAGACTTGCAAGATACTTTTTTAAACAAGTGTAAAATTTTGAAAGACATTAAAGATTTAAGTAAATAAATATATCAGGCTTGGCCTGACCGGGAGGTGGCGTGGTGGATAGAGCATCGAACTGGGATGTGGCAGACCCAAGTTCGAGACCCCGAGGTCGCCAGCTTGAACGTGGGCTCATCTAGTTTGAGCAAAGCTCACCAGCTTGGACCCAAGGTCGCTGGCTCAAGTAAGGGGTTACTCGGTCCCCTGTAGCCCCATGGTCAAGGCACATATGAGAAAGCAATCAATGAACAGCTAAGATGTTGCAACAAAAAAACTAATGATTGATGCTTCTCATCTCTCTCCATTCCTGTCTGTCTGTCCCTATCTATCCCTCTCTCTGACTCTGTCTCTGTAAACACACACACACACACACACACACTAGCTGTACCTGGCCATGCATTGCTGTGGCTCAGTCTGGTTAAAAGGAAAAGAAAGAAAAGAGAAAGCGCATGTTTCTAATATGTTTAATTTCACAATGCTTGTGGGTATACAATATTTTTTGTTGTTTCATTGTCTGTGCAGATATAGAGATTGTCTGGTTTGCCAAGTCTAGAACATATAACATATAATGGTCCATGTGAGAAGCAATCCGTGTGTAGATCTAAAGTGCACAATTCTAAAGATTGGCCCTGAGCTTTGTTGAAAGTGATTGCAAACGCCAATTGAATTGGGAATTGCAGTCTCTTAAATTGAAATGGCATATCTGTTGGAATCATAGAAATGTGAGGAATGAGGACATCTTCACCTTTGAAAGGTCCTGTCAAGATCGTTGCTTCTATGACATTGCTCATTAATATTTTACAGCGCATAGACCCAAACACTTCATGTTTTACCGTGAAATCCATCAGCGAATTCAGTTTCTGTCTGAAAAACTGTGCTGTGATGTCATGCCTATCCACAGGTGATTGGTCAGAAAGTAAGAGCTGTTGTATATCATCCCAAGCTGGATTGCCTGTGAATGTAATGAATGGGTCTGGACACCCATAGTAACAAACATATGCAATTTTATATTTTTTTTAAATTAATTTTTATGGGATCGCATTAATAAATCAGGATACATATGTTCAAAGAAAACATCTCCAGGCCCTGGCCGGTTGGCTCAGTGGTAGAGCATCGGCCTGGTGTGCGGAAGTCCTGGGTTTGATTCCCGGCCAGGGCACACAAAAGAAGCACCCATCTGCTTCTCCACCCCTTCCCCTCTTTTTCCTCTCTGTCTCTCTCTTCCCCTCCCACAGCGAGGCTCCATTGGAGCAAAGATGGCCCGGGCACTGGGGATGGCTCCTTGGCCTCTGCCCCAGGCGCTAGAGTGGCTCTGGTCACAACAGAGCGACACCCCGGAGGGGCAGAGCATCGCCCCCTGGTGGGCGTGCCGGGTGGATCCCGGTCGGGCGCATGAGGGAGTCTGTCTGACTGTCTCTCCCCATTTCCAGCTTAAAAAAATACAAAAAAGAAAAAAAAGAAAACTTCTCCAGATTATTTTGACCTTTGATTATGTTGCATACCCCCACCCAAAGTCAAATTGATTTCGTCACCTTCAATCTGGTTTTTTGTTTGTTTGTTTGTTTGATTTTTGTTTTTTGTTTCAAGGCTTACTAATGACTTGCTGAAATTAGCATTTTCAATGTTCTTTTTTTATCCCAGTTCTATTTATTTATTTTTAATTAATTTTAATGGGGTGAAATTGATAAATCAGGGTACATAAATTCAGAAAAAACATCTCTACATTATTTTGACATTGATTATGCTGCATTCCCATCACCCAAAGTCCAATTGTCCTTCTAACTGGTTTTCTTTTTTTTTTTTTTTTTTTCTTTTTTTTTTTTTTTAATTTTATTTATTCATTTTTAGAGAGGAGAGAGAGAGAGAAACAGAAAGAGAGAAGGGGGAGGAGCAGGAAGCATCAACTCCCATATGTGCCTTGACCAGGCAAGCCCAGGGTTTCGAACCAGCGACCTCAGCATTTCCAGGTCGACGCTTTGTCCACTGTGCCACCACAGGTCAGGCTCTAACTGGTTTTCTTTGTGCCCCTCCCCTCCCCCAAACCCCTATCTCTTCTCTCCCCCACCCCGTAACACCCACACTCCTGTCCATGTCTCTGAGTCTCATTTTTATGTCCCACCTCTGTATGGAATCATTCAGTTCTTAGTTTTTTCTGATTTACTTATTTTGCTCAGTATAATGTTATCAAGGCCCATCCATGTTGTTGTAAAAGATCCAATGTCATCATTTTTTATGGTTGAGTAGTATTTCATAGTATATATGTATCAAAGCTTTTAAATCCACTCGTCCACTGATGGACACTTGGGCTGTTTCCAGATCTTCTCTATTGTGAACAAAGCTGCCATAAACATGGGGGTGCATTTCTTCTTTTGAAACAGTGCTATGGTGTTCTTGGGGTATATTCCTAACAGTGGTATAGCTGGATCAAAAGGCAGTTCGATTTTTAATTTCTTGAGAAATCTCCATACCGTTTTCTACAGTGCCTGCACCAGTCTGCATTCCCACCAGCAGTGCAGGAGGGTTCACATCCTCACCAGCATTTATTCTGTGTTGTTTTATTGATGAGCGCCATTCTGACTGGTGTGAGGTGATATCTCATTGTGGTTTTAATTTGCATTTCTCTAATAATTAGTGATGTAGAGCATTTTTTCATATGCCTATTGGCCATCTGTATGTCCTCTTTGGAGATGTGTCTATTCATTTCTTTTGCTCATTTTTTTGATAGATTGTTTGTTTTTCTGGTGTTGAGTTTTACTAGTTCTTTATAAATTTTGGTTATTAACTCCTTATCAGACGTATTGTCAAATATATTCTCCCATTGTGTTGTTTGTATTTTTATTCTGTTATTACTGTCTTTAGCTGTGCAGACACCTTTTATTTATACTTTGAAATAGTCCCATTTGTTTATTCTGTCTTTTAATTCACTTGCCCGTGGAGATAAATCGGCAAATATTATATATTGCTGCAAGAGATGTCAGAGAGCTTACTGCCTATGTTTTCTTCTAAGATGCTTATGGTTTCACGGCTTACATTTAAGTCTTTTATCCATTTTGAGTTTATTTTTTTGAATGGTATAAGTTGGTGGTCCAATTTTCCCAACACCATTTATTAAAGAGGCTGTCTTAACTCCATTGTATGCTCTTACCTCCTTTGTCAAATATCAGTTGTCCATAGAGCTGTGGGTTTATTTCTAAGTTCTCTGTTCTGTTCCATTGATCTATATGCCTGTTCTTATGCCAGTACCAAGCTGTTTTGAGTACAATGGCCTTGTAGTATAACTTGATATCAGGAAATGTGATACTCCCCACTTTATTCTACCTTTTCAAGATTGCTGAGGCTATTCGTGTTCTCTTTTGGTTCCATATAAAGTTTTGGAATATGTGTTTTATATCTTTGAAGAAAGTCATTGGTATTTTAATTGGTATTGCATTGAATTTATAAATTGCTTTGGGTAATATACACATTTTTTTGACATGATTTTTTTATTTATTGATTTTTAGAGAGAGAGCAGTGAGAGAGAAAGAGAGAGAGAGAGAGAGAGAGAGAGAAGGGGGAGGAGCAGGAAGCATCAACTCCCATATGTGCCTTGACCAGGCAAGCCCAGGGTTTCGAACCGGCAACCTCAGTGTTCCAGGTCGACGCTTTATCCCAGTGTGCCACCACAGGTCAGGCACACATTTTAATGATGTATATTCTTCCTAACCATGAGCATGATATATGCTTCCACTTGTATGTTTTTTCCCTGATTTTCTTTATCAATGTTTTATAATTTTCCGAGTACAAGTTTTTAATCTCCCTGGTTAAATTTATTCTTAGGTACTTTATTTTTTTGGTTGCAATAGAAAAGGGTTTGCTTCCTTAATTTCTCTTTTTTACAGTTCATTGTTAGTGTATAAAAATACCTTTGATTTCTGAGTGTTAATTTTATATCCTGCCACCTTGCTGAATTCATTTATCAGGCCTAGTAGTTTTTAGATTGAGAGTTTAGGGTTTTCTGTATACAATATCATATCATCTGCAAATAATGATAGTTTTACTTCTTTTCCAATTTGGATGCCTTTTATTTCTTCTTCTTGTCTGATTGCTGTGGCTAGGACTTCCAGAATTATGTTGAATAAGAGTGGTGACAGGGGGCACCCCTGCCTTGTTCCAGATCTTAAGGGGATTGCTTTTAATTTTTGCCCATTAAGTATGATGTTGGCTGTGGGTCTGTCATAAATGGCCTTTATCATGTTGAGGTATGTTCCCTGTATTCCCACTTTGCTGAGAGTTTTGATCATGAATGGGTGCTGGATTTTATCAAATGCTTTTTCTGCATCTATTAAAATTATCATGTGGTTTTTCTCCTTCCTTTTGTTTATGTGATGAATCACATTGATTGATTTGCAAATATTGTACCATCCTTGCCTCCCAAGAATAAATACCACTTGATCATGGTGTTTGATTTTTTTCATATATTGCTGGATCCGGTTTGCTAATATTTTGTTGAGGATTTTAGCATCTAAATTCATCAGGGATATTGGCCTATAATTTTCTTTCTTTGTGTTGTCTTTGCATGGTTTTGGAATCAGAATCATACTTGCCTCATAAAAGAAGCTTGGAAGTCTTCTTTCCTCTTGAATTTTTTGAAATAGCTTGAGAAGGTTACGAGTTTGTTCTTCTTTAAATATTTGGTAGAATTCACTTGTGAAGCCATCAGGCCCAGGACTTTTCTTTGTTGGGAGTTTTTTGATAACTGTTTCAATTTCATTTGTTGTAATTGGTCTGTTTAGATTTTCTGATTCTTCCAGATTAATTTTTGGAAGATTATATAAATATGTTCCAAGGAATTTGTCCTTTTCATCTAGATTGTCTAGTTTTTTGGCATACAATTCTTCATAGTATTTTCTTACAGTGTTTTGTATTTCTGTTGTGACAGTTGTTATTTCTCCACTCTCATTTTTAATTTTATTTATTTGAGTCCTCTCTCTTTTTCTCTTGGTGAGTCTGGTTAAAGGTTCATCGGTCTTGTTTACCTTTTCAAAGAACCAGCTCCTGGTTTCATTGATCCTCTGTATTGATTCTTTAGCCTCTATGTCATTTATTTCTGCTCTGATCTTTATTATTTCCTTCCTTCTACTAGCTCTAGGCTTTACTTGCTGTTTTTTTTTTTTTTCTAGTTCTTTTAGATTCAGGGCCAAGTTGTTTATTTGAGCTTTTTCTTGCTTCTTGAGGTATGCCTGTAATGTTATATACTTCCCTCTCAGGACTGCTTTTGCTGTGTTTCATAAAGTTGATGTATACTTGTTATCGTTTGTTTCTAGGAATTTTTTACTTTCTTCTTTGATCTCATTGTTAACCCATTCGTTATTTAATAACATGCTATTTAGTTTCCAAGTGTTTGAGTATTTTTCAGTTTTTCTGTTGTGGTTGATTGCTAGTTTCATGCCATAGTGATCAGAGAAAGTGCTCGATATGATTTCAATCTTCTTAAATTTGTTGAGGCCACTTTTGTGTCCTAACATATGGTCTATCCTAGAGAATGTACCATGAGCACTTGAAAAGAATGTATATTCTGCTGCTTTAGGATGAAATGTTCTGAAGGTATCTATTAAATGAGTTGATCTAGTATGTCCTTTAAGTCTGCTGTTTCTTCGTTAATTTTCTTAATTGAGGATTTATCTAGTGATGTTAGTGGGGTATTAAAATTCCCTACAATTATAGTATTGCTGTTGAACTCGCACTTTAAATCCAACAAAGTCTGCTTTATATATTTAGTTGCTCCTATATTAGGTGTGTAGATATTTTTAACGGTTATATCTTCCTGTCCGATTGCTCCCTTTATCATTATGTAGTCACCTTATTTATCTCTTACTATAGTCTTTGTTTTAAACTCCTTTTTGTCTGATATAAGTATTGCTACCCCAGCTCTTTTTTTATTTTCATTTGCGTGAAATATTTTTTACTATTCTTTTATATTCAGTCTCTGTGCATCTTTTGATTTAAGGTGTGTCTCTTGTAGACTGCATATGCATGGGTCCTATTTTCTTATCCATGCAGCTACCCTGTGTCTTTTGATCGGATCGTTTAATCCATTTACATTTAAGGTTATTATTGATATGTAATTGTTTTTGTTTTTTTTTAAATAAATTTTTATTAATGGTAATGGGATGACATTAATAAATCAGGGTACATATATTCAAATAAAACATGTCTAGGTTATTTTGTCATTAAATTATGTTGCATACCCCTTACCCAAAGTCAGATTGTCCTCCGCCACCCTCTAACTAGTTCTCTGTGCCCCTCCCCCTCCCCCTAACACTCTCCCTCCCTCCCATGTCCTCCCTCCTCCCACCCCTGGTAACCACCACACTCTTGTCCATGTCTCTTAGTCTCGTTTTTATGTTCCACCAATGTATGGAATCATATAGTTCTTGTTTTTTTCTGATTTACTTATTTCACTCCGTATAATGTTATCAAGTTCCCACCATTTTGCTGTAAATGATCTGATGTCATCATTTCTTATGGCTGAGTAGTATTCCATAGTGTATATGTGCCACATCTTCTTTATCCAGTCTTCTATTGAAGGGCTTTTTGGTTGTTACCATGTCTTGGCCACTGTGAACAGTGCTGCAATGAACATGGGGCTACACGTGTCTTCACGTATCAATGTTTCTGAGGTTTTGGGGTATATACCCAGTAGAGGGATTGCTGGGTCATAAGGTAGTTCTATTTGCACTTTTTTGAGGTACCACCATACTTTCCTCCATAATGGTTGTACTACTTTACAGTCCCACCAACAGTGAATGAGGGTTCCTTTTTCTCCACAGCCTCTCCAACATTTGCTATTACCCGTCTTGTTGATAATAGCTAATCTAACAGGGGTGAGGTGGTATCTCATTGTAGTTTTGATTTGCATTTCTCTAATAACTAATGAATCTGAGCATCTTTTCATATATCTGTTGGCCATTTGTATTTCTTCCTGGGAGAAGTGTCTGTTCATGTCCTCTTCCCATTTTTTTATTGGATTGTTTGTTTGTTTGTTGTTGAGTTTTATGAGTTCTTTGTAAATTTTGGATATTAGGCCCTTATCTGAGCTGTTGTTTGAAAATATCATTTCCCATTTAGTTGGCTGTCTATTTATTTTGATATCAGTTTCTCTTGATGAGCAAAAACTTCTTAGTCTGATGTAGTCCCATTCATTAATTTTTGCCTTCACTTCTCTTGCCATTGGAGTCAAGTTCATAAAATGTTCTTTAAAACCCAGGTCCATGATTTTAGTACCTATGTCTTCTTCTATGTACTTTATTGTTTCAGGTCTTATATTTAGGTCTTTGATCCATTTTGAATTAATTTTAGTACACGGGGACAGGCTGTAGTCGAGTTTCATTCTTTTGCATGTGGCTTTCCAGTTTTCCCAACACCATTTGTTGAAGAGGCTTTCTTTTCTCCATTGTGTGTTGTTGGCCCCTTTATCAAAGATTATTTGACCATATATATGTGGTTTTATTTCTGGGCTTTCTATTCTGTTCCATTGGTCTGAGTGTCTATTTTTCTGCCAATACCATGCTGTTTTGATTATCGTGGCCCTATAATATAGTTTAAAGTCAGGTATTGTAATGCCCCCAGCTTCATTCTTTTTCCTTAAGATTGTTTTGGCTATTCGGGGTTTTTTATAGTTCCATATAAATCTGATGATTTTTTGTTCCATTTCTTTAAAAAATCTCATAGGAATTTTGATGGGAATTGCATTAAATTTGTATATTGCTTTGGGTAATATGGCCATTTTGATTATATTTATTCTTCCTATCCAAGAACAAGGAATATTTTTCCATCTCATTGTATCTTTTTCGATTTCCCTTAACAATGCTTTGTAATTTTCATTATAAAGGTCCTTTACATTCTTTGTTATGTTTATTCCTAGGTATTTTATTTTTTTTGTTGCAATCGTGAAGGGGATTATTTTTTTGAGTTCGTTTTCTAATATTTCATTGTTGGCATATAGAAAGGCTATGGACTTTTGTATGTTAATTTTGTATCCTGCAACCTTACTGTATTGGTTTATTGTTTCTAATAATCTTTTTGTGGAGTCCTTCGGGTTTTCGATGTATAGGATCATATCATCAGCAAAAAGTGATACCTTTACTTCTTCTTTTCCAATATG
Organism: Saccopteryx leptura; assembly: GCF_036850995.1. Classification (NCBI taxonomy): domain Eukaryota; kingdom Metazoa; phylum Chordata; class Mammalia; order Chiroptera; family Emballonuridae; genus Saccopteryx; species Saccopteryx leptura. The sequence continues at coordinate 289,900,987 of NC_089504.1, forward strand.
GATGCCTTTTATTTCTTTGTCTTGTCTGATTGCTCTGGCCAGAACTTCTAGCACCACGTTAAATAAGAGTGGAGAGAGTGGACAACCCTGTCTTGTTCCTGATTTAAGGTAGAAAGTCCTCAGTTTTATGCCGTTTAATATGATGTTGGCTGATGGTTTATCATATATGGCCTTTATCATGTTGAGATATTTTCCTTCTATACCCATTTTGTTGAGAGTCTTAAACATAAAATTGTGTTGTATTTTATCAAAAGCCTTTTCTGCATCTATTGATAAGATCATGTGGTTTTTGTTCTTTGTTTTGTTGATATGGTGTATTACGTTAACCGTTTTGCGTATGTTGAACCATCCTTGAGATTCTGGGATGAATCCCACTTGATCATGGTGTATTATTTTTTTAATATGTTGTTGTATTCGGTTTGCCAGTATTTTGTTTAGTATTTTAGCATCTGTATTCATTAGAGATATTGGTCTGTAGTTTTCTTTCTTTGTGCCATCCTTGCCAGGTTTTGGTATGAGGGTTATGTTGGCCTCATAAAATGTGTTTGGAAGTATTGCTTCTTCTTCAATTTTTTGGAAGACTTTGAGTAGAATAGGAACCAAGTCTTCTTTGAATGTTTGATAGAATTCACTAGTATAACCGTCTGGGCCTGGACTTTTATTTTTGGGGAGGTTTTTAATAGTTTTTTCTATTTCCTCCCTGCTGATTGGTCTGTTTAGGCTTTCTGCTTCTTCATGACTCAGTCTAGGAAGGTTGTATTGTTCTAGGAATTTATCCATTTCTTCTAGATTGTTGTATTTGGTGGCATATAATTTTTCATAGTATTCTACAATAATTCTTTGTATATCTATGATGTCTGTGGTGATCTCTCCTCTTTCATTTTGGATTTTATTTATTTGAGTCCTGTGCCTTTTTTCCTTGGTGAGTCTTGCCAAGGGTTTGTCAATTTTGTTGATCTTTTCAAAGAACCAGCTCCTTGTTTTATTGATTTTTTCTATAGTTTTTCTGTTCTCTATTTCATTTATTTCTGCTCTGATTTTTATTATCTCCTTTCTTCGGCTGGTTTTGGGTTGTCTTTGTTCTTCTTTTTCTAGTTCCTTAAGGTGTGAAGTTAAGTGGTTTACTTCGGCTCTCTCTTGTTTGTTCATATAGGCCTGAAGTGATATGAACTTTCCTCTTATTACTGCTTTTGCTGCATCCCAGAGATTCTGATATGTCGTATTTTCATTTTCATTTGTCTGTATATATCTTTTGATCTCTGCGCTTATTTCTTCTTTGACCCATTCATTTTTTAGAAGTATGTTGTTTAGTTTCCACATTTTTGTGGGTTTTTCCCCCTCTTTTTTGCAGTTGAATTCTAGTTTCAAGGCTTTTTGATCAGAAAATATGCTTGGTACAATTTCAATTTTTCTAAATTTGCTGATATTGTCTTTGTGGCCCAACATATGGTCAATTCTTGAGAATGTTCCATGTACACTAGAGAAAAATGTATACTCTGTCGCTTTGGGATGAAGTGTCCTGTAGATGTCTATCATATCCAGGTGTTCTAGTATTTCGTTTAAGGCCACTATATCTTTATTGATTCTCTGTTTGGATGACCGATCTAGAGCCGTCAGCGGAGTATTGAGGTCTCCAAGTATGATTGTATTTTTGTTAGTTTTTGTTTTAAGGTCAATAAGTAGCTGTCTTATATATTTTGGTGCTCCTTGTTTTGGTGCATATATATTAAGGATTGTTATGTCTTCTTGATTCAGTGTCCCCTTAATCATTATGAAATGACCATTTTTGTCTCTGTGTACTTTTTCTGTCTTGTAGTCAGCATTATTAGATATGAGTATTGCTACACCTGCTTTTTTTTGGGTGTTGTTTGCTTGGAGTATTGTTTTCCAGCCTTTCACTTTGAATTTGTTTTTATCCTTGTTGCTTAGATGTGTTTCTTGTAGGCAGCATATAGTTGAATTTTCTTTTTTAATCCATTCTGCTACTCTGTGTCTTTTTATTGGTAAGTTTAATCCATTTACATTTAGTGTAGTTATTGACACTTGTGGGTTCCCTACTGCCATTTTATAAATTACTTTCTGTTAGTTTTGTATCTTGTTTGATTCTTCTCTTTTGTTTTTCTATCATTTGTTTTTGTTTGTTTGTGTTCCATACTTCTTTCCTCTGTTGCTACCTTTTTTAAGTCAAGTGTTTTTGTGGTGGTTTTTTCAAGGGTGGTTACCATTAAGTAATGAAAAGGGTACCTACCATATTCATTTTAGTACCCTATCTTATGAGTATTTCTGCACTTCATCGTCCTTTGCTACTGTTAATCTCCATCCTCTCCCCCCTTTTTTTCCTTTGTTGTCACAGTTTAAGTTTGGTTTTATTGTGTTCTTGGTGGAGCTGTTACTTGTGGTGTTGTTTTCTTTTGTTCTTTGAATCTGGTTGGAAAACCCCCTTTAGTATTTCCTGGAGTGGGGGCTTTCTGCTGATAAATTCTCTCATCTTTTCTGTATTTGTGAATGTTTTTATATCTCCTTCGTACTTGAAGGATAGCTTTGATGGGTATAGTATTCTTGGCTGAAAGTTCCTCTCTTTCAGGGCTTTAAATATTGGGGTCCACTCTCTTCTAGCTTGTAGAGTTTCTGCTGAGAAATCTGATGATAATCTAATAGGCCTTCCTTTATATGTTGTACTCTTCTTTTCCCTGGCTGCCTTGAGAATTTTTTCTTTGTCATTGGTTTGTGTCATCTTTATTATGATGTGCCTTGGAGTGGGTTTGTTGGGGTTAAGAAAACTCGGTGTTCTGTTTGCTTCTTGAATTTGAGGCTTTAGTTCTTTCCACAGGCTTGGGAAGTTCTCGTCTATTATTTGTTTGAGTATATTCTCCATTCCATTTTCTTTCTCTTCTCCCTCTGATATACCTATTATTCTTATGTTATTCTTTCTGATGGAGTCAGACAATTCCTGTAGGGCTTTCTCATTTTTTATTATTTTTAAGTCTCTTTCTTCTTCTCTCTGTTGTGCCTCAAGTTGTTTGTCTTCTATTTCACTAATTCTATCTTCAATCTGGGCTGTTCTGTTAGCTAAGCTTGTTACCTCGTTTTTCAGCTCGTGAATTGAGTTTTTCATTTCTGTTTGATTTGTTTTTATAGTTTCAATTTCCTTGGTAATATATTCTTTGTGTTCATTGAGTTGTTTTCTGATCTCCCTAAATTGCCTTTCTGTGTTTTCTTGTATATCTCTGAGTATTTTTAAGATTTCTATTTTAAATTCTCTGTCATTTAGCTCCAAGGCTTCCAATATGTTAAGTCTTTTCTCCATAGATTTTTCCACATTTATTTGTGTTACCTCTCTTTCTTTTGTATCCATAATATTCGATTTCCTCTTTCTTATTGGCATCTGAGGGTGGTCTTGTTGATAGCACTAATTAGAATTAATAAAGAGTAAAAAGTAAAAAAAAAAAAAAGGTAAAACACCCCACAAAAAAAAAAAAACAATAATAATTTATTATTTCCCCCTTTTTTCTTTCTTCTCTTTCCCTCCTCTCCCCTCCTCAGGGAAATATCATGATGACCTGTGAATTATATTATGCTAAATGCAACAAAAACTGCCTATAATGGAGGGCCTGATTTGGGGTGAAGAGTTCAAGGGGCAAAAAAAGGGAGTAGGGACCTACTAAATGCAAAAATAAAAATAAAAAAAATAAAAAAAGGAAGAAAATCTTAGACAAGCATAAGATGATTTGCTTGTAAGTGATGGTCGACTAAGAGATATAATGAGAGGGATAAGAGGGAACCAGAAAAAAGGAGGAAAAAAAAGGAATAATAAAGAAGAAAAAAATAAAAATAATAAGTAAAAATCTGTTGTATTAAGTGGAGCGAAGACTAAATACAATGGAGACCTTGGGTTGGGAGGAATGCTAGTGAGTTAAAAAGAAACGTAAAAAGTACCCAAAATGCCACAAAAATAAACAAACAAACAAGAAAAAAAACAAAAACAAAAGCGAAAAAGAAAAATAAAGCCAAAAAAACCCCTTGAGTCCCAAATTAACTAACTTGTTCGTGATTGAGGATTAAATGGGAGGAAAGTTAAATGAGAAAAGAAAAAACGAATAGAAAGGAAAAAATAAGAAAAAGAGAAAAACGAAGGAAGAAAAAAAAAGGAAGAGAGAAAAACAAAATAAAGCAAAACAAAACAAAAAAAAACAAAAGAGGAGAGAGTGAGAGTTAAGTGTTTTGGAGTATAACCTTAAAGGAAGGTGAGGATGAAGAAGAGAAATAAAATGTAACACTCATGGGTAGTGTAGTTCAAGAAAAGGGAAGTATAAGATGGGCAGAGAATAGAAGGACCGAGGTGGAGGAAATAGAAATAATAATAATAAAGGCAATAAGATAGAAGAAACAAACAACAACAAAAAAAAATTAGTGGAACAAGTTGTAAAGTCTGTGGATTTTTCTTGATTTTGAGAGGTTAACTTCTTCCTTTTTCTTTTCTCTCCCTTTTCCTGGTCGGTGACTCTGTACCCCAGGCTCTGCCCCTGTGTCACACTTAGGTAGGGATTTGCAGTTGATGGGATTCTATGGCAATGTCATATAATTGGCTTTAGTCTTGCTGGTAGTCAAGGCTTGTTGGCGTTTGCAGGGTCCAACGATGAGAGAGTTTGCTTTCCTGGAGTCTCTCTCCTAGTCCCCCCTTCCTGAATTAGCAGCCTGGTGATCCAGCTATAAGGCTGCAACTGCTTCTGCCTGGGGAGTAAGAGGCTCAAAGAGCTGGGAAATCCCCACTCTATCCCCACTCAGCGCAAGGCTTTGGGAAAGGCTCTGGCAGTCAGAGCCTCCAGTGTAATCAGGCAGGCAGGAGTGGGAGTCAATTGTTGTCAAGGTGACTGTTTAGCACCTAGCATTCAGTTGGACCACTCAACCCAGGCTTTCCACACTTTGTAGCCTGTTTTGGCTGGAAAGAAGAGGCACTAGTCTCTGCTTGCGACTAGTGTAGTATAGATCTTATTATCTGCCAAGTCCCTCTTGTTAGCGTTTATCCCTGAATATGGAGGCTCTATCAATTCGAAGTTGCCCCCGCCCCTTTAGCGAGAGGCACTAAAAAATATCACGCCTCTTGTCTTGGATCGCTGAACTGAGAGAGATCTTATCAATTAGAACCCGTGGGTGCTCAGATTTCATGAGTTAAGCTAATTTCAGTGATTGGGTCCATAGCTGTGCTCCCGAAGGTATTTCAGGCTGCCTGAGCGCCCCTCCCCCAACACTTGATTGTTAGCTTGAATGGCTGGGTGAGGTGCCCCGCCCACGGGGAGAATCTCCCAAGTAGGGAAGACCGCCTTGGCACCTCTCCCACTCCTCCCGCTGCTGGCGGCTGGGGCGCACCGGGCGCAGGATAATGGGGCATCCTGGGTGTGCGGGCCAGTAGGGCGCTCTGGGCGCGTGGATTGCCCAGGGCACGCACGCGAATGGAGTGCTCCAGGCACCGGTGGCTGGGGTCTCTCACTCGCAGTGCGCGGGCCACTGGGAACGTTAGCGGTGCTCGCTCTGCAACCGGACCCGGCGCGCGCTGGCGGCTGCTCGCCGCTCCCGAGTGTGGGCCGACTCACCGCAGGCACACTCCCTCCACGGCTCCCGAGTGTGGGCGGTACTCGCTCTGCAACCGGACCGGGTGCGCGCCAGCGGCCGCTCACCGCTCCCGAGTGCGGGCCAACTCACCACAGGCGCACTCCCTCCATGGCTTGAATGAACGTCCCTGCGGTAGCTTCCTCTACACCCTCCTTTCTCAGATTTAAGTGATAACAGTCCTTTCACTTTCAGTTTGTGTGGAACTCTGGAATGCTCCGAGGATAAATTTTTCTGTTTCTAGTTGATAAATTTGTTGTGATTTTGGGGAGATCTGTCGGACGCGCTGCTCACGGCGCCATTTCCGTCGATATGTAATTGTTTATTGCCATTTTATTCTTTAAAACTGTAATTCTCTTTTGCTATATTCTTTTTCTCCTTTGATCTGTTTACAGCAGGCCCCTTAGTATTTCTTACAGCCTTGGTTTGGTTGTAGTGAATTTCTTAAGGTTTTTTTTTTTTTTTTTTTTGTCTGGAAAGCTTTTTATTTCTCCTTCAATTTTAAATGATAGCCTTGCTGATAAAGTAGTCTTGGTTGTAGGTTCTTGTTTTGCATTACTTTGAATATTTCTTGCCATTCCCTTCTGGCCTCAAGTGTTTCTGTTGAGAAATCGGAAAGCTCCTTTGTAGGTGATAATTTTTTTTTCTCTAGCAACTTTTAATATTTTCTCTTTACACTTAGTTTTGGTAATTTAATTATGATGTGTCTTGGTGTAGATTTCTTTGAGTTTCTTTTTAATGGAGTTTTCTGTGCTTCTTGAACTTGTGAGATGTTTTCCTGCCTTAATTGAGGGAAGTTTTCAGCTATGATATGTTTGAACAAAGTCTCTATCCCTTGTTCTTTTTCTTCTTCTTTAGGAACTGCTATCATGCGGGTGTTATTTCTCTTCATGTTCTCATAGAACTCAGAGATTTTTCAGACTTTTTGAGTCTCTTTTTTTTTCTCTGTTCTGCTTATGTGCCTTTATTTATCTTGTCCTCTAACTCACTGATTCGATTCTCAGCTACATCCATCCTGCTTTTAATTCCTTCCATTGTGTTCTTCATTTCTGATATTGTATTTTTTATTTCTGACTAATTCTTTTTTATTATTTCAATGTCTTTTTTTATATATGCTATCTCTTTATTTAGGTGTCCATAATGACTATCTATTGTTGTTCTAATATCTTTGAGCATTCTAACAATTGTTATTTTAAACCTGCATTTGGTAATTTGGTTATATCTAACTCATTCAGGTTCTTTTCTGGGGATTTTTCTTGATTCATTTGTGTTGCATTTCTCTGCTTTCTCATTTTGTCTGTTTAAAAGAATTTTTTGGCCACTGGAGTCCACTGGGTGTCTTCTCTGTGTTCCCTAGGTGTGGTCTGTCTGCAGGCCCGCCACCACCTTTGCTGTTGCTGCCTAGGGCGTTCAGTTTGGGCATTGCCAGTGCCTGCACACTGGGGCTGTAGCTGTGGTTTCTGCCTCTCCTTCACGGGAGTGGCTGTCATCACGTGCTTGGGTATACAAGCCTCGGTGTACTTGGCCTTCACTCTGCCCCCACTGGTGGCTTATGCTCACCCCTGAGGGCAGGGGTGAGCACCTCTGCTCAGCTGCGGGTCTCCGCCTGATTCTGGGCTTTCACCCCACCCTTGCAGGAGAAGCACGCTCATGGGACAGCTGCAAGCCTTGGCTCCACAGGCCGGGCAGGACTCTGCCTGTTCTGGGCTTTTGGCTCCACCCCCATGGGAGGAGCCAGCTTTCAAGTCAGGCCACCAGCCTCGGTTCAGCGGGTGGGGCAGGGCTGTGCTCCTGCACCCTTTCTCAAGGGCGGGTCTCCACCCCTTCCAGGGCTCCTGCCCTTCCCTCAGGGCTCCTGCCCTTTCCTCGCAGGCTGGATTGCAGGTGGCCCACAGCTGCACTTGACCACTTTTGCACTTCCCCTCCACCCCAGCCGGGCAAGACTGAGCTCACACCTGGGTCTCAGTGGTGGCCAACCAGCTTCTGCCCTTGCCATCAGAACCGAGCTTCCATGTCCCGCCGCCACCCGCCTTCAAACGAGCCCTCAGCCATGTGGGTGGGGGTGCTGCAGCTCCGACCCTAAGACTCACTACTGTAGTCCCAAAAGCTCCTTCCTTCTAAGCGACTCTGCTCTGAGTGCCACAGTAGAGCTTGTTTGGCTGGTGTCCTGCTTCCCTTTCCCAGTATTGCTGTTTCCAGGGAAAATATTCACTTCAGATTTGGGAAGTGACTCAGTCCAGGGGTTAGGGTGGCTATCTCTCAAAATGTTTCTCCCTATGCCTCCTAGATTACACTCTCTTCCCACTGCTTTTGGTCTTTCCTCTCTCCCCATTCCCCAGAGCCCCAGGAGAGTGGTTGTGAGAGAGGTTTTCTGCACGGTCCCTTTAAAAAGAATCCTGGGTCTGAGAAATCAGTCTCTTTCTCACAAACAGTATCCTGTATTGTTCCCAGCTAAGTACTGTCCATACTCCTCTTTTAGGCTCTGGGGATGCAGGTTGGAGCTTTGTTCCTGGGGCTCAGGACTCTCTCCTCTCTGCTAAACTCACTTCCCACCATGCAAATCTCTCCCGGCTGCCGTTCACTCCAGGGAGCTAGGCAGCCCTCTCCACGTTTCTGCTTTTCCTACCAGTCTCAGTGTGTCTTCTTCAGTGTTCCTTGGTTGAAGAGTCCTCTTAGTTTTTCCAGATGATGGTTCTTAAAATTAGTTTGTAATCCACTTTGGTTCTGGGAAGTGGAAGTTGGTACGTACGCCTACTTCATCACCTTCTTTTCTCTCCTCCTCTATCTGGTTTTCTTTGTGCCACTCCCCTCCCACCACCTCCTCCTTCTCCTTCCTCCACCACCCCTACCCCCTACCCCCGGTTACCATCACATTCTTGTTCATGTCTCTGAGTCTCATTTTTTGTCCCATCTATGTATGAATGCATATAGTTCTTAGTTTTTTTGATTTACTTATTTCACTCAGTATAATGTTATCACTGTCCATCCATGTTATTGTGAATGATCCAATGTCATCAGTTCTTATGGCTGAGTAGTATTCAATAGTATATATATGTACCAAAGCTTTTTAATACAATCGTCCACTGACGAATATTTGAGCTGTTTCCAGAACTTCGCTATTGTGAACAATGCTGCCATAAACATGGGGGTGCAGTTCTCATTTTGAAACAGTTCTATGGTGTTCTTAGGATATATTTCTAAAAGTGGGATAGCTGGGTCAAAAGGCAGTTCCATTTTTAATGTTTTGAAGAATCTCCATACTATTTTCCACAGTGGACGCACCAGTCTGCTTTCCCACCAGCAGTGCAGAAGGGTTCCCTTTTCTCCACATCCTCGCCAAGCACTTATTATGTGTTGTTTTGTTGATGAGCACCATTCTGACTGGTATGAGGTGATATCTCATTATGGTTTTAATTTGCATTACTCTAATAATTAGTGATGTTGAGCATTTTTTCATATGCCTTTTAGCCATCTGCATGTCCTCTTTGGAGAAGTGTCTATTCATTTCTTTTGCCCACTTTTTGATGGATTATTTGTCTTTCTGGTGTTCAGTTTTACAAGTTCTTTACCAATTTTGGTTATTAACCCCTTATCAGATGTATTGTCAAATATGTTCTCTTATTGTGTAGTTTGTCTTTTTATTCTGTTCTTATTGTCTTTGGCTTTGCAAAAGCTTTTTAGTTTAATATAGTCCCATTTGTTTATTCTGTCTTTTATTTCACTTGCCCGTGGAGATAAATTGGAAAATATTATATATTGCTGCGAGAAATGTCAGAGAGCTTACTGCCTATGTTTTCTTCTAAGATGCTTATGGTTTCATGGTTTACATTTAAGTCTTTTATCCATTTTGAGTTTATTTTTGTGAATAGTGTAAGTTGGTGGTCTAGTTTCATTTTTTTGCAGGTAGCGGTCCAATTTAACCAATAACATTTATTAAAGAGGCTGTCTTTACTCCATTGTATGCTCTTACCTTCTTTGTCAAATATCAGTTGTCCATAGAGCTGTGGGTTTATTTCTGGATTCTCTGTTCTATTCCATTGATCTATATGCCTGTTCTTATGGCAATACCAGGCTATTTTGAGTACAATGGCCTTGTTGAGAAACATGATACCTCCCACTTTATTCATCCTTTTCAAGATTACTGAGGCTATTCATGTTCTTTTTTGCTTTCATATAAATTTTTGGAATACGTGTTCTATATCTTTGAAGCATGGCATTGGTATTTTAATTGGTATTGCATTGAGTTTATAATTTACTTTGGGTAATATATACATTTTAATGATGTTTATTCTTCCTAACTATGAGCATGGTATATGGTTCCACTTGTTTGTATCTTCCTTGATTTCTTTTATCAATGTTTTACAATTTTCTGAGTACAAGTCTTTAATCTCCTTGGTTAAATTTATTCCTAGATACTTTATTTTTTTGGTTGCAATAGTGAAGGAGATTGTTTCCTTAATTTTGCTTTCTGATTGTTCATTATTGGTGTATAAAAAATGCCTCTGATTTCTGAGTATTTATTTTATATCCTGCCATCTTGCTGAATTCATTTATCAGGTCTAGTAGTTTTTTGACTGTGACTTTAGGGTTATCTATATACAATATCATATCATCTGCAAATAATGATAGTTTTACTTCTTCTTTTTCAATTTGGATGCCTTTTATTTCTTCTTCTTGTGTGATTGCTGTGGCTAGGACTTCCAGGACTATGTTAAATAAGAGTTGTGAAGGGGGACACCTTTGCCTTGTTCCTGATCTTAAGGGGATTGGTTTTAATTTTTGCCCATTGAGTATGATGTTGGATGTGGGTTTGTCATAGATGGCCTTTATCATGTTGAGGTATGTTCCCTGTATTCCAACTTTGCTGAGAGTTTTGGTCAAGAATGCGTGTTGGATTTTATCAAATGCTTTCTCTGCATCTATTGAAATTATCATGTGGTTTTTCACGTTTATTTTGTTTATGTGATGAATCACATTGATTGATTTGTGAATATTGTACCAGCCTTGCCTCACAAGAATAAGTCCCACTTGATCATTGTGTATGATTTTTTCATATATTGCTAGATTAGGTTTGCTAATATTTTGTTGAGGATTTTAACATCTATATTCATCAGGGATATTGGCCTATAATTTTCTTTCTTTGTGTTGTCTTTCCCTGGTTTTGGAATCAGAATTATGCTTACCTCATAAAAGGAGCTTGGAAAACTTCCTTCCTCTTGAATTTTTTGAAATATCTTGAGAAGCATAGGAGTTATTTCTTTAAATATTTGGTAGAATTCCATTGTGAAGCCATCAGGCCCCAGACTTTTCTTTGTTGGGAGTTTGTTGATAACTATTTCAATCTCATTTGTTGTAATCCGTCTGTTTGGTTTTTCTGATTTTTCCAGATTGATTTTTGGTAGTTTGTATATTTCAAGGAATTTGTCCATTTCATCTAGGCTGTCTAGTTTTTTTGGCATACAGTTCTTCATAGTATTTCTTACAATATTTTGTATTTCTGTGTGTCAGTTGTTATTTCTTTATTCTCATTTCTAATTTTATTTTTTTGAGTCCTGTCTCTTTTTTTCTTGGTGAGTCTAGCTAAAGGTTCATCAATCTTGTTTACCTTTTCAAAGAACCAGCTTCTGGTTTTATTGATCCTCTGCATTGTTTCTTTAGCCTCTATGTCATTTATTTCTGCTCTGATTGTTATTATATATTTCCTTTCTTCTACTACATCTAGGCTTTACTTGCTGGGATTTTTTTAGTTCTTTTAGATGCAGGTTTAACTTATTTATTTAAGCTTTTTCTAGCTTCTTAAAATATGCCTGTAGTGCTATGTACTTTCCTCTCAGTACTGTTTTTGCTGTGTCTCATAAATTTTGAGTTGTTGTATGCTCATTATCATTCATTTCTAGAGAGTTTTTTTATTTCTTCTTTGAGCTCATTGTTAATCCATTCATTATTTAACAACTTGCTATTTAGTTTCCATATGTTTGAGAATTTTTGAGCTTTTCTGTTGTGGTTGATTTCTACTTTCATGCCATTTGGATCAGAGAAAGTGCTTGATATAATTTCAATGTTCTTAAATTTGTTGAGAGCACTTTTGTGCCCTAACATGTGGTCTATCCTAGAGAAGGTACCATTAGCACTTGAAAAGAATGTATATTATGCTGCTTTAGGGTGAAAGGTTCTGAAGATATATATTAATTCGAGTTGATCTAGTGTGTCTTTTAAGTCTGCTGTTTCTTCGTTAATTTTTTTTTCCTTGAGGATCTATCTAGTGATGTTAGTGGGGTATTGAAATCCCCTACTATTATAGTATTGCTATAGTTGATCTTGTCCTTTATATTCATCAAAGTCTGCTTTATATCCATATATTTAGGTGCTCCTCTATTAGGTGTGTAGATATTTATAATGGTTATATCTTCCTGTTTGATTGCTCCCTTTATCATTATGTAGTGGCCTTCTTTATCTCTTATGATAGCCTTGGTTTTAAAGTCCATATTGTCTGATATAAGTATTGCTACCTCAGCTTTTTTTTCATTTCCATTTGCATGAAATGTTTTTTTCCATTCTTTTACCTTCAGTCTATGTTCATCTTTTGTTTTAAGGTGTGTCTCTTGTAGCAGCATATGTATGGGTCCAGGTTTTATCCATGCAGCTACCCTATGTCTTTTGATTGGATCATTTAATTTATTTACATTTAAGGTTATTATTAATATGTAATTGTTTATTGCCATTTTATTCTTTGAAACTGTATTTCTCTTTTGCTATATTTTTTTCTCCTTTGATCTGTTTACAGCAGACCCCTTAGTATTTCTTACAGCCTTGGTTTGGTTGTAGTGAATTTCTTGAGTTTTTTTTTTTTTTTTTTTGGTCTGGAAAGCTTTTTATTTCTCCTTCAATTTTAAATGATAGCCTTGCTGGATAAAGTAGTCTTGGTTGTAGGCTCTTGTTTTGCATTACTTTGAATATTTCTTGCCATTCCCTTCTGGCCTCAAGTGTTTCAATTGAGAAGTCAGATGTTATCCTTATGGGGGCTCCTTTGTAGGTGATAGCCTTTTTTTCTCTAGCAGCTTTTAATATTTTCTCTTTACACTTAGCTTTCGTATTTTAATTATGACATGTCTTGGTGCAGATTTCTTTGGGTTTCTCTTTAATGCAGTGGCCCCCAACCCCTGGGCCATGGGCTGGTACTGATCTGTGGGCCATTTGGTACCAGTCCATAGAGAAAAATTAATAACTTACATTATTTTCGTTTTATTTATATTTAAGTCTGAATAATGTTTTATTTTTTAAAAAATGACCAGATTCCCTCTTTTACATCCATCTAAGACTCACCTTTGACAATTATCTCAGTCACATGATACATTTATCTGTCCCACCCTAAAGGCCAGTCCATGAAAATATTTTCTGACATAAACCAGTTCATAGCCCAAAAAAGGTTGAGGATCACTGCTTTAATGGAGTTTTTCTGTGCTTCTTGAACTTGTAAGAGTTTTTCCTTCATTAATTTAGGGAAGTTTTTATTATGATATGATTGAACAAAGTCTCTATCCCTTGTTCTTTCTCTTCTTCTTCAGGAACCCCTATGATGTGGATGTTATTTCTCTTTATGTTGTTACAGAACTCTCTAAGATTTTCTCTGACTTTTTGAGTCTCTTTTTTTTTTTCTGCTCTGCTTCCATGCCTTTGTTCAACTTGTTCTCTAACTCGCTGATTCAATGCTCAGCTTCATTCATCTTGTTTTTAATTCTTTCCATTGTGGTCTTCATTTCTGATATTGTATTTGTCATGTGACTGATTCTTTTCTAATATTTCAATGTCCTTTTTTATACTTGCTATTTCTTTATTTAGGTGTTCATAATGACCATCCATTGTTGTTCTAAGATTCCTAAGCATCCTTACAATCATTATTTTAAACTCTGCACCTGGAAGTTTGGTTATTTTCATATCACTCAGTTCATTTCCTGGAGGTTTCTCTTGGGGTTTCATTTGGATTTCACTTCTCTGTGTTCTCATTATGTCTGTGTGTTTGGGTATATTGTTTGTAGAGCTGGTTGTGTCTAAGCTTGGTATTGTCTGCCTCCAGTTTTCAGTTGTGTTATTTCTAGGTCTTCTTGGGTTGGTATCAGCCATTATTTGTAATCCACTGTCAGAGTTGGTTTTTCTAGTAGAGCTGCTTTGAAGTCTTGATTTGTTTGTTTTCTCAGTTTTCTTAACATGTGGTAGTCTTGTTTACTGATATCAGCAGGGGGCTTATTTAAAACTGTATCCAGGAATATGGTGGGTATAACCTGAGACTCTGAAGGCCTGATCTGCCAGTTACTCTCTCTGGGGGTGGGGTGCTTTTCTTTGCTTCAGTATGGGGAGATGTATTTCAGATCACCATGGAGACCTGAGTTACTGCCCCTCCTCCCCACTTTTTGTTTTCAGCTGTGTCTTGTTGTGCTGATTGGAGCTGGAAAGATGTCTAGAGATGGGTGACCCAGAACCACTTTAATCTTTTGTTTTGTGGAAGGACCAAACCCTCCCCAGCTATGGCTGCCTCCAGCACTGGATGAGTCAGCTTTTCAGGTCATCTCATGCTTTCCTCTGCCCCTCACTGTCTGTCTCTCTCTCTTTCCCCTTTTATTTTAGAAGACAAGCCAGTCCTTTCAACACACCTCGTTTCCAGGTCCCCAGGCAAGTGGTGTGAGCAATATTTTCTTCTCTTTTTCTTGGAGTGAGTGCCCTTCTGGGCTTTCAGCCTCACCCCTCCCTCCATTTCTGTAAGCAGGGGAGATTCACTGCTCCTCAGCACTCCCTACCAGGCTTGTTGTGGCTTCTTCTTTGCTCCTTGGTTTTGTAGAGCTGTTCTTGTAGTCCAGAGTTTTTTTCACTCTGATTGTTCCTAAATTAATTTGTAATCCAGTTTGGTGGTATAAGCTGGAAGTCGGTGCATATGCTTACTCCACTGCATCTTCAGGTCTCCCTGCAATTGCATCTTGAGCATACTAATGCATATGATGTGGACTGCCTGTATATGAAGATGGCAAAATTGTTAGTCTTCCAACATTAGTTGTGTTACTGTCATTTACAATTGCATCTCACAAATGAATGTATTCTTCAGAGCAAAGCTTGGTCTGATTCAAACAAATGAATATCAAATGTTCTGTTTCAATTTTTACATACATATCTATGATGTATTGGTGAAACTATTGACGGCATTTCAAAATGTGATTGTCTTCATTCTCTCGAATCATTAATTGGTATGAATAATAGTTCATTGCACTGCATTTCATATTTGTTTCTTCTCCACTGACTGGATTTATCATCTTAACATTGAAGTGATATCCATTGGCACCATCCCAAAATGATTGGATATTGCAGGGCATCGTAGCATTGATGAGTTTCTGCAAGTTTTGTCAATTGATTGTTTCTCCAATGAAGAACAATATCTCTAGGTTGAAATTGATCAATTGCCACTTCGTCAATAGTTGGAGCATTGAATTTTTGCACATGTTCTTTAGCAGCCATTTTGTCAGCATGAATAACAATCTTGTGTGTATCAAATGACATCATGTCAATTGCTGTTTTGCACAAACTCACTAAATTGTTATTTTCGTGAAGAAGTGCTTGCAGTTGGGAAACGATGGACCTTTTTATGCCAGTATAAATTCCATAGTGTGCATTCAATTTATCATTGCCATCACTGATGAAATACATTTGTAGGAATTTATGTTGACCATTTGGGAATAAAAGCAGGGAGCCGGCTTTATGATAAATTTGTCCTTTCACTTTGAAAGTTGGCATAATTGAGCTATTACAATTTCTTTGCCGAATGATGTAATTTGGAAGCATGAGTTCTATTTCCTGATGTTAGATAGAAAATGCTTTGATTCGGCAGTATATCTGGCAAGCAAAGTTCTTAATGGCTCTGGCAGTTCTCCAAGTCGAGGCAGTTTAATTTTTCAGGTGGCGCAACACATTCCTTTTCTTTCTCCATTAAATTTCAGAGCCTTGCAATAAGGACACACTTCAGTCATAGTGCTGATGAGAACAACCGGCTGATGAGAAATCATCAGCTGGGTTGTACCAGAATGCAAGGCGATTGTAATCGTGTGATTGCTGAGTACGGAGTCGTGTTTGATACTGGTCTGCTGTTTCTTGTTGACATCTTTTAGCCACTCTCAACCTGTTGCGTTCATTCTGTTGAGAATGAAGCAGATCTGAAGCTGCAGAATGCGATTGCCATGCTCAAAACTGTGCATCCTCAAGTCTGGCTGCACATAAATGAATTGTAAATTGGAAAAATAAAATGGAATCATGAAATATTTAGTATAGCATGTGTTGCTTTTATGTCCAACAGATGGCACTGTTTTTTTTTTAAAAAAAAAAATGTTTTTTCTGTCACAGGTATGACATCTATATCTATATAATAGTAGGTATATTAAAAAGAGCACATATTTGAATGCAACACTGTATCAATATTTTAAAGTAACCAGTGAAGAGCTTTCAGAGATTTTAGATTTTGAACAAACATTTATATTTTTATTTATATAGATGTAGATTTCCCCACTAAAATGGAAGCATGGAAACTCCACAGGACCCAGGATTCCTGCTCCCATCCACCATGGATACTTTTGCACACTTCTGTGTTCCAGTGGCCAGAACAGAACCAGGTGTTTGGTAAGAGCTTAATAAATAACTGTTGCATATGTGAATAATATATAAATGAATAAATGGATGAAAAAAGAAAGAAGAGAGAGAGAGAGAGAAAGAAGAAGGGAAGGAAGGAAGGAAGGAAGGAAGGAAGGAAGAAAGGAAGGGAGGGAGGGAAGAAGGAAGGAAAGAAAACTATATTTGATGTAGAAAGAAGGAGACCAGATGGTATTTCATGGTATCACCATTTTCTTCATGAGCATCTCCATCCTCTGTCAGCATCCAGGAATGTGTCTGTCAGAGGTAAGTGGTCAAGGACACACCCTCTCCAGCTGTCTCAGTTTTCAGAGGCCAGACATTGGCACAAAGCATCCAGTTTTAGGGGCTATGGTTCCCAGGATATCCTGCTAGACCCAATGCAAGAGCTCTCCTCCCTCAATCCTTCTTGTCTCCAAGATCTCCAACAGGCCCTTGCCGGTACAGTTGTGCTTTCTCTCTAGGTACTGGAAGTCCTACTCACCTGGCCGGACCCAGAGTTGGGTAGGGCAGTCTCAAAGATTCAGGGCAGATGAGTAGTGGCTGCTGAGATGTGCTTTATAGGCTCTGGCCTTACAAGGTTTTAGGTAAGCCCTGGCTCAGTCCCTTTCACATCGGGGTACCTGCAGGGTGGCATTTTGTGCCCTGCTTCTTTAATTCATCCTTCCCAGGAGATCCTGGGTTACTCCTCCAAAGCTGCAGACCCAAACCTCACCATGTTCTACTCTTTCCTAGGCTCAAACTTCATGAAGCAGCATGAGGATCTTGGCCCTTGGGCAAGAATATGTTTTCTCAAGATTCTATAATTCTGTTCTTTCTTGGAAACAAATAAGCAAGCAAACTTTCCTCTTTTTCCAATTCAGCTCACAATATGGCTTCCTTGGTCCTTCAAGAAATAACCCTTTTACCCCATGGGCCAGTTTTGAGGGCCTTCCACTCCTTTTATATCATTTGCTTCTCTCCCCTCTCACTCTCTGTCTCTCATACACACGCACACACACAAACACACACACACGCACATAAACATACACATATACACTCAAAAAAGTGTGATTTTTTTTGACAGAGACAGAGAGAGAGAGTCAGAGAGAGGGATAGATAGGGATAGACCGACAGGAAGGGAGGGAGATGAGAAGCATCAATTTTTCATTGTTGCACTTTAATTGTTCATTGGTTGCTTTTCTCATATATGCCTTGACTAGGGGGCTACAGCAGACCGAGTAACCCCTTGCTCAAGCCAGTGACCTTGGGTCCAAGCTGGTGAGTTTTGCTCAAACCAGATAAACCTGCGCTCAAACTGGCAACCTAGGGGTCTCAAACCGGGGTCCTCTGCATCCCTATCCAATGCTCTATCCACTGTGCCACCACCTGGTCAGGCAAAAAAGAGTATAATTTTAAAATTCTATTCTTAAAATAAGGGATCTATTATATATTCATTAAATAATGATGGCTTTTTGCCTATCAAAGGTGTTCTATAAGAATTAGATACTTATACTCTTTTCCCCTTGCAAGATTTTTCAAATAATCAGAAAATTTGAGTTTTACGCCTATATTTTACTTAAACATTTGACATTTCAGTACCTCTCTGCTGGCAAGGGCAGCTGTCATCAAGATAACAAAGTAAAAAAAAAATTCAGAAGTGGAATTTCTTCATTTTTTAAAAAATATACCTACTTTATTTTTTTAAGTAGATAAATAGATCTCTTTTCACTTAATAGCAATCATATTTTCTTCCAGAAACATTACTAGTTTATATCAAAATATATAGAATAAGAATATCACTATTTTAAGACTTTCTTTTTTTCCAGTTGCCACACTAACTTATTAACATGTTATCAGCCTCTGCCCAAGCAAGAAAGCAGAAAACATCACTTATTTTGACAGAAATAATAAGAAATGCTTTAAACAGACATTGGAAGTTTACAAGGGCAAATGCGGGATTCAACGATAACACAGAGCAACTGCTGACACACTGAGGTCAGAACACAGTGAAGAAGTTGGGGTTCTTGGAACCTAAGAGTTTAGAGAAAGGACCCATGGAGCTGGAGCCCAGACCCCTGGGAGGCAGGAAACTGAGATCTGGTCTTAAGCTTATGGAGGGACACAGATGGGAGATGAAGAAATCAGTGGAGTTTTCAGCAGAGACTTGGAGGCTCCCATGCTCACAGTCAACTTTCTTGTAAGGATCTTTGCCAAGTATGGGGCTTTGTAGGACAATTAGCCAAAACATAAGTGGAAGGCTCTAGAAAAAACTGCAAAGCTTTTGATGGTTTATGAGACATAGAGTTCAAAAATACATCCATTAACTATGCCCTCAATTACAGTATATAACAAAGAACAACATAATAAACAAAATGCACACAGTGATTAGTTATTTAGCTCATGAGACAGCAGGTCTTCATGGCAGTGGGGGCAGTTTAACCAAAGCTGGATTAGTTGGGTGGCTCAATTTTACTTCTCCTGTCTCTTTCATCCTTTGGGGCCTGTAGTGCTTTTCTCATGGCAGTGGAAAAGACATAAGTGAGCAAGTAGAATCACACAAAATTCCTTAAAAACTAGGCTATGAACTGGGACACCACTATTGCTGCCTTCTTCCATGAGCAAAGCAAGACACAAGGCTAAACCTAAGGCCAAGAGGTATGAATACAGGGGACAAGTAAAAAAGGATGAGCAATAATGCAATCTACCACAGTGAACCAAAGGCAGGAAACATCATTGAATACTTCAAATAAATACTAGATATATCAAAGACTTGATGGGGGAAAAAACAGACATCTGTATTAAAAAAATAAAATCATGTATATGTTCTATGTTATCTAAATAAGAACACAATTTGAAAATTTAAAACAAATGAAAACAGAAATATGTGTACCAAGAAAATAATAATAATTAATGGTATTTTTCTCTTTCTTTCTTTCTTTTTTCTTTAACTGAAAGGAGGGGAGATAGTGAGACAGACTCCAGCATATGCTCCAACCAGAATCCACATATGTGGAGCTGATACTCAGACCAACTGAGTCATCCTCAACTCCTGGGGCTGATGCTCAAACCAATCAAGCCACTGGATGTGAGAGGAGAAAAGGGAGAGAAGGGGGAGAAGGAGGGGAAAAGAAGCAGATGATTGCTTCTCATGTGTTCCCTCACTGGAAAATGAACCTGGAACATCCACATGCTGGGCTGAAGCTCTTTCCACTGAGCCAGCTAGCCAAGGGACTAATGGTACCATATTTCTCCATGTATAAGATGAACCTTTTGCAAAAAATTTGGGTTCCTAAAACTGGATGCGTCTTATAGAGTGGTTGTAGATTTTTTTTACTTGCATTTCCCACTTTTTCATGCAGATGAGAAATTGTATGAATTTTATGATGAATAAAACTTGAGTTCAATAACCTTATGTAATACACTTTTTATCAAATTTTGGATCCTAAAATTAAGGTGTGGCTTATACATGAGAGTGTCTTGTACATGGGGAAATATGGTATTTTGCAAAATATGAAAAAAATTACCACAAATACAGCAAAAATATACGTGAGTTAAAATTAATGGTAAAAAAATAAAATTTTGTGAGTAAATTTAGTCTAAATGGAGACTAGAAATGAGTAATATAAGTACTCAATTAAGAGTCTTAAAATATACAGGGCATACTGCAAGATAAATTTTGGTACTCAGCATAGTGTACTGCCCAGATCTGATTTTATCTCTTTCTACTGCTCTGGTGCACAATGCCCACCCTTCCCCACCTTTCTGTGCTTTTCAATCTCCAACAACCGGCACCTGCAGCTCTTTATCAGGAGTGTGGGCTGCATCCTTGGGTTATTGGAGCCACAAAACTCACACAGCAGAGAGCTGAAGGTGCCAGGGTATGAGCCACATGTACTAGCTACAAATTCCCTTAATTTTTACTCATGTGAGAATGTTTTTACTTCATTTTTCATTCCTGAAAGATCTAGAATGATTGGCTACATATGTATCTGGTTGATAGTTTTGTTTTTGTTTTGTTTCTTTCCATTCTTATGAAAGATGTGCTATTTCCTTTCACCTCTGGAGTGGCTGATGAGAAATCAGCAATAATAAAAATCTTTGTTACCCTTTAAATAATGCATCATTTTTCTCTAGCTGCTTTCAAGAGTATTTCCTTGTCTTTAACTTTCAGCTGAGGTAATTGTGTTTCTTTGGACCTATCCTGTTTTGAGTTCACTCTTATTCCTGAATCTGTATGTTCATGCCTTTCACTAAACTTGAAGCTTTAACTAGTATTTCTTCAACGACTTTTTTTTCAGTCCCACATTCATTTTTCTCTCTTTGTGGAATTCCAAATGAAATAACCTTTTGTTATTGTCCCACAAGTCCCCAAAGTGCTGTTAATTGGGGAAAAGGCTTCTCTCTGTTCAAATTGGACCACTACCCTTGGTCCATCTTCAAGTTTGCAGATTCCTTCCTTTATCGTCTTCATTCTGCTATTGAATTCATTCAGTGATTTTTTTACAATTAAATTATCATATTTTCTTAGTTCTAAAATTTTCATTTGGTTCTTCTTCATATATTCTTTTCTTGCTGAGATTTTTGTTTTCACATTGCTACTGAATGCTAATGAGCATTTTCAAAATAGCTGCTTTAAAATTGCAACAGATAGAAAAATTGAAGTTGTACCAAGCATATTTTCTGATTATAAAGCCTTGAAACTAGAATTCAACTGCAAAAAAGAGGAAAAAAACCCCACAAAAATGTGGAAACTAAACAACATACTTTTAAAAAGTGAATGGGTCAAAGAAGAAATAAGCGCAGAGATCAAAAGTTATATACAGACAAATAAAAATGACAATATGAAATATCAGAATCTATGGGATGCAGCAAAAGCAGTGATAAGAGGGAAGTTCATATTACTTCAGGCCTATATGAACAAACAAGAGAGAGCACAAGTGAACCACTTAACTTAACACCTTAAGGAACTGGAAAAAGAAGAACAAAGACAACCCAAAACCAGCCAAAGAAAGGAGATAATAAAAATCAGAGCAGAAATAAATGGAATAAAAAAAAAAAAACTATAGAAAAAATTAATAAAACATGGAGCTGGTTCTTTGAAAAGGTCAACAAAATTGACAAACCCTTGACAAGACTTACCAAGGAAAAAAGAGAAAGAACTCATATAAACAAAATCCAAAATGAAAGAGGAGAACTCACCATGGACATCATAGATATACAAAGTATTATAGTAGAATATTATGAAAAACTTTATGCTACTAAATTCAATAATCTAAAAGAAATGGATAAATTCCTAGAACAATACAACCTTCCTAGACTGAGTCAAGAAGAAGCACAAAGCTTAAACAGACCAATTAGTAGGGAAGAAATAGAAAAAACTATTAAAAAACTCCCAAAAAAAAAAGTTCAGGCCCAGACGGTTATACTAGCGAATTCTATCAAACATTCAAAGAAGACTTGGTTTCTATTCTACTCCAAGTCTTCCAAGAAATTAAAGAAGAAGCAATACTTCCAAACACATTTTATGAGGCCAACATAACCCTCATACCGAAATCGGGTAAGGACAGCACAAAAAAAGAAAACTACAGACCAATATCTCTAATGAATATAGATGCTAAAATACTAAACAAAATACTAGCAAATAGAATACAACAACATATTAAAAAAAAATAATACATCACGATCAAGTGGGATTCATCCCAGAATCTCAAGGATGGTTCAACATATGTAAAACGGTTAACGTAATACACCATATCAACAAAACAAAGAACAAAAACCACATGATCTTATCAATAGATGCAGAAAAGGCATTCGATAAAATACAACACAAGTTTATGTTTAAGACTCTCAACAAAATGGGTATAGAAGGAAAATATCACTACATAATAAAGGCCATATATGATAACCCATCAGCTAACATCATATTAAATGGCACAAAACTGAAGGCTTTCCCCCTTAAATCAGGAACAAGATAGGGTTGTCCACTCTCTCCATTCTTATTTAATGTGGTGCTAGAGGTTCTAGCCAGAGCAATCAGACAAGACAAAGAAATAAAAGCCATCCATATCGGAAAAGAAGAAGTAAAGGTATCACTTTTTGCAGATGATATGATCCTATACATCGAAAACCCCAAAGAATCTACAAAAAGACTACTAGAAACAATAAGCCAATACAGTAAGGTCGCAGGATACAAAATTAACATACAGAAGTCAATAGCCTCTCTATATGCCAACAATGAAACATTTGAGAATGAACTCAAAAAAATAATTCCCTTCATAATTGCAACAACAACAACAAAATACCTAGGAATAAACATAACAAAGAATGTAAAGGACGTATATAATGAAAACTACAAACCATTGTTAAGGGAAGTCAAAAAAGATACAATGAGATGGCAGAATATTTCTTGTTCTTGAATAGAAAGAATAAATATAATCAAGATGGCCATATTACCCAAAGCAATATACAAATTTAATGCAATTCCCATCAAAATTCCAATGACATTTTTAAAGAAATGGAACAAAAATATCAGATTTATATGGAACTATAAAAAAACTCAAAGCCAAAGCAATCCTAAGATAAAAGAATGAAGATGAGGGCATTCTATTACCTGACTTCAAACTATATTATAGAGCCATGACAATAAAAACAGCATGGTATTGGCAGAAAAATAGACACTCAGACCAATGGAACAGAATAGAAAGTCCAGAAATAAAACCACATATATATGGTCAAATAATTTTTGATAAAGGTGCCAAGAACACACAATGGAGAAAAGAAAGCCTCTTCAACAAATGGTGCTGAGAAAACAGGAAAGCTACATGCAAAAGAATGAAACTAGACTACAGTTTGTCCCCTTGTACTAAAATTAATTCAAAATGGATCAAAGACCTAAATGTGGCCCTGGCCAGTTGGCTCAGTGCTAGAGCGTCGGCCTGGCGTGCAAGGGATCCCGGGCCAGGGCACACAGGAGAAGCGCCCATCTGCTTCTTCACCCCTCCCCCTCTCCTTCCTCTCTGTCTCTCTTTTCCCCTCCCGCAGCGAGGCTCCATTGGAGCAAAGATGGCCCGGGCGCTGGGGATGGCTCCTTGGCCTCTGCCCTAGGCGCTAGAGTGGCTCTGGTCACAATAGAGCAACGCCCCAGAGGGGCAGAGCATCGCCCCTTGGTGGGCAGAGCATCGCCCCCTGGTGGGCATGCTGGGTGGATCCTGGTTGGGCGCATGCGGGAGTCTGACTGTCTCTCCCCATTTCCAGCTTTGGAAAAATACAAAAAAAAAAAAAAAAAGGCCTAAATGTAAGACCTGAAACAATAAAGTATATAGAATAAGACATAAGTTCTAAACTCATGAACCTTGGTTTTAAAGAGCATTTTATGAATTTGATTCAAAAGGCAAGGGAAGAGAAGGTAAAAATAAATGAATGGGACTACATCAGACTAAGATGTTTTTGCTCAGCAAGATAAACTGACAACAAAATAAAAAGACAGCCAACTAAATGGGAAATGATATTTTCAAACAACAGCTCAGATAAGGGCCTAATATCCAAAATATACAAAGAACTCATAAAACTCAACAACAAACAAAAAACAATCCGATAAAAAAATGGGAAGAGGACATGAACAGACACTTCTCTCAGGAAGAAATACAAATGGCCAACAGATATATGAAAAGATGTTCATCATCATTAGTTATTAGAGAAATGCAAATCAAAACTGCAATGAGATACCACCTCACACCTGTTAGATTAGCTATTATTAACAAGACAGGTAATAGCAAATGTTGGAGAGGCTGTGGAGAAAAAGGAACCCTCATTCACTGTTGGTCGGAATGTAAAGTAGTACAACCATTATGGAAGAAAGTATGTTCGTTCCTCAAAAAACTGAAAATAGAACTACCTTATGACCCAGCAATCCCTCTACTGGATATATACCCCAAAAACTCAGAAACATTGATATGTAAAGACACATACAGCCCCATGTTCATTGCAGCATTGTTCACTGTGGCCAAGACATGGAAACAACCAAAAAGCCCTACAATAGAAGACTGGATAAAGAAGATGTGGCACATATACACTATGGAATACTATTCAGCCATAAGAAATGATGACATCGGATCATTTAAAACAAAATGGTGGGATCTTGATAACATTATACGAAGTGAAATAAGTAAATCCGAAAAAAAACAAGGACTGTATTATTCCATACATAGGTGGGACATAAAAACGAGATTAAGAGACATTGATAAGAGTGTGGTGGTTACGGGTGGGGGGGGGGAGGACGAGGAAAAGGGGGAGGGGCACAAAGAAAACTAGATAGAAGGTGACAGAGGACAATCTGACTTTGCATGATGGTTATGCAACATAATTGATTGACAAGATAACCTGGACATGTTTTCTTTGAACATATGTACCCTGATTTATTGATGTCACCCTAGTAAAATTAATTTTAAAAAATTACGACAGATAATTCCAATAGCTGTGTCTTCCAGGTATTGATTTCCATTCACTGGCTTTCCAAGTAAAATAAATTTTCATAGTTCTTATGCTAAGTAGTTTTGGTTTGTATCCTAGACACTTTTATGTGCCCTAATCAGAGATCAAACCTACAACTATGGCATACTGGCATAACACTCTAACCAAATGCACTAACAGCCAGCACAGTTAGTCATTTCTAATACCTCTGATCTTAATGGAATCTTTTGAAATGAATTTAATATTTATGTATTTTGTCACTTAGGCCTCTGAATTTATATTCCCCTGGTAAGTACTGAAGATTCTGAATGGAGATAATTATGAGGGAAATGCTCCAAACCCAAGTCTATATCAAGGCCTGAAATAGGTCAAGGACTCCATGGTGGAAAATGAGCCCTACTTTAAAATGTTTAAGCACCAGAAAAATTAACTCATTAGTCCTACACCCCACTCCTGTCCCAGAAAGAAAATATTCCTTATTTTTTATATTATAATCAACCACCCCTTAGGGAGCTGAAAAAGGAGGGGTGAGAATGTGAAAACTCAGTGAGTTAATCCCCACTTTTTCTCCTGAGCTCTTCATGGGTGCAGGGTTCTCTGTGTTGCCCTGACTTTACCGTTGAGGAAACTTAAGTCTCCTTGGTAGTTAGTTTCCTGGCCACCATGTTCTGGGATCTAAAAAGGTTGAAATTTAAAATGTGGCAAGTTTTCTCATCCTTAAAATAAGAGAAAATATTAACTCTATAATAAACTAAAACTTCCTGTAAGATTTATCTAGATAAAAAGAGAGAAAGTATAGTTAAATAATATTACAAATTGAAATGTTATAATTGATCAGAGTCTAAAAGGAAAAAAAAAACAGTACTATCAATAATTACATCCTAACAATGTTGAAAGTTTAAATAAATGGCAAGTATACATTGAAATATAATCTACCAAAATAAACTCAGAAAGAAATAAATGTATGAATACCCTTAGAAGTAATAAAGAAACAAAAGTACTATTTAAAAACATTCCCACAAAAAAAGCTACAGCACAAAACATTTTACTTCCAAGTAATACAAAACTTTACTAGATTATTTCAAATTTATTCAAGGATAGTGGTCGTAAGAATTTGTAGAAACATTTTTTAAGAGAAATTAGCATTCTTTTATAAATTTAAGTCCTTAAATATTAAATACACCAAGTTCCAGCAATTCTCCTTCTAGAAGATATATGCAAGAATGCTGGGAGCATAGTAACCCCCCCTAAAAAAACACAATAACTGCTGATTTATAGGAATAAGACATATAAACTGTAGTGTATGCATGCAATATGATTCAGCTGTCAAAATGAACTACAATAAAACACAATTTGAACAAATTTTAGAAATATAACATTAAGTATAAAAATTATATACAGCATATCTATTATAAAATTTAAAACAATATATTTTAATGAATTAGGTAAAAGTGTTATGTTAAACAACAACAAAAATGTAATATCCACAGTTGATGTCTCTTTATGAAAGTAAAGTTTTTTTGAGCCAAAATACTTGTGAATAAAAGTCTGGACTTAAGGCATGGAGTCTAAACCACCAGCTTGGTAGGAAAGACAACGTGTTCCTCTTCCAGGAGTTTGCAAGCATTTTTATACACCAAGTAAGGGGATTAAAGATGTAAACATATGAAAGAATTTACTTTAGCTGCAGGCAAAGGGATGAAAGAAGGTGAAATGGGGCAGCAGATGGGAGGCTAGAGGAAGCACTGGGATAGGCACAGAGTCCTTAGAAAGAAATGTCTCCTCCTGTGGACTGGTTGTGGGCAGCAGTCTGGAAAGCACACATGTGAACAAGTTTCCTGGAGTTAGATGTTGCCTGGCTGTAATCTGAGAAATAGCCACCTGGAAATGAATCTGAAGCTCCACCAGGCAATGGAAGGAATGTGAGCAGTCTTTTGTCAGAGCTGGTCCACAGCTTTAAACAGGCTAACTGTTCTGTATTTTCTCTCACTCTATGGCCTCTGTAATTTATTTTAGAACACCTCAGACCTGACCTGTGATGGCGCAGTGGATAAAGCGTCGACCTGGAAATGCTGAGGTCGCCGGTTTGAAACCCTGGGCTTGCCTGGTCAAGGCACATATGGGAGTTGATGCTTCCAGCTCCTCCCCCCCTTCTCCCTCTCTGTCCCTCTTCTCTCTCTCTCTCTCTCTCTCTCTCTCTCTCTCTCTGTGTGTCTCTCCCTCTCCTCTCTAAAATGAATAAAAAAATAAATAAATAGAACACCTCAGAAGTTTCTCTTTGTCAATTGAAACAATTAAACAAGAAAGGAAAGAACAATAATTATTTTAATTATTAAATAAACTGTGGCAAAAAGCTAGATAGACTTCGATGAATATATAAAGAGGGATATATGGATTTAAAGATGAGAGTGTACCATGGACCAAGGATTAACATCAAATCCATTGTGTGCACTAAAGTTCTAATAAATAATAAAGAAAGAAATCAAGATCATATCCTGATAACACTGTAGCAACATTTGAATATAGAGAATAGAAGGCACTTTCCTCACTGGCTATAATATCTGTAATGCCAAGAAACATAACGTCCTTTGGGGTCTTTTTTTTTTCATTTAGTGAGAGGAGGGGAGGCAGAGACAAACACCCACATGCATCCCAAATGGCCCAACCAGAATACACCTGGCAAGCCCAATAGGGGGTGATGCTCTGCCCATCTGGCACCCTTGCTTTGTGCTCTGTTGTAGAGCCTGAGGCAAAGGCCATGGAGCCATCCTCAACACCCGAGGCCAACTCACTCTAATAGAGCCTTGGCTGTAGGAGGGGAAGAGAAGAGACAGAGAGAAGTGAGAGGGGGAAGGATGGAGAAGCACATGGGTGCTTCTCTTTTGTGCCCTGATCAGGAATCAAACCTGGGACATCCACACGTCTGGCCAACACGCTACCACTGATTCAAACAGCCAGAGCCATTGGGATCCTATTTCTTTTAACATACATTTGCCAAATGACTGTGGATTCACAGAGCAGGGGAAAAAGGGACTAAAGAACCCCTTCACAGGCCCATAAACAAGGGAAACCTTTTGTTGAGAAGGTTTCAGAGTTCCGAGAATAAGGTGACATCAGAATAAGATCACTTGTACACAGGTCCTGGGAGGAGTCCCTTTCTTTGGAGTCTAGCTCCAAGCCCTTGGGTCTCAGGGTCATGGGGAGAAGATGGTGGAAGCAGGAGGTACAAGCTAGTGCCTCTCAGGGAAACCCAGGATGTGCTGAGATTTTAGAGGACCTTAGAGTCAGTGAGAAAGATGGGAGGCAGAGTAAAAACTGTGCTGAGTATCATGTGGGAAGAGTAGGTCACTGGTAAGTGACCCTGAGTGAAGAAGGCATAATAAAGACCAATGCACAATGTGAGAAAATTGCTGGCTCAGCCACAAAAAAGAAAATTTTACCTTTTGTGACAGCATGGATGGACCTCAAGAGAATTATGCTAAGTGTAATAAGCCAGTCAGAGAAAGACAAGTACCATATGATTTCACTTATATATGGAATCTGTGAACAAAATAAACTAACAAACAAAATAGAAACAGAGGTATGGATATGGAGAACAGGCTGACTGCTGTCAGAGGAGATAGGGGTTGGGGATCTGGGTGAAAAAGCTGAAGGGATTAAGCCAAGGGTTGGGAACCTATGCCTCGTGAGCCAGATGTGACTCTTTTGATAGCTGCATCTGGCTCACAGACAAATCTTTAATAAAAAAATAATAACGTTAAAAATATAAAACGTTCTTATGTATTACAATCCATTATTTTCTACTGCTCATGCTCATGGCTGTGGGTGGCTGGAGCCAATCACAACTGTCCTCCTGGACAACACCAAATTTTTATTGGATAATGCATAATGTACATGGGTCATTGTGAGGTCAGGAAGTAAACTTCCCTCCTTTTAATCAAGTAGTCAGCTAGCTAATTGCAGAAACCCTTTTGACAAAGAAGATGGCTAAAAGAAAAAAAGATGAGGAGTATTGTACTTTTCAGCGGAAATGGAAAGAGGAACTCACCTTTGTGGAGAGAGTAGGTTCTGCAGTGTGTCTAATATGCAATGATAAAATTGCATCGATGAAACAGTCAAATATAAAGCAGCACTTCAAAACACACCATACTATATTTGCATCAAAATATCCAGTGGGGGACAGCAGGAAGAAAGCATGTCAAGAGCTACTGTGCAAAGTGCAAGCTAGTCAGCAGCAACCCCGTGTTTGGACCCAATAAGGTGACTGGAATTCGGCTAGCTTTGCTGGTGCTTTAGCAATTGTGAGAAACAAAAAGCCATTCACAGATGGGAAGTATGCCAAAACATTCATGCTTGATGTAGCCAATGAAGTTTTTGATGACTTTTTGGATAAAGACAAAGTTATCAAACAAATAAAATACATGCCTCTGTTGGCAAGAACTGTTTATGATCATACCATCATGATGGCAAATCAAATTGAGGCAACACAAGTGAAGGACATAAATGCAGCACCATTCTTTTCTCTCGCTTTGGATGAGTCAACAGACATAAGCCATTTATCCCAGTTCAGCATGATTGCAAGATATGCTGTCGGTGACACACTACATGAGGAAAGTCTTGCTGTTTTGCCTATGAAAGAGACAACAAGAGGGGAGGATTTATTCAAGTCTTTCACTGAGTTTGCTAAAGAAAAAAATCTACAGATGAATAAACTTATTTCAGTGTGTACTGATGGTGCTCCGTGCATGGTGGGGAAAAACAGAGGATTCATAGCACTTATTCATGAATATGAAAAGAGACTCATCCTAAGTTTTCACTGCATCCTACATCAGGAGGCGCTTTGTGCTCAGAAGTGTGGTGAGCAGCTTGGTGAGGTGATGTCGCCGGTCATTCGGGTGGTCAACTTTACTGTTGCCGGAGCTTTAAATGATCGCCAGTTTAAAACACTTCTGGATGAAGTTGGGAATAATTATCCTGGTCTGCTTCTGCACAGAAATGTACATTGGTTATCAAGAGGGAAGGTGCTCAGCTGTTTTGCGGCTCATCTGAGCAAAATCCAGGCTTTTCTTAAAATGAAAAATGTTGAGCATCCTGAGTTAGCTAACACTGAGTGGCTCCTGAAGTTCTACTGTCTCGTGGACATGATTGAACAGCTGAACCAGCTCAATGTGAAAATGCAAGGCGTTGGAAATACAGTCTTATCCCTTCAACAAGCAGTGTTTGCATTTGAAAACAAGCTGGAACTCTTCATCACCAACATTGAAACAGGTCATTTACTACACTTTGAAAAACTGAGAGAGTTTAAAGATTCATGCACAGCAAGTGACCCAGCTTAACATCTTGATCTCCAGCAGCTAGCGGCTTCACATCTAATCTCCTGCAGTCATTCAAAGTGCGCTTTGGAGAATTTCATAAGTACACATGTCTTTTTAAGTTCATCACTCATCCACACAAGTGCGCAGTGGACAGTGCTGACCTGAGTTACATCCCTGGTGTCTCCATCAGAGATTTTGAGCTACAAGTTGCTGACCTGAAGGCCTCAGACATGTAGGTGAATAAGTTTAAGTCACTGAATGAAGATTTGGAAAAACTTGCATGCCAGCAAGGAGAGTTGGCGAGCAAACACAAGTGGGGAGAAATGAAAAAACTTCCACCTGCGGACCAGCTGATTGTCAAAACTTGGAATGCGCTTCCCATCACATACCACACACTGCAGCATGTGAGTACTGCTGTCCTGACAATGTTTGGCTCTAGGTATGCATGTGAGCAGTCTTTCTCACATCTAAAGAACGTTAAGACCAACCTATGATCACATTTAACAGATGGAAGTCTCAACGCCTGCATGAAGCTTAACCTCACCACGTATCATCCAGACTACAAAGCCATCAGCAAAACCATGCAGCACCAGAAGTCACATTAATGGTAAGAAGTATTTTATTCATCATTGGTTAGTAACAGCATAACAACGTTATTAAAAAGAATTCAGAGACTTATTGTACTTTAAAAGTGTTGGTCTTACATAAAATGCACACATTTACTTGTATTTAATGTTAAACATATTGTATGGCTCTCACGGAATTACATTTTAAAAAATGTGGCATTCGTGGCTCTCTCAGCCAAAAAGGTTCCTGACCTCTGAATTAAGCAAAGAAAAAAGCTCATCGACACAAACAACAGCATGGTAGTTATAAGAGGAAAAGGGGGTAAGTGGAGGTAGAAGAGGGTAGAAGGGGATAATGTGATGGAAGGAGACTAGACTTGGGGTATTAAATACAATACAATATACAGATGATGTATTATTGAACTGTACACCTAAAACCTATATAATTTTATTAATCAAGATCACCTCAATAAGTTCAATAAAAATGCATCAAGCATGGAGTAAAAATATTTTCTATTCTCAACTCATTATCACTGTGCTAGTTATATGTTTGTAAAGCATATTCTCATTACAGAACAGAAGTCTCATAAATGTGTGCAGTGGACATATAAGTTCTGTGCATAGAATGTATGCTAGAGACAAGATTAGTTTGTCACCATTTTATCCATATGCCTCTATCTATGGGATGAGTTCATGATTAAACCAAGGCCCATCCTCTTTAAGTGCATCAAGTATATGTGCGGAATCCGCCTGGGGGACAATTCACAGGGCCTTGAGGAAGTTGTTCCCTCTCCCCCAGCACCATGGTCCTCCAATCAACTCCAAGGTTGATCCCTGCTCTCCCCAGAACTCCCTCTATATTTCCACCCCGACCCATCCTCTTCACTCTTTTGTTCTTTCATCCATCACATATAGAATTTTATCCATGTCCTCTTTCTTCATCAACCCAGAGCCCTCCCATGGACTTGCATAGGCTCACTTACCAGAACCAGACTCAGAGTGAGCTCAGGTTCCGAAGGTGTCAGAGAGGTTGAGGAAGAGGGCCCAGGAGACCTTTTATGGGGAGTCCCCAGCATAAGCTCAGAGGTAGGGGGAGCAGAAGCAGCTTTACACAACAAGGAATGAGTGGGTCATTACTCCTATCTCCCTTCTGAAGTCTTCTCCTTCCCAGAAAGCCGAAGGAGCAACCAGGGCTCTCACTTGTGCCCAACCATTGGACAACCCTTTAACAAGTCACATGTTTTCCTTGTGATGAGCCTCTGATGACCCAAGGTTCCCAAGAAGCTAGTCACTGGTCTGAGAGAAGCTCCAGGGCCTTGGCCCTTCTTATGAGATGGGTAGCCACACTTTACTCCAGGCTCTGTGAGGCAAGGGATAGGATGCAAAAAGTAGGAATGAGAGAATAGAGAGGATTAAGAAAAATTTTCAGGCCGACTACACAAGAATTGATGTTTCTTTGTATGTATACAAAGGAGAAAATGAATAGATAAAGATTTGTCAAGATGTCAAGTCCCGTGACCAGGGAAGTAATTGTGTGATGGAGTGAGTACAAATATTTGGGGCTGGGGGTATCCTAGCAAGATATTCAGATGAAAAGGTTCAAAAAACACTTATATACCAGTTGGAGGTTAATCATTCCTAGGCAAAAGAGACTTAGAGGCAGTTTTCAGCCTGCATTCATTATTCTGTGTACATCCAATATCTTTCTTTATTTGAAAAACTAAGTGTGTCAGGTTTTCTCCTGGACCCCAGGAAGAAAAGGACAGGGTTTTTACTCTATGGGTTTCACATTTTTATGGGATCTAAAGTATGGAGATAAACACATATACAGAGAACATTTTTGAATACTGATGTTTAAGCTCGTGGCACAGGGATAATTCATGAAATAGCATGGTGTTTCACACTCATTTTATGTCATGGCACTGAATGAGACACACTAAAAGAAATCTGGACACCAGAGGACATAGTGAAGTGCTTCTCTATCCCCTGGCCACTGGAAAACAGTAGAATTGGCTTTTTTTGGTTTTCATTCAACCTTTAATCTATGTATATAAGTGATTGTGTGTGTGTTTGTACACTTTTGGGTTTGTATGTGTGTGCACACATGCTGCATGTAACCACACATACACTCCTATCCTCTCTCTCACTTCATTGTGATTACAACCATCTCAGAGAACGAGAAAACTCAGAATGACAACAGCAAGGACACAGTAAACTAATCAAAGTGTCTCAAATATCTCATTGCAAAATGGTGATTCCGGAGATGAAATTCCACACCATCATCTTTAGATACTGTGGACTTTTCTTATGCAAAGAAGAAGAACCTGAAAAAGCCCAGTGGACTGTGAGTTTCTCAGAGCAAAGGCTGTACCTGATTCACCTCTAAGTCCCAAATTCCTGACAGAAGCTGCAGTGAAAGGCAGACCCAGGAAGAATAGGGAGATGGAGAATATTCTTCCAATTCCAAGCCCCTAAGCAATCAGCCTGTGATGGCAGGCAGCTAAAGCAAACCTAAAGGACAAACCTGGAGTGTGGTAGGGTATAAGAACACAATAGTTCCCATTTTCTTTCTGAAGTTTGTCTCTGTCTCATGCATTTGACTTCTTCTTTCTTGATGGCATTTGAGAGTGGTATTGTTAAGAATTCTAACAAAAAAAATAACTTAAGAATGAAAAATAAAAATAAAAAAATACAAAAAAATTTAAAAATAAGTAAAAAAGAAAAACCACAGAAAAAATATCAAAAAACAAAAAACAAACCACCCACAAAAAATAAGAATAAAAATATAAAAATGAAAGAAAATAAAATTCAAAAGAGAAAAAAAGGAAGAATAGATTTTAATTTTGAGAGGTTACTTTTTTCTTCTAATAGGTGTTGCTGTATTACAAGTTTTAACTCTGTGAAATTCCTGGGCTGTCCTCCACTGAAATCTTGCTGTCAAAATGATGTAGGCAGGGCTGCAGTTGTGTTGATGGGTGGGGTGTGTTGTGAGGGCTTTATGGATTTACAGCTTTAACAATGGTCATCTCAAGCCTCTGGGCACTTTTCTTCACATCTCAACAAACCTGGAGACCAGACATGGAGCACCTCTGTTCTTCAGGGGAGAGCATGGCTCTGGAGAGCTAGCTGTAGGATCTGTCTCTGCCACTCTCAGTACTGCAAAGTGAGGGAGGCAGGACCTGGGAGGGTGGGGACCGCACTTTGGCTTTCTCTGTCTCTGTGCTGTGTGTGGGCTGCTGGCAGACCATGAGAACACTGGCCATGACCTCACTTTCCACTGCTGCTTTGGTTTAATATGTCTCCTTCTGCCCCTCTATCTCACAGCTCCTCCCAGTAGAAGGAGGCCCAGGCACTCAGGGCTTTTCTCTTCATATCCCAGCAGACAAAACCCAGACAGCTTGAGCTTCCCTCCTCCCTATAGTTGGGCAGAGAAAAAAAAAACCCAGTCACCCCAGATTTGTTTCCTCTCCGGAGCTGACCCTGAGTGCATTTTATCTTCTGCCCCACATTTCAACCCTTCCCACCTTTAGTCCATTCTGTGCACAGATCTTTCAGGCATGCCTGCCAGCCCAGTTGGAGTTCCTTTGCTGCATTATCGTTATTCAGTTTGTTGACATTTCAAGGAGAGAGGTGAGGAGTACTGTATCTCTTATGGCATCATTAATCTGACACCCTGAAATAAAAAACTGGAATAGTTCCTCAATGACAAAAAAATAAAATAAGTAAATAAAACAGACTGTGGCTTTTATCTTAGGCTTCCTAGAGAACAGCATCTTCATTGGGGCACTGGTTCCTCAAGAGTCCCAAGGCAACTCTCTAGGGTGTCAACCCACTTCCCAGGGCTTTGTTTTATAAGATATGAGGAACATCCACATAAGTGTAATGAATCTGAGAAAAATGTACTCACCAAAGAGGAGAGAACTTATGCTGTTGAAAGATATGGGAAAACAAATAAAGGGAAAATGTGCTGTTTGATCACAATACATGCCCATAAACTGCCTGCCACATAGAGTAAACCTGGATAGCTGCAGAACTGCACTTTTCTAAATTGTGATACACCCTTTTTTGCAAACCTTTCCCTAACACAAAACTCATTCTTTATTCTAAATCTGTGCTGAATAAACAATTACACATATGCACCCTGAGAAAGAATATACCTACTAAGAAGGGTTCCTGGTGACTAACTGAGCTCAACTTAAAACAACAACAACAAAAAAGAAAACAACAACAACAAAAAACAGAACCTAGCAGTCATTTCTACACAGGAGCCTCTCATGCAAACTGCACTTCAGGAATATGTTTACACTGAACTCCTGCCTGTACTGGGGCTCTGCCATCATCTGAGACAGACCTTATAAAGGAGCTCCTGGAGTCCTATTTCAATCAGTAGAACTGAGGCTTTCCCCATCCAATCTGTCAACCAACCAGAACTGCTCTGGGTGCCAACGGCCATAATTAAGCCTCATGATCCAACTAGAGTTTCTTCTTTCATTCATTTCCTTCTCTACCTCAATCCTTCAAACACTCAGGAGATTGTGGAGAAAGCAGGGTTAGGTACTAAAAGGAAGAAAAAGTAGTTCTCCTCAGTGAGAGCCAAAGAAGACTATGTTTGGGGCAAATTCTATACTCAAATGGATAGAGATTCTGATGACAGTGGCTGTGCCTATAAAGCAGCTATTTCACTCCATCCCCAAAACCACCAGCCACAGCCCTTGTTTACCTGCTGAAATAGAACAGCTGGTTAGGTGGCCCCTGGCTGTGGCTTTAACCCAACAAATAAATCATCCATGCTACAAGAGTAATCATTTAGGTTTCTTTTTCAATCAACTTTAAATTTGTAAAATAATTTTTGACCAAAGTAAAATAGCTGTAAATAATAGGAAAACAGAAACTAGATTAATTATCTCCACATAGTCCATGACCCAGCTGGTACCACTGACATCCCTCTTCATTGGTCCCAGAGAGCATCTGGTGTTTAACTGCCTCCACACAAATGTGTACTTTCCCTGGGCCTTGAATAACCTCTCTTCACCATTCCCTCCATTGGTACCCGAATCATCAGAGTAATTCTGAGGCTAGCTAACATGATGGAACCCACTAAAAAGCATGGTACTATGCTAATAGAATTCATGTGGAGAGAGTGTCAACCCAGGATGCTGAGATTCCCGGTTCAAAACCCTGAGGTCGCTGACTTCAGTGTGGACTTGACATCTTGAATGTGAGGTCACCCACTTGACCATGGGATTATGAACATGATCCCAAGGTTGCTGGGGTCACTGGCTTGGCTTGAGCCTCACCCCACCCCTGCCCTGTTCAAGGCACATATGAGAAGCAATCAATGAACAACTAAAATGAAGCAACTGCAAGTTGATGCTTCTCTTCTCTCTCCCTCTTTCCCTTCCTGTCTGTCTCTATCTCAGAAGAAAAACAAAAAGAATTGATACGCCTTAGGACACAAGGACAATTTTACATGCAGAAAATGTGTGTATGGATAAAGGTTTTATACATCTCAAAAAATCAAAAAGAACATCACAATATGTATTTTGTTTCCAACAAATCTCCAGAGTTTCATTAACCTTCATTTGTTTTGTAGCATAATAGATTTTGCCAATAGATCGAAGTGTTGGATAGGATTCCCCAGAACAGACTCAAAGACAAGAATTTCTGTGCAAGTGATAGTTTAAGGTAGGAATTCCAGAAGAAACTGGTCGGAGAGGAGAAAGTGAGAGGGGAGAGGGAAGAAGCCATGGAAGGTGAAATCCTTGGCAAAGTCCCTAGGAAGGGCCTCAGCTATGAGTCAGGTCTCAGATTTTCTCAACTGCAGGGATATAGTCCCACAGCAGTCAATTGTTGACTAAAGGCCATCATAGGTGAAGACACTTTCTGTTTATCTGAAATCTAAACTTAATGTAGGCATCCAGAATTTTATCTGGTAAGCCTACGCCAAGACAGTGAGAATGGGCAGTGCCATCTGGAAATACAAGAAAGTCGAACTGTGCTAGCCAGGTATTTCTCCTCCAGGCACTTGTGGATTCTGAAAGTGAAGGTGGTAGCTAAGAAGCTGAGAAGCTGAATCCATCTGCAGAAGTTCAGAACTTGCCAAGAAGAAAGAAAGGGGCACCACTGGGAAATACCAGGCTTCGGTGACTAATACGAGAAGTAGGGGTCAACCAGAAATACACAAACCCTCACGAGACTAAATCCTGTATTAGAAATCATGCTAAATGTACACTTTAATTCTAATCTGTGGATTAGTTATCATTTTCTATGTACACTATCATGTCTGTGAACAATGATGGAGACAACCTTCAAGTTCCTCTCAGCTTAGTTATACTTTAGACAAGTTCCTTCCTGACTCTAGGACCCTTTCACTCTTTTCTTAAAGCACTTTTTTTTTTTTTTTTTTTTTTTTAGTTAACTTGCAATGGTAAATTCTTTCTCCACCCCTTTGAGATGCCAATCTTCTCCTAGCTTCCTGCTAGTTTTACAACCCAAGAATATCTTTCTCAAGGACTTGGGAGCCACCCCTTTGAAATGTAGTCATAAAGGGCAATGTAGTCAATGTTGTGATAACTTTGCACCAGAGACAGATGGTTACTGACTTAGTGTGGTGTTCACATTGTAAAGTCTATAAATGTCAAATTACTATATTGTATACCTGAAACTAATATATATAACATCTTGTACCAACTATACTTAAATATTTTTTTAAAAATTTAAAAGAAAGTTAGAATCTCTATTTCCCAGTCTCTGCTAGAGGGTAGCAGCCTACCTTCAATAAGCATCAACTGGCCAGCACAGATGTCCTAATCACCTTGACTATCATTCCTGCTAATGTCCTCCAGTGCTTTTCTGCTAACTCACCCCAGTGCCTAAAAATCCTCCTTCCTTTTGTTTGGGCAGAATTGAGTTCAACCTCACTCCCCAATTTAATCTTAAATAAAATCTTCTTCCCTATTTAACTCTTTCTAGTGCAATTTTTCCTTGACATATATAATACTTGTTATTAATATTTTTGCCTTGTTTCACTGGCTTATGGCTGTAATCTCCAACACAATGTCAAAATGAGTTCCTGGTCTCAAAAGAAAAACTTCAACATTTATTGATAACCTTTTTTAGATTAATAAACTTTATTTCTATTTTTAATTAGTGAAGTTCTTTTTATGAATGGGATTTTTCTTTATTTTGTAAATATGATGAATTATACTGATTGATTTCAAATGTGAAACCAATCTTTCATTACAAAAATAAAACTAACTTGGTCATTATGACATATATTAAGATTTTTAATATTTTGTATTATATTTATGAAAACATTGGTCTGAAATTTTCTTTTCTTAGATGTTTTTTTCCTACTTTATTGACTTATTGATTAATTTTTGTCCAGAGAGGAAGGGTGTGAAAGAGAGAGAGAGGCAGGAACATCAACCCGTTTCTGTATGTGCCCTGACCAGGGATTGAACCAGCAACCTCTGAGCTTCAGGCCAATGCTCTAACCAACAGAGCTAACTAGCCAGGGCAACTCCTTTCTTAGATGTTTTGCCAGATTTTGCTATTATAATTATCTCAGGTTAAAAGTGTGTTTAAAGTTTCCTATTCAGAGAAATATGTATAAAAGTGATATTATTTCTTCCTTAAATACTTGATAAAATTCACCTAAGGAGTCATCTACATCTGGAGATATCTCTGTGAAAAGAACTTTAATATTACATATTTTTTATTTCTTTAATATCTGCAAATATATGACTAGTTGTATTTTTAATTTATTATTAAATTTATTTGAGAAAGTTTTGTTTTCCTAGAAATTTGCCTATTTTATCAAAATTTTCAAATGTATTGAAATAAAAGTTTTCATGGTGTCTGTGAAGTTTGTAATATCTATTATGTGATGTTTTATTTTCATTTTTTATGTTGAAAATTTTGCTTTTCCACTCTTTCTTTTGATAAGTCTTACTAAAAATCTATTGATTTTATTAATCTTTTTATATTCACCATTGGTTTATTAATTTTTATTTTTCTTACATTTGTTTGCTGTAACTTTATTGCTTTCATTTTCCTTCATTCTATTTTTTAGTTAAATTTTCTCCTTTTTTTCAATTTTTCAAAATAGGTATTTAAATAGATTTCCTTCTTATGCATTGCTTTTCTTTTTTGATTTTTTTTTTTTTACTTAGAATATTGTCTTCTTCTCTGTTAATATCTACATTTATGTTTTTAAATTATTTCTTAAGCAAAGATTTGGTTACTTTCCCAAAGTTTTCTGTCTTATTTTAATTATCATTTAATCAAAAATACCTAATATGCATTGTGTTTTCTTAGTAACTTATCAGTTATTCAAGGGTAATTGCTTAATTTCAAAACACTTGAGAATTTTCCATTTATCATTCTTTGTTGTTGATTGATTCCACTGTGATTTATATTTATATATGTCTGTGTGTATTTCAGGATATATACATATATCCTGAAAGATTTGAATATTTTGTAATTTTAGGTCTTTTGTGATTCAAAACATGATCAATTTTGATAAGTGCCCAAGTATATTTGAAAAAGAATGAGTTCTGTCATCATTGGTAGTTCTGTCAATATATGCTGAAACTATCATTTGTTCATCATGTATTTCCTATCTTTTTTTTTTTTTTTGTATTTTTCTGAAGCTGGAAATGGGGAGAGACAGTCAGACAGACTGCGCCCGACCAGGATCCATCCGGCACGCCCACCAGGGGCGACGCTCCGCCCACCAGGGGACGATGCTCTGCCCCTCTGGGGCATCGCTCTGTCCCGACCAGAGCCACTCTAGCGCCTGGGGCAGAGGCCAAGGAGCCATCTCCAGCGCCCGGGCCATCCTTGCTCCAATGGAGCCTTGGCTGTGGGAGGGGAAGAGAGAGACAGAGAGGAAGGAGGGGGTGGGGGTGGAGAAGCAAATGGGCGCTTCCCCCATGTGCCCTGGCCGGGAATCGAACCCAGGTCCCCCGCACGCCAGGCTGACGCTTTACTGCTGAGCCAACCGGCCAGGGCCTATTTCCTATCTTTTTACATGATTTTTTCATGATTAAATGAAATAGAATGTGTTTGTGTCTACTAATATATTAGTAATTTTGTCTATTTTTCCTCTTGGTTCTTTAAATATTTATTATTACTATATATACTCAATATTAATTTAGATTTACCATGTGTTTATCTTGCTTAATATTCCTTCTTACATACATAAGCTAATATCTGGGTTTATTTTCCTTCCTCTTAGAGACTTCTTTTTACTATTTCGTTCTGCCTAATCTTCTAATAATTATCTCTTTTTTCTTTGTTATGAAAATACTTTTATTTTTAATGATATTTTCAGTGAAAATAAATGTTAAATTGATTAAATTAATTATCTCAATTCTGGACCCCTCATTAGACCCATGTCTTTGCTATATAACTTTACAGCTCATCCTATCAAAGGGTAGACAATATTTCTAGGATCCTTGATTTTCTGTGCAGTCTTGTAACTTGCTTTAGCCTAAGAGATGTTAGCAAACATGATAATCAGACACTTGGACTTTTCTTAGTTACTATCTCATGAGAATATGCCTTATTTAATCTTCTATATCATAAGAGACTCACAAAGAAAAGTCAGGTTCTCCCAGCCATCCCCGTAGTCCATCCTAGGCCTGCCAATAGCTGACCCTCAAACATCTGAGCAAGTTTAGCCAAGAGCAGCAGAGCTGCCCAGTCAATCCAGATGTGTAGCAACTGAGGTTTATAGTATGTTCTTTATACAACATTAATTTTACAAAGGATAAATAATCAATACATGATTGTAAACTGGCAGTTATTTTGTCTACACACTTTGAAAATGTAATTAATTTTTTCCGACTTCCAATATTTCTGTTGAGAAATCAGCAGTCAGTCTGATTTCTTGCTTCTTTGAAGATCTTTATCCTCTGGCTAATTTGAAGTGTTTACCTCTTTTGATTGTCTCCATTTTATTTATTTATTTATTTCTTAAGTGAGAAGCAGGGAGGCAGAGAGACAGACTCTGGAAACTCAAGAAAACCTGCAGAAAAACTTGAGTTTCGGTTTTTCTTCATAACTGTCAATGTGCAGGGTGAGAGTCCGACCCAACAGTGGGATTCTGGAACCTGAGCTGTGTGCTTCCGTTCCCTCAGGCTCGGTTCTGTGACCTCGGGAGCAGAGTTCTAGAGAGAGATGTGGGAGCCCTGCTGCAGCAGGACTGCGCCCACTGAGGTACAATTATGTAAAACTACTTATTATTAGTTGGTAATATTCATAAAAGTGTTGTTTGAGTCATAGTACTTATGGTTTATCCATTAATCCTGTGTTTCTCATCATTAAAGTAATGACAAATACACAATGACCTCTATGTAACAGTCTTGTTCAAGGCCAACTAGCAATACTTCATTTAGTTCTTACATGTGCTCTATAATTATGAACTTTTATTATTCTCAGTGACTGAGGAGAGGAAAAAGAAGGAAAAAATCCTATTGACAATTGACAGGATTTGAAGGATATGTTTTGTTGTGTTTTGATTATCTGTTGATAAAGTAATAAGGCATTACATAAGTTTTTGTGAATAAATAAGTGAATGACAAGTCTATAGAAAACCAAATCCTCTGGAAAAGAAGCAGAGGAAGAAGGGGAAGCCAGGCTCAGCACCTGGGATGAGCTGATATGACCTGCCAGCTGCCATGACCACTGGCTGAGTGTGACCATCCCTGCCCATCTTCTGCCATGTGTGCTGGTTTCTGGCTTGTGCTTTCAGGATCTCAGCATAAATACACTGATAAAAGTTACCAAACACTTGAGTTCTGCCTTTGACAATAAACTTCCTGTTCCCCTAACCTGGGGTTGTGGCTTTGGTTCAATGCAACTCAAGGTACAAAGCAGTACTTACACCAGTGTCACCACTCCTCACCACCCCAGCACAGCTGTGCAGGCGCTCAGCTCCCTGGGACCAGGGACCTGCTGCTCTCAGATGCACAGAGTCAGATGGTTCCTAAGCCCACATGGGACAGTCCTCAACCCGCCTCAGTACAGTACACAGCAGGCAGAGCAGGAGGCTTTGGCCTCGGTCTCCATTTCATTGTGCGATCCAAGGGGGTGCCGTCACAGCAGGGGCCGTGGCAGGTGCTGTCTGGGGACCGCCGTGCATATTTACCTGAGCAGCTGGAGGGATCTGTCGGTGCCAGTGAGAGCATGACTTTAGGGCAGAGGTCCCCAAACTTTATACACATGGGGCCAGTTCACTGTCCCTCAGACCCTTGGAGGGCCAGACTATAAAAAAAACTATGAACAAATCCCTATGCACACTGCACATATCTTATTTTAAAGTAAAAAAACAAAATGGGAACAAATACAATATTTAAAATAAAGAACAAGTAAATTTAAAATCAACAAACTGACCAGTATTTCAATGGGAACTATGCTCCTCTCACTGACCACCAATGAAAGAGGTGCCCCTTTCGGAAGTGCACTGGGGCTGGATAAATGGCCTCAGGGGGCCGCATGCAGCCGTAGTTTGGGGACCCCTGATTTAGGGTCTCTGCATGCAGGAGGAACCAAAGGGAACCTATTGGAAGCCTTACCATAACTACTCACTTATTCTAAAAAATAATATTAATTTTTATCATGTGGTATAATCTGGGATAAAGGGCCATCCTGCCTAGACCGTGTTTATTTATATTTACTGAGTGTCATTGACCTGGCACACTGGAGCTGCGGACATGCAGTGTGACCCTTTGGGACTCATGTCTGCTGTGAAATCCCACAGCACCTCTTGCTACCTCCATCACCACATCTGCTACAGGTTATTTCCTTGTGACCAGAACATGAAAGATCTGCCTTCTTTAGCAGCTTTCACGTAGACGACCTGGTGTTACCAACTGTCGTGGGTGGGGCTGGAGTGAGGTGTGAGGGCAGGGGGTCTGGCAGGTGCGGTACCCAAGGGTCTTAGTGAGGGGAGGCCATTTCTGGGTCCAGACAGGGCAATGGGATGCGACCCAGTGTTGAGAGACGACTGCGCGCTGGTAGAGGGCAAGGGCAGCCCCGTCACGGAGGGGGGTTGGGACCTGTGCAGAGGCTCAGGTGCAGGTCAGCACAGCTCAGACTCAGCAGTGATGGCCTAGGCGCCGGGGTCGGGGTGGGGGATTAGGGGCGTGCTTTGGAGGACCTGACGGGATGGAAAGGTTGGGTTTCAAGTGCAGTAACGTTGAGTAGGGCCTATGATGGTGCCAGCCTGTGGTTGATTGTCACAGAAGAGCTCTGTGAAGACCCCTCCTAGGATGAGACCAGAGTCTTCGCCAGAGGACAGGAGACTCCCAAGGCAGACAAGGAGGCAGGAGCACAGAGCTGCCGCTGCAGCCGCCTGGGTGCGCAGCCGTGGGCCCACAGTACCTTGGTCGAGGCACTTTCTGTGACAGTTTTGAGTGTGCTAGAGGGGAGACGGCGAGGTGAGCAGGAGAGACCAGTGCGCACAGCCCTTTGGAGCAGTGGTGCTGAAAGGAAGCAGAGATGCAGCCTGAGGTGAAGGGTGTTGATAAGAAGGGTCCTCAACAGAGGTTGATTGATGCCCACTTGTGGATCATTATGAAATACAGCCTTGGGGTGCTGGCACCCTGTTGGGAACACAGGTGGAATGAGGTCCTGTGATGGCCAGGACAGTTCAGCTGTAGCCCCACGGATGTGAGAGTGCCTCTGGCCCCAGAAATATGGTCTTCAGTGACCATCTACTGAGCAGAGTTTCAGGGCCTATTGGGGGGCAGAAGAGAAAGGAAGATGTAACACAGCCCTGAGGGGGAAAGCCTTGTTGTGGGGAAGAGCCCACAGTGTTGCTGACCTGAAGGGTGACCCTCAGTGATGACCAGGGCCTGAGTTAGCTAAGAGTCCCGTTCCTCCTCCACCCCCAGAGGGAAATGGCGGAAACACTGAGTTTATGTGCACAGACTAGCTGATACTCAGATATTTAATGACATCCTGCATTATTTATGTACTTAATTTTCTTTTATGGGACAAATCAGTAAATAACTTAGAGCTTTGACTTTGTTCATGTCAACAAAGAAGTGTTTTTGAAACTATGTATAAGCTACAGGTCAGCTTTACTTTGCATGAATCAAATGATAGATTTTTAATCTCTCTTCCTGGTTCCTGGAGTAGAGAGAGAGAGAGAGAGAGAGAGAGAGAGAGAGAGTGTGTGTGTGTGTGTGTGTGTGTGTAGAAGCAGAGATGAGAATCCAGCTGTCTTTTATTAAGCTGGAAATGAAATAAATCTACAAAAATGTTGAAAATGCCATTTTTCTCATTATTGGGGAGATTTAGCTAGTTTTTATACAGGTATGTTATCCATATTAACATGTAAAATATTTTTAAATTGTTATTTTAATGAGTTAGTAAGTATTTAAATTTATCATTTTAACAGGGTACAGTAAATAGCAGTTGATCCTAGATATCTCTTGAAGATTTTTAGAAGTGTCAAGGGGTCTGAAGACAAAACTGTTTGAAAATTCAGTGTTAGAACCACATATTGTGATGTGGAATTTTGAGAAGGAAAGTATGTGACAGAGCATTTAATCAGACATTGAAATTAATGTAAATTCTATGAATTATAGCATATTGCATACTAATGAAATTAGACACAAAGTATTTTCAAGTTATTTTGTGCTGCTGCAGGACCTGAAATATTGCATCAGAAGAAGGGAAAAAATGGGTTCTGCTAGTCTTCCTCTGAATTAGCAAAAGCCACTTCTTCCTCCAGCCACTTGAGTGTCATCTGTGGGACTTATGTTCAGCTAGACTCCAGGTAGTTTTCCATGATGGTATTCCATAATGGTTGTGATTTTGAGGTGGCCATGTGAGGAGGCGAGCACAGGTTCCCTGCTCTGTCAGCTGGGCTGGAAATTTCTTAGTCTTTGCTCCGCCTCTTGTACAACCCATTTGATTTCTACTTCAAGGTGCTTGCCAGGGTGATTTTTCTGAACTACAAATATGATTATGTCACTCCTTGTGAAAGGATTTTCAGTGCATCACCATACCTCATTATTCCTCCCCTGATTTGTGTCAGCCTAGTTACCGCCCTCATGCTCTCAGTATGTCTACATAGACGTTGAGAATTCTCATTAAGCAAATTGACTTTA
This sequence comes from Saccopteryx leptura, assembly GCF_036850995.1. Classification (NCBI taxonomy): domain Eukaryota; kingdom Metazoa; phylum Chordata; class Mammalia; order Chiroptera; family Emballonuridae; genus Saccopteryx; species Saccopteryx leptura. The sequence goes on from NC_089504.1 coordinate 289,945,714, forward strand.
AAGGAAAATAACACTTATCTCTGAAATAAATTTGTATTGTGTGAAAGGACATTTAGGTCAGGAGTGCTTTGTCTCACCAGCTTAGCCTGGTTTACCTCTACAGGTCTGGCAATGCTACAAACTGGGGGGCACAAGGCATAGGCCATGGTGATAGCAGGTTAACTAGTGATGAGTGTGGCTTTAGCTGTGGATGCCCCTCAGTCACAGGCCATGCAGGCAGAGTACCTATTGTAAAATGACACTCACAGAGTTAACATACCACTGTGGTGGCTATTTGAATGCTACAGATGCATAATTTGCTACATGATAATTAGACTTTAGTCGTGAGCATTTTACCTTAGTGCACATGGACATTAATTTTCTCTCCAGAGGTTAGCTCTCTGATATCTATAATCAGCATCTCCACTTTCCCCTCATCTCATATTGCCTTAGGAGAAAGAAGTCTAGGATCCATGTTCCTAAAGCTGAGATTCCCCTCTAATTTTCTTTTGTTATATAGCCTTTGACCTAGGCTGGAGGTCAAAAAGTGGCCAAATCCAGTGTATTAGTTTTGTTCAGTGCTATGGTTCCAAATAAATATTTTAAATTAGTTTCCAATGTTTAAACATCAGGAACTAACACATAAATATATATATTACCAGCTTTTGAAAATTTAGAGGCTTTGGAAGCCCTGTGCTTTTTTTCTTTATTTCAAGATGGCAGCCATAGCCGCCCTTAGATGTGAATTAGGCAGATGAGTCTGGCATGTCTCACAGTCACTCTCTGGGGTGGTCTGTTCCCACTGCTTCCCTACATGTTTTCCATTTTTTTCATGACAGGGAGCTCTTTAGAGTGGAAAAGACTAAACTGTGACAGTCACCTGAGTACACTGGAAACCCAACTCCACTGAGTCTTTGAGGGGCTGAGGAAGTTCTAAGTGTTGGGAGGACTGGAAGAGGCCATGGCAAGTGACAGATCAGTGTGTGCACTGAGGGCTTTATTCAGGCCAGAACTCATTCTGTCTGTCCTCACAACAACTGCACCAAGTAGGTGCTGTGTGACATCCATTTTATAAACACACACACAAACAAAAAACAATGGGTGGACGGAATAGGTAATTTCCTGGTCACATGGTTATTCCAGGATGGAGCCAGGCTTTGAAAGCAGGTGTATATGAATCCAAAGCCCCAGTATTTACCCAGCACATGTGTGGCTAGATCTGAGAATTCTCTGGTGGAAAGGACAAAAACGGATTTAACTTCTCAGAGAAGCAGGATAGACAGGATCTGGCAACTGACTTGTATATGAATTTTTAAAATATAGAAAATAGTAAATTGGAGTTTAAAGAATATGTGTGGGGCCCTGGCCGGTTGGCTCAGCGGTAGAGCGTCGGCCTAGCGTGCGGAGGACCCGGGTTCGATTCCCGGCCAAGGCACACAGGAGAAGCGCCCATTTGCTTCTCCACCCCTCCGCCGCGCTTTCCCTCTCTCTCTCTTCCCCTCCTGCAGCCGAGGCTCCATTGGAGCAGAGATGGCCCGGGCGCTGGGGATGGCTCTGTGGCCTCTGCCCCAGGCGCTAGAGTGGCTCTGGTTGCAACATGGCGACGCCCAGGATGGGCAGAGCATCGCCCCCTGGTGGGCAGAGCGTCGCCCCTGGTGGGCGGGCCGGGTGGATCCCGGTCGGGCGCATGCGGGAGTCTGTCTGACTGTCTCTCCCTGTTTCCAGCTTCAGAAAAATGAAAAAAAAAAAAAAAAAAAAAAGAATATGTGTGGTGGGCCCTGGCCGGCTGGCTCAGTGGTAGAGCATCGGCCTGGCGTGCAGAAGTCCCGGGTTCGATTCCCAGCCAGAGTACACAGGAGAAGCGCCCATCTGCTTCTCCACCCCTCTCACTCTCCTTCCTCTCTGTCTCTCTCTTCCCCTCCCGCAGCGAGGCTCCATTGGAGCAAAGATGGCCCGGGCGCTGGGGATGGCTCCTTGGCCTCTGCCCCAGGCGCTAGAGTGGCTCTGGTCTCTACAGAGCGAGGCCCCGGAGGGGCAGAGCATTGCCCCCTGGTGGGCAGAGCGTCGCCCCCTGGTGGGCGTGCCGGGTGGATCCCGGTCGGGCACATGCGGGAGTCTGTCTGACTGTCTATCCCCGTTTCCAGCTTCAGAAAATACAAAAAAAAAAAAAAAGAATATGTGTGGCTCTGGCCAGTGACTCAGTGGATAGAGTGTAGACCTGGCCTATAGACATCCTGGGTTTGATCCCTTGGTCAGAGCACATTGTAAAAGCAACCATCTGCTTCTCCACCCCTTCCTCTCCCTCTTCTTCCCCTTTTCCCCTCCCACAGCCAGTGGCTGAATTGATTGATTAGAGCTGGCCATCATGTCCTCTGTTGGAGCACATCAGCCTCAGGTGCTAAAAATATCTCGGTACTTGGAAGATCAGTCCCAGATGGAATTTCTGGGTATATCCCGGTTGGGGCATATGTAGGAGTCTGCCTCACTATCTCCACTCATCTCACATTTAAAAAAAATGTATGGGCTGTGTACAATACATAAAGAACCTCAAATTGTTAAATGTGAAGATTTGATATATAGATTTATGTACAAACCTTCAACCAGGAGCAATTATTTGGTATTTGCTAATTGAGAGTTCACAGTAACTTTATAGAACAGATTGCTGGGTAGAGACCTGATTGTACAGCTGCCAACACTCCCACCACAGAAAGCCTGGAGATGTATATGGACATAATTATTTCAAGAAACACAGGCCTTCATCTTAGATTGATAGTTAAGGAGAACCCATGAGTATCTGCTTCTTGCCAAATTTAGCAGAAAGAAATAACTTTTATCTCATAATTACAGAAAAAAATGACTTTTATCTCATAATTACCTTAAATATCAAAGCAAGATGATTGGAGTGTTTTTCTGCATTCCAAGGAGGGTTAGCACAAGCCATTTCTATAATAGCACAGCCAACACTTCACACATCATAGCTCCTCCCCTTCTGCTGACCTCTCAGTACCTGGAAAAAAGCATACAGTTAAGTTGGAAATACGACTTAAAAAAAACTGAAAGCTGTCTGACCAGGCAGTGGCACAGTGGATAAAACATTGGACTGGGATGCAAAGGACCCAGGTTCAAAACTCTGAGGTCACCAGCTTGAGCAAAGCTCACCAGCTAGAACCTGAGGTCGCTGACTTGAGCAAGGGGTCACTTGGTCTGCTGTAGTCCCCGGTCAAAGCACATGTGAGAAAGCAATCAATGAACAACTAAGGTGCTGCAATAAAGAATTGATGCTTCTCATTTCTCTCCCTTCCTGTCTGTCTTTATTTGTCCCCCTCTCTGACTCTCTCTGTCTCTGTCACAAAACAAACAAACAAATAAAACTGAAAGCCACTCTGTAGTTATGGATTCTAGTTTTTTGGGTTTTTTTTTACTTCAGAGGAGAACAAAGGTACAAACAATTCTGAGGACTACCTGATGTCTCATTTACTTTATTATTGATAAGCTAAATCTCCTATATGGAACAAAAATATTTTGGAGAACTGTGGGGTAGAATTCAGCAGGAAACTCCAACAGCAGTCTATCTATAAACAAAGGCAGCCCAGGAGTTCTTGCCAGTTGTTTAATTCAGTTTGGTTTTCTAGAATGCAATTTCAGACATAATCAACACCACCAATGCCAATGGATCCTACAGAAAGAAAATAAAAGATAGCAAACAATACTAAAATCTGAAACAATACATGACCAAATGGCATAAGGCTAACAAAATACTGAGCTTTGTTAGTTTAAGAATTTCTCTCTTAAAAAAAATAATTAAAAAAAAGAATTTCTCTCTTCCATTCATATTCTATGTCTAATGTTAGCTGACTGATTTAATTTACAAAATTACTTTGAAATCCCATAACTGCCGTCTCAGAGATTACAAGAGGAGACAGTGTCGAAGAAAAATGATAAAACATGCCCTGTCAATTTTAAGTAAAAGCTGTTACCAGCTTTAAGTATTTATTTCTCTGCCAACTGCCAGCTCTGCAGCCAGGCCTCTGCAGAGCTTCTACAGTGTGGACGCAGACAGCTTGAAACTGTTAAATGTGACACCCATTTTATAAATGGAGCCACTGGCTGTGGGAGGGGATAGAGCTTCTACAGTGTGGACGCAGACAGCTGCCCCGTGTGACTGGGAACAGAGGAAGCAGGGTCAGACTCAGATCATGGGTGAAATGTACATTAAAGGGAGGTTAGTGAGGTGATGTTTTATGAAAAAGGGAAAAAAAAAACCTCTCTAGAAGTGTTTGCTTTTTTACCCCTGAATTGTACTAATAATACCACTATCAATAATAATATTCATTATTAGGTCTGATTTCATAAATTTTACCTTATCTTCTATGTGATGCACAGAATCTTCACTACTGGCTCTTAGACAACAAGTACTGATTTAAATGTAAAACCAGATATGATAAAAAAGCTTATTTTCATTATCATATTTCCCTAAAATAAAAACAAATCAGACATTTTCACTTCTGAATTTTCACTGAGAATTCCTTGAATTAAAATCAAAACCTTACCATTCCAAAAATTTAGATTGTCTTATATAGCCAAAGTGAGTTCCAAATGTCAAAATTTCTTCACAGTATTTCTTATGCTGCTCATTCAAGCAACCAGGTAAATATTTTAATTTTAAAATTTTAGAAAGCAAACAACATAATAAATGTGACAAAATCATAGAAGTTCTCAGAGAATTACCTATTCTAACATTGAAAAATAACTTGCATTTTACCAGTTGTTAACTTGCCTAATGTTTTCAGGTATTATAGTATTCTCTCAAAGCAAGAAAAATACTTTGCCTTTGCAGGCTTGTGTTCAGCAACAATGGAGGCAAAAGGCAGATTTCATGAACTGAAAATCAAGTCAAAGCTAAGCACCTAAGTTCTGAGACCCTCTACAGACTGTATCACGTGAAATGGGAGAAGAGGGGGAAGGCAGGCTGAGCCCCTCTACAGACAGCATGACGTGACTGGGAGACAGGCAGGGCTGAGCCCCTCTACAGACTATGGATCATGACTGCTGGGAAGGCTGGGCTGAGACCTTCTACAAACTACGTGATCTGACTGGGGGTGAAAATGGGGCTGAGACCTTTTATGGACTGTCTCCTGTGACTGGCGGGGATGAAAGAAGGGGCTGAGACCCTCTACAAACCACATCACATGGTTGGGAGACAAGCAGTACTGAGAGCTCTGAGTGGATGTAATGGCAGAGGAGACACAGGCACATTCAACGCTAGGACCACCGAGATCATCTGGGACATGAGGAACAACCAGACCCTGTGCACGGAGCTCTGCTCACTCACGGCAAAGGCCTCTGTCCTCCCCTCCATGTGAAGAGAGACAAAGAGCAGCATCTGATGAAGCACAGCCCAGGCTCCTGTTACCAGCCCACCCGCACATCGCACCTCATCCACTCCCTTCCAGTCAGGCTTATTCTTGATCCTGATTGATGTTTAGGGATAATGCAGAGATATGTGGATTATTTTTTTTTTTTTTGAAGAGGATTTTGTTGTCATTTGATTAAACTGTCAGAGTGAAATTCTATTACACAGAAAATCATGAAATGTGTTGTTGTTTTTTCTGGCAGGTAACAAGTCGAAGCAGGTATAATGATGTTATTGATCTACATCTCTGTGAGATGAAATGATACTTCAGAGAAGTGGAGAGTAGCAACTGTTCTTATCAGCTGGCCTATGGGTGAGGGTACATAACAGGGACCCATCATGGTGCCACTCTGGGCAGTTCCATGACTTCTTCCTAGTTCTGAAGAACCTCACTGACTCAACAGGTACCAAATGTTCACTAGATCTAGCCTTCTAACAAGAGAAGGTTGGAAGCAGGTCAGGCCTTACCTATTGGCATCTTCTCAGTTGACTAGAATAGTGTCCATGACTGGCTGGAGAAGTCTCTGCAGTTTGGTTCTTTTTGCCAAACTGTGACAAGGAGAGTAGACTAGCATGGGTCTCAGCTTTTTCTATGGGGAATAAAACTGAAGTCAGTTTAACTACATTTAAAAATCAGCAGACAATGAGTTCACCTGAGATAATAAATAATAACGGGAATAGATTATAACCTATAAATAAGAACCCCTGATACAAATAAAAGATTGAACCAATAAATAAATTGTATAGAAAGGAACTCTTAATTATTTCTGCAATTTTGAAATCTGAAATTACTTTCAAAGTAAAATGTTAAAATTATTTCTAAAATGAAATGAGAACAGGAGCCAGCCTGCAGAGCTCCTAGTGGCCAGTGCTGGAGTGACCTGACAGCCGAGAGTAAGGGCACCGTCAGGACAGCTGGAGACTGCGTACGGACTCTGTAGCACTACATACAGTGTTGTAGCGGACATTAAGGCTCTTGAGTCTGCTGACTGCATTGTGGTTACATGAAAGAGAGTATTTATTTTTAAGATATACACTGTAAACTATTTGAGGGAGAGGTATCACATGCCTGCCAGAGCTCTCAAATGGTTCAGCCAAAAATTACATATGGAAAGGGAGGTGACAGGACAGAAGGGAGGGAGAGTTCCAAGGCCAAGAACCAAGGTGCTGGAAACTAAGTAACTATGGAGGAATAGACTGGTACCACTCACAGAGCCCAGTGCTCCAGGAACTCACACAGCTTTGGGGAAACCATTTGAACTTGAGAACAAATAACCAGACAGGCAGGCAGTATGTTGAGCAGTCAAGTATATATTAAGGTTTGTCCTGGAAATAGTAAGAGGTGAAAGGCTGGACCAAGAACACTCACTGGTCCTTGAGAAAGACAAGATACATTTATAGTATTCCCTGCTTATAGTGCCGGGTCTGGCAGGAGGGGCAGGAAGGGATCTACATACAGATGGACATGCAGTGGTGGTGCAGCTTGTTGTGGCAGCTGTCCTCACACACAGCGAGGCTCTCCTCGTCCAGCATGCCCAGCAGGAAGATGGGCACATCTGCTCTTCCTCGTCCTTCATGCTGCAAGCCACAGAGGCGACAGTCAGCACACAGCCAAAGGACCAACACACTCATGCCATGTGCCAAATGGCTTTAGAATGTGAACAGTGAGGAATTCTTGTTTTAGAGCCTCTGATATGTAACTATTCAAAAAATAATTATTTCTCCAATTGATATAGTACTTTTACATCAGATTCATAGCACTATGTATTTATGGATTGTGCGTATGAGTTAGCCTTCCTTTGCTATATTATCCAATATATAAAATACAGTTTTTGAGAGATAAGTAGTGTATCCCAAAATCTGCTCTTGCATAAACAAACTGTTGTAGAATATGACTTTGTACCAACACACTGCACACCGACAGTTCCAGGGTCTCGAGAGCTGGAAGGGACCCCAGAGTTCAGCTAGTCCACATCCCAAGTGTGAAAACCCATTTCTGGCACCTTTTTTTGGGTGTAAACTGGTCTAACTTTTCTAGAAATAAATCTAGAAACATGTCACATTTTTAATATATACAACCTTTCATCTAGACTTGTAGAAATATATCATGAAAAATAAAGAAACAATGATATACCTATGAGAATTTTTCCTGCAGTATTATTTAGCATAGAGAAAAAGTCAAATAAATTAAAAAATGGTACACACAAGCACCATGAAGTCTTTAACAAGAATCAAAGAGGTCCATAAATAATAATGAAGAGGCCACAGTGTACTAAATGGTGAAAAAAGAAGGTAACATGATAGGATTCAAACTTGTATACAAAAATTTCATGTACAGAAAAATTGCCCCTATAATATGTGTATTTGAATTATAGTGTGTATATATAAATATACAAAGTGCTTTTAAAAATCAGTAAGAAAAATACTAATAACTCACTAATAAAATGAGCAAAAAAGATAAAAAAGCAATTGAAGTAAAACTACCAATAACCAATAAACATGAAAAAAGTACAAAATGGGCCTAATTATATATTCTGAATGGGAAAAAGCATGCTGTTGGTTTTCTAGGCCTGCTTCCATTGCAGAGAGACCATGCCCACTGTAGGCTTCTCAGGAGCACCAACGTCGGACTTCTTTTTTTAGAGTGATAAATTTAACTCACATGTGGCTGCAAAAGTGATTCTAAATAATTTAAACATCATTTTCCTTTCCTACTTCTGATGGTGTTTGTTCTTTTATAAGTGGCCACCTTGGTTAGTATGCATCTGAACTGTTGTCACTTGGAGCGCTGACTACTCACAAGTCTGTGACTCTGGGTGTTCATCAGCCTCCTGGTGTGAGTCTGTTGATCGGTTTATTATCTTTATTGATTCAACTGCACAGTGCCATCTAAGATGCTGCACGACACTGTACACAGGATATGTACTGCAGGACATACGGATTGTAGTTGTTATTTAATCTCAGAAATGTAGAATCTCTGGGACGTTGAGCAAGTTACTCAGTCTCTAATTTCTAAAATATGAAATAGAGTTTCTGATATGACCTCACAGAACTGTGATAAAGATTAACTGAGAGATGGGGGAAAGGAGGCTATTAAATGAAGAGCCTGACATTAATAAGTGTCAGTATTCTTCTCTTAGGAATTTGTGTTGTCCTAAGAGATTGCTGTTTTGTTAAAAGCCTCAAAGATCACCCCAAATGTGGCAAAGTAACCAAAAGAAATCCCAATCACTTCCTGGGCTTTTCACTCCCATTGCCCAGCGAGTTACTCTCTCTGTGCAGAGAATACCGCTGATACAGGTATGCCCTCTGACCCCTCATTTACCTTTTGGCACTTGTGAATTTCTGGAGATGTTTAGGGGGAAGTCAGGGTATGTATCCCTTAAATCTAAAAGAGAGTGTTAGATGCTGGGGGTCCAGCTGGTCCCCTCCTCCAGTCCATTTCTCAGGTGGCTGCACAAAGCATATCATCAGGTCTTCTCCTGGGACTCCAGCGTCCCAGCGGGGACTTGTGCACATAGCCTGCCCCAGAGCAGCCAGGAGCCCCATCAGACATGCAGACAGCTCTCCTACCTGGAGGAGGGAGGGGGAGGAGCCTGCTCTCTGCTCTCTGCACCACAGCCTGTAGGAGGACATGCAGTGGAGGCAGGAGCAGGAAGAGGAGAGAAGAGGGAGGATGCTCCAGAGCAGCAGGATGGCAGGATGGGGCCCTGCTCACTATGCTGTTCTCCTTATTTAGGCAGATGTTGCTGAGCTTCCTGGTGAAAGGCTCCCATATCTCTGGGCTGAGGCTGCCATCTGCACCTGACTCCAGGTGAGTTAAATGCAGCAGTGCACTGAAAAATCTCCAACTACAGGTTTGAAATTGGCAAAATTGCTCAGCTCCCTACATACTGCTAGCTTTGCAATTTTTCCCAAAGTCAGAGACAGAGGGGTCTGGGCTGTAGCTACCAAGGCTGAGGGTGGGATGATGAGCAGTGGTTGGTGTGATCCTCCCAGCAGGGATAGTGGGGTTTAGCTGTAATTCAGCTGAAGTGACTGTGTTTTAGAAAGTTCCCCAAATGAACATATTCTATGTGTGTTTATATATAAGATTTCTAGGCAGTCCTTTGTTTTTCTAGCAGCCCATGTCATCCTCTGTCCCCCCCCCTTCTCTTCACTCATGCCTGTTTCTCAAGGCAAGTCCAAGGATGTGAGGGTGGGAGTAGGGAGTCTGGAGACACATGGGACAGGGCAAGCAGGCTAAGTGCAGGGAGTGGTGCTTTCCCCTCACTTACCAGGGGTGGCCCTCCCTCTAGCAACTGGAAGTGGTTTGCTCTGTGTCCTCCAGAACTTGGTAAAGGCGGGGAAACTTCAGCTCTGCAGACTGGCTCTGAAATGCCACAACAATTTAGTTTACAGCTATGTGGGTTCACTCACCTCCTTTTCATCATTTGTCCCAACATTTTTACCATTTCAGATTTCTTTAGCAGCACACCTTTTAAGTGTCTGACTGATAGGAAAGATAGCTCTCCTTCTGGAAATTCTATGTGAGAAATGATGAGTTCATGTTAAGAGGACAATTTAATTTTCCTGAAAGGCCTGACCAGGTGGTGGCGCAGTGAATAGAGCGTCAGTCTGGGATGCTGAGGACCCAGGTTCAAAACTCCAAGGTCACTGGCTCGAGCGTGGGCTCACCAGCTTGAGTGCAGGGTCTCAGGCTTGAGCATGGGATCAGTGGTAGAACATCAGCCTGGCGTGTGAATGTCCCAGGTTCGATGCCCAGTCAGGGCACACAGGAGCAACCATCTGCTTCTCCACTGTACCCCATCACTCCTCTCTCTCGCTCTTTCTTTTTTCTCTCTCTTGCTCTCTCTTTCTTTCTCTCCTCTAGCTATGACTCAATTGGTCGAGTGCATCAGCCCTAGCTGTTGAGAATGGTTCTGTGGAGCCTCCGCCTTGATTGCGAGCATGGCCCCAGATGGGCAGTGCATCGGCTCCAGATGAAGGTTGCCCAGCAGACTCTGGTCAGGGAACATGAGGGAATCTATCTCACCTCCTTTCACTTGGAAAAGGAAAATAAATAAAAGCAAGAACCTGGAGACTTGAGTCCTCCTAAAGCTGTGAGCAAAGACACAGGGAACCAGGCATAGGCCCCAAGGCTGCCCCAGGTTCAGGAGAAGGACCACTGACGTCAGTCAGGAAGGAAACCCTTCTGTGCAATCACTCACCACTTACACAGTAACAGCCCCTGATCTCTGGGTGTCAGGAAGGAGCTAGAAGGGACTTCCCAGGACAGGGATTGTAATGGGCCAACACTGGACACCAGACTCACAAAACCTGACAGGGAGAGGAGCAGATCCACAGCCTCCCACACGTGACTAGTGATTTTTCCTAGTATGTCCATGTGGTTGACACTCAGGGCTCAGGATCCTGGGGTCAGGCAGTCTCAGTGGACTTGCCCTGCAAATCCAGCCACCCTCATGTCTTCTCTTCTCGAGGCTGCATTGTCCCCAAGCATATGACTAAGAATTCCTGAACCCCATCAAGCCACCAGCAGCTCATACTTCATGACCACCCAACACTGTGTGTGTTTCATCTTGCTGAGTGCCACCTCCCACACTCATTCCGTGCTCCATTCCAGCCCCTCCCAGGGCCCAGAGCCACTATCCATTATTCCTCCAGCTATCCCTGTCCTCCGCTCCCCTCCTCTCCTCACTTGCCCCATATAATGTCACCCTTGCACATGCCCCAAGATATGGGCAGGCCATGAGTAGAGGCCCTGTGCCTGCCTCTCACATCCTCACAGTGAGGGAGCCACGGAGAGAGTATGACAGAGCCTCAGACAAGGTGTGAGGATCAGAAAGGGATGCAGGCAGCCCTGCTGCCCCCCCTGCCCAGGTGGGGACCAGAGCCATATGCTGAGCCTCCCAGAACCCCCAGGACCCAGCCTGATGTGGGAGCTCTGGGCTGACCCCTGCACACCTGCGAGAGTTGGGAAACCATGAGAGACCTGAGCCAGTCAGCCCTGTGGCTTCTACAGCAGGGGCCATGGAATAATTGCTGAGTCAGTGATGGAGGAGGTAGCAGGTAAGCATCCAAGCAGACAGCTGTGATGGGTTAGCACAGCCTGGGGAGCTGATGGCCCAGGCCGTGTCAGGCTAGGGCTCCTCCCGGATGTCCCTGGGAGTGAATCAAAGAAGCTCCTGTGACAAATGTATGATGATGGAAAATGATCTGATTATGGGTGATGGGCTCACAATGCAATCAACAGTTCAAATGTTATAGAAATGTTCACCTGAAAATTATGCACTCTTATGGATCAATATCACCCCATGAAATTTGATTTCAAAGAAAATGAAAGAATAGAGATACAAAAAACCACTTATTGTATTATTCCATTTTTATGAAGTGTCCAAAATAGGTGAATTGATAGAGACTGGACATAAACACGTGGTGGTCTAGGGCTAGGGGTTCTGGAGGAAATGGGGAGTGAGTGCCAATGGGTATGGAGCTTTCTTGGCAATGATGAAAATGTTCTTATTTATTTATTTCATTTTAGTGAGCAGAGAGGAAGCAGAGCCCTGACCAGGTTCCACCTGGTAAGCCCACTAGGGGGAATGCTCTGCCCATCTAGGGTGTTGTTCTTTTCCAACCGGTGCCATTTTTTAGTGCCTGGGGCAGAGGCCATGAAGCCATCCTCAGCGCCTAAGGCCAACTCACTCAAGCCAATTGAGCCATGGCTGCAGGAGTGGAAGAGAGAGAGAGAGAGAAAGAGAGAGAGAAAAGAGGCAGGAGTGGAGAAGCAGATGGTCACTTCTCCTGTGTGCCCTGACTGGGAATTGAACCCAGGACATCCACATGCTGGGTGATGATCTACCACTAAGCCAACTACACAGGTCCAGAAAATGTTCTAAAGTTGAATATATTAAAACTAAATATCTATCATTGAGAAAATACTTTCTATATAGTGAATATAGATCAATGTATGTTGAAAATGTTAATATATTGAAAATCAGTGTATACTTCAGTGGGTGAACTGTAGAGTATATGAATGATATGTCAATTACATTGTAATAAAACAATGGCATACAAAGGGGGAAAAACCCACAAAGAAACTCCTGAGGCCTGGGTCTGACCTCGCCTACACACCCTCAGCCCCACCCGCCACACCTGTGTAATGCTGGGCAGAGAGGACAGAAACCCTAATCTGACCAGGAGGAAAGGAAATTAAGCCCTGGAACAGTGAGGCTGCTGCCCCATTATGCCCAAGTTTAAGACTGAGACGGGCCTGGCCCTGGCAGTGTGGACATACCCCAGCAGTGTGGGGGAAAGGAAGGAAGCCTGAGAAAGGTCGGAGGGGACTTGGATTCCAGGTGCCATTGCTGGATGGTTCAAAGGGAAAGGCACCAGGGAAGATAACCATGACACACATGAGAGTGAGATCTAAGTGGAAACAAAATTGTCACAAAATTGGAAGCCCCAATGATGACTCAACACCCATGTCACACAGGACACATGCTTTAGCCAGAGCTGAGACTATCTCTCAGGAGTAGAAAGAATATGCTGATTGCTCTGTCACAAATTTAAAGGGGTTTATTCATCATGAGTCCTCTGGACAGAACACCCTCCCAAAGATGACACAGCCCATGACCAAGGCAAGGATCCCCCTTGACGCCCTCTAGTGACAAGTGATAGACTCTGAGGAGGCAACGATGAACTAAGATGTCATCCCAACCACAGGCACTGGCTGCCTGGCAAGGAAGGCAGATATCCAGACAGACAGAGATGCCCTCCCAGTAGAGAGACAGACTAGGACCAGGGCGATGATTCCTGTCCCACCCGGACAGCACATGGGCTGCAGCAGGTGAGGCAGCCCCAAAGAGAGCTAGTCCTTCCGCCCTGATCCTGCTCAGAACAAGTTCTGCCCGTCCCCCACCCCATGCCTGATGGTTGCACTCATTCCTTACCTGACAGGAGAGCCCCAAATATTTCTTGTCCTTTCTCAGTTTCTGTACACTCATGTACACTCACACACTTATACATACATACACACACACACATACACACACACAGCAGCAGCAGCAGCACTCCAAAAAAGGTATAGTCACCGTTGTATACATGAGACCACACACTTTTCTGTACCTTTCATCCTCTCTTTTTACTTGATGAGATAAATGGACAGTTTGGACCTGTGTTACTGTTAAACCTACAGACACTTGTGCCTTGGGGTTGAGAAGACCCTCATTCCCCTGCTCAGGGACTGAGAAGAGACCGCTGTAAATGTTGTGGGTCCATTTGAATGTGATCACTTCCACCTGTGGAGAATGTGTATGGATATAGTGTGCTCAGAGACTTTTGAGCTTGAGATCACAGCATGACTGTGATAAAAAGTTTCTAGTACATGCATTCCATATCTTCCAGAGACATTCCTAGTTGTACCCTAAACTGGGAACGACCAGAAACATTGTGCTACTAATAGAGTGGCCACATCTGCCATGGATTTTGACTCTGGTTTAAATTTTTAGATATTTTTGTGCCTATCCACCACCTCCAACTCACTGGAGACACTGTGACAATAGAAACATCATGGGTGTTATCCATTGTCTGTTATACAAAGGAACAAATAAGTTTTTCGTGAGTAAGGCAATGGAAGGAAGGTAGGAAGGAAGGGCTCAAGGGAGAAAAGGAGAGATGTAAGAGAGGAGAAAGGGAGGAAGGAAGAAATGGAGGAAAATAATAATCAGAGTGCATTTCAAAAGTGTTGCTCCAAATTTCTCTTGACCAGAAGATCACCAGGTTCCAGGCTCATATTTCCAATCATCCTGGGTATAGATCCACCTCAGAGTGCCATGCCTTCCATTCATGTCTAAGTATATTTTTAAAAAGGGGATGGCCAGACCAGGCAGTGGCACAGTGCATAGAGTGTCAGACTGGGATGCAGAGGACCCAGGTTCAAGACACCGAGGTCGCCAGCTTGAGCACAGGCTCACCTGGTTTGAACAAAGCTCACCAGCTTGGACCCAAGGTCGCTGGCTCGAGCAAGGGGTTACTTGGTCTGCTGAAGGCCCACAGTCAAGGCACATATGAGAAAGCAATCAATGAACAACTAAGGTGTTGCAACAAAAAACTAATGATTGATACTTTTCATCTCTCTTTGTTCCTGTCTGTCTGTCCCTATCTATCCCTCTCTCTGTCTCTGAAAAAAAAAAGGGGGGGGGAATGCCCAACCCAGTCTAACTTAATTCAACTTAAACTTTGGTATCAAATGCAACTCTCCCCCCAAGGCTTGTCAGACCTTGCTGGTGGGATTCCTCCCCTCCCACAACCCCACATACACACCTTCTGGGTAGGTTTTTCTCTTCCCATGTGAACTTAGAGGCAGACAAGTAGTCAAAGGATTGGAGATAGAGCAAAACATCCCGTTAACTCACCTTGCTATTGAACTCCCCCTGCTATTTTTGACTCTCTCAGGAGGCATGTGACATATGGGGATCTTTATCAGTATCAGCCACTTGCTACAGGCATCCCTCTGCCATAAGCCCTCATAGCAGAGCGTGGGCACACAGCTCAAGACTGGTTACATCCCTTGGTTTCCAGCTGTTCCATCGAACCGGAAACATGCAACCTGGCCTCGTGTTGCTGGTTTTCTCTGCACTTCCCATCCTTCCTATCCATCACACTAGGTACAGAGAACACATACAATCCCAGAGCCTAAGCAAAGAAATGTTAATCTCTCTTTCTTGCAGACTCCTTTAACTTCGATGAGAGGTCCTCTTAGAATCTCTTCACTTGGCTGTATAGGGAAAAGACCCTGCTCCTTTGTCCCGTCGGGGAGAGAAGAAAAATGCCAAAGGATTTTCTTCTAAGATGATGACCCACTACACTACAATGTTTCCCTATTCCTATTCTCCCCTTTACATAAGCGAGAATGCAGGTGGAGGATGGAGACATGAAGGTGAGTCTCTTGGAGGCTACCTGTATATAATGTTTCTGGAAAGAGAGGCACTTTGGCTCCTATTATGTTCAGCTTTGGGATCTAGCCAAAACCTTTATAAAATAGTATATATGCTTTCAAACACTCCACTTGAGCTTGATTCAATCAGCAAAGTTCTCAGTAGAAATAGGCCTATACTTATATAAGGTAATTAGGACCCAGAAAAAAACCCAGGGAAAAGCATCCTTACATTGGAAGTCAGGGCAGATCTCCAGGTTCCCTCATTCCACCATGTTTATAAATGTTTTAACTGCATTTCATGAGATACATATGGTCTTGGTGGTGAAGACCTGAACTAGGAAGGGATTGGTTGGTTAAGAAAACAGAGTTTCTCATGGGTTTGTATGTACGGTCTTTGATCAGTTATTTAGTTTGTCACTGACACATCATGGTCAAAATGCACTTCCTGGAATTAAATCTGCAATGCTTGCTCTTTGCCTCTAATTTAATATTCCATTCAATAAAGATGACATGGTGGCTGGAAGGAGCAAAAGAAAAAAGGAAAGAAAGAAAGAAAGAAAGAAAGAAAGAAAGAAAGAAAGAAAGAAAGAAAGAAAGAAAGAAAGAAAGAAAGAAAGAAATGGAGAGTGAAAGAAAGAGAGAAAAAAGAAAAAATCTATAACTGTGCATTGCATTTTCTGTTATACAAGTCAGCATAACCAGATGACTAACTTTTCCAAAGGTTCAATCAGCTATATAAGGTTCAGTATTCACTATGCTGCCACAGGACCCCAGGAGCACCAGGCTGTCAGGACCATTGAGGATGAGTCCTCGTGTGTTTCCCAGGTTGAGTTGTCCTCATGCTCTAGAAGCAACTGATTGATGTCACTCTCTGTCCACACAGGACATCTGCCTGCCTGTCAGTCTCTGACACTGATGACCAAAAGGATGGGCTCTAAAGTGGGGATATGATTCATCTTCTCCTGATGAAAAGATAAGAGACAACCAGCATAAAAACATGGACACAGGGAACCAAAGACAAAATTAAGGGTTGACCCAAAAATCCACTTGCTTTTCAAAGGAGCAACTCCTCTGAGTGTCTCTGAGATGTTTCAATCCTGTGGTTCTTGACCAGTTTATGTGGTTTGTATTATGCCCTGTTTCTTTCCTGTCAAAGACCCAAAGACTGCCTCAGTTTGGACTGAAAAGTAGCCTGTGTTTATTTCTGAAAAACCACAAATGATAAAAATAAAGTGCCTACCTGTACAGCTAGCTGAGCTCCAGGCTAGGTTAGCCACCCTGTCCCCACAAAGGATCTGCATTTTCCCTCAGGAGTGTTCCTCACTGTTGTGTTCGATGCTTGTTCTGTTTGCTAGGTTCTAGGCTCTCTAAGGACAGAGCCTGTGTCTCTCCCCAACACTGTCAGATCCTTGATGCTAAGTATGGTGTCTGGCCTATAAAGGATGCTCAACAAATAGTTTTACAAAAAAGAAATAAGGAATAAATGAGTAAAAATGAATTCTAGAACAGAAAGCAGGTGATGGCTCAGGCCAAATCTCAGATCTATGTAATGTAAGACAGGGACACAGACAAGGACAGGCCTGGCAGAAGGCCTAGGGTTCCCGGACAGCACTGTTTCCCGAAGGCCAGCTCGCCCCTCTGCCATTCTTTCATGCCCAGCTCCACCAGCAAAGTCAGAGGGCAGCGTGAACAGAACTATGTTTCCTTCTACTCTCTTCTCTCCTCAGCCACACCATCCAATCTGGCACTTCACAACTGCCTGTTTCCATCCTTTGTAATAGTCTGTTTTTATTACAATCTCCCCCGTGGGAGGGCAGAGGGGTGGGTGTGGGTACTTGGTCAGGGCAGTGTGCTTCCAGAGTAGCTCTGAAGCTAACTGAGAACACAACACCTTGGGAGCCCAATCTGCAGACAGGAAGGAGTATGTTCATGAGAACATGCATGCTTGACTCAGCCCTTCACCAGCTCACCACCCAGAATTTCTCCCTTCACAAATCTACAGAGTTCCTTCAAAGAACTCATGATATCATAAATGTGGATATCATGTGGAGTGACAGAAAGAAGGGAAGTAGGAACTAACATCTTCCCACAATATATCTTGTGCCAAAGAACATATATCTGATCCTACAGACTTTTGTATACTCTGATCAAAATAATGTTTTCATTTTAAAAAAATTATCGGATTCCCTTCCACCACAGCAATCACTGAAGAACAGCAGCCAGGGCCATGCCCCATGGCCATGGGCCTCAACAAAGGAAACAAGGTGACCAAGAACATGAGCAAGCTGAGGCACAGCTCCAGCAGAGGGCGCCTCGCCAAGTGCACCACGTTCATAAGGATCATGACCCAAGAGGTGTGTGGCTTTGTTCTGTGAGCAGGCTGCCCATCACTGGAGCTTCTCAAGATCTCCAAGGATAAAGAGGCCCTGAAATTCATCAAGAAAAATGGGAATTCATATCCATAACAAAAGGAAGAGAGGAACAAAGCAATGCCCTTGTATCCATGAGGAAGGCAGCAGCCAGAAAAGACTGAGCCCCATTCTTTCTGTGTAATAAAGCCTGTTAAAAAAAAAAAAAAGGACTATAATCTAACTTAAATTTGTAATAGCATCTTAATTATGACCATTTTCTTTAGAAACATAGAGTATGGTCTGACCAGGCAGTGGCACAGTGGTACAGTGGATAGAGCATTGGACTGGGATGCAGGGAACCCAGGTTTGAAACCCTAAGGTCAGCGGCTTGAGCATGGGCTTACTGTCTTGAGTGCAGGATCCCTGGCTTAAAATCAAAGGTTGCTGGCTTGAAGCCCAAGGTCGCTGGCTTGAGCTCAAGGTTGCTGGCTTGAGCAAGGAGTCACTTGCTCTGCTAGAGCCCGCCCCCCCAGGTCAAGGCACATATAAGAAAGCAGTCAGTGAACAACTAAGGTGCTGCAATAAAGAATTGATGCTTCTCATCTTTCTCCCTTCCTCTCTGTCTGTCCCTATCTGTCCCTCTCTCTGATTCTCTCTCTGTCTCTGTCAAAAAATAGAAAAAAATGAAAAAAACATATAGTATGGTAAAGATTTTTTTTAATTTGTGACAGTGGTTTTTCTTTGGAGATTATAACATATTGTATTATATTACTACAGAAGAATTCAATGATGAATTTATCATTAATATTATAATTAAAACCAAATGGGAAATAATATTAAAATTATTCAAATTCACCACATACAAGCCACAAGCATTATCATAGTTATTCAGTTAGTGAAATGCATACAACCCCATCAACTTTGTCTTATCAACAATATTAACAAAATCTTTATTGATTATTAATATATAGAATTAGATTCAGCTTCATACATCCCACAGCCACAAACAGATACCTTTGTTTTCCATTGGTTGTGATTTCTGTTAGCCCCATGGATAGAGATCATATTTTTGTTACAGTAAGCAGCTAGTTTGATATTAATGAAAGAGAACAGAGCCAGACATCTAATTAAGCTAGATTACCTAAAAAGTGACAGCTTCACAGACACTACAGGGATTAGCCACATCACTCCACCAAAAAGATTAGTGAGTAGGCAGGAAAGATGGGTTTTCCAATCTCCCCAGGGAACAACCAGCTGCCCCCTTCCCCAAGAGTAAGAGGTTGGGAGATTGAATAAACAGTGAGGGGAAAATTTCTTAACTGGGCACATGTGCAATAGAAGTCAGATGAGAACAGACAAGAAGCAGAACCATGAAGCATGCACAGTAGGGACCATAAAAAGGAAGAGTCTAGCCTGGGAAAAGGATCAGATAGGACACTAAACATCAGAAGATCTAGGAAAAAGATTGAATAGATTGAAAGAAAGCCTCTCTCTCCCAAACCCAATAAAATATAGAGAAGCATAACACAGGCTGTAGCATCTCTCTCTCTATCTCTCTCTCTCTCTCTCTCTCTCTCTCTAGCAGCCAATGGGGAAATGAGACACAGAGGAGTTCTGCACCTCTAGGTCCTGGCCCTCCTGGGCCTGATTGGTGCAGGTGCAACCTGTAGCCTTGGAAGGTAGGGTTCTTCTGCAATGAGACAGAGCTGAACCACCTGGTTGTGAGTGAGACATTACCTAAGCCCTTTCTTTGCTTTTACTCCAATAAAGCTTGACACTATAACCCAAATCCTCCTATGTTTGTTTCCCTGAAATTTATTTCCTGCAATACTGTGAAAGAGTCTAGTTCCTCCAGTAACATTTTGACATCATCTGCTCCGCCTCCACCAAGACATACTTTGACCCTACCCCCCTCCCACCCATAACCCATGCTGCATTCCAGATGCCATGAAGTTCTCTTACGGATGTTGCCAATCAAGCCATGAACACAGCTCTATTCTTTCATTCTTTACTCTCTCATTTCCAAGTTCCAGTTAGCTCAGCTTAATCAACACTCCTAAAACAGGCTATTTCATCCCCATGGGAGAATCTACAAAGCAGGGGGCTGACACCCAGAAGGGCCCCAGGCCCAATGCCTTTGTACACACTTGTATTACATCACTTAGCATATAGAATCTACTTAAATTATTCAGTGTCCATCTGTCTTTTTGAGATGCTAGTCAAGGGTGGTTCTACTTGTCCTCCCATTACCAGTGCCCACAAAGTGGAATGTTGCCCAGTGAGCCTGCACCATGGGTTGTAGATTGTCATGGAGATTTCCTGCTTCCTTTTGTCATTCCTCAAATTCTGTGCCTAGCAAAACATTGAAAGCCTGGTCCTGAGAGTGTGTGGTACTGTCACTTTGTGTTGAGAATCAGTACACATACTTGGGCTGTGCATCACAATGCTCAGCATAAAAGGGCTCAGGTCCTGGGATCCTCAATCCATAATTGCCCAGGTCCACAATCTCTGGCCTCCACAGTATCAAGTGAGTGTCCAGCTGGGTAGAGATCCTAAATTGAAGGGGTTGAGCAGACATGCCTGTGTTTCACCAAGGAGAGGCGAGTGAAAAAATAGGAAGGAGATGGCAGAAAGACGCCCACAGTGGGCAGCAGGGGTAGGGGAAGGGCAGGATTCTGAGGAAGAGCAGTCCTCAGCCATACCAGGGGTTCTGCGATGCAGCAGACCTCAAGATCTCTTCCTTTCTGGTCTTCCCAGATGTGTACCTGTATCCTCAGTGATTTTTATCTTCCTCTCATGTATCCACAGAGATAAGAAGCCCTGGAAAGTGGTGGGACAGTTGTGGGTTGTATGTACTGAATATCCACTGGGGTGCCCTTCATGCTGCATCTGTGTGGGAGGCCCACTGTGGAGCTGTGTGCAGGGCCCTGGGGACTGGCCTACGAGTCTGTCAGCTCTCTTTCCTGGCAGGAGAGAGAGCAGAAGAAAGGACAGCTTACCCAGCTAACTGAACTCCAAATTCATTTTCCTTTCTCTTCTTATCTTGACTTGAGGAGCAACTGATCTGAGGGGGAAAGGATCTACAATTAAATGAGGATTCATTGGCCTGAAAACTCTGCATTGACATCAACTTTGTTCTGCTTTTATTTTGTGCAGGCTCACAAATGAGATGCCCTGACAGCGGAACCAGCAGCAGCGCCAGCTCCTTCCCAAGAACCCCTCCCTGAAGTGCCCCCCAAAGAGCCCAGCACAGTGCTCACTCTCATTCCCCTCTGGCTGTGCTCCGAGCTCCGGGGATGGCTGTGGCCCTGCTCTGAGGACAGCTGTTGCCTGAGCCACCAGGGGCACCGCAGGTCCCACTGATGTTGGCCTCAGAGCTCTGACTCCTGTGACAGGGCAGTGATCAACAACCCAGGAACTCCAGCTGTTGCCACAGCTCTGGAGACTGTTGTTGATCTGGGTCATGACATTAAGTAAAGGCATTTGAAATCTTGTGTCCATCCCTTCCCTTGCCTGTTGAGATAATCTGTGGAGATTTCCAAGTGCTCCCCAGAGGGTTTATCTTGCTGCTCTCCAGGAGCGCAATATTTTCCCTCTCTTTCTATATATCCCTGTAAAAAAAAAAAAGAAAAAGCTTTTATTTCTTATTGCAACATTCGTCTAGCATGTCCATGGCTTTGCCCCACCCTAGGCTTCCCAGCACTGGGTGTAGAACCCTGTCTAAGAAACAGAATGTAGTAGCTCATACTCAACTCACAAGGAGCCTTATGCCGCATTGTATGTTAAATGAAGTTGGAGTGAGGAAAGATATCTGTGGGACAAATTGGTGTGTCTTGAGTTTTCCTGTGTGAAATGAGGAGGAATATGATCTGATGTTGAAATCCCCCGGGCCTGCTCCTGAAGTTCCTGTAGAAACATTGCTCTGAGCTCCCCAACTGAATGACAGGGGTGAGAGGAACAGAGAATCAGAAGTGAACAAAGAAACACAAGACCAGGGAGGACGGAAGAGAATATTCAGCCAGCCATCAAAGGAAGACTGAAAGAGGGAAGAGGCTGTAGAGCATAAAAGTGAAGAATCTGAAATCGGGGCACCGAGGAGAGACAGGTTGAGAAAGCTTGCCGAATAAGGTTCTGAGATATGGGCTGGGGGTGAAGGTGCAGGATGGAGAGCTCGGGTCGGTGCCACGGGAGCAGTGCTCATGGCTGGAGGAGGGGGACGCAGGGCAGCAAAGATGCCCAGTGACTACAGAACCTGCTCACATCAGGGTCAGAACACACCAAGCCTTCCCCTGACAATTCATGACTTCTCACCCAACTCAGTTTCCAGAGACTCTTTGAGTGGAAAAAAACCCGACTTTCCCCCTCTTCTTGTCCATGACCCCTGTCACATACAACACAGGCCTGTTCTCTGAGGATTGGAGTAATAATAATATAATAATGGTGACAGGCTTAATTTTGCCAGTGTTTCTAGTAGACATGTATAAGCTGTATACTATTTTCAAACCCTTACATTTTATTTCACTTTTTAGAATAATATAAAAATTTAATATGACACGGAAATAATTGATATCTTTGACAAGATACTATTATTAAATAATAATTTTGAACTGTCTAGTTACATGACAGCAATAGAAGCAGCCATTCTCTTCAAACCTTGAATATGTGATAATCGTGGCCAAAATCTGAGTCTTTTCAAAACACTGTGAGAACATGAATTTATACCAGGGCTTCAGGAACAAGTAGTGTGAACTGGAAAGAGGATGACGATAGTGGTCAGTATTGCCATCATGATGGTTACAGAACATGCCTCAAAATTCTTTGACGTGCCTCTCACTGAGAAATGGTGGGCTGTTTCCTCTTCTTGAATCTGCAGGCCTATGACTGCTTGACCCATAGAATATGGTAGGAATGATGTTATGTGATTTCTGAGGCTAGGTCACAAAAGGCCAGAGAGATCCCACCTGATCCTCTTAGGAGGTCTCTAGGGGAATCCAGCACCTTGTAAAAAGTCTCAGGGTCACCCTGAGACCAGCATTCTAGCAAGACCAGGTGTAGGTGCAGCTGTAGAGTCTTTGGCTGATAGCCAGCATCAGCTATCACCAACTCAGTGAGTCTTCTCGGATGTCCAGGCCAGCCAAACATTCAGGTGCTTGCAGCTCCAGTTGACATCTGATTGCAAATGCATGAAAGACCCAAACAAGTATTTCCCACCTGAGCCCTTCCTGAATTTTTGAGTCACAAAATTGTGAGAAAACTAAAATAGTTACTTACACCACTAAATTACAAGGTGATTTGCCTTGTAACAATAGTAACCAGGACATCCACTGATTTTCTCTCATTAGCAGCTTGCCTTCTTTCCTCTAAAGTTGCTGGTTTTGCTAAAGAGCCAATAGTCATTAGATTCCCTTGCTAATCCCAACAAAGTCAACCATTTTTGTGTTTTAAATTTTATCCAACAGTGGATACATATTCCGGATCTATAGTAACCTCTGTCAGAACAGGAGAGGCTGCTAAGCATGTTATAACTCATTGTCTGTATGCATTGTTCTATTATTGGATTTCCTAAACTGGCTAAACTGAAAATGCTCCTGCATATGGAGCAAAAGCATTCACTGTATTTTGTCATGCTTACAATCTTTAAAGTTAAGGTACTATTAAAGTGTACTCAGCAAACATTTTAAGGTCAATTAAAAAAAATTTTTTTTTAAAGGGAGTAGTCATATCCTGGAACTCCTACGGGTCTACCATTTCATACTTTTTACTTAAAAAAAATTTACATTTCTTTTGAATGCTGATGAACAGGAGACACCAAATCTTTTTCGCCTGCAAACTACTACCTTCTTTATTAGATCCAGCTAATAACACTGTTTTGTCTTTTTCCAAATAGCTCCAGATATATGGAAAAGATTTATATAGGCGGACGGGGATCCTCAAACCCCTCAGCAAGATCTTCTGAGCACGGCTTTTAAGATACCTAGAGGCAGAAAAAGCCCAATAGAGATCAGGGGAACTACCAACTTTTAGGATACACCCTTAAAGGCTCCAATGCCCCAAAGGGGTCTCATAGGATGCCATCTGGATCCTGCTTCAATAGTGGAAAGGAAGGTCATTGAGCTAAAGCCTGCCAGGCTTACATGCCTCTGCTGTGAGGAAACAGGGACACTGGAAGGTAGGCTTCCCCCTCACTCCTCTAAAGGAGGGTTCAGTCTCTTCCAGCCCTGCTCCAGCCACCTATGACCTAACCTTGCCCAGAAAGCTGGGGTTTGCCACTGAAGGCTAAAGGTGCCCAAGGCCGTCAGCCCCATCTACAACACTGTGGACGAGCTTAGGGTATTTATTCCAAGAAGCAGGTAAACTGATCTCATTTGCACAAGGGCCACTTAACTATGTTTTGCCTGAATAGTCAGGTTTTTTATTTTTCCCTCGAAGATCTCTGTTGTGGGTGTTGATAGTCCTATTTTCTGATGCTTTGCTTAATATATAGTGTTTTTTTTTATCCCTCCTACCTCAATGCCCCACTCATATTTCAGGCTGGGACCTACTCCTAATTTAGAGCTCTCTTTCCCCCTTTTGCCAACTTCTATTATGAATCTACCTTTGCCACCCAGCTTAGTGTATCCCAAGGTTCTCTTTACCATGCCACATTCGCAGAGCTCCAGGGAAAAGCTACCTGGTCTCATCTCTCCAAGCAGAGGAGAACAGAAGCTCCATATCCACGCATGCTGCAAATGGCTTTTCCAGTCTACCTGAATCATTACCAGCTAGAAGCAGCAGTCAATGGGACTTGGACATGAGCTGCAAAGTATAGAATGGTGACAACTCTAGTGCCATGCGGACTTTTCCTGGAGGTGGACTTTTCCTGGACTCCTGCTCCCTGTGACAGCTCCTAACAGACTGAACTGTGGTTGGGTTGCATTTTTTTAGGGATTTGGCATAGTGATGAGGCCAACTTGGACTTGGTGAACATGTTAAGGACAATACTCTTTTATGGATTCTTGCTGTATTGGCCAGGAGTTTGCTTAAAGGCTTTTAATCACTGTAAAAAAAAATAGAAGACTGGATAAAGGGCACATATACGCCATGGTATACTATTCAGCTAGAAGAAATGATGACATCGGATCACTTACAGCAGAATGGTGGAATCTTGATAACATTATGTGGAGTGAAATAAGTGAATCAGAAAAAAACAAGAACTGCAGGATTTCATACATTGGTGGGACATAAAAGCAAGACTAAGAGACATAGACAGGAGTGTGGTGGTTACGGGGGGTGGGGGGAGGGAAGGAGGGAGAGGGGGAGGGGGAGGGATACAAAGAAAACTGGATAGAGGGTGACGGAGGACGATCTCTCTTTGAGTGATGGGTATGCAACAGAACTAAATGACAAGATAACCTGGAAATGTTTTCTTTGAATATATGTACCCTGATTTATTGATGTCACCCCACTAAAATAAAAATTTATTTATAAAAAAAAAATTTATCCAAGCTGGGTTTATCTTACCTATACTTGTGCCCACCACACACTACATGATGAGAATTCAACTTGTCCATTCAGGCCACTTAAAATAAAAGAAGTTTATCTCTCATAGTTCTGGGGGCTGAGAAGCCCAACATCAGGTGCCAGCTGATCCAGAGTCTGGTGAGGGCCTGCTTCCTACATGGCAGTCATTTTTTTGGAACATCACACGATAGAAGAGATCTTTCTGGGGTCGCTTTTATGAGGGGATTAATCCTATTCCCACGGGCTCTATGTCATGACTTGATCAACTCCCAAAAGCCCCACTTTCTAATATCATCCCCGTGGGGGGTTAGGATTTCAACATACAGATTTGGGATGGGAGACATAAATATTCAGACCATAGCACAACCAAATGCAGAGCAAGAAAATGTTAGCTTCTGCCTGGAAAGTGCCTGCTTGTATGTCTGTTCCAAGTGAGTAAGAACTTGGTCCAGTTCCCATTGTACCTCTGCCACTTAGAATGGCACTTGGCACACAACATGTACTCAACAAATATGAGTGTTATGAATAACTGAAAAAAGAACTGATGATCCTATGGTGGCTACTAATCAAAACTAGAGAATCAATATTTCCTTCACCCACTAGGACCTCACCTGCTGGGAACCATGTTTAGTGTCAGAACCATACCTAACTACTTCTGAACTTTTGTGACTGTCCTGGTATCTCAGGCTTTACCAATAGCATGAATCCTGATGATACTTTGTGATTAGGGGTTTAAATTTTACCTATAAGCTTCTGAACCCCAAGCCTTTCATATTAAAGGGCAAATTATAAAAGCTAACATTTAAGTAGTGCATACTATCACATTGACTCCAAAGCCTGCCCGACTGTAAACCCCACATCTGTCGCTTCCTCAGGGAACAGGGAACCTCATCTCAGGATGGCAGATGATTTCACTGCCAGAGAAGATTGGGCTTTGACCTCCAATCAGAATTTATTTTGACGCTTCTTATTCCAATTTCTTTAAATATTGTGTGTCCAAGAATATTGGAGCAAAACTAATGTCCAGTTTACCACTTTAAAAAAAGTGACAAAAAAACCCTATTTTCTTTTGGATAAAGTCCTAAAGTATCATACAGGTTCTATCCTCTGTCTAGAGTTTCCATGCTCAAACTCTGGTGTTTCTCAAAAATTTCAACTTTTACTGTAGCTGCAGTGATATATCTTTCCATCTTCCTAAAGTTATTTCAAGAACTGTGATAACATAGCTGTTACAGACCTTTGAGCTTCTGCACAGTTTTTAAAAATCTAGTGATCCAGGTGAAACAGCACTGAGTTCCCGCCAAGAAGGACCATTTCAGTTTGGAGAGTTGAGTTGGTGATTGTTGGGGCAGGAGTTCTCTCAATTGGGACCCAATGTAATTAACATGGCTGTGTCTCAATATTGTTGAGTTTAAAAAATATTATTCAACAGCCAATAAAAAGTCAAAATGAGTTCCATTTGTCTCAAATCTCTTGAGAGAAATGTATACGCAGTCTGTACCCCCATGAGACATTTCCCAAGTTTTATTTTTTCTATTTTCTCACAGTCTCGCTTGGCTGAACACTTACATCCATTCTCTCCAGGAAGATCCTCAGTTCCAGGTTCTTCAGAGTTTACTAACTTTGCAGCTCACCTTCTTCTCTTAGGTCTTCCTTCTGCCCCCAAACCTGCCATCCTCTTTGGTCTCAGTCTCCTCAATTTCTGGTCCTCTCTACCACCCTCAACATAAACAGGGGATCCAATGTCAGAGTGTCCCTTTCTTTCTACCATATGATGCAAAAAAGCCACCCCTTTGCTAAGTGTTCTCAGCAGCCACTGCAAACTGCTCCTCTCACACACTCAAATCTACCCAGGGCCTCTCCCTGTGAGAAAAATTAAACCTGTTCATGTTCCAGCCCTATGCCAGGAATATGTACAGGTGCTGAGATGCTGGATCTTCAGGAGCTGAAGGAGGGAGGGCCCTGAGCAGCGATCGGTGGAGAAGTCAAAAGATAAGTGAGAGGCAGGTGGAGAGAACAGGCTTTATTTTTCTACCTGGCCAGACACAGGTAATAACACTGAGAGGCAGAGAGGAGGGGGCACCTATGAGCTTGGAACATAAATGTGTAGCATCTTCTGAGGAGTGTGCACCACTTCCCCAAGAACATTTTAGCAAACCAGCTTGAAAATATTAGAATTAGATGTCTGGAAAAGGCTGCGTCCAACTGGGACTTTCCCCTGGCCCTTTGGTTTCTTCTTTCTTCTAAAATCGCTGTCGAAGCACCAGAGTCCAGGTCAGCAGCAGCCCCCAGAGCTGTGGCCACAGCCGGAGCCCCCAGAATGCTGACCACTGCCACTGTCACAGGAGTCCGAGCTCCGGCGCCCACAGCGGTGGGACCTGCGGTGCCTGTGGTGGCTCAGGCAGCAGCCGCCCTCGGAGCTGGAGCCACAGTGGCCCCCCGAGCTCAGAGCACAGCCAGACGGGGCTGGCGGTGAGCACTGTGCTGGGCTCTTTGGGGGGCACTTGGGGACGGGGCACTTGGGAGGGGGCTGGCACTGCTGCTGGTTCTGCTGGCAGGACATCTTGGCAGGAATTTGACCTTCAACAAATAAACGACACACTTAGAGCACAGATGCTTCAGAAGTTTCAATATCCCCTCCCTACAGGTTGAGTCAAACACTCGTCCTCCATGACCAAGCTGCCCTCTAAGACAAGCTCTGTGGGAAAGAAATGGGAACATGGAGGGGACACATGTGTTTGCATAAAGCATCTTCGAGGATGCCAGGTGGAGCCATGAGCATCCCTGACAGCACACTCAGAACAAGATAGGAAGGAATCCTGAGGACCTCTGGCTTTTGGGAATCATAGCCCCCTGACAGGTGCCTGGTGGCTCCTTCCTCACCATCACCTTCCCCCCACTGCTGCCCACTGTGGGGCTCTTCCTGCTGCTTCCATTCAGATGTGAGCCCGTCCTCCCAACACTCTCAGCCAAGGTCCCGTCCCTTTCCAGACACTCACCGGGTGCAGAGGAAGCAGGAGAAGGCTGTTCTTGAGGAGTCTATGGATGGGTTTCCCAGGGCAGGGGCCCTTTTATCCTGTGTTGGATTTGTGATGTGTGGCCTGAGCATGCTGTGCTTTCACAAGCAGGGGGAAGGTACAGCCTGACACACCCCCAGGATTAGGTTTCCAGCCTTTTTCCTGAGCACTTGCATAATGTCCAACTAATGAGGTTCAACCAGGAAGCATGATGACTGTCTACATAACTTCACTGACTCTTCCTGGGAGCCTGACCCTCCCCTTCCTTCCTTCCTTCTCTCAGCTGCCATGGCTTGATTCATCTTGGCTCAAATACTTTCCTGGGAGCAGGAATGGTTATGAAAGGATTTTGTTCTTGTGTTCTACCAAGACAGAGACACAGGGGCAAATGAATAAATCACAAAACAATTACAAGTGGTAAGAGTAATTTAATGTGCACAATGTCAACATGAAGTTCAGATGCAATCCACTGCTGCCTCCTGAGCTCCTTGCAATGAGCTGTGGGCAAGGGATGGGACCTGGTGCAGACCTCTTCTTGTGGAGTGAGCCCTCAGATGACCCCATGGTACCCAGAGAACAGCATGGAGTTTCAGGTGTGAAGGGAGCAGGCCCAGCTAGGTTTGATGGTGGACAAATAAGAATATTGACCAGAGTTGAAAATATATATGGGCTTTATTACTGAGTTGAATTGAATCTATTTACACATTTGAATCTATTATAATATCTAATTATAGTAAATATATATATATATAATTAGGACTACAAACTTCACTAATCCATATATCACTTAAGTAAATTTTGTTATAATAATGATATATTGTGGATTTGTATTGTTTTATAAAGAGAAAGGTTCATGGCCTTTCTTTGTTCACTAGTAAAAAGCAGGTGATAAAGCAGCACACACAAGGAAGCAAGATGGCAATGGAGTAGGCGGACGTACCAACTTCTACCTCCCTGAACCAAAGTGAATTACAACTTAATTTTAAGAACAATTATCTGGAAAAACCAACATTGGACTAAACTTAGAGGACTCTTTAACCCAGGAACACTGAAAAAGTCACACTGAGACTGGTAGAAAAGTGGAAACATGGAGAGGGTTGCCCAGCTCCAGGGAGTGAGCAGCATCCCAGAGGGACTTGCATGGCTGGAGGTGAGTTTAGCAGAGAGGGGAGGATCCTAGGCCCCAGGAATGAAGCCCCAGCCTGCAGCCCCAGAGCCTAGAAGAGGTGTAGAGACAGTATTTAGCTGCAAAACAAGACAGGATACTGTTTGAGAGAAAGAAACAGATTTCTCAGACCCAGGATTCATCTTAAAGGGTAAGAAAACCTCTTTCACAACCACTCACCTGGGGCTCCAGGGGATGAGGAGAGCTGAGTAGACTGGAGTAGCAGGAAGAGAATGTAATCTAGACACACGGAGAAATGCTTTGAGGAAAAGCCACCCTAACCCCTGGGTTGAGTCACTTCTCAAATCTAAAGTGACTTTTTCCTGGAATCAGCAATACCAGCAAAGGGAAGCAGGTCACCAGCCAAACAGAAGTTCTCCTGCTGCAATTGGAGCAAAGAATCACTTAGAAGCAGGCAGCCATCAGGGATACAGTGTTGAGTGCTAAGGTCTGACCTGCATCGCCACCCCCTACACTGCTGAGTGCTCGCCGGAGGGTGGGTGGTGGTGGAAAGCAGGGGTGCAGTCCCACTGGCTATGAAGGGGTGGGAAGCTGGGGGCTGGCCATGGCTGCGGCCCAGGCGTGTGTGCACAGTCCCGCCTGCAGGGGCAGGGCAAAGTCTGGGGGCCGGCCAGGGCTTGCAGCCCAGGCACACAAGTTTAGTCCTGCCCTCAGGGGCAGTGCAGAGGCCAAGCTGGCAAAGACTTGCAGCTTGGGCATGCAAACCCAGTCCTGCCTGCAAAGGCAAAGCAGAAGCCACAGCGACCAGCAAAGCAGGCCAGATCTGACATTGCCCATGCTCAAACGCCTGAGGCAGTGGCAGAGGGGGTGGCAGGCCTGCAGACAGACCACACATAGGGAACACAGAGGCCACACCCATTGGACTCCTGTGGCCACACCCTTCTTATACACAGACAAAATGGGAAGGCAGTCACATGCAACCCAAAAGAATCAACAAGAGAAATCCCCAGAAAAAGATTTGAATGAAATGGAAATAACCAAATTGCCAGATGCAGAGTTTAAAATAATGATTGTTAGGATGCTCAAATATCATAGAGTAACAATGAATGGACATAACAAGCACCAAAATAAAGAGATAGCAAGTATAAAACAGGACATTGAAATAATAAAAAATAATCAGTCAGAAATGACAAATACAATATCAGAAATGAAGACTACAATGGAAGGAATTAAAAGCAGGATGGATGAAGCTGAGGATCAAATCAGTGAGTTAGAGGACAAGATAAACAAAAGCATGGAAGCAAAGCAGCAAAAAGAAAATAGGCTCAAAAAGTCAGAGGAAACTCTAAGAGCTCTGTGACAACATGAAGAGAAATAACATCCGCATCATAGGGGTTCCTGAAGAAGAAGAGAAAGAACAAGTGATAGAGAATCTGATTGAAGACAACATAGCTGAAAACTTCCCTAAATTAATGAAGAAAAAATTCACACAAGTTCAAGAAGCACAGAGAGTTCCATTAAGGATGAACCCAAAGAGGCCAACACCAAGACACTTAATGATTAAAATACAAAAATTAAGAGATAAAGAAAAAATACTAAAAGCTGTAAGAGAAAAGCAGTTAATTACTGACAGAGGAGCCCCCATAAAGATGACATCTGACTTCTCAACAGAAACATTAGAGGCCAGAAGGTAATGGCAAGAAATATTCAAAGTAATGCAAAACAAGAGCCTACAACCAAGACTTCTCTATCCAGCAAGGCTATCATTTAAAGTTGGAGAAGAAATAAAAAGCTTCCCAGACACACACACACACACACACACACACACACACAAACCTGAATGAATTTATTACAACCAAACCAATGCTACAAGAAATGTTAAGTGGCCTGCTGTAAACAGAACAAAGGGGGAAAACAATCTAGTAAAAGAGAAATGTAGATTTAAAGAATAAAATGGCAATAAACAACTACATATCAATAATAACCTTAACTCTAAATGGATTAAATGTTTCAATCAAAAGACCTAGGGTAGCTGCATGGATAAGAAAACAGGACCCATACATATGCTGTCTACAAGAGACACACCTAAAAACAAAAGATACACATAGACTAAAGGTAAAAAAGTAGAAAAAATATTTCATGCAAATAGAAATGAAAAAAAGCTTGGGAAGCAATACTTATATCAAACAAAATAGACTTTAAAACAAAGGCTATAATAAGAGATAAAGAAGGTCACTACATAATAATAAAGGGAGCAATCCAATAGGAAGATATAATCATAAATATCTATGCACCTAATATAGGAGCATCTAAATATATAAAGCAGATTTTGATAAGCATGAAGTGCGAGATCAACAGCAATACTATAATAGTAAGGGATTTTAATAAATACCCCACTAACATCACTGGATAGATCCTCAAGAAAGAAAATTAACAAAGAAACAGCAAACTTAAAGGACACACAACTCGATTTAATAGATATCTTCAGAAACTTTCACCCTAAAGCAGCAGAATATACATTCTTTTCAAGTGCTCATGGTACATTTTCTAGAACAGACCACATGTTAGGATACAAAACGAGTCTCAACAAATTTAAGAAGATTGAAATCATATCAAGCATTTTCTCAGATTACAGTGGCATGAAACTAGAACCATCAACCTCAAAAGAGGCAGCAGAAGATACGCTTAAGGCAAGTCATGGGTGGTTTGAAAATTTCAAGAAAAGATCTGGCATCCACTCGGTGGTGAGGCATGGTGAAGCTGATAGTGCTGACGTTAAGGTAGCTGAGTAGTACATTGCACGTTTTGCTGCACTTAATCCAAAGGAAGGCTACATCCCCCAACAAGTGTTCAACTGTGATGAATCAGGATTGTTTTGGGGAAAAAAAATGCCCCAGAGGACTTTCATCACCACAGAGGAGAAGAAGCTGCCAGGCCATAAAGCCATGAAGGACCATCTGACATTTGCATTGTGTGCAAATGCTAGCAGTGACTGTAAAGTAAAGCTGTTGCTAGTGTATCATTCTGAAAATCCTCGAGCCTTTAAGACTTACAAGATTCTTAAAGAAAAACTGCAGGTTATGTGGCACGCCAATGCTAGGGCATGGGTTATGTGGCAGTTTTTTATTGAATGGGTAAATCTTATCTTTGGTCCTGCAGGAAGAAATATCTTCAAGAAAATAAATTCCCCATGAAAGCATTACTAATCCTTGATAATGCTCCAGCCCACCCACCTGGTCTTGAAGATGACATTCTCGATGAGTTCAAATTCATGAAAGTCCTCTACCTCCCACCCAACACGACTTCAATCTTGCAACCTATAAATCAGCAGGTCATTACCAGCTTTTAAAAGCTTTACACAAAGCACTTGTTCTGCTGCTGCTTTGAGGTGACTGGAATACAAATCTAACACTTTGAGAGTTTTGGGAAGATCACTACAACATTGTAATATGTTTATGCATTATTGACTTGGCATAGCAAGAGGTTACAAGAAGAATCTTGAACTTGGCATGGAAAAAGTTATGGCCTGATGTTGTTGCAGACAGGGACTTCAAAGGATTTGAACCAGAAACCAAGACTGAGGTAGAAGCATTGGGAGGAGATTGTGTCCCTCGGAAAGTTGATGGATCTGGAGGTAGATGAGAGTGATGTAAATAAGCTCATCGAGGAACATGAGGAGAAACTCCCAACTGAGAAGTTGAAGGAACTACAGATGAAGCCACATATGGAGCTTCTGCAAGAGATTAGTAGTGAGGAGGAGGTAGAGTCGAAGGAAGTGATTTCTACAAGTGAAATTAAAGACATGCAGGCAATGTGGGAGAAGCTTTCAAGTTTCATTGAAAAGAAACACCCAGAAAAAGTTTCAAATGATCGTGCTTCAGCACTTTTTAATGACACTTGTTTGTCACATTTCCGTAACATTTTAAAAGGCAGGCAAAAGCAAACCTCTTTGAATAGATTTTTATTCAAAAGTCCTGCAAGTGAAAGTGCCAAAAGTGCAGCCAAAAAGGCAAAAACAGGTGATGATTAAATGAAAAATATGTAATGTTAAGCTTAGGTTAAGTTTAAAGTTAAGAAAGTGCATATTTTTACAATTAAGTTTTTGTGATTTCATTTTAAGTAAAGAAAGTACAGTTTTAGTTTTGTTTAAAGTAAAGAAAATACAGTTTTAGTTTACATTTAGTGTTAAGAAAGTGCAGTTTTAGTTTACGTGTCTACAGGGTCTGCATCCTTTCCTCCCTCCCACCTCCTCCGCCATTCACTTCCATTAGCCACACACGTCTGTCTCCAAGATAAGAATACAGTACTAAATAATACTTTTTTCTTTTATTTTATATATTTTGTTATGCATTAAAGTATACATGTGTGTTTTTTAATTAAAAACATCTTTTTTCATAATTTAGGATGATTTGGGGATTTTCACAGGGCTGGAGCAGATTAAATCTATTTCAATTATTTTAAATGGAGAAATTTGTTTGATATATGAGTTGACTGACTTACAAGCTTGGTTACAGAATGAATTAAACTCGTATCTCACGGTACCACTGTACTGATTCCAAAACCAGGCAAAGACACTACAAAGAAAGAAAACTATAGACCAATATCCCTGATCAACTTAGATGCTGAAATTCTTAACAAAATATTAGCAAACCGGATTCAACAATATATGAAAAAAACCATACATCATGATAAGGTGGGATTTATTCTAGGGAGACAAGGCTAGTACAGTATTTGCAAATCAATCAGTGTGATTCATCACATAAACAAAAAAAGGAGAAAAATCACAGATAATATAAATGGATACAGAAAAATATTTAATGAAATCCAGCATCCATTTATGATCAAAACTCTCAGCAAAGTGGGGATACAGGAATCATATCTCAACATGATAAAAGCCATCTATGACAAACCCACAGCCAACATTATAATCAATGGGCAAAAATTAAAAGAAATCCCCTTAAGATTAAAAACAAGGCAGGGGTGCTCCCTTTCACCACTCTTATTCAATATAGTTCTGGAAGTCCTAGCCACAGCAATCAGACAAGAAGAGATAAAAGGCATCCAAATTGGAAAAGAAGAAGTAAAACTGTCATGATTTGCTGATGATATGATACTATACTATATGATATAGAAAACCCTAAAATCTCAGTCAAAAAATTACTGGACCTGATAAATAAATTCAGCCAGGTGGCAGGATATAAAATCAATATTTAGAAATCAGTGGCATTTTTATACACCAATAATTAACTGTCTGAAAGAGAAATTAAGAAAACAATTCCCTTCACTATTGCAACCAAAAAAATAAAGTACCTAGGAGTAAATTTAACTGAAGAGGTTAAAGACTTGTACTCAGAAAATTATAAAACATTGCTAAAAGAGATCAAGGAAGATACAAACAAGTGGAAGCATATACTATGTTCATGGATAGGAAAAATAAACATCATTAAAATGTCTCTATTACCCAAAGCAATCTATAAATTCAATGCAGTTTCTATTAAAATACCAATGACATACTTCAAAGATATAGCACACATAGTCCAGAACTTTATATGGAACCAAAAAAGAACACAAATAGCCTCAGCAATCCTGAAAAAGAAGAATAAAGTGGGAGGTATTACACTTCCTGATATCAAGTTATACTACAAGGCCATTGTATTCAAGACAGCTTAGTACTGGCATAAGAACAGGCATATAGATCAATGGAACAGAACAGAGAACCCAGTAATAAACCCACACCTATATGGACAATTGATATTTGACAAAGGAGGTAAGAGCATACAATGGAGTAAAGACACTCTCTTTAAAAAATAATGTTGGGAAAATTGGACAGGTACTTGCAAAAATATGAAACTGGATCACCAACTTACATCATTCACAAAAGTAAATCAAAATGAATAAAAGACTTAAATGTAAGTCATGAAACCATAAACATCCTGGAAGAAAACATAGGCAGTAAACTCTCCGATATCTTTCGTAGCAATATTTTTGCTGATTTATCTCCATAGAAAAGTGAAATAAAGGACAGGATGATCAAATGGGACTATATGAAACTAAAAAGTTTTTGCATAGCAAAAGACACCATTAACAAAATAAAAAGACAACCCATACAATGGGAGAATATATTTGCCAATATATCTGATAAGGGATTAATAACCAAAATTTCTAAAGAACTTGTAAAACTATGAGAAAATGTTCAACATCATTAATCATTAGAGAAACGCAAATTAAAACCACAATAAGATACCACCTCACACCTGTAAGAATGGTGATTAACAAACCAACACAGAGTAAGTGCTGAAGATGGTTGGAAATAAGGGAACCCTCCTGCACTGCTGCTGGGAATGCAGACTGGTGCAGCCACTGTGGAAAACAGTATGAAGATTCCTCAAAAAATTAAAAATGGAACTGCCCTTTGAGCAAACTATCCCACTTTTAGGAATATATTCTATGAATATCAAATCACTGATTCAAAAGAAGAAATGCACCCCCATGTTTATGGCAGCATTGTTTACAATAGCCAAGATCTAGAAACAGCCCAAGTGTCTATCAGTGGACGAATGGATTAAAAAGCTGTGGTACATATACACAATGGAATACTACGTGGCCATGAGGAAGAAGAAAATCTTACCTTTTGCGACAACATGAATAGACTTGGAAACTGTCATGCTAAGTGAAATAAGCCAGTCAGAGAAAGAAAAATAAAAATATCATATGACCTCACTCGTTTGAGGAATCCAATGAACAATGTGAACTGAGCAACGGAACAGAGGCAGAGGCAGGATCAAAGGAACTGGAGGGAAAACAGTCAGAGTGAAAGTAGAAGAGAAAATGGTATCAGAGAAGGGAAAGAGATTAATAAAATTATATATACATAACACAGCATTATAAAGAACAGGACAGCAAATCTTGGAGTGAAGGGGGAAGGCATTGGGGGGAGGAGGCATGTGAGGGGCCGAGGGGAATAAGGGGGTAGGGGGATATATTCGGTGAGACACTTGAATCTATGTAAACACAAATTAAAATCATAAAAATAAATAAATAAATAAATAAATAAATAAATAACACTAGGCACCTAAAAAAAAAAGCAGCACACACAGTCAATTAAATGATTTTGAATGAAGTCTTTTATATAAGAAATACGTTTTATTCTTTATGACCATTAAAACCTAGAGGACCAGCTTCCTTTAGATCAGCAGTTCTCAACCTGTGGGTCATGACCCCGGCGGTGGTCAAACGACCAAAACACAGAGGTCGCCTAAAGCCATCGGAAATACATATTTTATTTAAAAATGTATTGTATAATACATTTTGAGAACCGCTGCTTTAGATAGTTTTATTTTTCTCACTTTACTCTAAAACTCAACCACACTGAAGCATAGTAATCTTTTGAGTTATTTCAAGACCCTATAGGGGAAGGACTCATATTGGGCCTTCGGAGTGTTTGCTCAGGAAAGAGGTGGTGTAGGGAAAGGAATTGCAGTTGTTCCTCATCCTATCACAGTTCACTTTTCCCGGTCTCACTGTATCATGGATTTTTAAATTGTATATATCTAATTTTGTACCGTGGATTTTTCACTATATCACAGGATCTTGTGGTATATAGGTATTTTTATATATTTATTATTTTAATTATTTTGTGGTAAAATAAGCATTTTCTAGCCTAAAAAATTGAAAACAATATAAAAATATTAATTAAAACGTATTAAAAGAACCCTGGCCAGTTGGCTCAGCAGTAGAGCATCAACTGGGTTGTGAAAGTGCAGGGTTTGATTCCTGGTCAGGGCACACAAGAGAAATACCCATCTGCTTCTCTCACTCTTCCCCTTCTCCTTCCTCTCTATCTCACTCTTCCCCTCCATCCCCCCCCACCCCCAACCCACGCAGCCAAGGCTCCATTGGAGCAAAGTTGGCCCAGGCGCTAAGGATGGTTCCATGGTCTCCGCCTCAGGTGTTAAAATGGCTACTGCCGCTGTGGAGCAACGCCCCAGATGAGCAGAGCATCACCCCCTGGTGGGCGTGCCGGTGGATCCCAGTCAGGTGCATGTGGGAATCTGTCTGACTGTCTCCCCGCTTCTAACTTCAGAAAACTACAAAAAAAAAATTAAAAGAATATTAAATCAAAATAAAGTCTTAAAATATAAATTAATAATAAAATATATATAAGGTCACTACTTTGTGGATTTTTGCCTATGGCAGGGAGTTCTCAAACCTATCCCCCGCGACAGACAAGAGACCACTTGTACACCAACACTGACATTCTCCTGTCTCTGGGAGAGGCTCTTCATCCGCCAAAGTTGCCCTTTCAGTCTCTTCTTCTTTTCAGTTGTGGTGGTCATTTTCCTTGTGTCATGAGAACCCCAAACTAGACACTGAATTAGAAAAGGGACATATGAGTGATGAAAAGAGAAACCATTTTTTATGTGATGAGGATGAAGAGGGAAATAGTGGGAAACTCATTCCTATTTTCATCAGCTTTGCTGGATGGGTTAAGCTTAGATAATGCTACAAAATTAGGGCTACTCTGCCTCCTGTTCTAGTTTATAACTGGTGTCCCAATGCAATTACCCAGTAGTGTCCTGGTTTGGATGGTAACACAGAGAGAAGAGATCAACCTAATGGAAGTGGGGCTACCATTACATGTGGGGCCCTCAGAAGGTCCAGCCTGTCCTTGTGCTGTGACCAGGAAGGGCATACCACACACTGTCCTCTCCCACCTTGTCCTCCTATTGCCAGCTTTTTCTCCTGAATTCCTTCTTACTCAGTTATTAATTCCCAGGTTTCTACATTTAATAAACTTTATATGAGGATCAGCTATGGGTCGATTACCCTGCTCAGAAGAATTAAGGAGTCTCCCTTCCCTACTATCCTTCTAGGAAAATCATTCTTTGTTCTGATATTTTGTATAAAATTCCTACCTTCCCACTTTCATATGATGGTATTAATAGTGAGGTTTCTGCTACAAATTCCTAATATGTATAGAGAAGTTCTGGGACTCCTCTAGGGCTCTCTTTAGAAGTTGGGGATAATTAGGTTTTATGGTTTCAGGTTTGGGCTTTAATTAAAATTCCAGTACCAAGAAAAATTACAAACCAATGCCACATTAGAGCCTGAATCCATATGGAATGTTTTCAGCGGTTGTAAGGAGGTGATTTACATTTCATAAATGCTAGACACCATCTAAGAGGGAAATCATTTCGTGGATGAGAGGCCAGGAACAAATATCCTTCAATTAGAGATTGAGTGGTATTGCCACACTCCCTCGCTCCACTTTCCCTGAGCAAAGCTGAGCCTCCTGTTCTGGAAGGTGGCTTCACATAGTCTGGTCCCTTCATAGTTCCCTCCCTGAGACAAAGGAGAACAGATTTGTGTTTGCTCCATTTCTTATTATTGATGAGTTGAGATATAGCTTCTCTGAGTGCATTTTAAAGAAGAAGCATCAGAGCTGAACTGTGTGTCCTCCAATATCTTCACACTACAGTGTGCCAGGCTCCTGAGAACAGGCTGCTCACAACACTGTGACCCTCAGGGTGCTTCCCTTCTGGTCCGGGAGGAGTGACATGGCTCTGGGAGAAATGCGAGGGGTTGTGAGGAGCGCTCACCACTGAGATTGATAGGAAATCAGCAGCAACAACTCCAAGACTAAAGCAGGGACCCTGGAATGAAGCCTGAGGAAGCCAGACAGAAGTCTTGGCATTTTAGGCAATAAAATCTCCCCAGTGAAAGCTATTCAGAACTTTGAAACTTACTCGACAGCTACTCTTCAACTGTTGTTGCCTAACAACTCAGTCTTGTACCGATTTCAACCAAAAAGTACAGTGGTTGCTGCTGTTGAACTACAAGTCACTGAAACCAAAAGTTTCAGTTTTGCAGACATCTGAACCCCTGGACTAGATCTGTACATGCTCCACAGCACCTCCAAGTTCTCCCTAACATACTCCATGGTTGTGATTCACCATTTGCATTTCTTCTCTGCTAGATTGTCAACCTGGTAAGGACAGGCTCTCTCTCCTTTACAACTCTATCCCCAGTGCTGC
This sequence comes from Saccopteryx leptura, assembly GCF_036850995.1. Lineage (NCBI taxonomy): Eukaryota > Metazoa > Chordata > Mammalia > Chiroptera > Emballonuridae > Saccopteryx > Saccopteryx leptura. The sequence continues at coordinate 289,985,071 of NC_089504.1, forward strand.
ACACAGTGCCTGGCCCACAGCTGATGCTCATTTAAAGTTTCTTAAATGTAGGAATTTGGTAATTAATGGCTGAGGAGGAATACCTGCCAACAGGAGAACCAGGACTCTGAGGGAGATGGCAGTGGGTGATGCCCTCCTCCCAGTCACACCCCAAGGTCAGGTAGGACCTTCTGAGGGGCCCCCTGTGTGATGTTAGGACCACTTCCATATCTTACCTCTCTATTAACATCCACACCAGGACAATGCTGAGAAATTACACTGAGACACTAGTTGCAAACTAGGACATTGAGGATATAAACTGGATCAAGCAGGAAGAGCTGGTGGACAGTATGGTGACAAGCATGTCAGACTGGCCTCCAAGACCATGTGATACTTACCTTTGGAAATTCCAACAAATTAAGTGGAGACAGTTTATGACTATGACTATTCAGGTAGTTGGTCATTCTAGTTACTGTGATTCAGGCAAATATATTTATTGTGACCTCATCTTGCATGCACAGGCTGAAAAAAAATCAGCTTATATTTAGGTTACACATTACACGAGATACTTTTAATCTGTGAAATGATACCTTTTTAGTAAATGTAAAAATAAGTCCAGTCAACAATTCTAAGAATCTAGAAATAGTTGACACAACACTGCATTCACTAAACGGAATTTAACTGAAGGAAAAAAAATAAAATAAAACATGATGACATCAAAAATCAGAAAAAAAATTTGAAAAATCCAATATCAATACACCATTAAAACTCTCAGAAAACAAGGGAGAAAAGGAGATATTCTCAACCTGATAACAGGCATTTACAAAAAAACTCGACAGTTAATATCACCTTGATAGAATGACTGACTAGCTTCCTCCTAAGCTCTGAGCAAGGCAGGGATAGATCAATGGAAAATAACATAGAGTCCAAAATAGACTAAGAATGCATGACTTTATTTTAACTAAAATTCTAAGGCAATTGAATGGAGAAAGAACAGTCATTTCAAGAAATGATGCTGAAACAATTGGACATCCATATGTATAAAAATAATTTGCACCTGATACTACATATAAAAATTAACTTGCCTGACCAGGTGGTGGCGCAGTGGATAGAGCGTCGGACTGGAATGTGGAGGACCCAGGTTCGAGACCCCAAGGTCGCCAGCTTGAGTGCAAGCTCATCTGGTTTGAGCAAAGCTCACCAGCTGGGACCCAAGGTCGCTGGCTCGAGCAAGGAGGTTACTCAGTCTGCTGAAGGTCCGTGGTCAAGACACATATGAGAAAGCAATCAATGAACAACTAAGGTGTCGCAATGTGCAAGAAAAAACTAATGATTGATGCTTCTCATCTCTCCTTTCCTGTCTGTCTATCTCTCTCTCTGACTCTCTCTGTCTCTGTAAAAAAAAAAAATTAACTAAGTATATATAATGGTTCAAAATATAAAACTATAAAACTTCTAGAGTAAAACATAAGAAAAATTTTTGTGACTTTGAGTTATATAAAATATTTTAGATATGACAAAAAAGAGAAGTATTTTAAAAAGAAGACCTTGATAAACTGGACTTGATCAAAAGTAAAAATCTCTGCTTTTCAAATGACACTCTTAAAAATGCAAAGAAAATTTACAGACAAAATATTTCAGAACACTTATCTGATGAGTTACTGATGTCCATAATATATAAAAATAGTAAAAGTCAGTAAAAAAAATTAGTTAAATATGGACAAACTAGTTGAACAGACATTTCAACAAAGACATATGGATGGCAAACCAGCATATGAAAAGACATTCAACATCATTACTGATTAGGGAAATGCAAATTGAGAACAAAATAAGATAAACTTTACACATGTTATAATGGCTAAAGTAAATAACAATAGTAATAACTGACAATACCACATGCAATCAAGATTGTGGAGCAGCTACAGTCATTGCTGGCAGGAATGCAAAATTGTACAATCACTTTGGAAAATAGTTTGCTAGTTTCTTAAAAAATGAAACACACTATTTGCCCCAGGAACTCTATTCTTAGGTATATTACCAAGAGAAATAAAATTTATATTCACAGAAATGCCTGTAAGTCAGCATTTACAGTGGCTTTACTCATAATTGCCCTGAACTGGAAACAGCGCATAGACTTGAACAGGTGAATGGATAAAAAATGTGATAGATGCACACAATGGAATGCTACTTAGCAATAAAGAAGGAATGAACTACTAATATATGAAACAACAGAATACATGTCAAGTGTATCATTCTATGTGAAAAAAAGCCAGACTTTAAATGCGATGTAGTATATGATTCTAATTATATGACATTCTGGAAAAAGCAAAATTATAAAGACTGAAAATGTATCTGTGGTTGCCAAGGTCTGGTATAGGGAAGGGCTGGCTACGCAGGGTCATGAGAAAATATATTGGAGTGATGGGATTGTTCTTTATCTTAATTATAGTGGTATTTACACAATGGTGTATGTTACTCAAAGCTCACAGAATTGTATATTTTAAATGGGTGATTTTTTCTGCTTGAAAAATACACCTCAAGAAATCTTACTTAAAAATAGAATAAAATAATACTTTTTAGGAATACATATAGTATATGTGGTAAAAATATATATATAAAGAAGAAGCCAAGAATGATAAATACAAGATTCAGAATGGTGGTTACATCAGCAAGGTCAGGGAGGGGATGAATAAAGGAAAAAATAAGAAGGTATGCATAGCTTACTATCAATTTTCTGACTTTCACTTGTGTGCTGGATTTCTGTGTTTGTTATTTAAATAATAGATGAATGGTTGGATGGATGGATGGTTGGATGGATGGATGGATGGATGGGTAGATAAACAAATAGATAAATTAATTAAAAGGGCCTTGCATGGACCAATGATAAGCATTATTACAAAACAAGGATTTGTTAACCCAAATATTCAATAACAAGACAACTAAATGATAAACTCTAGGAATAAAATTTTAGCACACTGTTTTCAGCTTGCTCATCTTTTCCCCCTTACACGGCATCAGTCATAAGTCACAAAGGAGAAGGGCAGGTCCTCATTTATTTGTTTGCTTATATATTACTAATATGCCTTGCTCAGAAAGCTCACCCTGAAGCTGGGCCTCAGATAAAACCATTCCTGTTCCAGAGCCAACATACGTAGTAGGTCATACAATCCTCATTTTAGGCCTGCCAGGTGAACTTCTCCAGTGTGTTATTCCAGATTCCTCAGGATGTCAGGACTACTAAAACATTCTCAAAGTGCCCCACATTAGGAGTCACCTCATGCTCTGGGCAATGGGTTCAAGTACCTTCTACTGTCATCTCAGGCTCACTGTGGGCTCTGGTCTGAGAAGGCCAGGGAAGGGAGTTCCCCTTGAAGGAGTGTGAGATTAAGGAGGAGGAGAATGAGAACATCAAGTAAGGGAGGCAGGAACCAAGGGACTCATGGCTGGGTTTGGGGAGCATTTATGCCGGTGGGTTCTGAAATAGTTTGAGCCACACTGACCAGGGTTTACGTTACACCCAAAGTGTAGCCCCATGTCATTGGGATTAAAATGGCCTCTGTACTTATTTCTGGAAAACCACATAACATGAAAGAATAATATTTCCTTCTATAGCTAGGCTTGAACCCTGAGACAACATCAGTTCCTGATACAACTACATTTTTACCTTAGGGCTCAGTCATTCCAAAGGTAAATATTTGTTTAGTGTTTATCTTCTCTGCTAGGTTGTACAATCCCCAAAGGCAGAGAGCGTGCCTCTCCTTCACCGCTGACATCCAAGCTGAGCAGGGTGCTTCTCAGATAAAGATTCGTGGGAATGAATGACTTAAGTGAGAATATACCTGGAAATAGGACTGGTGATGGCAGCAAGGAAAGAGAGAGGCTCAAATTTTAAAAAAAGCCATAGAGTGCCATAGAGTGATGTCTCCAGCAAAGATTCTATAGGAGGGTCTGGGTAGAACTGGCCAAGCTCCCAGATTTCATGTGGGCTGACCCATTGCACCAGCTTCCTCCACTTCTGGTTCCTCTTTAGCTTCAGCAGTAGCTCAGCATGTTCTGGGACAGTCACCAGTCACTGCTCTAAGTGTGGCACTTAGGCTGAAACTGAAATATACCCAGAGGGGGACTGGGGTCTTATTTTTAAGCAGAGAGGACATGGAAACTGTCAGGCACTCTGTTCTCTGTGTCCAGGACTGCCATGTGTGTTTCTACGCATATCTTTTTCTTTTTTTGTATTTTTTCTGAAGTGAGAAGCAGGGAGGCAGAGAGACAGATTAGAGAGACAGATTCCCACATGCGCCCTACCGGGATCCACTCGGCATGCCCACCAGGGGAAGATGCTCGGTCCATCTGGGGCATTGCTCTGCTGCAACCTGAACCATTCTGGTGCCTGAGGAAGAGGCCATGGAGCCATCCTCAGCACCCGGGCCAACTTTCCTCCAGTGGAGCCTTGGCTGCCAGAGGGGAAGAGAGAGATGGAGAGGAAGGAGAGGGGGAAGGGTGGAGAAGCAAATGGGTGCTTCTTCTTTGTGCCCTGGCCAGGAATCGAACCCGGGAGTTCCACAACTCTGGGCCAACGCTCTACTGCCGAGCTAGCAGGCCAGGGCCCTACACATATCTTGAAAGAACTTTTGGAATCACTGATTTGAAATAAGTAAATTGTAGATTGGAAAGAAAAGGGAAACTGTGGCCATTAGTATTAATTTAGTATTTAAAAACAGATAACCAGTCCTTTAGGCTTATAGCATATCAGAAACGTTAGCTGTAATGAAGTTTTATTTAAAATCATTTAATTGAACTTAAATATATGGATGTTAAAGTCGTGATGATCTTATTTTGGTAAATATAGTGTAATATATTTTATTACCATTATTTGAGATAAAATGTGATGAGAAATACATGTATAATATCACAATAAAAGAAGATGGAGAAAATAGTATTTAATTCACATAAAGTTTAGCCATTATGAAGTCAAATGAGGCTAACAAATATCCTCCACTGTCATCTTCACAATTATCAACCATGTTTGCAAAAGAGTTTGTTATCATTATTTGCACAATGTTTCTTTTGACTCTTCCAAGCACATGAACCATTTACTTTTATCAATTTCTATGGTGTTAGAATCAATAGGACATATGCCACAGTCAGGAAGAAACAGACACATGGAGCCACAATGAAAAAGACAATTATTTTCTCCCCATCTTCGTCCTCTTCCTCCTTATAGTCTCCTTTCTCCTGCTTCTTATTAGTATTAATTGTAAACTTCTCATGGCTAGAGTTGAAGTCCTTTCTCCACTCTAATTCCTCTGCTGCTCCTCATGCTGCCGCATGGGCACCATGAGGTTCTCCTAGGAAATTTTCTGCCTTCGACAGGAACTGACTTCAAATCCTCGTCCCTTAGCTCACATCACACTCCCACAGGACAGTGATCTTGTCCAGCTGTCACTTCCATAGAATATCTGGAGGCTCCAACTCCCTTTGGGACCTGCAGTGCAATAGGGCTCTGACGTCCAAAAACTGGACTCCTAGGCTTGAGGTCCTTATGCACACGTCTATGATAGCACTTATTTCAACAAATCCAATGCATTTCCTTGTCTAAGTGATGGTCCATTTAGGCTGTGAGGTACTCAAGAAAAGAAACATATCATATGTATCTCTATATCGTTAACTCCATGAAGTAAAAGAGCCTATGTTGAAACATGGACATGAATGAATGAATAAAAGTGAAGAAGTGGGTTCAAAGCAGATTTAAGTGGGAAGTACTTGGCAGTCTCAAGGACATCCTGATTCCATCTTATTAGAACTTTAGGATCCTGCCCATGAGGACACCGGAGGCACGCAACTAAGAAGTGTGTGGCTCTGTCACCTCCCCCTGCTTGTGAAAGCAGCAGCATGCTCGGGCCATGTGTCACAAATCCAGCTCCCAGGAAAGTATTTGAGCCAAGCTGAACCAAGGCATGGCAGCTGAGAGAAGGAAGGAAGGCAGGGGAGGGTCAGGCTCCCGGGAAGAGTCAGGGAAGTTATGTAGACAGTCATCATGCTTCCTCGTTGAACCTCATTAGTTGGACATTATGCAAGTGCTCAGGAAAAAGGCTGGAAACCTAATCCTGGGGGTGTGCCAGGCTGTACCCTCCCCCTGCTTGTGAAAGCACAGCATGCTCAGGCCACACGTCACAAATCCAGCCCAGGATAAAAGGGCCCCTGCCCTGGGCTCCCCATCCACAGTCTCCTCAGGAACAGCCTTCTCCTGCTTCCTCTGCACCTGGTGAGTGTCTGGAAAGGGATGGGACCTTGGCTGAGAGTGTTGGGAAGATGGGCTCACATCTGAATGGAAGCAGCAGGAAGAGCCCCACAGTGGGCAGCAGTGGGGGGAGGGTGATGGTGAGGAAGGAGCCACCAGGCACCTGTCAGGGGGCTGTGATTCCCAAAAGCCACAGGTCCTCAGGATTCCTTCCTATCTTGTTCTGAGTGAGCTGTCAGGAATGCTCATGGCTCCATCTGGCATCCTCGAAGATGCTTTATGCAAACACATGTGTCCCCTCCATGTTCCCATTTCTTTCCCACAGAGCTTGTCTTAGAGGGCAGCTTGGTCATGGAGGACGAGTGTTTGACTCAACCTGTAGGGAGGGGATATTGAAACTTCTGAAGCTTCTGGGCTCTAAGTGTGTCGTTTATTTGTTGAAGGTGAAATTCCTGCCAAGATGTCCTGCCAGCAGAACCAGCAGCAGTGCCAGCCCCCTCCCAAGTGCCCCGCCCCCAAGTGCCCCGCCCCCAAGTGCCCCCCAAAGAGCCCAGCACAGTGCTCACCGCCAGCCCCGTCTGGCTGTGCTCTGAGCTCGGGGGGCCACTGTGGCTCCAGCTCCGAGGGCGGCTGCTGCCTGAGCCACCACAGGCACCGCAGGTCCCACCGCTGTGGGCGCCGGAGCTCGGACTCCTGTGACAGTGGCAGTGGTCAGCATTCTGGGGGCTCCGGCTGTGGCCACAGCTCTGGGGGCTGCTGCTGACCTGGACTCTGGTGCTTAGACAGTGACTTCAGAAGACAGAAGAAACCAAAGGCCCAAGAAAAAGCCCAAGCTGGACACAGCCTTTCCTGGATACCTTATTCTCCACTTCCCAGGCTGAGCTGGGAATTTCCCAGAGAGGGTTTCCAGCTCTCTTCAGATGCTCTTCCAGCCTGATGTCCCGGATCCCACATTCCCCTGCCCCCAGCACCTGACGATGATGGGAAATGCCTGTACTTGACCCTGTGAAAAAATAAAGCTTCTCTTCCTCAATACCCTGGGCAGTTCACATGTCATTTCACTCTGTCCCTCCTCTCAGTTCCTTGGCCAACCCAACTCAGTTTGAGGAGCAGAATCTTAGTTTTGGACCAAGAAAAACAAAAAAAGCGGATCAGAGAGTTTGGGTTTAGTGTGGAGAGGGAGAGGAGAATGAGAGATAAGTATTACAATTCTCAGGTAAAGGAATGACTTTTCCTGTGAGACCTGAGTGGGTATTGATACAACCTGGGAATTTCCAATGCATAATATAGGACTTTTACTTATTTTGATAACTGTTTCTGGGTCTTAATTAAGAAAGAGGGAGTCAAAGCCCTGACTGGCTGGCTGGCTCAGTGGCAGAGCATCGGCCTGGCGTTTGGAAGTCCTGTGTTCGATTCCCACCCAGGGCACACAGGAGAAGTGCCCATCTGTTTCTCCACCCTTCACCCTCTCTTTTCTCTCTGTCTCTCTCTTCCCCTCCCGCAGCCAAGGCTCCACTGGAGCAAAGATGGCCCAGGTGCTGAGGATGGCTCCATGGCCTCTGCCTCAGGCTCTAGAATGGCTCCAGTTGCAATGGAGCTACACCCCAGATGGGCAGAGCATCACCCCCTGTTGGGCTTGCCAGGTGGATCCCGGTCCAGCACATGTGGGAGTCTGTCTCTGCCTCTCTGCTTCTAACTTCAAAAAAAATTTTTTTAAAAATGGAAACAGGGAGTCACGATGCAAGGAAACATAAAATTGGTGGAAGAAGGAGATGTATATCTCAGGAAGAAGATTTAACTCAGTGGACTCTATGAAAATGCAGGAGAGAGACGGAAGGTGAGAAGACTTAACATTAATGAGGTCTAGGGTAAGTGAGGTGGCTGGGAGTTTCAGCAACAAGATAATTGTGCATGTGAAATAAAAATTTTAGAAGAAAGAAAATGAGAAGTGTTGCTGGAATTAAACCCAATCTAAGAAGTAAACATTTATTAAATTTTGAACTCTACACAAACATACACCTCAATAGAGTCCCATGGTTTGGATTAAATTTTAAGACTCAGATGCTTCTGAGATTGAAATAATGTTCTTACATATGAACCAAGAATAACATGTCACTTGGATTGCCAGAACACCAAAAAAATGTCATAGAACTCAAGCTACAAGCAAATGGTAAATATTAAGAGAGACTGATGTTGGCCCTGGCCAGTTGGCTCAGTGGTGGAGTGTCGGCCTGGCATGCGGGAGTCCTGGGTTTGATTCCTGGCCAGGGCACACAGGAGAAGCGCCCATCTGCTTCTCCACCCCTCCCTCTCTCCTTCCTCTCTGTCTCTCTCTTCTCCTCCCACAGCCAGGGATCCATTGGAGCGGGGTTGGCCCGGGTGCTGGGGATGGCTCTGTGGCCTCTGCCTCAGGTGCTAGAGTGGCTCTGGTTGCAGCGATGCCCTAGATGGGCAGAGTACCACCCCTGGTGGGATCCTGGTCGGGCGCATGCGGGAGTCTGTCTGACTGCCTCCCCATTTCCAACTTCAGAAGAATTCAAGAAAAGAAAAAAAAAGAGAGAGAGACATATGTTAGGGACTGAGTAGAGCAAGCGGGGGTGGGAAGAGGCAGAGAACTGTAGATAACTTTTAAGTTTAATAAACTTAAAAAGGATTTATCAAGCATGGAAATTACTACAATTTGGGGATTAAGGAGAGCCTGATGGAATTTAATACCAGACACACAAGGCAGGTCTAACAAACTGAGGTATGATTCCTTGAAGTAGCAGCCACAACTCTGGCCACAAGGTTAAGTTCATTAGAAATCACCGGAGAGCACTCAGCCAGGGGCAGGAACCATGTGAGTGTTGGTGAGGCAAGAACAGACCCAGAAGAGCTATGCCTCACCTGAGAGGGCCTGCAAAACCTGGAACACAGCATGTAAGTCCTGTCGACACACAGGTCCAACAGCTTTGTGCCGGCCTGAGACAGTACAGCATGGGCTGGACGGATGGCAAAATCAGAACATACTATCTGCCAGGAGCTGTAGAAAAAGACCTGGAGGTTCAGAAGTACCTCGAAGTGCCACTCTAAAGAACTGACAGAGTTAGCATGACCAGGCAGTGGCGCAGTGGATAAAGCGTCGGACTGGGATGCGGAGGATCCAGGGTCGAGACCCCAAAGTTACCAGCGTAAGCACGGGCTCCTCTGGTTTGAGCAAAGCTTGGACCCAAGTTCGCTGGCTTGAGCAAGGGGTTACTCAGTCTGCTGAAGGCCCATGGTCAAGGCACATATGAGAAAGCAATCAATGAACAACTAAGGTGTCGCAATGAAAAACTGATGATTGATGCTTCTCATCTCTCTTCGTTCCTGTCTGTCTGTCCCTATCTATCCCTCTCTCTGACTCTTGCTCTGTTTCTGTAAAAAAAACAAAAAACAAAAAACAAACAAACAAAAAAAACACTGACAGAGTTATAATTTATGCTTGAATCAAATCTGAGTGATAAAAAAAAAGGGAGCAGGGTCAACTTATAAAGCTCCTAGCTGAGACATTACAGAGGTCTCAGGAAGCAAAAAGCAATAAAGAACATCTTTAAAATTGAGCCAAGCCTGACCTGTGGTGGTGCAGTGGTTAAAGCATCAACCTGGAAACGCTGAGGTTGCCAGTTCAAAACCCTGGGCTTGCCTGGTCAAGGCACATATGGGAGTTGATGCTTCCTGTTCCTCCCCCTTCTCTCTCTCTCTCTCTCTCTCTCTCTCTTCCCTCTCTATAATGAATAAATAAAATCTTTAAATAAATAAATAAATAAATAAATAAATAAATAAAATTGAGCCAAAAGGGGAGGTCTCAGCAGTGAAAAAAAAAAAAAAAAAGGATTTTCTAGACCTCATCAGAGTGACACCAAGTCCCAGCCTTGGACCCATTTATTCACTTAACTATTTTTATTGAGCACTTATTATGTGCTCTGTTATAAACACTAGGGATATAGCAAAAAATTAAGAATAATGTTTCTTCTCTAGGGAAGTGATTTTCAACTGATGTGCCATAGTAATTTTTAAAACGTGCAATATCTGACTATTTTGTCAGGGGCACTGACCTCTTTTCTTTTAGATTGTTAAATTATAAAAATGACAACAGCCAACACAGCAATAACTCTTTGGTGTGAATGAATCAAAATTATACCTTTTATTTCTAGATCAGCAAAAAATATATATTTTTGGTGTGCTGCAGAATTTTAGTAATTAGTTTCTGTGTGCCATGAGAGGAAAAAGGTTGCAAATCACTGGTCAAATGCATTTATGGTCAACAGTTTCCAATTTACATGTGATGCAGAGTGAAACAGAATGGCTGTGTATTCAGTGGCCTCTCATTCTCTGGGACTGAGTGGACTCTGGTGTTAGTTTAATAAACCCAGAGAAGACCCTCCGGCTTGGAAAATACTGGCGCTTTGAGATAGCAGCTTTGGTGGTGACAAGAAAAGAACATGAGTATTTGCTAGCTTCCACATCAAAAGACAACAGCCATGAAAGGAGCGTCTGTCTCAAGATCCTTAGAACAGACTTGCTTTCAAACTACCCAAACTACTTCCTGGGTTTTCCCTGGACTTGCGCTGGGCTCTCCTCCTAACCAATCCCTTTCCTGGACCTTCCAGGGCTCCATGTCCTTATCCAATCTGATTCTTTTCCCAGGCTAGGCTCTGCCCCTTTGTGTCACCATTTTGGCTACTTTCTGCTCATGCCTCAAAGTTTTGCTGCATCATTTGGTTTCTACTGTGCATGCATTTATCTCTGCCTGCACCATCTTAGCTTCTACTATGCATGTGCCCAGCAAAGGAATTTCCCTTGCTGTTCCTATTCCTCCCTCAGTTATCCTAACTAATGATTGTTAACCGATTCTTCCTGCCCACTTTGGGGATTAGGTCCCTTCAGTGGAGAATGCAAAGGCCTCCTGGCGAGACTGTGAATGCTATAACTTTCCAGTGAATAAGGCTTAATGTTCAATTCAGCTCCTTAGTTTATTAGGCTTAAGATCTGATTCTATTCCCTAGTTTATTAGGCTTAATGTCTGATTCCTTCCTTAATTCATTAGGCTTAATGCCTGATTCCTTTTTTCTCCCTTCCTTTATTAATAGCTACCTACCTATTCTAACATCAGTAGGTGACATCTGATTTATCATTCACTTAAGAGCAACAGGGAGCTGATGCCCCAAAACTCTGACTTCAGGCATGAGGATTCCTCACACACACATCTTACAGGATCCTCATCTGGCTCATACATATTTCATTACTTGCCTGTCAGTTCCACTACACTATCAGAAGATGGAGTATCATCTTTTTTATTTTTGGATCTTCTTTGTCAAGCACAGCATGTTCTATCTCAATATAAATGGTTTGAAAAAATGAATAACTTTTATGAATGAATTAATATGAAGAACAGCTCCTACAGAAGGACTGAGGCACAGGTATTTGGACAATTCTGAGGTTTCTTTGGTTCGTTTTTTCCTCAAAACTCTTGACACCTGCTATGGAGATGCAAAGGGCCTGGGGCTGGAGAGTGTAACATGCTGCCCTTTAAATAAGACTCACCCTCACCCTCTTCCAATATCACCACTCCTTTTCTACCTGTGAATCAAAATAGAAAAGAGTTCCAAGATGTTATCTATTACTGGAATCAGAATCCACTAACTCATTTTTTAATTTTATTTTTTAATTGAATTTTAGAGACAGAAAAGGGAGAGAGAAAACATAGATTTGCTGTTCCACTCACTTATGCATGCACTGGTTGATTTTTGCATGTGTCCTGACTAGGGATTGAACCTGCAACCTTAGCATAATGGGACAATGCTTTAACCAACTGAGCTACCTAGCCAGGACAGCTCATTACTTTCTATTTTTCTACTCCTCTTTGCTCAAGAATTTTCTATAAGCTGTGGGTTTAGAGTCACAAACTCTAAAATAAATAGAAAGTCTTTTTTATTTTTTTTGAGAGGAAGAGAGACAGATAGAGAGAAAGAGACAGGAAAGGGGAGAGATAAGCATTAACTCATTTGTTCATTAACTGCTTCTTAAGCCAAGCCAGTGACCCCTTGCTCATGCCAGCAACCTGGGGCTCAAGCCAGAGACTTTGGGAGCATGTCAGTGATCCCACACTCAAGGTGGATGAACTTGAGTGAATCCTGCACTCAAGCCAGCAACTTTGGGGTTTCAAACCTGAAACCTCAGTGTCTCAGGTTGATGCTCTATACACTGCACCACAACCAGTCAGGCAGGGGAGTCATTTTTTTAAGTTGATGCAATCGCATCTAATTTTTTGCCTTTTTACTTCTTCTAGAGTCACTAAACTTCTCCCAAGATGTCCTGGAAGCAAAACTAAAAGTAGTTTTAAGCCCCTCCCAGGTGTTCTCCCAAGTGTCACTCAAATATCCTGCTCAGGGTCCACCTGCAGTCTATTCCTGCTGAGCCTCTGCTCTGGGAGCTGCTCAAAGGTTAATTGGGATCTACATAAGATCCTTAGGTATGTGGCACTTTCTGACTACCTCTTCCCATTTTCCTTTAGAATGACTCAGCTGCTTGTCATGGAATGCAATTGCTATGGGGGAGGGAGGAGACAGAACTGAAAATGAATTGTCAGTTATAAGCAAAAGAGAAGGATTTTGTGTTTGTTGAGTCATGCTTGACTTCTAATATGGAATGTTTAAAATGTACTCCAAGAAGCTAAACCTGAGATCCTGCATTGCCCGCTCCTATAATACCAATTGTAATGACTAAGTCATGAAATTCTCCCAAGATTCATCCAGCCATACCAGTCTCTGTATTTCCTTGATGTCTCAGGACCACAGGAAGCCAATGTTCCTTGGGATAGGACTCCTGAGGTTGGTGACTCTTGGGGAGTTGCCCTCATGCTCTGGGAGAAATAACTAAGCCCTGATCCTTACTATGATTCTCTGTCATCATAGGATGGCTGTTTTGTGTGTGGGGACCTCAGACAGAGTACCTGATCTCATGAGGAAAAGGAAGGGTAACAGACAGGAGCAACTTATCAAGATGGAGATAAGACTAATGAGCTCCTTTCCAGCTCATGTGTGGAAACTTCCAAGACCAGCAGATGGAGTTAGAGCAAAGCCAGAGAGACATCCACAAATATTTCATGAAGGAAAGGGAAGACTGCTTATTGACAGTCAATGACAAGGACACCTTGATGCTTTGAAACTACTACAGAGTGTATATGAGTACCTTTTCAGCTATTGCTCCCTCTTCTCTCTTCCACTATCCCACCCCACACTACTGTCTTCCACCCCCACTCACACCACTACCAATGACTCAGGGGTGCAACCCATGGTGGAAAAATGGCTTCCATCCTTGCTGCTGTTTAAGGATATGGTCAGTTCCTGGTCATCACAAGATATGGAAAAATATTCATTTTTGCAGCAAAGTCTAAGCTCTAACATTTTTTTTCACATGCCCCATGGCATTCAAATTCTATATGGAGCCATTTATCATGGGTGTAACAAGTTCTTCTGTGTTATTTATCTGTTAGACTGTACCCTCCTTGAAAAAAGATATCATACTTCTCCTTTTTACTGTTCTATTCCCATTGCTGACCATGGTTACTTGCCCATAATCATAGCTAAGAAAAGGAAAGACAATCCCAGATTGCTAGCAACAAGCTGGACTGGTTCTAGTAGCTAGGCCATATCTTCTCTGATTGAACATAAACAAGTTCATTAAACTCCGACATCAGACAAGCTAACTCAGACAAAAATAAGACCACTCTGAGCACCAACAAAACAAGAGCATTGTCCAAACCACAAAAATAACCCCATATCCCCTTTTCTCAACTAACATGAGGCACTGATACTTTTTCACCAATTGCTATTTGTTTCAAAAAGATTAAAATCAGAACTACAACAAATATTAATCTTTATATTTAAATTAACTGGTAATTTTTAATCAAATATTTTAATGAAAAATGTGTTATTCTTTTCTGTACTTGATAGTTTATTGTGAGTAGACACAGAATTCTTTATACAGGTTTACACTTTATAGCTTACCCACCTTAAAGCATAAGGATTCTATAATTAATTTTGAAATACCCGTGGGAGAGTGAATTTCACTGGGTCACAAGAAATGGTGGCTTGGGATGGAGAAAGAAGGACAGGGTTAGAGATGGCACTGACCTCCCTTTCTGATATTCTTCTGTCTCCAGAAAGAGTCTTTTGCTTAGGTGATTTGTTTTAGAAACAAAGAGCAATTAATGAGGCTTTATTATAATAGCCTCATTAATCCTGCTTCCTAGTTTAAAATTATTAAGGTACCTAATCATAGAAATGCTCTCTGCTTTCTGAAATCACCTAATCCAGAACAAAACTTCACTTCCTTGCAGCTTCCGCAAAATTACCTAATACAAGCCCAAATCCCATGACAAGCATCTCTTAATGTTTTCCCATGGTGTACTGTCTCCCTCATTTGAACTAGCCAATCAATTCAACTTTATTCTACTATAGGTATATTGCTATTGGTCTTTTGATAGGGAACATTGATGATGTTCAATAGAAATTTATTAAATGAAGGAATATAAGAATAAATAACTTAAAGTAGAAGGAATTTTTGGGGGGTTAGGGGAGGTTGATGGTGGCAGCTGAGAAGCAGAGGGGCCTCCAGGCAAGTGTTGGACCTATGAGAAAAAAGACAGAGGCAGTGTCTCAACCCAGAGTCATCAGACAAAGGACCAGAGTTCCTTTATTGCAGTGGTAGTCAACCTGGTCCCTACCGCCCACTAGTGGGCACTCCAGCTTTCATGGTGGGCAGTAGTGGAGCAACCAAAGTATAAATAAAAAGATAGATCTAACTATAGTAAGTTGTTTTATAAAGATTTATTCTGCCAAACTTAGTGAAAATCTAACATAAAGTACTTGGTAAGTAATTATTAGTATATGCTTTAACTTGCTGTAACTCTGTTTTATAAATTTTATAAAGTAAAGTTACTTCCCTACTTTATAAATCACCATTACTATGGAACCGGTGGGCAGTTAGAAAATTTTACTACTAACAGAGATACAAAAGTGGGCGGTAAGTATAAAAAGATTGACTACCCCTGCTTTAGAAGGTCCAGAGTTTCCCAAGCGCATAATTTCATTCAGATGGTCCTCTTTCCATCTGGCCTTCTCTGAGCCTCTATAGTCAGTAAAACTGAAAGAGATAGCTATTTGCTTTTCAACAATATTTGTCCCTCTTCAGCTCCATCACCCAGTCTGATATGAGAAAGCACCCATTTCCCCTCATGAATAACTCCTTCCAATACAGTATCAATTGGGGAGGTCTTCAACATTGTGAAGGAAATGGACACTGTAGCATAGTTCAGGGTTAAGCCTACAGGTATCCCCTAAGCAAGAGACTCTTTCTGGAGACAGAAGAATATCAGAGGTGGGGGGGGGGGGTGTCAATGCCATCTCTAATCCTGTCTCTCTTTCTCCATCCCAAGCCACCATTTCTTGTGACCCAGTGCAATTCATTCTCCCACAGGTATTTCAAAATTAATTATAGAATTTCTCAGCTTTAAGGTAGATAAGTTGTAAAGAAGTTTGCATCTACTAGCAATAAACTATGAAGTACAGACAAGAATAACATATATTTTCCATAAAATATCTGATTAAAAATTACCAGTTAATTTGCCTGACCTGTGGTAGCACAGTGGATAAAGCATTGACCTGGAACACTGAGGTCACTAGTTCAAAACCCTGGGCTTGCCTGGTCAAAGCACATATGGGAGTTGATGCTTCCTGCTCCTCCCTTTCCCCTTTCCCCTCTCTAAAATGAATAAATAAAGTCTTCAAAAAATTACCAATTAATTTAAATATAATGATTTAATGTTTGTTGTAGTTCTGGTTGTAATCTTTTGGAAACAAATAGTAAAATGTAGTCATTCTGATAGCAGAGATGAGATTAACATGAAATTAACTTCTAGTACTATAATAAAATCCAGTAGGAAAATAAGTTTCAGATTTCATTAAAAAATCATCATACACAAACCTTAGAAATTATCAGATCTGTTCTATTAAATGTAATGCACATAATATCACCACTGTCATCAGCCTCACCATTAGCTACACATTGAATAGAATATCTTCATGACTCTCAATAATTGTTTTAAATATTTCATACTCATAGATCATTTTTATAATCAATATCATACATCCCACAGGAATCTAAATATGTAAGAACTGGATTTTTTATACTACATATATAAGTCTCACAATCTCAACTAATGTAGGTAATTCTAGTATTAATATTTTGTCTGCTCATTTATATAATTCTGCCTTAGCTTCAGTTCTGGTAGGGGTCCCACCTGCCCCAGCCAGGGCCTGGATCCCACCCTCTATCCATTTCCCAACATGTCTCTTTCTCAGGGTCCAGTGGTCTCTGATCACCAAAATCCCAAAAGACCAGGAGCTGATTATACATAAACAAATCATGACCCTTGGGATTATGTAGAACCATAGGAAGCTAATGCCCAAAAGGTAGAAGTTTCAAAGGATGAATCACGTGGTATCAAACGTAAATGTTTATTTCTCTGATGTCTGTCCAGTTAAACTTGAAATGCTCAAGGTCAGGAAATGTATCATATACATCTCTACATCTTCACTGCCCAGAAAAAATGCAAGGGACATAGCCAAACTTAAAACATCTCAGCTGAATGAGTGAAAGAAGAAATGTCGGGTCCCCAACACACCTGGGCAGCAAGCAGTCATCAGGATTTCCTGATTCTCTCTTGCAGACATCTTGGCACTTGTGCAGGAAGAAGCTGGAGACCTGGGATAGGAGTGTGTGGGACTGTCACCTTCCCCCTGGTTGTGAAAGCCGCAGCATGCTCAGGCCATGTGTCACCTACCCAACACATGATAAAAGAGCCCCTGCCCTGAGCTCCCTATCCACAGCCTCCTCAGGAACAGCCTTCTCCTGCCGCCTCTGCACTCGGTGAGTATCTGGAAGGAGACAGGGCCGCCGGTGAGTGTCTGGAAGGAGACAGGGCCGCCGCTAGGAGTGTTGGAAAGACAGACTCAGATTTCAGCGGGAAAGAGGGGAGCAGGGGTGTCTGATGTGGAGGCAGCCAGAAGAGAACTTTGGAGGGCAACAGGGGACAGAACAGGGACAGGGAACAAGGAACCTCTGCGAGATGTTTCCGAGTCTGTTACATGCCAGAGCCCTGGCCGTTAGCATTCTCTCCACTCTTTATCCTGAAAGATGCTCACATTCCAGAGACATTCTCCAGGGGTTATTGCTGGGCTATATTTGCTTCTACATTTCTATGAAGACAGACGGGCATGGAGCCTGGTAAGAAGATCTCAATCAGCATTGTTTTTGGAAAGAGGGTCAAACTAGAGAAATGTCTTTTCAGGTCAATTTAATTTGACATTGGTTTCTATTTTCCTCCTGAACATCACAGCTCAAGAAGCAGCGGGTATGAGGGGCAGGGGTTTTCTGAAAACGTTCACAGAGGAGACACTGTCCTGGAGCTTTTGCACTGACCTTTTCCTGTAATCTATCCAGACTCCCACACCTCCTGCTGAGATGTCCTGCCGGCAGAACCAGCAGCAGTGCCAGCCCCCTCCCAAGTGCCCTGCACCTAAGTGCCCCCCAAAGAGCCCAGCACAGTGCTCACCGCCAGCCCCGTCTGGCTGTGCTCTGAGCTCGGGGGGCCACTGTGGCTCCAGCTCCGAGGGCGGCTGCTGCCTGAGCCACCACAGGCACCGCAGGTCCCACCGCTGTGGGCGCCGGAGCTCGGACTCCTGTGACAGTGGCAGTGGTCAGCATTCTGGGGGCTCCGGCTGTGGCCACAGCTCTGGGGGCTGCTGCTGACCTGGACTCTGGTGCTTAGACAGTGACTTCAGAAGACAGAAGAAACCAAAGGCCCAAGAAAAAGCCCAAGCTGGACACAGCCTTTCCTGGATACCTTATTCTCCACTTCCCAGGCTGAGCTGGGAATTTCCCAGAGAGGGTTTCCAGCTCTCTTCAGATGCTCTTCCAGCCTGATGTCCCGGATCCCACATTCCCCTGCCCCCAGCACCTGACGATGATGGGAAATGCCTGTACTTGACCCTGTGAAAAAATAAAGCTTCTCTTCCTCAATACCCTGGGCAGTTCACATGTCATTTCACTCTGTCCCTCCTCTCAGTTCCTTGGCCAACCCAACTCAGTTTGAGGAGCAGAATCTTAGTTTTGGACCAAGAAAAACAAAAAAAGCGGATCAGAGAGTTTGGGTTTAGTGTGGAGAGGGAGAGGAGAATGAGAGATAAGTATTACAATTCTCAGGTAAAGGAATGACTTTTCCTGTGAGACCTGAGTGGGTATTGATACAACCTGGGAATTTCCAATGCATAATATAGGACTTTTACTTATTTTGATAACTGTTTCTGGGTCTTAATTAAGAAAGAGGGAGTCAAAGCCCTGACTGGCTGGCTGGCTCAGTGGCAGAGCATCGGCCTGGCGTTTGGAAGTCCTGTGTTCGATTCCCACCCAGGGCACACAGGAGAAGTGCCCATCTGTTTCTCCACCCTTCACCCTCTCTTTTCTCTCTGTCTCTCTCTTCCCCTCCCGCAGCCAAGGCTCCACTGGAGCAAAGATGGCCCAGGTGCTGAGGATGGCTCCATGGCCTCTGCCTCAGGCTCTAGAATGGCTCCAGTTGCAATGGAGCTACACCCCAGATGGGCAGAGCATCACCCCCTGTTGGGCTTGCCAGGTGGATCCCGGTCCAGCACATGTGGGAGTCTGTCTCTGCCTCTCTGCTTCTAACTTCAAAAAAAATTTTTTTAAAAATGGAAACAGGGAGTCACGATGCAAGGAAACATAAAATTGGTGGAAGAAGGAGATGTATATCTCAGGAAGAAGATTTAACTCAGTGGACTCTATGAAAATGCAGGAGAGAGACGGAAGGTGAGAAGACTTAACATTAATGAGGTCTAGGGTAAGTGAGGTGGCTGGGAGTTTCAGCAACAAGATAATTGTGCATGTGAAATAAAAATTTTAGAAGAAAGAAAATGAGAAGTGTTGCTGGAATTAAACCCAATCTAAGAAGTAAACATTTATTAAATTTTGAACTCTACACAAACATACACCTCAATAGAGTCCCATGGTTTGGATTAAATTTTAAGACTCAGATGCTTCTGAGATTGAAATAATGTTCTTACATATGAACCAAGAATAACATGTCACTTGGATTGCCAGAACACCAAAAAAATGTCATAGAACTCAAGCTACAAGCAAATGGTAAATATTAAGAGAGACTGATGTTGGCCCTGGCCAGTTGGCTCAGTGGTGGAGTGTCGGCCTGGCATGCGGGAGTCCTGGGTTTGATTCCTGGCCAGGGCACACAGGAGAAGCGCCCATCTGCTTCTCCACCCCTCCCTCTCTCCTTCCTCTCTGTCTCTCTCTTCTCCTCCCACAGCCAGGGATCCATTGGAGCGGGGTTGGCCCGGGTGCTGGGGATGGCTCTGTGGCCTCTGCCTCAGGTGCTAGAGTGGCTCTGGTTGCAGCGATGCCCTAGATGGGCAGAGTACCACCCCTGGTGGGATCCTGGTCGGGCGCATGCGGGAGTCTGTCTGACTGCCTCCCCATTTCCAACTTCAGAAGAATTCAAGAAAAGAAAAAAAAAGAGAGAGAGACATATGTTAGGGACTGAGTAGAGCAAGCGGGGGTGGGAAGAGGCAGAGAACTGTAGATAACTTTTAAGTTTAATAAACTTAAAAAGGATTTATCAAGCATGGAAATTACTACAATTTGGGGATTAAGGAGAGCCTGATGGAATTTAATACCAGACACACAAGGCAGGTCTAACAAACTGAGGTATGATTCCTTGAAGTAGCAGCCACAACTCTGGCCACAAGGTTAAGTTCATTAGAAATCACCGGAGAGCACTCAGCCAGGGGCAGGAACCATGTGAGTGTTGGTGAGGCAAGAACAGACCCAGAAGAGCTATGCCTCACCTGAGAGGGCCTGCAAAACCTGGAACACAGCATGTAAGTCCTGTCGACACACAGGTCCAACAGCTTTGTGCCGGCCTGAGACAGTACAGCATGGGCTGGACGGATGGCAAAATCAGAACATACTATCTGCCAGGAGCTGTAGAAAAAGACCTGGAGGTTCAGAAGTACCTCGAAGTGCCACTCTAAAGAACTGACAGAGTTAGCATGACCAGGCAGTGGCGCAGTGGATAAAGCGTCGGACTGGGATGCGGAGGATCCAGGGTCGAGACCCCAAAGTTACCAGCGTAAGCACGGGCTCCTCTGGTTTGAGCAAAGCTTGGACCCAAGTTCGCTGGCTTGAGCAAGGGGTTACTCAGTCTGCTGAAGGCCCATGGTCAAGGCACATATGAGAAAGCAATCAATGAACAACTAAGGTGTCGCAATGAAAAACTGATGATTGATGCTTCTCATCTCTCTTCGTTCCTGTCTGTCTGTCCCTATCTATCCCTCTCTCTGACTCTTGCTCTGTTTCTGTAAAAAAAACAAAAAACAAAAAACAAACAAACAAAAAAAACACTGACAGAGTTATAATTTATGCTTGAATCAAATCTGAGTGATAAAAAAAAAGGGAGCAGGGTCAACTTATAAAGCTCCTAGCTGAGACATTACAGAGGTCTCAGGAAGCAAAAAGCAATAAAGAACATCTTTAAAATTGAGCCAAGCCTGACCTGTGGTGGTGCAGTGGTTAAAGCATCAACCTGGAAACGCTGAGGTTGCCAGTTCAAAACCCTGGGCTTGCCTGGTCAAGGCACATATGGAAGTTAATGCTTCCTGTTCCTCCCCCTTCTCTCTCTCTCTCCTCTCTATAATGAATAAATAAAATCTTTAAATAAATAAATAAATAAATAAATAAATAAATAAAATTGAGCCAAAAGGGGAGGTCTCAGCAGTGAAAAAAAAAAAAAAAAAAGGATTTTCTAGACCTCATCAGAGTGACACCAAGTCCCAGCCTTGGACCCATTTATTCACTTAACTATTTTTATTGAGCACTTATTATGTGCTCTGTTATAAACACTAGGGATATAGCAAAAAATTAAGAATAATGTTTCTTCTCTAGGGAAGTGATTTTCAACTGATGTGCCATAGTAATTTTTAAAACGTGCAATATCTGACTATTTTGTCAGGGGCACTGACCTCTTTTCTTTTAGATTGTTAAATTATAAAAATGACAACAGCCAACACAGCAATAACTCTTTGGTGTGAATGAATCAAAATTATACCTTTTATTTCTAGATCAGCAAAAAATATATATTTTTGGTGTGCTGCAGAATTTTAGTAATTAGTTTCTGTGTGCCATGAGAGGAAAAAGGTTGCAAATCACTGGTCAAATGCATTTATGGTCAACAGTTTCCAATTTACATGTGATGCAGAGTGAAACAGAATGGCTGTGTATTCAGTGGCCTCTCATTCTCTGGGACTGAGTGGACTCTGGTGTTAGTTTAATAAACCCAGAGAAGACCCTCCGGCTTGGAAAATACTGGCGCTTTGAGATAGCAGCTTTGGTGGTGACAAGAAAAGAACATGAGTATTTGCTAGCTTCCACATCAAAAGACAACAGCCATGAAAGGAGCGTCTGTCTCAAGATCCTTAGAACAGACTTGCTTTCAAACTACCCAAACTACTTCCTGGGTTTTCCCTGGACTTGCGCTGGGCTCTCCTCCTAACCAATCCCTTTCCTGGACCTTCCAGGGCTCCATGTCCTTATCCAATCTGATTCTTTTCCCAGGCTAGGCTCTGCCCCTTTGTGTCACCATTTTGGCTACTTTCTGCTCATGCCTCAAAGTTTTGCTGCATCATTTGGTTTCTACTGTGCATGCATTTATCTCTGCCTGCACCATCTTAGCTTCTACTATGCATGTGCCCAGCAAAGGAATTTCCCTTGCTGTTCCTATTCCTCCCTCAGTTATCCTAACTAATGATTGTTAACCGATTCTTCCTGCCCACTTTGGGGATTAGGTCCCTTCAGTGGAGAATGCAAAGGCCTCCTGGCGAGACTGTGAATGCTATAACTTTCCAGTGAATAAGGCTTAATGTTCAATTCAGCTCCTTAGTTTATTAGGCTTAAGATCTGATTCTATTCCCTAGTTTATTAGGCTTAATGTCTGATTCCTTCCTTAATTCATTAGGCTTAATGCCTGATTCCTTTTTTCTCCCTTCCTTTATTAATAGCTACCTACCTATTCTAACATCAGTAGGTGACATCTGATTTATCATTCACTTAAGAGCAACAGGGAGCTGATGCCCCAAAACTCTGACTTCAGGCATGAGGATTCCTCACACACACATCTTACAGGATCCTCATCTGGCTCATACATATTTCATTACTTGCCTGTCAGTTCCACTACACTATCAGAAGATGGAGTATCATCTTTTTTATTTTTGGATCTTCTTTGTCAAGCACAGCATGTTCTATCTCAATATAAATGGTTTGAAAAAATGAATAACTTTTATGAATGAATTAATATGAAGAACAGCTCCTACAGAAGGACTGAGGCACAGGTATTTGGACAATTCTGAGGTTTCTTTGGTTCGTTTTTTCCTCAAAACTCTTGACACCTGCTATGGAGATGCAAAGGGCCTGGGGCTGGAGAGTGTAACATGCTGCCCTTTAAATAAGACTCACCCTCACCCTCTTCCAATATCACCACTCCTTTTCTACCTGTGAATCAAAATAGAAAAGAGTTCCAAGATGTTATCTATTACTGGAATCAGAATCCACTAACTCATTTTTTAATTTTATTTTTTAATTGAATTTTAGAGACAGAAAAGGGAGAGAGAAAACATAGATTTGCTGTTCCACTCACTTATGCATGCACTGGTTGATTTTTGCATGTGTCCTGACTAGGGATTGAACCTGCAACCTTAGCATAATGGGACAATGCTTTAACCAACTGAGCTACCTAGCCAGGACAGCTCATTACTTTCTATTTTTCTACTCCTCTTTGCTCAAGAATTTTCTATAAGCTGTGGGTTTAGAGTCACAAACTCTAAAATAAATAGAAAGTCTTTTTTATTTTTTTTGAGAGGAAGAGAGACAGATAGAGAGAAAGAGACAGGAAAGGGGAGAGATAAGCATTAACTCATTTGTTCATTAACTGCTTCTTAAGCCAAGCCAGTGACCCCTTGCTCATGCCAGCAACCTGGGGCTCAAGCCAGAGACTTTGGGAGCATGTCAGTGATCCCACACTCAAGGTGGATGAACTTGAGTGAATCCTGCACTCAAGCCAGCAACTTTGGGGTTTCAAACCTGAAACCTCAGTGTCTCAGGTTGATGCTCTATACACTGCACCACAACCAGTCAGGCAGGGGAGTCATTTTTTTAAGTTGATGCAATCGCATCTAATTTTTTGCCTTTTTACTTCTTCTAGAGTCACTAAACTTCTCCCAAGATGTCCTGGAAGCAAAACTAAAAGTAGTTTTAAGCCCCTCCCAGGTGTTCTCCCAAGTGTCACTCAAATATCCTGCTCAGGGTCCACCTGCAGTCTATTCCTGCTGAGCCTCTGCTCTGGGAGCTGCTCAAAGGTTAATTGGGATCTACATAAGATCCTTAGGTATGTGGCACTTTCTGACTACCTCTTCCCATTTTCCTTTAGAATGACTCAGCTGCTTGTCATGGAATGCAATTGCTATGGGGGAGGGAGGAGACAGAACTGAAAATGAATTGTCAGTTATAAGCAAAAGAGAAGGATTTTGTGTTTGTTGAGTCATGCTTGACTTCTAATATGGAATGTTTAAAATGTACTCCAAGAAGCTAAACCTGAGATCCTGCATTGCCCGCTCCTATAATACCAATTGTAATGACTAAGTCATGAAATTCTCCCAAGATTCATCCAGCCATACCAGTCTCTGTATTTCCTTGATGTCTCAGGACCACAGGAAGCCAATGTTCCTTGGGATAGGACTCCTGAGGTTGGTGACTCTTGGGGAGTTGCCCTCATGCTCTGGGAGAAATAACTAAGCCCTGATCCTTACTATGATTCTCTGTCATCATAGGATGGCTGTTTTGTGTGTGGGGACCTCAGACAGAGTACCTGATCTCATGAGGAAAAGGAAGGGTAACAGACAGGAGCAACTTATCAAGATGGAGATAAGACTAATGAGCTCCTTTCCAGCTCATGTGTGGAAACTTCCAAGACCAGCAGATGGAGTTAGAGCAAAGCCAGAGAGACATCCACAAATATTTCATGAAGGAAAGGGAAGACTGCTTATTGACAGTCAATGACAAGGACACCTTGATGCTTTGAAACTACTACAGAGTGTATATGAGTACCTTTTCAGCTATTGCTCCCTCTTCTCTCTTCCACTATCCCACCCCACACTACTGTCTTCCACCCCCACTCACACCACTACCAATGACTCAGGGGTGCAACCCATGGTGGAAAAATGGCTTCCATCCTTGCTGCTGTTTAAGGATATGGTCAGTTCCTGGTCATCACAAGATATGGAAAAATATTCATTTTTGCAGCAAAGTCTAAGCTCTAACATTTTTTTTCACATGCCCCATGGCATTCAAATTCTATATGGAGCCATTTATCATGGGTGTAACAAGTTCTTCTGTGTTATTTATCTGTTAGACTGTACCCTCCTTGAAAAAAGATATCATACTTCTCCTTTTTACTGTTCTATTCCCATTGCTGACCATGGTTACTTGCCCATAATCATAGCTAAGAAAAGGAAAGACAATCCCAGATTGCTAGCAACAAGCTGGACTGGTTCTAGTAGCTAGGCCATATCTTCTCTGATTGAACATAAACAAGTTCATTAAACTCCGACATCAGACAAGCTAACTCAGACAAAAATAAGACCACTCTGAGCACCAACAAAACAAGAGCATTGTCCAAACCACAAAAATAACCCCATATCCCCTTTTCTCAACTAACATGAGGCACTGATACTTTTTCACCAATTGCTATTTGTTTCAAAAAGATTAAAATCAGAACTACAACAAATATTAATCTTTATATTTAAATTAACTGGTAATTTTTAATCAAATATTTTAATGAAAAATGTGTTATTCTTTTCTGTACTTGATAGTTTATTGTGAGTAGACACAGAATTCTTTATACAGGTTTACACTTTATAGCTTACCCACCTTAAAGCATAAGGATTCTATAATTAATTTTGAAATACCCGTGGGAGAGTGAATTTCACTGGGTCACAAGAAATGGTGGCTTGGGATGGAGAAAGAAGGACAGGGTTAGAGATGGCACTGACCTCCCTTTCTGATATTCTTCTGTCTCCAGAAAGAGTCTTTTGCTTAGGTGATTTGTTTTAGAAACAAAGAGCAATTAATGAGGCTTTATTATAATAGCCTCATTAATCCTGCTTCCTAGTTTAAAATTATTAAGGTACCTAATCATAGAAATGCTCTCTGCTTTCTGAAATCACCTAATCCAGAACAAAACTTCACTTCCTTGCAGCTTCCGCAAAATTACCTAATACAAGCCCAAATCCCATGACAAGCATCTCTTAATGTTTTCCCATGGTGTACTGTCTCCCTCATTTGAACTAGCCAATCAATTCAACTTTATTCTACTATAGGTATATTGCTATTGGTCTTTTGATAGGGAACATTGATGATGTTCAATAGAAATTTATTAAATGAAGGAATATAAGAATAAATAACTTAAAGTAGAAGGAATTTTTGGGGGGTTAGGGGAGGTTGATGGTGGCAGCTGAGAAGCAGAGGGGCCTCCAGGCAAGTGTTGGACCTATGAGAAAAAAGACAGAGGCAGTGTCTCAACCCAGAGTCATCAGACAAAGGACCAGAGTTCCTTTATTGCAGTGGTAGTCAACCTGGTCCCTACCGCCCACTAGTGGGCACTCCAGCTTTCATGGTGGGCAGTAGTGGAGCAACCAAAGTATAAATAAAAAGATAGATCTAACTATAGTAAGTTGTTTTATAAAGATTTATTCTGCCAAACTTAGTGAAAATCTAACATAAAGTACTTGGTAAGTAATTATTAGTATATGCTTTAACTTGCTGTAACTCTGTTTTATAAATTTTATAAAGTAAAGTTACTTCCCTACTTTATAAATCACCATTACTATGGAACCGGTGGGCAGTTAGAAAATTTTACTACTAACAGAGATACAAAAGTGGGCGGTAAGTATAAAAAGATTGACTACCCCTGCTTTAGAAGGTCCAGAGTTTCCCAAGCGCATAATTTCATTCAGATGGTCCTCTTTCCATCTGGCCTTCTCTGAGCCTCTATAGTCAGTAAAACTGAAAGAGATAGCTATTTGCTTTTCAACAATATTTGTCCCTCTTCAGCTCCATCACCCAGTCTGATATGAGAAAGCACCCATTTCCCCTCATGAATAACTCCTTCCAATACAGTATCAATTGGGGAGGTCTTCAACATTGTGAAGGAAATGGACACTGTAGCATAGTTCAGGGTTAAGCCTACAGGTATCCCCTAAGCAAGAGACTCTTTCTGGAGACAGAAGAATATCAGAGGTGGGGGGGGGGGTGTCAATGCCATCTCTAATCCTGTCTCTCTTTCTCCATCCCAAGCCACCATTTCTTGTGACCCAGTGCAATTCATTCTCCCACAGGTATTTCAAAATTAATTATAGAATTTCTCAGCTTTAAGGTAGATAAGTTGTAAAGAAGTTTGCATCTACTAGCAATAAACTATGAAGTACAGACAAGAATAACATATATTTTCCATAAAATATCTGATTAAAAATTACCAGTTAATTTGCCTGACCTGTGGTAGCACAGTGGATAAAGCATTGACCTGGAACACTGAGGTCACTAGTTCAAAACCCTGGGCTTGCCTGGTCAAAGCACATATGGGAGTTGATGCTTCCTGCTCCTCCCTTTCCCCTTTCCCCTCTCTAAAATGAATAAATAAAGTCTTCAAAAAATTACCAATTAATTTAAATATAATGATTTAATGTTTGTTGTAGTTCTGGTTGTAATCTTTTGGAAACAAATAGTAAAATGTAGTCATTCTGATAGCAGAGATGAGATTAACATGAAATTAACTTCTAGTACTATAATAAAATCCAGTAGGAAAATAAGTTTCAGATTTCATTAAAAAATCATCATACACAAACCTTAGAAATTATCAGATCTGTTCTATTAAATGTAATGCACATAATATCACCACTGTCATCAGCCTCACCATTAGCTACACATTGAATAGAATATCTTCATGACTCTCAATAATTGTTTTAAATATTTCATACTCATAGATCATTTTTATAATCAATATCATACATCCCACAGGAATCTAAATATGTAAGAACTGGATTTTTTATACTACATATATAAGTCTCACGATCTCAACTAATGTAGGTAATTCTAGTATTAATATTTTGTCTGCTCATTTATATAATTCTGCCTTAGCTTCAGTTCTGGTAGGGGTTCCACCTGCCCCAGCCAGGGCCTGGATCCCACCCTCTATCCATTTCCCAACATGTCTCTTTCTCAGGGTCCAGTGGTCTCTGATCACCAAAATCCCAAAAGACCAGGAGCTGATTATACATAAACAAATCATGACCCTTGGGACTATGTAGAACCATAGGAAGCTAATGCCCAAAAGGTAGAAGTTTCAAAGGATGAATCACGTGGTATCAAACATAAATGTTTACTTCTCTGATGTCTGTCCAGTTAAACTTGAAATGCTCAAGGTCAGGAAATGTATCATATACATCTCTACATCTTCACTGCCCAGAAAAAATGCAAGGGACATAGCCAAACTTAAAACATCTCAGCTGAATGAGTGAAAGAAGAAATGTCGGGTCCCCAACACACCTGGGCAGCAAGCAGTCATCAGGATTTCCTGATTCTCTCTTGCAGACATCTTGGCACTTGTGCAGGAAGAAGCTGGAGACCTGGGATAGGAGTGTGTGGGACTGTCACCTTCCCCCTGGTTGTGAAAGCCGCAGCATGCTCAGGCCATGTGTCACCTACCCAACACAGGATAAAAGAGCCCCTGCCCTGAGCTCCCCATCCACAGCCTCCTCAGGAACAGCCTTCTCCTGCCGCCTCTGCACTCGGTGAGTATCTGGAAGGAGACAGGGCCGCCGGTGAGTATCTGGAAGGAGACAGGGCCGCCGCTAGGAGTGTTGGGAAGACAGACTCAGATTTCAGCGGGAAAGAGGGAAGCAGGGGTGTCTGATGTGGAGGTAGCCAGAAGAGAACTTTGGAGGGCAACACGGGACAGAACAGGGACAGGGAACAAGGAACCTCTGCGAGATGCTTCCGAGTCTGTTACGTGCCAGAGCCCTGGCCGTTAGCATTCTCTCCACTCTTTATCCTGAAAGATGCTCACATTCCAGAGACATTCTCCAGGGGTTATTGCTGGGCTATATTTGCTTCTACATTTCTATGAAGACAGACGGGCATGGAGCCCGGTAAGAAGATCTCAATCAGCATTGTTTTTGGAAAGAGGGTCAAACTAGAGAAATGTCTTTTCAGGTCAATTTAATTTGACATTGGTTTCTATTTTCCTCCTGAACATCACAGCTCAAGAAGCAGCGGGTATGAGGGGCAGGGGTTTTCTGAAAACGTTCACAGAGGAGACACTGTCCTGGAGCTTTTGCACTGACCTTTTCCTGTAATCTATCCAGACTCCCACACCTCCTGCTGAGATGTCCTGCCGGCAGAACCAGCAGCAGTGCCAGCCCCCTCCCAAGTGCCCTGCACCTAAGTGCCCCCCAAAGAGCCCAGCACAGTGCTCACCGCCAGCCCCGTCTGGCTGTGCTCTGAGCTCAGGGGGCCACTGTGGCTCCAGCTCTGAGGGCGGCTGCTGCCTGAGCCACCACAGGCACCGCAGGTCCCACCGCTGTGGGCGCCGGAGCTCGAACTCCTGTGACAGTGGCAGTGGTCAGCATTCTGGGGGCTCCGGCTGTGGCCACAGCTTTGGGGGCTGCTGCTGACCTGGACTCTGGTGCTTAGACAAGCGACTTTAGAGGAAACAAAGTCCCAGGGACCATCCTCTGCCTAACGTGTTCCCTCCCGGTACCCGCATTCCCGCCTTGGCCAGGCTGAGGTGCTTGCGGAGAGCGACTGAGCGTCCTGAGGGCTCTTCCTACCCGCTCTCCAGGGCCTCAGAGTGCCCGCCCCCAGCTATGACAGAACATGCAATATCTACCCTATTGATTATCGCCACCCACGTCTGACCCTGGAATAAAATAAAGTTTTCATCTCCTCAGCAACACTAGGCTCTCTCCGACTTTGTTCCAACCCAGACGACTCTGAGTCTCTCCTGCCCTCTGTTTCTCAGGCCACCACTTCCTCTCATAAGAGACAGATCCTGATTCTAGACCAGGAAAAAGAACAGTTCTATTCCCTCCAAAAGAGCCTATGGGCACACTTTATGTTGGAACAAGAGGAAGAAGAGTAGTGGTCTCAACTCCACACCAACAAAAGGAAAATATCCCCATAATATGATGTGGGAAATGGCCTGATTTAAGCCTAGACTCTGCTGGGAGGTGACTTCCCCAATCAGAGTACAGAAAGGTATTCCAGGATCCCCAGCTAAGAGGCAGATGTCGGCGTGGCAAGGAATCCAAAACCTACTAGAAAAGTCATTGAGAGACCAGGGGAGAAAAGAAATGCAATTTCTTCTATTAGGATCTGAGGCCACAATGATGAGAGATAACACTGCAGAGGTTGTAGATGCAGGGGAGAAGTTGGGCTATAAAGCGTCTGATGTGAGAAAATTGGGGAGAAGGGAAAAGTGGAACTGAGAAAAGGTGCTGCTTTTAAAATAAATATAATCATGAGATCACATATTTCCTTAGCACTCACTATGGGCCAGGCATGATTCCAACTGTTTGGCATACAGCCCCTCAATTAATTCTCCCCACAGCCCTAGGATGTAGGGACTCCTAATACCCTGTGTTTCAGATACAGAAACATAATCATCATGCATTTTTCTCAGCTTGCCACAGATCAGTCTGGCGGCAGGACCATCAATGCAACAAGTATACTGTCTTGATCTCCTTCAAAATAAAACAATTTTCTCTAAATTGCATTCTTTCAGCCCAGCTCAATGTGTGCAATGTTGCTTTTTTAACTCTGTATCATTAAATTATAGACCACATAGGTCATAGTTGCAAGGGAACCCCATCTGGAGAAGAAGGTTTGTCCCTGATTTTAGACAAAATGATACCATCAACTGACCACATCCTGCTGGACTTAACCCAAATGTCAACACCCCCATGAAATCTCTTCTTCCCTGGCCCTCCACACATTTTCCCAGACCTATGTCCATACAGAAGCAGGGTCCCACTATCACACCTGTGACTGTTTGTTTCACTACTTTGTCTCCTTCACTGGAAAGTAAGCCTTGAGGCCTCCACTCACATTACTGTAACACCTGCCCCTGGCTGCCCATCCCTTATACTAACAACTTTCACTTAGGATACTGTGCTGCCTGCTCTAACAGACCAGAGCAATCTCAACAGTCTGATGGCCAATGGCAGACTGGCTGGAACCCTGTGTGTTGATGAGTAGTATTCATGCTTTGAGACCTCAGAAACCTCTGGGCCAGATATGCCTCAATAGCCACCCAAAGGGACCCACATCAGTGCCTAAGTACAAGGTCTGTTCGGAGGCACAGAGGCAGGGAACGGCACACCTGGGTGAAAGACAGCAATCAGAAAGACAGATGAGCACAGAGAAAAGAAATCAGCCACCAAAAAACTCAACAGCAAACAATCCAATGAAAAAATGGGAAGAGAATATGAACAGACACTTCTCCCAAGAAGAAATACAAATGGCCAAGAGATATACAAAAAGATGCTCATCTTCACTAGCTTTAGAGAAATGCAAATCAAAACTACAATGAGGTACCACTTCACACCTGTTAGATTACCTATTATCAACAAAACAGGTAACAATAAGAGTTGGAGAGGCTGTGGAGAAAAAGGAACTCTCATCCACTGTTGGTGGGAATGTATAGTAGTACATCTATTATGGAAGAAAGTATGGTGGTTCCTCAAAAAATTAAGGATAGGACTACCATATGACCCAGCAATCCCTCTACTGGGTATATACCCCCAAAACTCAAAAACATTGGTACATAAAGACACATGCAGCCCCATGTTCATCGCAGCATTGTTCACAGTGGCCAAGACATGGAAACAACCAAAAAGCCCTTCAATAGAAGACTGGATAAAGAAGTGGTACATACATACTATGGAATACTACTCAGCCATAAGAAATGATGACATAGGATCATTTACAACAACATGGATGGACCTTGATAACATTATAATGAGTGAAATAAGCAAATCAGAAAAAACTAAGAACTGTATGATTCCATACATAAGTGGGATACAAAATTAAGACTCATGGGCATAGATAAGAATGCAGTGGTTACCAGGGGGAGGGGAAGGGAGGAGAGAGAGGGGTTAGGGGAAGGGTAGAGGCATAAAGAAAATCAAATAAAAGGTGATGGAGGATAATTTGACTTTGGGTGATGGGTATACAATATAATCAAATGTCAAAATGATCTGGAGATGTTTTCTCTGAATCTATGTATCAGTGTCACCCTGTTAAAATTAACTGTCTGAATAAAATTTAAAAAAAAGAAATCAGCCACCACCGCAGCTCTGTCCGCAGCAGTGGGTGGTAAGGTCACCAGCAGATGGCTGTGAGATAACCAGAGACACCCAGCAGCCAACTGCCGCATGCATTCCCCATTCTCGCCCCAGAATCAGCTTCCAAACCAGTGGAGAGCTGCCCCAGCAGACGACGCAATTTGCAGCTCCAGGGGGCAAAAATCACCCTAAGGAAGTTTAAATAGTTTGAAAAGTTTATTTTAAAAAATCAACAAATTATAAGTATTTATAGCATTTATTCAACATTATTATTATTACATGGTATTAGTGGTCCCTAATTCATATATAGTGTAAATACAAGAAGTCCTAACTTGTTAAGAATAAGAAATTATTTCTTAATTTTGAAAAAATTGAGAAAGGGCAAAGGAGATTCACAAAAGAATTGTAAACAGCCAATAAATACAGAGTCAACTTCTTTAATAAACAACAAACTTTTTTTTCTACCTGTCTTTTTGTAGTTTTCAGATCTGGGCACTTGTGGTTGTAAGGAATACACACAGGCGTGGCAATGGCAGTGGCCAATTCAGGGTGCTTCCCTTCCATTTTATCCATGAAGAAATAAGCATCTCTGCTCTTCCCTGGTCACATGAATCAGTGACCACCCCTCCGACTGCTGCTGGCAGAGAGTGTGGCCCCTTAACCAACAGAAAAGAGAAGGAGGATCTTGGTTCAAGGCCCAGCCTCCCCTAGATCCCTCCACGAGCCCCGGGAGGGGGACGTTAGTTTAGATCAGTTCACGCCTTGCATTGGCATACTTTGCCCCCAACAAATGAAGGCTGTCCCGCTGGCCCTAACTAAATTTTGAAACTGGTCTGGTCCCCCTTGCAGCAGGGCTTCTCATTGCTCTCTACTGTGGGTCTTAAAACATCACTGTTTTGTTGTTGTTGTTGTTTTAATAGTGGTAACTTGAATTTAATGTACACATGTGAACTAACTAAGACACTGAAATGCTCTGTTTTTGCAAACTTATTTCAAACAAAGACTCAGCTGTTATGAGGACACTTCTTAGGATTTTGTCTAAGCAGAGAGGGGATGCTGGGAAAGCCGTCTCACTTGTTGGCTCTATTGTGAGCCTGTGTCAGGTCGTTTCCTTTGAATGAAGCACAGGGGAGGCTTCTGTGGGTTTCCAACATATTAGAAGGTTGCAGGTATCTCTGGCCAAGCACTGGGAGCTCCTTCAGGTCTCTAGAAAGTGAGGCAGTGAGCAAGGAGTTTAGTAGAAACCCTTTGGTGGTAAACATTACAGTGGAATTTTTATTTTCTCATACTTGTACACTCATCCAATTAGGAAATTTGTAGCCTATTTTCTTCCTAGTTGACAATACAATTTAAAAATATATTAAATTAGAAAAAAAACTAAACTTATAGTCATTTTAAACTCATAGAACATTTATGAGTTTTTATTGTTAAATGTACCAAAATTAAGCCCTGGCTGGTTTGTTCAGTGGATAAAGCATCAGCCAGGCTTATAGGCCTCCCAGTTTGACCATCTGCCTCTCTTTCCAACCTCTCCCCCTTCTCCCCACCCCTTTCCCTTCACAACCAGTGGCTGGATTGGTTTGAGCTTGGACCTGGGTGCTAAGGATAACTTGGTTGGTCCCAGCCCAGCAGCCTCAGGTGCTAAAAATAGTTCAATTGACTTAAGCATTGACTTCAGATGGAGGTTGATAGGTGGATCTGGGTTAGGGAACATGTGGGAGTCTCACTATCTCCCCTCTTCTCACTTAAAAATAGAATGTACTCAAACTACAATTGGAACTTCACAAGTTCTGCTATGTTGTTTCCTGAACTGTCATCAATAATTTTAAAACTACTTTTCTCTTGTAAATAGTCCCACATGTGCCTGAAGGGTAATTCCATGAATGCCTTAATTCCACATCACTACACAGGTGTTAGCAGAAAATGACAGCTCTAGGGGATAATTTGTTTCCCTGACAACATACAAACACACACACACACACACACACACACACACACACACACACACACACAGATGCTTACTCACACATGTTTACTCATGGTTTTTTCTAGCTCCAGACACCAAGCGTCACTTAGAGTCCAAAAATAGCTGTCATACTTATTCCACATAATTCTAGAGTAGGAGGAGTAATCACTGAAGCAGTCTGTTTAATTCAGATGTCTAACAGAAGGTGACCACATGGCTGTATCACCTTGATGAAATTCTTTGGGATGTCTGTAGAGGGTGGTATGGTTCAAAGGAAGGAGCCTAGGATTGGGATTCCAGTGCTCTAAATTTAAACAGGCATTGCTGCTTCTTCTATTAAAGAGACAATAATAATCATAACCTGTTCTTGCCTATGCAGACATGCTGAAAATAACATTACAAGTTATAGAAACTGTGGGCTAAACTAAAAAATGATAAAAATGATTATGTATGAGACAGATAGATAGGACAAGGAAAAAAGCTGGATTTTGTTGAATGTACCTTCTTTTATAGTTTTGACTTCAGCATAATGTAAATGTTGAATACATGATTTAAAACAAAAGTATTAAATTTTAAAACCTCTAAACAATGAAAACAAACTGTAACAAATGTACCTAATTGTATATGAGGTTTAAAGACATAACTACAATAAAAAAAGAATTATCAATACTTCAAGTAACTTTAAAACACACTATTCTTTCTTTATCTCTAGTCCAAAGAGTCTCAAAGAAACCTTACATAGTATTGAATGGTCTTATCCATAGTAGTAATAATTGGCTTTGTCATTTGGAAAATATTATAGCTATAAGATAAAACAAAAAAAGACCAAATTTTCAGTATAAGAATGAAAAGTTCAGAAATACTAAATATAAAGAATGTATACATCCCAAAATGTTAATATTATTTATTTATGATATTTTTCTTTAAAAAAAATGCATGCCTAGTATTGTTCACTAAAATACATAGCAGCAATAAAAAAATAATAGTATTTTTATCAGTGTGGCCCATATTAAGGTCTCTAACTACCATATCTCACTAAAAGGAAGCAGGACTCCTTGGGGAAATGCCTGAGGTTAGATCCCAGTCAGGCGAGGCACAAAATGACCCTGGGACATTTTATTTTACCAGAAAGAAAGGAAGCTATTGATTGAAGATCACTAAGGCTGTGTCAAAAAGACACAGGAAGTTAAAAAAATGGGACAATTTGAAAATCAAATAATAATAATAATCATTGCAATTTATCAAGACACATCAAAATAGAGAAATCCATGAGTCCATAACTATACTTCCTTTTTAAAAAAAATTTGGTTATCGTTGGCAAGTGCTAGACCACCATCTCATTTTTTCAAAAATTATCAAGAGAAAATATTTAGCATTTTTCAGTCTTTTCAGTTTAAACTCTACTTCTGATCGCCATGTAGATGATGAGAAATTTTTTTTGGTAAAAGCAATTTCACTTAATAAATGAAGAATGAATAATAGCAATAGAAAATCACCCTTTATTAACCCTCAAAGAAATAATAGCTCTAAAAACAAGCATCAGTATGTGTTTATAGCATTAGGTCAAAGGTTTATGAGGAGCTTTAAAATGAATGGATGGATGGTTCTAACACAAAACTACATATCAATATTAACATCAATAACCTTAGAATATCCAGATAACATGTGCCTCCTATATGGTGCGATAAGTACATCACATCACATTTGAGGTATGTTTGCTACACACACACACACACACACACAGAGAGAGAGAGAGAGAGAGAGAGAGAGAGAAAACTTGTATTTAATTCAAGCTTCTAGATCAGTGATTTCCAACCTTTTTCATCTTATGGCACACAGAAACTAGTTACTAAAATTCTGCGGCACCCCAAAAATGTTATTTTTGCCAATCTGACAAAAAAAATAGATATAACTTTGATTCATTCATACTGGTTGGTTATTGTTGTATTGACTGTTGTCATTTTTTTACTTGGCAATATAAGGGGAAAAAGATCAGTACCCCTGACTAAATAGTCAGGTGTTGCATGTTTTGAAATTTCTTGCAGCCCTGATGTCCCTCAGCACATAGGTTGAAAATTGCTGATCTACATATAATTACCAGTTTATAATAAATACTGGGGAATATAAGGGTATCACAAGAAAGTTAAATGGTACCAGAAAGAAATAATCTGGATGATATAAAAATATGAGAAATTCTTCAAGCTGAATAATCAGTTTCTTTAAAAAGTAAATGATGTAGAAAAGGAGGGGACATATTAGAAGAAATTTCAGAGACATAGCAACCAAATGTGTGGTCTTTGTTTGCATCCTGATTCGAAATACCAACTGTAAAGCCACATTTTTTAGATAATTGTGGAAATGTGACCATGAGTGAGGTGTTGTATGATAATAAAGAAATATTGTTACTTGTTAAGAATAGTAATGACATTGAAGTTATATTAAGAAAGAGAAATGTTCTTATGTGTTCAAGATACATACTTTAATATGTATGGGTAAGGGAGTGCAGAATGTGAAGTCTGGGATTTACTTTAAAATAGTTCAGAAAGGCTCTGCCTGGTGGCTTAATGAATAAAGTGCTGTACTGGCAAACCAAGGCTGTAAATTAGATCCCTAGTCAGGACATATATGAGGAGTAATCAGTGAGTGCACAACTAAATGAACAACTAAGTGGAACAAGGAGTTGATGCTTCTCTCTTTCTTGCTCCCTTTCTTTCTCTCTCTCAAATCAATAGAAATTTAAAATAGTGCAGAAAAACAATATTTGATATGTACATGTGTGTGTTGGCAGGGCTAGGGTGCAGGGAGCAGGAGATAAAATAATATCAGCAAAAATTTTTTCTTAATCTAAATATTGGATAATTAAGAGCTGACTATTCTATTTCTGTTTGTGCGGCTTTGAAATTAGGGCCAAAGAGTAGAAGTAAGACTCAAGACAGGGAGTCAGCATGGGTAAGAATGCCAAGAAGCAGCTTTCTATACCATGGTGGAAGGAAAGCTTAACACAAAATGTAGCAATTCCACTTCTGCAGGTTCACCTAAGGTTTATCCCATAGCTAGGTGACAGAGATATATTCCCTGATTAAATTACAGACTCTACCCTATCACTTTCTATCTCATTATTTTGTTTTATTGTCTTCATAATGATTATCACTATTTATGATTCTCTTATTTGTGATCTGTTTGTTTATTTTCAATTTCCCTCTCTCCCTTCAGAGAATAAAGTTGAGGGCAGAAACTTCATCCCTCATTCTGAATCCTCAGCACCTGGTATAAGGCCAAGCAGACTTAAGGTGCCTAATAAATATTTGTTGAATAAATAAATGAAGTACATTACAACATATTTAATTATAGTAAAAAGTCGAAGGCAAGACAATGCCCAGCAATAATTAATTAAATAAACAGTGTACTAGCCTTAAAAGAGAAAACTATTCTGATATGAAAAATATTTTACAAATGAATCTTTATTATCATGAAAAAAATGCTGTAGTATATTAGACAGTGAAAAATTCAGATGAAAAAAAATAGCATTTACAACGTGAATATATTTTCACTAAAAGAAACAAAGTTTGCATAGAGAAAGCTCTGGAGAAATACACAACCAGGTATAAAATAAGTATCTATAGATGGTAGGTCAAAGCATGAGTTACTTCATCTTTGTTTATTTGTATTTATATTTTTCTATAATGAACAGAATTACTGGCCCTGGCTGGTTGGCTCAGTGGTAGAGCATCAGTGGGCATGTGGATGTCCCAGGTTTGATTCCTGGTCAGGGCACACAGGAGAAGCACCCATCTGCTTCTCCACCTTTCCCCTTGTCCTTCCTCCCTATCTTTCTTTTCCTCTCCCACAGTCAAGGCTCCATTGGAGCAAAGTTGGCCAGGGCACTGAGGATGGCCCCATGACCTTTGCCTCAGGCCCTAGAATGGCTCTTGTTGCAACAGAGCAATGGCCCATATGGGCTGAGCATCACCCCCTGGTGGGCATCCCGGGTGGATACTGGTCAGGCACATGCGGAAGTCTGTCTCTCTGCCTCCCACTTCTTGCTGCAGAAAAATACAAAAAAAAAGTAAAATAGTTACATTAATATTAAAAACTTAACATAAAGATTTTCTGACAAATTAAAATTTTCAAAATGAAATAAGCAATTCTGTGAGGCAGTGAGCTATATAGTCCTATCTCTGGATGTGTTCAAACGTCACTGTAGAAGTTTACTGTAGAAGGAACTTTATCCTACATTGAATGAGTGATCCTACTACACGGTCCTAATAAAGCCTTTCAAATGTTAAAGATATGTGAATTTTGGACTATTTATCACTAATAATTTTTTAAAAGATATTTTTAACTAAACAGGTTTTATAAGAGTTGTTTCTACTTTATTATTTATTGTGAATTTGTTACGAAATGGATTAATGTCAGAAATGAGCCCAGGTATTTTTCATACATTTCTGGACTGGGTGGAGTGTAGGGGTTAATGTGCTGCTTTGTACTGAGAATGCACCACACCTTGATGTAATTTTCTGATGAGTACAAAGCACAAAGCAAGGATTAAATTATAGAGTTTATATTGTCAACAATCAATCAACAATTGTTTTTGAACAGCTTATATATACAAATCATAGAGCTGAGTGAACAGGAGAACACAAAGGCATACAGGACACAACCACTGTCCTCAAGAATCTTAGAGTCTAGTACTTGTGTAAGAAATCTGCCATGCTTAGAAATGGAAAGAGAACCAACAGTTGGTCACTGGGTTTGACTTCCCTTGAGGTTCTCTCGAATCAAGTACCACTGAGCCTTCCACAATAGTCACCAAGGCAGACGTGGCACCAAGGAGAGCCAAAATTATTATATTTCCCTGGATTTTCCTCAACACAGTGAGATAGTCTGGAACTTTCAAGAAACTACTACTGGTTCTGGCTATATTGTTTATTAGCTAACTTGAAAATCTTTATACTATAATCATCTCAAATATTAGATAAAATCATAATAAATATCTTTTTGATTCATATTTTATGCTTCCAATAAAATAAGAAAAATTCACATAATTAAAGGAAGAATTGAAAACCAAAACTGAAATTAAGAAGCCCTAAGTGGGTTTGGCAGCTGCAGGGAAGGTCATCTTCTGTGGTTTGAATCTAAGGTCATGAAGAGAAAGAGACAACATTGGAAGCAATAAAGGAGACATTCTTAGTGAAAAAAAGTAGACTAGATAATAGATACCAGAGGCTAAAGAAAGCTTGCCTGACTGGTGGTGGCACAGTGAATAGAGTGCTTACCTGGAAGATTGAGGGCTCTGGTTCCAAACCCTGAGGTCACCAGCTAGAGTATGGGCTCATAGGATTGAGTGCAGATTTGCCAGTTTGAGCACGGAGTTGTCAGCTTGAGCATGAGATCATCAAAAGAATCCCAAGGTCGCTGGCTTAAGCCCAACATCACTGGCTTAAAGCCCAAAGTCACTGGTTTGAGCAAAGGGTCACTGGCTTGGCCGGAGCCTCCTGGTCAAGGCAAATATGAGAAGCAATCAATGAACAGCTAAAGTGAAGCAACTATAACTTGATGCTTCTCATCTCTCTCCTTTCCTATCTCTCTCTGTTTCAAAAAAAAATCTTGCCTGTCTTAACCTAGATTTATGGAAAAAGGGGAGAGACTAAACCTTTAAAATTTGTAACCACAGGTCTATGCCTCATATCGGTTTGCTGTTCTTCCAAAGTATGCTACACATGTACTCTGCAAATCCAAAAAAAAAAACTAAGTAATTAAAGTCCCAGGAAGGTGATGTGGGGTATCTGATAGAAATAAAACAAAAATTAATCAAGAGGGAGTTGTTCTCAGCATAAATCACATTAGCTGCCCACAATAAAGTGCCACTGAAGATGAGTTCATGCTGGATTGTTTTCTTGTGTGTTTTGTAATTTTGAATTATGTGTTTCTCCTCAGTGATAAGTCAATAAATTCTATAAAAAGTAGGACTAGACTACCATGAATTTTCATATTAAAGATCTATTTTTAAATATTAGAAAAATAAGTAGGTTTCAAATTATTAAAAACAATAAATAATACATTTAAAATGCAATAAATATATAGACACTGAAAAAAATAACCAAAGGACTACAAAAATTAAAAATATAGTCATTGATATTAAAAAAAATCAATGAATGGCCTGACCAAGTGGTAGCTCAGTGGATACAGTGTCAGACTGGGATGCAGAGGACCCAGGTTCAAAACCCCAAGGTAGCCGGTTTGAGTGTGAGTGTGGGGTCACTGGCTTGAGCATGGGATTATAGACATGACCCCATGGTCTCTGGCTTGAAGCCCAAAGTTGTTGGCTTGAGCAAGAGGTCACTCACTCTGCTGTAGGTCTCTGGTCAAGGCACATATGAGAAAGCAATCAGGCCTGACCTGTGGTGGCGCAGTGGATAAAGCGTCGACCTGGAAATGCTGGGGTCACCGGTTCAAAATCCTGGGCTTGCCTGGTCAAGGCACATATGGGAGTTGATGCTTCTAGCTCCTCCCCCTCTTCTCTCTCTCTCTGTCTCTCCTTACTCTCTCTCTGTCTCTCTTTCTTCTCTCTAAAATGAATAAATTTAAAAAAAAATTAAAAAATAAAGAAAGCAATCAATGAACAACTAAGGAGTCGCAACAAAGAATTGATGCTTCTCATGTCTCTCCCTTCCTGTCTGTCTGTCCCTATCTGTCCCTCTCTCTGTCTCTGTCAAAAAAAAAATATCAATGAATGGTGTAGGTTAAGATTAAATTTAGTTAAGAATAAAAGACAAAAAGGATAATGGCTTAATAAATTATATTGTGTCCACCCAGCACTGGCATTACAGCTACACAGTCGTCTGGGACTGATTAGTCTTCTCTACCTTTCTGTTTGCAACTCCTAGCATGTGTCACTTGTTCCTTTTATTCAATATGCATTCCAGCCATCAATACAAATTTCAAGCAGGGAGAGAAATGAAGGGAAAGATGAAAAGGAGCTAAGGGTATTGGTCTATCCTTTACAAGAATAAATATTCCACTGACATCATATTGGCCAGAGCTGAGTCACATGTCCACACTTAACCACAAGGAAACCTAGGATATTTATTCTGGAGAGCTGCAGACCCAACTAAAAATGAGGAGTTTTATTGACCTGGAAGGATGGAATAATAGATACAGCTAGTGCTCGACTTACGACCACAATTGGTTCCGACAGACCAGTCGTAACACGATTTTGTCGCAAGTTGAGTAGGCTATATGTACAGTACTGTGAAATGATATTATAAAAACATTTAAGTCATATTTTATTATAATTTTCTTTCATTATTGTTATATATCATAATTTTCTTTGTTCATTTTATGCCATTTGTATAATCTCTACACCATTTTGCTTCTTATTTTTACATTCGTCAGGTTTAAGTAAAACATTGCATTACCAGTACAACTGGTTTAGTATTTGCAAAGACAATTTCCTTTTGGTAGACATCTTGGAAGGGGTTTGATGAAAAATATCCAAGACACAAAACACAAAGTGCTGTACCAAGTCTGGGATAACAGTTGAAATGGTGCACGCGGAGATGGTAGTGCTGCCAGAAGCTGGTCCGCACTGTCGTACGCACAGCTGGGCAACGCTTGTGCTGCCAGACACGGAGCAGTTGTGGTTAGCGATTGTGGTTGTCAAGTCTAATGATCATAAGTTGCATAGGTCGTAAGTCGATCAATATTTGTAGTGGAGTAAACAAGTGTGAAATGACGTATTTAAAAGAGCTAAAAAGAGAACCCATGAACTGGAAACTGTAGATGTTTTGAATGATTTAGAATGCAGTGGTTTCTGGAATGTAGAATGTCAAAATATAAAAGTCCTAATGCATCTAATAAGAATTCCAGAAAGAGAGAGGGAAAAGAACAGTAAGAAAAATACTTGGAGCAATGTTGGCTTTAAATATTCAAGAATTAATGAAATACAAGCAGTGGTGGGATTCAGCCAGTTTACACCTGTTTGGCAGAACCAATATCTAATTTTTTGTTGAGTTCTGTGAACCGGTTGTTAAAATGGCACTTGTAATCAGGGTTCTCTCTAAGGTGGGCGCCTGGGCAGCCACCCAATGTGGAAATCATCAAGTTATATACTTTACTCCTTTTTAATGTTCATCTGCGCAACAGCATATTCTTTTATTTTATTTATTTATTTTTTAATGACAAATGGGAGGCAGAAAGACAGTCTCTACATGTGCTCCAACCAAGATCCACTCTGCAAGCCCCTTAAGGGGGATGATCTGCCCATCTGGCGCCATTGATTTGTTGGTCCACAACCTTTCAGCGCCTGAGGCAAGGCCATGGAGTCATCCTCAGTGATGGGGCCAAATTGCTCAAACCATTCAAGCCATGGCTGTGGGAGAAAAGAGAGAGAGAAGGGGGAGGGGGAGGAATGGAGAAGGAGGTGGTTGCTTCTCCTGTGTTCCCTGACCAGGAATTGAATGAGGACTTCCACAAGCCGGGCCAATGTTCTACCACTGAACCAACCAGCCAGGGCTGCAACAGCATATTCTAAGCGTCCATAGTAATATTTATTCTGTCCATAGGTTAAAAAAAAAAAGTTGGCCCTGGCCGGTTGGCTCAGTGGTAGAGTGTCGGCCTGGCGTGCGGGGGACCTGGGTTCGATTCCCGGCCAGGGCACACAGGAGAAGCGCCCATTTGCTTCTCCACCCCCCCTCCTTCCTCTCTGTCTCTCTCTTCCCCTCCTGCAGCCAAGGCTCCAATGGAGCAAATGGCCCGGGCACTGGGGATGGCTCCTTGGCCTCTGCCCCAGGCGCTAGAGTGGCTCTGGTCATGGCAGAGCGATGCCCCAGAGGGGCAGAGCATCGCCCCCTGGTGGGCAGAGCTTCACCCATGGTGGGCGTGCCGGGTGAATCCCGGTCGGGTGCATGCGGGAGTCTGTCTGACTGTCTCTCCCCGTTTCCAGCTTCAGAAAAATACAAAAAGAAAAAAAGAAAAAAAAAAGTTGACAGAACTATGCTTGTAATATTTATTTATTCATTTCATAAAATTCATTATACCTTTGATGAAATACTACATTTTAATTCCCTCGCATTTGTTACTTCAGTAAACAACCATATAACTTAAAGAGAAAAAGTGTCAAACAACCAGGGGGTGACAAGCTGTCATTGGAAATAACTTAAATAACAGTTTTATTGTCTTTTTGTCAGGTATTATTTAATAGTTTTATTAGTATTTTTAAACTCTTATAATATAATCTAGTTTTGTGTACCTCTTATATTGTTCTTATTTAAGTATTAAATGCATAAAATAAAAAACTACCTTTTGATATACCTTTTTTTATACCTAAAATGGTCATTAGGGCAGAGAATTGGTTGTTAAATTATTTGAACCCTACCACTGAATATAAATCTCAATGGGAAAACTTTAAAATCAACAGAGGAATGAAATAGATTACAGATATCTTTTTTTTGCTCTTGCTTTATTACATTTTGCATATACTGAATTTTTTACAAATTGAAGGTTTGTGGTAACCCTGTGTTGATCAAGGTGCCATTTTTCAAATAGCATTTGTTCACTTTGTGTCTCTGTGTTACATTTTGGTAATTTTCACAATATTTCAAACATTTTTAGAAATACTGCTATTGCACATATAATAGACCATGTAAACATAACATTTATATATGCACTGGGAAACCAAAAATTTCTGTGACTCATTTTATTGCAATATTCACTTTATTGCAGTGGTCTGGAGCCAAACCTGCAATTTCTCCAAGGTATGCTTATCCCTCCAAAATAAAAATAAAAATTAGGCTGCCTGTACTCTTCTCAACAATTAGTGCCAGAAAATAGTAGGAAAATATCTTCAAAGTAATCGAAGACAATATTTGCCAACCTGAAATTTTATACCAATTAAAATATCACTTAAGGACCAAATTAGGATATGTTCAGGTAAAGACTGACTTTACCACTAACAGATAGCAACTAAAAGAACTATCAAAGAAAGGATGGCCTGAAGTAGGCAATAGTGTGTGTGGCAGAGGGGAATGAAAATGTGCATTAAAAAATAAACAAGCATTGACAGTATAAAACAATGATGGCTAAGTTGAGGTTGTTGAGCTAAAGCTATAATATTGGCACAATAAAATATAAAGCAAAAAGAGGATTAAAGTAGGGTTAAAGGCTGTGAGATGTATTAAGTGTAAAGAACTGTCTAGCAGACATGGAACAAAGCTCTGATCCCATGCTAGCTAGCTTGTTCAAACCACATGTAGTTATGGATAAAGATATCCAGCTCTAGCTCCCTCTGCCATCATGTGATATGTGCCTCAGCTGGATCTTTTACTTCTAAACATCCTGTCTATTTTCTTATTGAAGAATAAAAGGTGGTAGTGATAGAGAGGGGGGGGGAATACAGGAGGGGGGATACAGGGAGAGGTAGTGGGAAGGAAAAGGAAATAAAGCTTGGTGATTAGCTAGATACAAAATGAAGGGGAAAAAAG
Organism: Saccopteryx leptura; assembly: GCF_036850995.1. Lineage (NCBI taxonomy): Eukaryota > Metazoa > Chordata > Mammalia > Chiroptera > Emballonuridae > Saccopteryx > Saccopteryx leptura. Next base: position 290,029,294 of record NC_089504.1, read on the forward strand.
ACTCGAAGATTTCACTGCAGTTTTCAATGTCAGTAGTGACAGTGGCCTCATCATCTGAAGGAGAGAAATCTGAAGGAAACAAAGAAACTAGTTTGCGAGGTAGTTATGTTTAATATGAGTTGTGTCTGAGATACCCAAATAAAACTATTCCATGAGAATCAGAGATTTTTTTTTATCTGTAATTTGCAGGAAACGTCATGGCTAGAGTTAGAGACTTTGGAGACATCGATGTAACAAAATCACTCAAATTGCATCCTTCTTTCTGAATCATAACAAAGAGCCTAGCGCACTAAGCCCTCAATAAAAGTGTGAGGAGTGAGTAAATTAAGGACACTTCTCTGTAACAAGAGCACATCAGACAGCTGTGGGCTGAACCCAAGTTATGTACAGATTTAGAAAAGATGCTAGGAAAGAGAATAGTAGAGAAGAAATTATAAAAGAAAAAGTCCAAAGGACTAGAACAGACTGAGGGAAGTGCAGTCCCAAAGTGGGGAACAGAAACTGATCAACAGTGGGCAATGCTGCATGAGGAGGCTGGGGTCCTGGGGACGCAAGAAGAGCACTGGACGCAGCGCCTGGAGATGAGCTGGTGACCGGACTCAGATCATCAGGCATAAGGGTTGGCGGGACAACCTTTATTCCAGGGGATAAGGAAGGTTTGAATAAAAGATAAAATAATTTTATTAACCAATGTCACCTTAATAAATTCAATTCAAAAATTAAATAAATAAAACAATGAATGTCACTATTTGAAATTTAAGGAAGAAACTAAGAAAAGGGGATAGGTGAGCATAGTAGCTAGAGATGAAGTTAACACCCCCATTTATAAGCTAAAGTAATGAATGATAGTATGATAGAAAACATGGGAGAGAGACCTAATGAGCCCTAAAATGTCATGGCTCGCCATGCCTCCAGGATAGTGTTCCAGGACCTGTGGGTAGTTATTTGTACAAGGTGCTGCCCTATCTGTTTCCTGACCAGCTGTATAATCTCACCTGACTTGGCTTCCTTGAGCGTCAGTCATGAAACATTGTTTGCTACAAAACAGATGCTCACCTCTCTAACCTTTGCACTGAAGGCTGTTTACTTTACCTTAAATATTTTGTCCTATCTTCTCAGCCTGGCCAACTCCTAGGCATCCTTAAAGACTAAGTTCAAACAATATCATTTGCTTCAGCTGGATGAGAGCTCCCCTCTCTGTGGAGCTGACTCCATGTGCTGACTTCAAGCATTTATCACATTACACTGTCTTATGACTCTTTCTGCCTCTAAACTACTGGAGAAGAGTTACTTGCTTGTGTCATACAGTACTTATCATAGAGTAAGTGATCAATAAAATTTTAAGACCCTGGCTGGTTGGCTCAGCAGTAAAGCATTGGCCCAGTGTATGGAAGTCCCGGGTTTGATTGCCGGCCAGCGCACATAGGAGAAGTGCCCATCTGCTTCTCCACCCTTTTCCCTTTCTTTCTTTCATTCTCTCTTTTCTTCTCCCACAACCTAGGCTCCATTGGAGCAAACTTGGCCCGGGCACTGAGGATGGCTCCACGGCCTCCGCCTCAGTTGCTAGAACGGCTCTGATTGCAGTGGAGCAATGCCCCAGAGGGGCTGAGCATTGTTGCCCTTAGTGGGCAAGCCAGGTGGATTCTGGTCAGGTGCATGCAGGAGTCTGTCTGCCTCACCCCGCTTCTCACTATGGAAAAATACCAAATAATAATATTTATAATAATTATTATTAATTAAGGAAATATTACAGTTAAAAATGAACAGAAAGTAACTGGGTAGAGGTTAATTTCTGACTTTCATGTACATGTAATCACATACACATAGAAAATGCCTTTGAACATGAAGTTTACAAACAAGCAGAGCTGATGCGTCTACATTATTGGCAATTGAACAAGTATCTTCTTAAGAATGAGGTCGAGCCTGACCAGTGGTGATGCAGTGGATAGAGCATCAACCTGGAATGTTGAGGACCTAGGTTTGAAACCCCAAGTCTGCTAGCTTGAGCATGGGCTCACCTAGGTTGAGCAAAAGCTCGCCAGCTTGAGTGCGTGATCACTGGCTTGAGCGTGGGATCATAGACATGATTCTATGGTTGCTGGCTTGAAGCCCAAGGTCTCTGGCTTGATCCCAAGGTTGCTGCTTGAGCAAGGGGTCACTGTCTCAGCTGAAGCTCCCCTTACCCAGTCAAGGCACGTATAGGAGGCAGTCAATGGACAACTAAAGTGAAGCTACTATGACTTGATGCTTTTCACCTCTCTCCCTTCCTCTTTGTCTCTGGTTCTCTCTAACTCTCACAAAAAAAAAAAAAAATTAAAAAAATAAGAGAGAGAGAGCATTAAATGAGATATGTTAGAAGCCATAGCTCTTGCCCTAATGCAATATCTGTAAGAGAAGAGGGGATATTTGCTTTTCTAGGGTGACACATTCTGAGGCAAGCTGACGTATCTCATATTTAGCAAGGTCATCTCATTCTGATTTTCTGCTGTGTCACCGAAAGAAGAGAGGATGTTGTCTTTACTCACCATGAATGCCAATTTTCCTGTTCAACCTGTTCTATCTGGTTAAGGTGAAGCTGCTATCCTGCCAGTTGCAGTCTCCTGGTATAACTGTTTATTGGTTTAAGGAAACCAAGATGGATTATACAAGAAGGAAGATCCTGTGTGACTAACCTGACTTGCGTGACATCCTTAAGCTTCTGCAGTTCTGCATGATCCTGGTTCTCCTCCACCTGAATTTCTATAAACTGAGACCCCAAAATAGCCTTATCCAGTCCAAATCCCTGGGTAATATATCTGACTTCATCACTTTTGCCCTCTTCACTTGGAACTCAAGTTCTTCCTAACTGCTTCAACTAACTCTTGACTTTCTGTTTTTCCCATCATTCATTCATTCATTCATTCATTCACCTAACACATATTTACTGATTGCCTTTGATATCCCAATCTCTATTCTTCACACTGAGGTTACTGCAATGAGCAAAAATTTTCATGGACTGGGTGAAACCGTATCCATTCCCATGAATTTGACTCTCACCTTTGTATGACTTATTAGTATGTGTTTATCTAAATTTTCAAAGATCTATGACTAGAGTTCCAGCCCCACATCCTTTCTCATGTCTTGCCAGCTACTCAAACTCCATGTGTCCTGAAGCTGAACTTACCCTCTTCCTCACCACACCATTCTCCTGAGATCTCTGTTTTGTCAGTGGTATCGTCATTTCACAATCACCGGGACAAAACTCAGAACTGCCCAGTTGTTTCCTCTTCCTTCGTTCCAATACATAACCCAGTTTTGTCTATTCTTCTTCCTTCTGAACAAATGCTTTTCATGTCTATTATTTCCTTCCTTTACCCACTACCATGTACTAACTTCAGATTCTTGTTTCAAGCCTGGACCATTGTGCCTTTTCATAGTATTCTCTTTATTCATTTCTTCATCTAGAGCATCCTTATCAGTGCTGCCTAATTTACCTTAAGGGTGTTACACAGACCAACTTCTATCTTTCTGAAGTACGTCTTTCAAAACCATTTTCCTACCATCACACTCCACAAATACAATACAGTTTCATCTCTTTAACTTGGTTCTTAAAACCATCCATATTCTGGCCTCATCTCTCCCTCTCTGAGAACAGTCTCTTTATACCACTGCCTCACCCTTGGATCTCCTTTTTCATCCCTCTTTCTAGGCTTGAAACTTCTCCCCTCCTTCCCAGAGATGTATATTATAGCTCAGTTTAGAACAATACTTTTAGAATCAGACATACCCAATTTAAAAGCCTGTCCTGCCCACTACAAGTTGTGAAAACTTGGAAGCTGACAGCTCTAAATCTCAGTTTTCTTATTTTAAAAAACAAGAGAAGCCTGACCAGGTCATGGCACAGTGGATAGAGTGTTAACCTGGGACACAGAGGACCCAGGTTTGAAACCCCGATGTTGTCAGCTTGAGCACAGGCTCATCTGCTTAAGCACAAACTCACCAGTTTGAGCTCAGGGTCACTGGCTTGAGCGTGGGATCATAGACATGACCTCATAGCCCAGTGGTAGTCAACCTGGTCCCTACCACCCACTAGTGGGCATTACAGCTTTCATGGTGGGCGGTAGCAGAGCAACCAAAGTATAAATAAAAAGATAGATTTAACTATAATAAGTTGTTTTACAAAGATTTATTCTGCCTAACTTAGCAAAAATCCAACATAAAGTACTTGGTAAGTAATTATTATTATATGCTTTAACTTGCTGTAACTCTGCTTTATAAATTTTATAAAGTAAAGTTACTTCCCTATTTTATAAATCACCATTACTGTGGAACCGGTGGGCAGTTAGAAAATTTTACCAACAGAGATACAAAAGTGGGCAGTAGGTATAAAAAGGTTGACTACCCCTGTCATAGCCACTACCTTAAGCCCAAGGGTCACTGTCTTGAAGCCTAAGGTCACTGGCTTGAGCCCAAGATCACTGGCTTGAGCAAGGGGTCACTGGTTTGGCTAGAGCCACCTGGTCAAGGCACATATGAGAAAGCAATCAATAAACAACAAACGTGCAGCAACTATGAGTTGATGCTTCTCATCTCTCTCCCTCCCTGTCTCTCTCTCCCTCTTCCTCTCCCTCTCTCTCTCTCTCTCTCTCTCTCTCTCTCTCTCTCTCTCACACACACACACACACACACACACACACACACAATTTATTGGAAAAAGCTACCTTGTCAAAGAGTTATGAGGATTGAGTAAAATTATTTCCAGTTCATAATATAGGATCAATCTCACTATCAAATATATGTGCCAAGCAGCTGGAATTCCAAGAGACTTCCCTAGGAGCACCTCTTAAACATATAGCCTCAGGCTGCCAGCCAGGCAAGAACTCCATGTCTTTTCTGCTCTACATGATGGTTCCCACCTTTTCTGCTTAAACGTTTCCTCAAAGATGCCTTCCCTGGTCTTCACTGAAAATTCCCATACACCTTTACTCAGTCTCTCTGCCCCTATCTTCTTTATTGTCACTATGTGAAATAATATTTCTTGCTGTCTGTATGTACCTCCAAAGGTAAGGTCCACACAGGTAGGGTCTTGGTGTCATTTCCCACTCTGTCTCAGCACCAGGAACAATGTCCAAATGAACCTCTACCTCTCTGAAATGTTTCTATCCTTCAGCTCAGATCCTCCCTTCCATGAAGCCTTGTGAAGAATTCAGTCTAAAGTAACTTGCCTTCATTTGAAGTCCTGTAACAAACCATCTAAATTCAGTTGAAACCATATAACTATTGTCAGTGCCCTCTTCTCGTGTTCTTGTTTTTATATGTATGTGATGTTATTTCTTGTATATGATGTTAATATGCATATCTTTTATTCCTTTTTTTTTTCCTGAAGTGAGAAGCAAGGAGGCAGAGAGACAGACTCCCACATGCATCTGACTGGGATTCACCCGACAAGCCCACTAGGGGGTGATGCTCTGCCCATCTGGGCCATTGCTCCGTTGCAACCAGAGCCATTCTAGTGCCTGAGGCAGAGGCCATGGGGCCATCCTTAGCACCTGGGTCAACTTTGCTCCAATGGAGCCTTGGCTGCAGGAGGCAAAGAGAGAGATAGAGAGGAAGGAGAGGCGGAAGGGTGGAGAAACAGATGGATGCTTCTCCTGTGTGCCCTGGCTGGGAAGCAAACCTGAGACATCTACATGCCGGGCCAATGCTCTACCATTGAGCCAACCCACCAGGGCATTATTCATATCTTGTATGATCATTTACTATGTTTTCCAGGTCAGACTATAAACTCAGTGTATAGATTAGGAAGAGGTGATTCTTGGCTCTCCTGGAAGGCATTAGAAGGCTTGATCTAAACAGAGACTGTCACTTGTTGCCTGGACAACTTCAGATGGGTCATTTAAACTCTCAAAACCTTTCTCGATTTGTTAAACAAAGATGATAATATTTATCTTACAGAATTTTAAAAGAGATGTGTGAAAACACTTTATACACTGCTAAATTCTATATAAATATCAGTTGTTACTATTACCACTCCAATGACATAATTTAAGCTACAACTGGAGCCACCATGAATAAAATACTTTCAGTTTACTATCATTGTCTTATTAACAATGCTTTCTTATTATCCTACAATAAGAAACCTGATTCTGTCTGTCACTGTGTCCTGGGTGATGATCTCTGAGTAGGACTTCACATGGCTGAACTGCTCTCAGCTCCAGCATTCTGAGGGCTGACTGCAGCCACTACAGAAGGAATCATGTGCCCTCCACCCCTCCCCCTCTCCTTCCTCTCTATCTCTCTCTTCACCTCCTGCAGCCAAGGCTCCATTGGAGCAAAGTTGGCTCAGGTGCTGAGGATGGCCCCATGACCTCTGCCTCAGGCACTAGAATGGCACTAGAATGCCCTGCTGTGATGACTACTGCTAGAAATGAGGAAAGGCTGTGGAACCATGAGCAGAGAGTTCCAGCCCATCCAAAGTAGCTTTCTAGGTTTCCGTAACAAAACTATTCTTAGAACGCCAAATCTTTCTCATCAAAGACCATGCCCCTGTGGTGGTTTGCTGGGGATCAGCACTGCCATCTGTGGTCAGCCATTTGATCAATATCAACATGCCTATCCTACAAGGGTGTGTACTTCTATTCAGATTCATGTTTCTCTCATCTTTCTTTTCTAAAACTCAGACCTCAACTTCCTGCTTAAGGGTCATCCCAATGCTCAGGTTGGCTTTCCAGACTGTCTGTTGTGAGTCAGGCAGTGCTCCCTCCCCAACACCATGTCCCGGGCCTGCTGCTTCAATACACATCATTTGTGGGAGAGGCAGGTCCACCAGTGATATCATCTGTTTGTAAACAGTTTCCACAAATCACCTCCCACGGGGAATCAGAGAACTTCAGAGATGGAAGGAAGGACCCTCCCACTCAGAATAGGACTGCACTTCAGAGTCTTCCTGACAAGGATCACTTGGCCTCAGCTTTAAACATCCTGGGTGAATCAATGGAGCATGTCTGACCTCACCTCTGAGAAAATACCTTCTGTTGGGTGCATGCCATGATAGAGCTCGCAACTCACTGGGTCTCTGATGTAACAGTAACCAAAGAAGCCAAAGCTTCAATTTTCTAAGAGCCTGGGTGTGTCTGCAGAGGCCTGAGTGTCACTTCCTCTGGATGGTGGTGATTCCTAAGCAGTAGGTCATGACACTTTGAGTCTGAGAACATAGACTTTGGGGTCAGTCAGACCGCAATTCAAATCCCATCTCCCTCACTCACTATCTGGGGGCCTTAGATATACACTAATGGTGTGACTTTGGCCAAGTCTCTGAAACTCTCAGAACTCCAGTTGCCTAACAAATAAAAACTAAGAAAATTCACATCTATATTTTGAGATTATTGTGAGGATTAAATGAGATAGTGTTCAGTAAGTGTTGGCCATTGTTACTATTATTATCACAGTTGTTATTGTCTCTTCCTTTTTGAACCAACAGACATCACTGCAGAGGACATTGTTGTCCCTGTTCCCTCTTTCCTGACTTATATCCACATGCTTGGGCTTCTGACCCACTCAAGATGACCCACCATCACTATCACAGCCACCACCTCTACGGAATGGCATTGCCATGTTTCTGAGTGTGGCACATTGTACCCCAGAGTCTTGGAAGCCCATGGCTCCTGGTGGGGCCTCAACTACAGAGATGAGACTTGGAGAGGGAGCCTCCTGGTATCCTAGAAGGCTCAGCTTGGAAAAAGTTAAAAAGTTTTCTTACCCAGCAAGCACAGCAACAGGTCAGAGACACTCCATAGCAAAAAAATAAAAATAAAAATAAATAAATAAATAAATAAAAAAGTCTCAGCTGGCTTTATTCCAAAGCCAAGAGTGGCAAATCCAAACATTTGCCACACTGCTGCCTGGGCCCACTGGATTTGTGGAAACTGTTTCCCTCCTGGGTGTGAAGTCTCTGGAAGGATTTTCGGAAGGACCAAGCAGACCGGTTAGGAGCATAAGCTCCGGAATCAGGCATCTAGTATTCTCTATCACACACTACCTGGGTGGCTTTGAGCAACTTACATGTCCCCAGTTTCTCTTCTGTAAAATGGAGACACCAGCACCAACCTCACAGTCATTGTGAGAATTAAATGAGATGATGCATGTCACACTGAATTCTTAGAACAGTGCCTGGCTCCGTATGTGACTTCTGAAAGCCACTCGTTCAGACATGAATGTTCGTTTTCTGCGTTTTACAAATATCTCAAGCCAGAGAAGAGAGGTAGCCAGTGGCATTGCGAGGCGGGGATAGGGCAAAGGGGTCTATCATGCCCCGGGCGCCGCTCGCAGAGGGGCGCCAAATGGTCTCCAAGACAAACAAGAAAAGCTTAGTGGAAGCGTAGTTGGGGGGGGGGGGTGCCAATAAAGTGTCGTGCCCGGGCGCCAGTTATGTTCGCTATGCCACTGAGGGTAGCGATGGGATGACAGAGCATGACAATAAATATCTACACAAATGAAAGGACAAATAGGAATAGGTGTGTTCTCAAGAGGTAGTTTATTATGACATGTCTTTAAGACAATCAAAACAATAGCGTTTATTAAGCACCTACTGTGTGCAAGCCCATGTAGAGTGCAGTGTTCAGGCAGCGTAGAGTCCTGCCCCCCACCCCCAACCTCTGTGGCTCTCCGGTTCCTACGAAGGAAATTTCCATGGGGTCAGGGAGTTTTGTAGGGCTGAGAGCAGGGTGGGTTTCTTGATAATCCAAGTGCAGGTAGCCTGATGGGAGCGGGGGCGCGCGGGGAGAAGGGTGCAAATTCGGAAGCGCAGAACAGAATGCGAACGTAGTTACAGGAGGCAGGGCGGCAGCAGAAGGCAGCGGCGGGCAGTCCTCTGGTGGCTCTCTGGAAACTCCTCTGGCCGCGGTGGCTTCAGCAGCTGCCGCAGCAGCCGTGGCTCTGCGCGCTGGTGGAGCACTGAGACCTTCGGCTGCCTCCGCCGCAGCACCCGCATCCGTGCCTGCCCTGCCGGCGGCGCCTCCTTGGAAAGCAGCAGCAGCCTGTGGAGACCGAGCCGCAGCAGCCGGAGTCGCCGCAGCAACCTGAGTCGCCACAGCAGCCGCAACAGGAGGACGAGTCGGCCTGGGCGGGCGCTGGGGTCGGGCACGGGGCGGGGCCCTGGGGAGACCCCTTGTAAAAGCCTTTGGCGCTCTGCTGGGAGGACATCGCGGAGCTGTCACCGTGAACTTGAAAAAAAAAGAATAGAATAGCTTTTCACAAGCAAGCAGATTTTGCCTTTTCAACTGTAGAACTTGGAGTTTTTGAGAACTGGCTTTAGAATCAAGCCAACTGGGTCTGGTACAAGGGAAAAAAAGAAGCTAAGAAACAAATCCTGAGCAGATGTTTCCAGTGAATTAAACGTGCATGGAGCAAGAAACCGTCTATGCAACGAATAGATGGTTTTCCATTTTCTGGGACTGGACAAGGACCACGCAAGGTTCTCCACAGTGGAAAATAAGAGGATATCAAGGCGATCCATCTGTACCATCTAGTCCAAATCTTCTCCTGGCTATTTTCCCCGCCCCCATCTCACTGTGGCCAGGGACCTTCAAGTTATGTCCCTGTAGTTATTAACATGATATAAATACCTCATCGAATAGAAAATAGCCAACTCACACCTGCATCCCTAATGTGGGTCTAAAAAGTCCACAAAGGCCAGAGGCACGTCCGGGTCATGCCTTCCTGTCTATGTGTCTCATTCCCCACAACCGCGGAGAGTGGTGCCAAATTTGGGAATGCAGCGCAGTCCAATGGACAATGCAGCGCAGTGCAATGGACAAAAGGCCTGGGCTCTCGTCACATCTCTGCTGAAGATTTGCCATGGAATCTTGCAGATGTCACACACAGATGCACACACACACACACACACACATACGCACACCTGCCCCAGTATAGCCTCCATGTCTTCATTGGTACCATGAGAGGTTGGCTCACTTGAAGCTTTAGCACTTTCCAGGGCTCTCCTTCCACATCTACCTGTTGGCTGTGTCCTGTCTTCAACTTTTCCCAACCTCCTCCCCAGGCTCCACTTGAGGACTTACCAGATTCTTGCTCTATAGGAAGACACTGAGTTCTCCAACCAGGATGGGCCACCTGCTAGGCTGTGGACTGAGTAGTGTCCAGCCAGAGAACCTTATATAAGATTTTGATAGCTGACTCTTGGGAGGGGCCCATTTCCCAATAGACATGCTCAGCTGACACTCACATCCCAGAGACATTTGTCACTCACGTAGCACTGTAGGTGGTGCACGTGGCTGTTCAAGTCACAACCCAGAAGTGCCAGGATTGTTGTGGCATGTTTACTTTCCAAACAGGACACAGTTCATAGCTGAGAGAGCTGTATGGGTAAAGCTAACGCATGGGGGCTCAAGTGAGGAGAAGTCCAGAGCCCTTTCTTGGAACCTATTCTCTTGACTTTTTTCTACAATGTACCTTTACACACACACACACACACACACACACACACACACACACACACACACCATGCTCCTGCTCACACATCATCCCTATGTAGTCATCTATTTAGCAGTTTATTCACTTGTTATCTTGGTTTGCATCTCTCTGGTAGTTGGTCTTCTCTCTCCAAGTCAGGCTTCAAGCTATGCAAAAAACTTACTGAGTTTTACCAAGATGCTTTCAGATTGGATTGAGTAAAGACAGTGGTGGGAAGTATACCTGTGGAAATACCCATGATGAGTTCTCTCTGTTACTAGGGACAAGAAGAAAAACTCAGGCAGTTATGGAACCATTAAGAACAGAAATGTTCTGAATATAGTCATATTACCATATTCACAACAGCCCTAGTGAGCCTAAGAGGAAAATGTGTGCAGGATGCTAGTGCAGTTGCAATGCCAAGTCACACTGCAGAACTCGCTGCTCCTTATCCCATCCCCAAACTCCCTTTGAAGATAAGTTCTCCCTGAGGCCACTGCCCAATAGAAAGGGGAAGGAAAGAAAGAAGGAAGAGAGAAAAGGAGGGAGGAAGGGAAGGAGGGAGGGAAGGAAGGAAGGAGGGAGGGAGGGAGAGAGGAAGGAAAGAAGGAAGGAAGGAAGGAAGGAAGGAAGGAAGGAAGGAAGGAAGGAAGGAAGGAAGGAAGGAAGGAAGGAAGGAAGGAAAGTCACCTATCTTTCCCAAAGTTCAAATTGACCATGAAAAATGGTGTTTTAGCCCTGGTTGGTGGGCTCAGTGGTAGAGCATTGGGCCAGTGTGTGGAAGTCCCTGGTTGGATTCCCAGTCAGGGTATATACAGTAGAAACAACCATCTGCTTCTCCACCCCTTCCCCGCATCTCTCTCTCTGCTCCCCTCCCCTCCTGTGGCCATGGCTCTAATGGATTCGAACAAGTTGGCCCTGGGTGCTGAGTATGGCTCCATGGCCTCACTTCAGGTGCTAAAATAGCTCAGTTGCCGAGCAACAGAGCAGTGGCTCGGGTGGGCAGAGCATAGCCTGATAGGGGGCTTGCCCAGGGTGTATCCTGGTTGGGACATATGTGGGAGTCTGTCTCTGTCTCCCCACTTCTCACTTAATAAAAAAAAAGAAGAGAAAATAACAGAGAAATGGTGTTTTAGAATAACTAATTATGAAGAATTAAGTTGACTTTGGAGGTAACTGACTTCAGAACTGCTTCTTAATCAATGCAACTGCCCACCACCATGAATGTGAGATAAAAGAAATATAAGACTAACAATTCAAGAGTTGATGGTGAGACATAAGTTTTGGGGTGAATGATGTGGGAGTGGCATAAAAGAACAGAGAAGGGAGAAACGTCACAAAAGATACAAGTTTCATTTAACATGGCTTTAGAACCTGTTTAACAGGTTGTATGTACCTAGGGTCACCTGTTGATGAGTCCAGGTGAGACATTCCAAGAAGTGAGGTCAATATTAGAAAAGAGGAGGAAGTAAGTAATGAGGTAACAAGATACTGGCTCTCCACTGGGAGATGATTTGGGCAAATTTATGTTCATTAATGAACTTGCTATGACCTCATGCAGTAACCTACTTTATTCGTTACTGTTACCTTTTATCAAAGAAAGGGCTAGTTGTTCATACGAAAAGCTGATTCAGTATTATCATTTCTATTGCAAACTTTCTGAGTATCTCCTGGAGGAATCAGCCTATTCCTAAAGGAAATAGAAAACCCAATACGGTCATCAAAGTGCCCCTGCCCCTATCTCCCCAGCCCTGGCCACCACCCGCCCAACCTTATGGAGAATGGTGCCTTTCTACTGAGACCCAAATTCAGGCTTTCAGGATCCAGGGAAAATGAGCTCAGATATTTACTCATTGCCTCCTAAACTCACCCCCCCCCCCAGAAACTAACCCTTATCAGGCTCCCACTTTAGTCAACTAATGAAAGTACTTGGGATTTTAATAGAAAAGTAAATGTGTCCATTTATTGGAGCCCAGAATGAGCACTTTAGATGATTTTAGTTCCTATAACTAAGAGATACTTTTTAAGACTCTTATCCATGCTTGAAGTAAAACTTCCCAGAGTGTATCCTCTCATCATGACCTCTCTGGGTACCACCATCCTCTGCTCTGAAAACCTGTCCCTGACTCTCCTCATACAAGCCTCATGTCAGGGTATTGGTCTCAGACATGGCTCTTTCTTTCAACTTAAAGTTTCCACATTCAAACCATAGAGGGGAATATTGTTCCCCGGGGGTCAAAGTAGCTTCAGGGCCAATATTCGCTTCTCAAACATTTTTAGTGTTCCCTTGCACTCCAAAGAAGGGAAGGGGAGATGGCTGGATGCAGGTGGTAGGGACTGGGAGAGGTGAATAAAACAATCAGGAGGCAGTGACTTCAGGAATAAAGAGCTTTATTGTTACAAAGAGAACACGTTCATTACTGAACTCCAATACCAAGTCCTCCAAAGAACTATATCTGAAAAGAGAATGAAGACATTGAATACCCAAGGTTAAACCTCTAGACCTCACAGTAGAATGAACACCTCAAAGCATCTCAGAAGCCCTGGCATGGGGAAAAGGAGAGAAGTTTCTGGCTGGGCGGTCGTCGGCACTTCGGCTCTTCCAGTGCCGTTCCTTGGTGGTCCTCAAGGCGCAGGTCAGCAGCAGCCAGAGCCCCCGGAGCAGCAGCCAGAGCCCCCGGAGCAGCAGTCAGAGCCCCCGGAGCTGGGGCAACAGCCAGAGCCCCCGGAGCCCCCAGAGCTGTGGCAGCAGCCAGAGCCCCCAGAGCCCCCAGAGCTGTGGCAGCAGCTGGAACCTCCAGAATGGTGGCCACTGTCACAGCAGTCAGAGCGGTGGTGTCGGCGCCGGTGGTGGAAGAGATGGGGCCTGTGGTGGCTCAGACAGCAGCCGCCACCCCCAGAGCTGTGGCCACAGCATCCCCCAGAGCTGTGGCTACAGCAGGAAGAGACTGGAGGAGGGCAGCAGGGGGCTGGACACTTGGGTGGACACTTGGGTGGGCATTTGGGTGGACACTTGGGTGGGCATTTGGGGGGACACTTGGGAGGAGGCTGACACTGCTGCTGGTTCTGCTGGCAGGACATCTCAACACAGGCTGAATGAAAATGAAAGACAACACAGAAATATAAGTTCAACTAGCTTAAGATAACTCATTTACATTTAAAATTGAACTTTAAATTCACACGATTTCATCTTTATGGTGATCAAAGTTTTAAAACCCAATCTCCCCAAATCAGAAATATACAAAAGGTTTCAACCCAGGAACTCCATAATTTCAGAGCAAACCCTTGCAACTTTAAAAAGACATCCATCTTTTTTTCCCTTCCCCTACCTGCCACCCTCCCCTTCTGGCAGAACCCTCCCCTCCAAATCTTTTTCTCTTTGGGTTCCTTCAATAGCGTCCTCTACCCAGAGCTTCTCTCTGCCTAAAACACCAGCACCAAGAGTCCTTCCTGGTCTTCAAGACGTATTTTACCTGGTTCAGGTACTAGAGGAGATCACTCAAGCGGACTGAGGTGCTGTCAGAAGCTTCTGCCTTTTATACGGTCAGCTCTCTGACCTGGCAGCAGGAGGCACAGACTATGTATGGATGCTGATAGCATCTTTCACAAGGGGCACCGATGACTACCTTCTTCTCACATCCTAAAGACATAATTCTTCCATAAGCATGTCAAGTATTAACCCACAGGAACATCCCCTGAGAACTGCAGACCTCTAGGATAGTGATGAAGCTAAGCGGATTGCCACACAGTGCCTGTCAACCTCACAGGCAGCTCTGCTATGCTCCTATTTCCTGAGCTGGGTCAGTAGGGTTCTAGAGTTCTGGGACTAAGAGAAGGTCCTTCGTATAGGACATGGAGGGGGAAATTCCCAAGATGGAAATTAAATGGCCCTTTTTAAAATAAGGATTAGAGATCCAAAATAAAATGCCAGGCCTAAGCCAATGATCTAATATGGCTTTTTCATTCTTGGATGACATAGTAACCTGACTAAGAATGCTTGATATCTCAGTGATGCTATTTTAGGCAGGTCTAATGCCGATTTGTGGGGGTGGTTAGGCTTCTCTCCTAACCTGAACTTGACCCACCAAAAGAACTCACAAACAGCACTAACTCAGCACTAACAATCCCTTTGAAAGGGCAGCAGAGGTCTAGGAATGGCTTCTCTGTCCACGTGCGGTCTTAAAGAAGACATTTTTGGCCAGCCCAAGTTGAGGTGGCAAGTACCAGGTATATGCTGAGGGGTGGAATAGGAGAACTAGACTCATATGTAAGTTGCCAGAAGTGAGGCACCAGTTATGGTCATCCCTAAGAAGACAGCTCCAACCTGAAAAGATCCTTTTTGTATAAATGACCTTCAGATAAGGAGTGGGCCTGGTTTTTGCAAGCCCATGATGGAATGAATCCAAAGCCTTTTTTTTTTTCCTACAAACAATATTCAAGGGCAAGTTATGTCCTCAGAGAAGTCATCAAAATCTATTTAGCTGTAAAGTTACCAAAATATGGCATGTTCACTATGCAAACTAAAGCAGGAGAAAATAAGACAGAAGGAAACATATGGCACCTCTAATATTAGTTCATGGGCTGTGTGATAAGAAGCATGTAGCTACATTATAACACAACTTCTGGAGCCAGACTGCCTGGCATCAGTTCTCAGCTTTGAAAATTCTGGCCAATCACCATAAAAGGGGCTAATAACAATTCTTACCCATTAAATAAGAAAATATAAAGTTCTTGGAACTGTGCCGGGGGGGGGGGGGGTCTTAGTTCAAAATGCTCATTTTAAAAGAATCTAATTATTATGAAGACTTTTTTATATCCATGAGAAAATATATCTTAAATTTCAAAATACTGGCTCTGACCAGTTGGTTCAGTGGATAGAGTGTCAGCCTGACATGCAGACATCCCGGGTTTGATCTCCAGTCATGGCACACAGAAGTGATCATCTGCTTCTCTTTCCCTCCCACCCCACCTTTCTCTCTCTTCTCTTCTTGAGGCCAGTGATTCAACTGGTTTGAGTGTAGGCCTAGGTGCTAAGGATAGCATGGTTGGTCCAATCATCGGCCTCGAGCGCTGAGGATAACTCAGTTGATTCGAGCATCAGTTCCAGACAGGGGTTGCTGGATGGATCCCAGTAGGGGAGCATGCAGGAGTCTGTCTCACTATCTCCCCTCTTCTTACTTGAAAAAAAATTTTTTTAAATTACTGATCTGCTAAATTTTAAAACCCAAATTACTTTTTGTAATATCAGAATTTAGCCCGAATGTTTTCTTACACAAAAATATTAAGACACTAAGACACTTAATATGCCACTTGGGGATGAGATTAAAGAAAGTATAACCATTATGAAAAAAATATCAAAAATAGGAAGAATCTAAAATTCACTTAGAATCCCACCCCTAAGTATTCTTAGTATTTTTTTCTATTTTCCTTCTAGTCTCTTTTTTACTTTTGTTTCAATCTTTTTAATTTCTGTGTGGGGGTTTTTGTTTGTTTGTTTGTTTTAGTAATTTGTGTTTTGTTTTGACTTTACATAGTCTTTATGATAGTACTTATATGAGTTTATCATACTAACTTTTCACTTACCATATTTTTTTACTCCATAAGATGCACCTGACCATAAGACACACCTAGGGTTTTAAGATGGAAAAAAAAAAAAAATATTCCAAACCAAATGGTGTGTTAAAATGTTTAATAAAATACCATATTTTTCTCTCCATAAGACACACGGGCATTTTCCCCTCCACTTTTTTTTTGGGGGGGGAGGGGAGTGCATCTTATGGAGCGAAAAATACGGTAACATTTTGACATAAACATTTCCCATGTTGTTGTTCATTTTTTTGTAAGCCTTATTTTAGGCATCCATAGAACTTTTCGCAGAGGGCATAGGTTCCATTTGTAGGTGATCAGGAGCCTGAGTTCTAGAACCAGTCTCTGAATTTGAATCTCCGTCTCCACTTACCAGCTGTGTGACTTTGGCCAAGTGTTGTGAGATTTCTGTCTCAGTGTCTTCATCTGTGATATGGGGAAAATAATCATGCTTATGTCATCAGATCATTTGCAGATTAAATGAGCTCACATCCATAAACCTCTTAGAGTAGTGCCTGGCATATAGTAAGCACTCAAGGAATATTAAAAGTTAAAGCTGATGCTGCACCATTTCCAAATTTCAGCACACAGGAGGTGGGTGGGTTTAAATAAGGACCAACAGGTAGGGAGGCAGGGGCACTGCTTTGGCTGCTAGAGTTTTGTGTTTCAGGGGATCTCTCTCTCCCTTCCTTACTGAGAAATACAAAAAAGGATGCATAACTCAGGCTTTGAATTTCTAGAACAATCAGCTCAGTAGAAATTAAAGGAATGACCCATTTAATACACAGGTGTGATAAATTTTAAAAGGAACAGTGTCTATTCCTTTCACTTATGATGATTTGGGTGCATGACGACCTAGCTGACACACAGTAATATCTTTTTTTTTTTTTAGTGCAAGTGACAGAGAGGGGGACATACAGGGATAGACAGAAAGGAATCGAGAGAAATGAGAAGCATCAATTCTTCATTGTGGTGCCTTAGTTGTTCATTGATTGCTTTCTTCAGCTTAGCCAGTAACCCCTTGCTCAAGCCACCAACCTTGGGGTCAAGCCAGCGACCCCCAGGCTCAATCAGATGAACCTTCACTCAAGCCAGCTACCTCAGCATTTCAAACCTGGGTACTCAGCACCCCAAGCCAATGCTCCATCCATTGCACCACTGCCTAGTCAGGCACAGTAAAATCTTTGAGGGCAGAAACCCTTAAAGGATATTATTTAGTGCTTTGTAGGTAGTAGACACTCAATTTTCACTTTCTTGTTCAGTTGAATTTGCTTTTCAGTATAGAAGTTGGGAGTTTCCAACAAATCTGAATCCAAATTTTCATTACAAAATTCCAGACATGTCATAGAATGATAGGATAGATGTGGAAAGGATTGCAACCATTACTCAGAAACTGTTCTCCACCTCGGCTAGTCCTGGACATTGACATTCTCCGCAAGTTTACTGGTTGTTCTAATGTGCTGTCAGGGTTGATCATCGCTGACATAGGCTGTGCTCCTTATTTTACAGATAAAGAAACTGAGGGTCAAAGATGGAAAAGTGTTTGTCCAGATCACACAGGGAGATAGAGGCAAAGCCGGAATTCAAATCCTGCTGTCACAACACCCTGCCTCTTGATTTTATTTTTTCTTGTGATTTTTTTTTCCAGCAAGCTTTATTTTATATAATTTTCTTGTTAAATATGGCTTTTGCAGTTGGGGTGGAAATAGTAATAAACAGGGTGAATCATTGTCTGAATTATAGGTTTACAAAAGTTAGAAGTAATCTTTACAGTTATTGCTCTGTTCTAAGTAACCAGGAATTGAGTACCTGTGTCTGAAAGGCAGTGTCTGGCCTCACCAAGCTTGGGCCAGTTGGCAGGCCCCAAGAACCCTCCCATGGTGGCACTCCTTAATGACAATTCTTTGGCCCAGTTCAGCTTTGTCCAGGTCTCTGAGTTTATGAATCTGTGCTGAGTCACTGCAGCTAACTCACAAGACCTCATGACACCAATTCACAAAGAGAAATATAAGTATCAGATGTTGGCCTGATGGCTACATTTTCTTCCTGTAGAAAAACTCCTCCAAGAACAGAGGTGCTGGGTGAGGTGGAATACACAGTGACCTCAGGTTCGGTGGGTAACAAATCCAGATGTTCTGCCAGATCAGCTCAACACCGCTAGCCTTGGATGGATTTGGGTGATCCTGAAAACATCTGCCCCCACTCCAACATGCTCCTTTGTAGGCCACCCTCGCACTGTTAGACCCCGACCGGGAGCCACCTCTGTAGGGGAACTGGGCAGATATCTGTTCTTACTGCTACATATTGATTTTGGAGTTTAACATTAGAAAGAAAATTTTATTATTTATTTGTCATATTTTTTCTACTCACTATTGCCCTGATAAACACTGTCATAGACAAAATAATGCCTCTTCCCCCAAAGATGGTCACACTGCAATTCCTAGAACCTATGAATATGTTTTCTTACACAGAAAAAAAGGACTTTACAGGAGGGATTAAATTCAGGATTTTGAGATGGGAAATCGTCTGGGATTATCCAGGTAGATCTAATGTAGTTGCAAAGGTATTTCTGGAAGGGAGGCAAGAGGGTCAATGTCAGAGAGAAGAGATGTGACAATGGGAACAGAAGTTGCAGTGGTGCACTTTGAAAATGATCATGAGCTACAGAATACAAGCAGCCTCCAGAAACCGGAAACAGCAAGGAAGTGAGCGCTCCCCACAGCCTCTAAGGAACCCTGCTCCGCCAACACCTAGGTGTTGTCCTAGTAGGTCCTGTGCTGAACTTCTGACCTATGGAACTGTAAGAGAGTAAATTTGCGTTATTTTAAGCCACAACGTTTATGGCAATTTGTCACAGCAACATTGGGAAACTAATGCATATACACCTTGATTGAAAACATAGCTTTGAATTGCAGAATGTGGTTTAAATACTTAAAATCTGATCAAATATATTAAAATTATTTCCATTGATGCATGGAATGGAAGGCTCACATTTCTGACTTTGACAGGATGTCTGTAGCCAAGAGGAAGCTCAGTGAAAACACAACAGAGGAAATTCTCCAGATAAACAAAGATGTTGTCTGGGTTTATGTCCCAGCTCTACCACTTACTAGCTGTGTGACCTCTCTGAATGTCATCCATGAAATGAGAATGATAACAATGCCCATCACATAAGGTTGTATAAGGGTTCTTTACGAGAATGCCTATAAAGCCCTTAGCCCTGGACCTGACACATAAAAGCACTCAGTAAATGTTGGCCCTTCTTATTCTTTTCTTCATCAATAGTGGTCAGTGACTGGTGGAAGCCCGGAGGTATCAGGATCATTACTAGATCATTGCCAGGCCTCTCTTCCAGCCTTACACCCCCAGCTACTGATGTTCTGAATCAGGGCTTGACAGATTCCAGAGAGTAGAATGGACAGATTGTCACCACTTTGGACCTATTTTAATTGTCAAGACATTACTTGTACCTCTTCTCTGGAAAAAGTGGGTGGGGAGGGTATTTCTTATTCTTTTCCCTATGGAAAACATTTTACTATTTATAAGGTATTCTTATACTCATGCCTTTATTTAAATTTTCACAACAATCCTGTTGGGTAGAATAGAGGGTTGTTAGCCCTGTAATTCAAAGAGAAATATCATTGCTTAGAGAAGCCAAGCCATTTGTCTAAACTAACTCAGATTAGAGAAGATACCAGGCTTCAGCCCCAGCTCTATGGGCAGTAAATCTCATGCTTGTTCTTCCAATCATAGTGCTCATTAGCTTAGTCTCTTTGCCTCCTGTCAAAAAAGTAGAAGACAGGCAAGAAGCTCCAGGGGATTAGGATATAAAAACAGTGTTGGGAAAACAGAAAACCTACATTTAGAAAAGTGAAGTAGGGCTCCTATGTTATACCATCACAAAAATTCTCAAAATTGATTAAAGACTTAAACATAAGACCTGCCTGACCAGTAATGGCTCAGTGTATAACGTGTCGACTCAGAATCCTAAGGTTCCTGTTTTGAAACCTCAAGGTCGCCAGCTTGAGCGCTGCTTCATGGGCTTGAGTGCGGGCTTGCCAGTTTGAGTATGGGATCATCAGTTTGAACACAGAGTCACCTGCTGGAGCATGGGATCATCAACATGATCCTGAGGGCACTGGCTTGAGCCCAAAAGTCGCTGGCTTGAAGCCCAAAGTCACTGGTTTGAGCCCAAGGTCACTGGCTTGAGCCCAAGGTCTTTGGCTTGAGCAAGAGGTCACTGGCTTGGCTTGAGTCTCACCCCCTGCCCCGGTCAAGGCATGTATGACAAGCAATCAATGAACAACTAAAGTGAAGAAACTACAAGTTGCTTCTCATCTCTCTCTCTCTCTCTCTCTCTCTCTCTCTCTCTCTCTCTCAAATAAATAAATAAATAAATAAGACCTGATACTATAAAACTCCTAAAAGGAAACATTGATTTTGGCAATAATTTATTTAACTATGACACCAAAAACATAAGCAACAAAAGCAAAATTTGATAAGTAGGACTAGATCAAATTAAAAGCTTCTGCCCAACAAGAGAAATAATAAAATGGAAAGAAAACCTATGAAATGAGAGAAAGTCTTTTCAAAAACATATTGGATAAAAGGTTTATATTTATATTATATATATAAACTCATACAACTCAGTAACAAAGATATCTGACTTTAAAGTGAGTAGAGGAAATAAAGAGACATTTTTCCAAAGAAAAGATTCAAATGACCAACAACTACATAAAAAGATGCTCAAATCACTAATCATCAGGGAAATATAAATCAAAACCATCATGAGATAGTACTTCATACTTGTTGGAAAAGGTGTTATCAAGAAGACGTGTAATGACAAGGGTTGGTGAGAATGTGGAGAAAATGTGCACCATCAGTGGGAATATAAATTGGTGCAGCCACTATAGAAAGTTTCTCAAAAAATTAAAAATAGAATTACATTATGACCCAACAGTCCCACATCTGGGTCTACACCCAAAGAAAATAAAAACAGAATAATGAAGAGATATTTGCACTTCATTGGTCATTGTAACATTATTCACAATAACCAAAATATGTAAACAACCTAAGTGTCCATCAAAAGGTGAATGATGTGGGCCTGAGCAGATTGTGGCGCAGTGGACAGAGCGTTGGACTGGGATGCAGAGGACTCAGGTTCAAAACGACCCCGTGGTCACTGGCTTGATTGTGGGCTCACCAGCTTGATTTCAGGGTCACTGGCTTCAGTATGGGTTCATGGACATGACCCCATGGTCACTGACTTTAGCCCAAAGGTCACTGACTTGAGCCCAATATTTCTGGCTTGAGCAAGGGGTCGCTCGCTCTGCTGTAGCACCCCCCCTCCTGTCAAGGCACATATGAGAAAGCAATCAATGAACAATTAAGGTGCTGCAATGAAGAATTGGTGCTTCTCATCTCTTTCTTTTCTTATCTGTCTGTCCCTATCTATCCGTTTCTCTGTCACAAAAAAAAAGATAAATGATGTGGTACACATATATATGCACACACAATGGAATATTATCCAGCCTTGAGAAAGAAAGAAATCCTGACTTTTACAACATAGATGAAACTTGAGGGCATTATGCTAAGTGAAACATTAGACAGAGGACAACATATCTGTCTGCTGTCACTTATATGTGTACTCTACAAAAGCCAGCCTCACAGAAACAGAGAATGGAATGGTGGTTACAGGGGCTAGGGTTCAGGAATTGAGGAGATGTTAAAATGTACAAACTCACAATTAGAAGATGAGTAAGTCCTGGAAATCTAGTGTACAGTATAGTCACTATAGTCAGAAATATTGTATTATAAAATTCAAAGTGTCTTAGAGACTAGATCTCAAATGTTCTCAACCACAAAAAAGAAATGATAACCACGTGAGGTAACAGATGTTAGCTAAGCCCCAGTAGTAATCAGATCACAATACCTGTGTCAAATCAACAGGTGTACACCTTAAACTTATACAATGTTATTGTCAAGTAGATCTCAATTTTCAGAATGCACATAAGCAAACCATAAACCCCTCTCTTCTGAAAAGACAATGCAATATGACCTTAAAAACAGGCTTTCTTCTTGCCCCCAAAAGATTGGGGTGCTGGGTATTAGAGCCCCCTAGCAGTTCTGGTCTCAAGCCACAGAGCAGTCTTCTTGCCTACCTAGGCACCATCACTTCCAAGATATGAACGCCAGGGACATGAGTGAAGCAGGGACACAGAACCTCATGGGCACAGTGGCCTAGGGCCCCAGGTGCACATAGCACTTCCTGGAAGAGCCTTGTCTCCAGGCTCTGAGCCAGCCCAGCTCTGCTTGGATCCCTCATGTGTGGGTTGCCGCAGTGCTGTCTCCACATGGGGAACATTTCCAGCTGGAGCCTGAGGCAGGATGTTCAGGGAGCCTGCAGAGTGAGTAACCAGAGAAAGGAGCATCCCACCTCTTGGAGAGTATGTAAATTTTCAGGGTGGGGACCCAGGAGTAAAAATAGCCATAGCTGAAGAGGCTTCTGGAAGCAGGAGCATGAGACACCTTGTTTTCCCAGCTGGAGAGGCTGGAGCTGAGAACAAAGGTAACAAAAGCAAGCAGAAGGGAGGGGCTGGCTGCAGAATGGCAGGCATCTGTCACTCAGAGACAAAGACACCTCTTGGGCAGAGGTAACACATGACTCGTTCTAGGGCCTTTGGCTGTCCCTCATAGCTGTTTAATCCACCTGTGGTTGCCATCTACAGTGCAATATTTTTAGCAGCAGATTTTTGTAGCTGCCCCAAGTTACATTGAGAACATATGGGAAGGCAGACTTGTGTTGGCAGTGGAGAGAAAAAGATGACAAAGATGGCAAAGCCACCGTCACTGCCCACTGAGAGCTGCCAGTACAGTGAGGGAGACAGGTATTCACAATGAGCTATAATAGGACCAGATTCTGATGAGTATGGACCAAAGCTTAATTAAGCAAAGTGGATTGGGGGGGGGGGGGGGGAGTATACAGCAAATTACAATAGAAACAATATGATTATTCCATTTATGTCAAGTCTCTCTAAATATATCTGTATATTTATATATAATACATATAAAAAATAAGAAAAGAAAAAATCTGAATGACTCTATATTAAAATATCAGTCCTGGCCAGTTAGCTCAGTCAGTTAAGGGCATTGTCCCAAAAGCATAAGGTTGTGGGTTCGATTCCAGATCAGGGTGCACTTTGGAAGTAACCAATGAATGCACAACTGAGTGGAACAACAAATAAATGCTTCCCTGCCCCCCCCTCCCTTCCTCTCTCTGTCTCTGAAAAAAAAAAATTAAGCTCTGGCCAGATAACACAGTAGGTTGCAACGTTGTCCTGGAGCACAGAGGTTGCCAGTTTGATTCTCCATTCAGGGCACATACAGGAGCAGCTTGTTGTTCCTGCCTCTCTCAAAAAAAAAAGTCAACAGCGTTTATTTTTGGGTGGTGGATCATGGAGTTTTTTTTTGTTTTGTTTTGTTTTGTTTTGCTTACCTACACTTTCTAATTTTCCTGCAATGAAATCACATTACTTGGAGAATAAAATATTTAACTCATCACAGAAGTATTAAAAGCACTGAAAATATCAGAATAGACTTTACAAAAATGGTATTTGATATTTTTATTCAATTTTGCAGATATTTTGAGTCTATGAAGCATATCATAGGAATCTGTGCATTTGCCAGATACTTGAAGCTTGAAGTTTCTAGCTTAATGACCACGTGACCATGAATTTCCACCAAAATTCAAACAGCGATCTGGGACTATGACTGCCTCTGTCTAGGACTGCAGACTGCTCTACCCAGGAGTCCAGTGTCTAGAACTTCTTCCTGTTCCCCTCTAATCATCCTGCTTCTGCTTCCATATCCACAGAGCATCTCACTCTTTTAAATGGCCTCCATCATAAGGAGTGCCCATCACTGCTGTGTGAAGGCCTTTCTCCCTGCTCCCAACTATCCCTAACCCTCGGGTGACATAAATCACGTTTCACACCAATGGATGCACGTAAAACTCACCATCACTATCTCCCCTTAATCCTCTTCAGTCCCCTCAGTAAATGGCCCCAAGACCCAAGGCTGAGACTCATCCTAGCTTCTCCCTCTTCCTCACCCCACATCCGACAAAGCACCCAGGTTTTCTCCTCCCAACCCTACTGTCACCTTTCCTCGGACCTTGACCATCTCTCTTCCTAAAATAAATCTAAGCCTATTTAGAACTTTCAATGGCTCCCTATTACCCCCAAGGGGAAAAATCCAAATTCCTCTAAATGATGCCTGAGTCCTTCATTATTTGGCAGTTCCACTTCCTCAGGCTTGTCTCCCTTCACTACATGGACACCACAGCCACAGCGAATTATTACCATCCTGAATGTGCCTCCGTGTGCCCTCTACTGAAAACACCCTTCTTCCCCAACTCCAACATGCCTCCCAGGCTCAAGCTAGGACTCATCTGGGAAACCCGCTCAGACGGGACCCCTGTAATAGACTGCCTGTTCGACAGGGAACCTGCCATGCCTTATGTTCATGATGGTCCTCCCCTGTTAGACTCCTCCACTTTAGGGCCTGAAGGTCCTCGCATGAACCTGAGGGACATCACAGAAGCTGGCACATGGTCAGTACTTCGTGGAGCTTCCTTATCCTTGCTTCCAGACCAAGAGCTGCTTGGGGCAGATGCCTCATGTTACTCATCCCGGTGTGTCCTTAAGGTCCCGCAGAGCTCATAGATATTATTCATCAACTATTTGGTGCATGAAGAATAAAGGAATGAAAGAATGAAAGCTCATCGTCATTGTCAGGGAGGGAAGAGCCCCACAGGGCCAGTGCAGTCATGTTTTGACCTTGACTCAGCCTGATTCAGTTGGAAACTCTGACTGCAGCCCTTCTCTTCTGTGTGTTGTGTGGTCTCCCTGAGTTGCCAAACAGGAGATTTTAAGCACTGAAAATTCTGGCTCCCTTCTAGATAAACTGAGAGACATCAGGTCTTTCTTGAGCTATTCTAGGACTCTGTGTCTCATCTGTAGTCTGTCAGAAATCTGGCCCATCCTTCCTCATCCAGAGGATGGAATTGGCTCCAGAAGTCAGGACCAGTGCCCAGGCTCCAGCCACCGAGCCTCATGGCCCCTCCATCTCTGTTTTCTTTCCTTTTTTTTTTTTACAGAGACAGAGAGAGAGTCAAAGAGAGGGATAGACAGGGACAGACAGACAGGAACAGAGAAAGATGAGAAGCATCAATCATCAGTTTTTTGTTGCGAGACCTTAATTGTTCATTAATTGCTTTCTCATATGTGCCTTGACTGTGGGCCTACAGCAGACCAAGTAACCCCTTGCTGGAGCCAGTGACCTTGCGTCCAAGCTGGTGAGCTTTTGCTCAAACCAGATGAGCTCAAGCTGGCAACCTCGGGGTCTCGAACCTGGGTCCTCCGCATCCCAGTCCGACACTTTATCCACTGTGCCACTGCCTGGTCAGGCCATCTCTGTTTTCTGAACCACTAATGTCCTTGTCCACCCCTCCCCAACTGAAGGGGGGCCTGAGGCAGTGTAACATGAGAACAGAGTCTTGCAGTGCCTAATAGAGTGTCCACACAACTGCCAATTGCCTTTTTGAGTGACAGGGAGCCCCAGCAATCATTGGGAGGTCTTAGTGGCTACGAGACTACTGGCTTCTGCCAGTCCTCTGGTCTGCTGCCTGAGGGGAGTGGGAGGTGGCCTTCTGATTTGGTGGGTCAGTTATTGCCTTCCCAAAAATGTTACTCAGTGAAATCCCATTTGGTAAAAACAGCTTTCTAAAACTTCTGTCAATTCTTGGAAGATATCACGATATTCCTACTGCTCGGGGGTACAGAGAGAGTGGGTCCTGGACCAAACTCTTCATGTACCGGAAAGCTGATCTCTAGGTTTCCATTTATTTATTATTAAATCCTCAGGACTCAGAAGATGTCTAGAATATAATAGATGCTCATTAAATATTTGTGGGTAGAACATGAAAGGAAAGAAGGAAGGAAAGAAGGAAGGAAGGAAGAAAGGAAGGAAGGAAGGAAGGAAGGAAGGAAGGAAGGAAGGAAGGAAGGAAGGAAGGAAGGAGTATAGGTAGGTGAGCCATGTGCTGCTATCGTGCTAGCTACCACTGAGCTGGCTGAGAGAGCAATGTGAGCCTCTGTGAGCATCTGGGTACCTACCATGGGAAAGACTGAAAACCAACCTCCCAGAACAGAGGCACCTCCCACCAATCCCAAGATTCTTGGACACAAATGCTCATTTATCGAAGCAGGTCAGAGAACTTGACAGTCAATGAAGCATCCTGGGTGGCACATGACAGGGACCCTATAACCTGTTGTTCTTTTGTCCTTCTGGCTCTGTCTCTTCCTGGGGTTTTCAGTGCTTCTCCCACAAGCCACCGCAGCACCATGGAAAGACCTTGTCTTGTCTCAGAGGCACTGTGTGCCTCAGTTACTGGGGCACCATGTTTCTGTGATCCACGATACGGGGATGACTGCAGTGAATTTGACTAGGTGTACAAGACTTGAGAACCACTGATGAACTATTAGTAACTTTATGGTGGAAAAAGAATCAGTCATGCAGACTGAGTATAGTGAGATAAAATTGAACATGAAACAGGGAAATCTGCCTTTAAATCTCAGCTCTTCCATATTAACCTGGACATGTTACATTGCTACTTTGAATCTCAATTTTCTTATCTCTATAATGGAGGCTACTAATATGCCACCCAATCCAATGAGACCACATATATGGTGATTCATAAAATATTATAAAATTTAAGCTAATAATAATAATATAAACATAACCAAATAGCAATGCTGGTAATAATCAAAGGCTTCTTGCACCTCACATAACCCGCCAGCTTCATGTAATGTCAGTGAACCTGGGGGTGGAGGAAGACTAGGCCTGAAACATGAAAGTAACACTCATTGCTAACTTCCAGGTGACAGGCAAGTGTCCACTCACTTCCAGGGCATTGCTGATGTCTGCCTGGAAGACAGTCTTAAGGAAAATGCTGTCCTAGCCCAAAGAATATGAAGGAGAAAGAATGAACCTGACAGCCTGACCAGGCAGTGGCGCAGTGGATAGATAGAGCGTCAAACTAGGACGCAGAGGACCCAGGTTCAAAAGCCCAAGGTTGCCGGCTTGAATGCAGACTCATCCAGCTTGAGAGCGGGGTCATAGACGTGACCTCATGGTAGCTGGCTTGAGTCCAAGGTCTCTGGCTTGAGCAAAGGGTCACTTCCTCTGCTGGAGCCCCCTCATCAAGGCACATATGAGAAAGCAATCAATGAACAGCTAAGGTGCCTCAACAAAGAATTGAAGCTTCTCATCTCTCTCCCTTCCTGTCTGTCTGTTCCTATCTGTCCCTCTCTCTGACTCTGTCAAAAAAAAAAAAAAAAAAAGAGAATAAACCTGATGGCTAATCTTTGTGACCCAGCCTTGACCCCTGTGAGACCCCTCTGACAACTGGAGAATGAGCACCCTATTGTCCCTCAGGAACCCTCAGGGTAGGGGTGATATCTGACTTCAGCGGTAACTCTGCCTCTAGAACAGGCGGAAGCATACCCCTGTGTAGAAGAGGAGGAAACTGGACCTCAGCCCATCCTGCCTGGGCAACTTTCATAAAATTATCTTGCAGGTCTCCCACAGTCTGTGTCCTCAGGAGCTCACAGTCCTCGGAATTGTAGCCAACACCCAACACTGTCACCACCACCTCAGCAGTGGTTCCACCCAGGGGCACTCCTGACTTAGAAGACCTTCCCTCTGACCTAGCACCAAGAGGTCAAAACACATTTGGAGCTGCTACTGGGAGATTCATCCATCATTAAATCATTCATTTTCAAACCAATAGCATGCCAGGCCTGGTGCTAGACCCTAACGATACAGGTGAGAAAAAGGCCCAGCCACTGTCCTTAAGTAGTTCTCCTTCTGGGTCAAGGTAGTGTTGGGCTGGACAAACACGGGCATACACATATAAGACAGTGCTGTTGGACCCTCCCAGGATGTCTCAGGAGTGGGGAACGGGGCAGGGATTGACAGAGAAGTAACACTCATTGCTCTCTCTTTGGAGTTACGACACCACTGCACCATGCCTGACAGGAGGCAAATAACCGCCAAGCAACACCTGACCCACTTCTTTAATCTCATCAGTTAAGAGCCAGAAAGAATCCCAGCTCTGCCTTCAATTAGCTAGGTCACTTTGGGAAAGTCACTTAACTTCCTGGGGCCTTAGTTTCCTCATATGTAAAATGGGAACAATAATGGTTCTTTAACCAGTCACACAATCAAACCACAAATATCTTTTGAGCAGCAGCTACATGCTAGACTTTAGAACACCACAAGGAGCAGACATATGGCCTCTGATCTCAAGAAGTTTAAAGTTCATTGGAGAAGGTAGACATTAAACCAAGATATCACATTAGTGCCAAGTTACAAAAGAGAAAGACCCGAGTCCCACAGCATCGCAGGAGAATCTCCCCCAGCCACAATCCTTCTCTCAGAGATGGTACAGGTGTTCAGTGAAACAGTGAAGACAATAGTACTCTTAAACTGTGAAGTTCTGTGTAAATCTGAGCTATCCTTCCCTGTGTGTTTTGCCTTTCCCACACAAAGCTGGGGGAATCAAAATATGACAACGATGAAAAGGAAAACAAGTGTCAGTTGAGATCTTCTTATGTGGCTGATGTGTCCTTGCAACCCTTCTCAGGGTGGATAGTAAGTCACTGTACACAGGCCTGGACGGATGATCAGGAGGCCGTGCCAGGGTGGCAGAGCTCAGGGATCAGCACAGAGTTCAACCAGGACACTTGCAACCGATCCACAGCACACCAGAGAACTCTCCCCCTTCCTTAGAGCCTCCACATGCAGCCCTGCTCCTCAGCTTCTGCTTAGTAGAGTGTGTCCGTAAGGTCATGGTGCACTTTTGACCAGTCACAGGAAAGCAACAAAAGACGATAGAAATGTGAAATCTGCACCAAATAAAAGGAAAACTCTCCCAGTTTCATACCTATTCAGCCCAGTTTGATGTGGGCTCATGCACAGATTTTTTAGGGCTCCTTAGGTAGCTATCCTGTATAGCCTCTACAGACTCGTCACTGACTGATGGCCTACCAGAACGGGGTTTCTCCACCAAACTGCTGGTTTTCTTCAACTGCTTATCCCACCGTGTAATGTTATTCCTATGTGGTGGCGCTTCGTTATAAACGCGCCGATATTCACGTTACACTTTGGTCACAGATTCGAATTTAGAGAACCACAGAACACACTAAACTTTCCTCTGTACCATCCACATCTTGACTGGCATGGCCATGGGCTGCTCTGCTGTATACACGGTGTTACGTCATCATCTGCGCATGCGTACAAGCTGCCACATCATCCTACAGAAACTGGGGAGGGTGGGGGGGTTTCCTTTTACTTGGTGCAGATTTCACATTTCTATCGTCTTTTGTTGCTTTCCTGTGACCGGTCAAAAGTGCACCATGACTTTATGGACACACTGTAGGAAAGGAGCAGATTGACACCTAGCAGAGGTGCTGAGAGAAGAGAGGAGTTGGCCCAGCAGAGAGCAGAGAGCAAGGCAAGAAATGGCTGCCTAGCAGAGAGCCTGTCATTTCTCCCTCTGCTGGGACTTGAGTTGTTTTAAAGGCCTTTCCCTGGGGGGAAGACAAGCCTGCCAAGCTTTGAACTGAATCCAATTTGGTTCTGGTTTTGAAATATACACATATATACATATATATAATATATTTAATATAAATAACATGTTATATAACATATTAATGTAATATATATTATTAATATGCATTGTATTAATTATATTATATGTAATATAATAATGTAATATATTGTATAATATAACATAAAAGTTTATTTAATATATTAATATAATATATTATTATATATATAATGTATACTTATGTATATATTCTATATTAAATATGTTATAAATAATTTATATAAAATAAAAGATTATACATAACACATTCATTCATTAAAGCACTTTAAATAGTATCTGACACATAGTAAGCACCATGTAAGTATTTGGTATTATAACTAGATGCGCTACATAGAAAGCAGACCATAGTCACATGCTTTGTAGAGGATGCACCACTAATTCTTATCACTTGAGATCAGTAGTATTACATCAGGCATCAAAGGAGGAGGTCTGTAGTTATGAGGGTGGCAGCTTCCTGCTTTTACATCCCATCACTGGAGCCAATAATCTCCAAGGTATCCTGCCAGTTTTGTACACATGCCTTTGATTATGTCTCCTCCTACTGTTCAATGTGTGTAAAGCAAGTTGGATGCTCTGTCTAGTACAGAGAAGTGTTAAAACCCTGACTCAGAGAAGCTTACAGCCTCGTTAAGAGACGTGGACATGCCCTGGCCGGTTGGCTCAGCGGTAGAGTGTTGGGCCAGAGTGTGGAAGTCCCAGTTCGATTACTGGCCAGGGCACACAGGAGAGGCATCCATCTGCTTCTCCACCCCTCCCCCTCTCCTTCCTCTCTATCTCTCTCTTCCCCTCTAGCAGCCAAGCCTCTATTGGAGCAAAAGTTGGCCCGTGCACTGAGGATGGCTCCATGGCCTCTGCCTCAGGTGCTAGAGTGGCACCAGTTGCAGCTGAGCAATTCCCCAGAGGGGTCAAGCATTGTCCCCTGATAGGCATGCCGGGTGGATCCCGGTTGGGCACATGCGGGAGTCTGTCTGTCTGCCTCACCCTTGCTTCTCACTTTGGAAAAATAAAAAATTTTTTTTAAAAAGGAGAGACATGGACATAACTATGTATGATGCCAGGTAGGTACTTGAAATTTTGGGAAATCACTGTGGAAAGTATATGATTGTCTGACCCCTGTGCAGTACACCCGAAACTAATATATAATAGTGAGAGAAGCAGAATTGGAGAGAAGGGAGGACAGAGAAACCCCTGGTAGACATATGTATTCATTTTCCAGGGCTGCCATGATGAAGCATCACAGACTGGTGCTTAAACAACAGATATTTTCTCACTGTTTTGGAGCCTAGAAGTTTAAAGTCATTGTGTTGGCAGTGTTGGTTTCTTCTTCAGCTTCTCACCTTAGGTTTTAGATGGTCACCTTCTCCCGTCCTCTCATGGTCTTCCCTCTGTGTGTGTCTGTCCCAATCTCCTCTTCTTATATGAACACAGAGGCTGGTTTAACAGCAGGCGCACTGGGCGCGTGCCCTAGTCCCCAACTTATGAAGGGCCCACAAAACCCCAACTTTACACTTTTTTCTAATGACACCAAGTTTGTTTTCATATGTGCAATTTTAACATTAATAGTACAGCCTGACCAGGCAGTGGCACAGTGGATATAGTATCGGACTGGGGCATAGAGGACCCAGGTTTGAAACCCTTAAGTAGCCAGCTTGAGCACAGGCTCATCTGGTTTGAGCACAGTTCACCAGCTTGAACTTTAGATCTCTGGCTTGAGCAAGGGGTCACTCGGTCTGCTGTGGCCCCTGGTCAGGGCACATATAAGAAAGCGATCAGTGAACAGCTGAGGTGCCTCAAGTAAGAATTGATGTTTCTTGTCTCTCTCCCTTTCTGTCTGTCCCTATCTGTCCCTTTCTCTGTCTCTCTTTCTGTCTCTGTCACACACACGCACACAAAATTAATAGTATATAATATTTTTTATTTATTTAAAATATGATTAACATGTATTTTTATTTTGCCTGTCTCTTTCTCCTTTTTTTAAGTGGCTCAATATTTTCTTTTGCACCCGGGACCTCGGACCAACCTTAATCCACCTCTGTACGAACACCAGCCATACTGTACAAGATCCACTTTAACTTAATATAATTTAATTTTTACTTAATAAAATTAAGGACTCTTAAAAGGCCCCATCTCCAAATAGTCACATTCTGAAGTACTGGGAATTAGGACTTCGGCATAGGAATTTTGAGGGTCACTGTTCAACCCTAACAGCCTCCCTTGGGTACCAAAAGTAAGCACTGTACTAGCAGATATCCACAGAGAGCGGGACATAGGTGGAGAATGGGTGGAAACCATCTAAGATCTCCCACCTGTGCCCACCCTGTAAAGGGATCAACAGACCTTAGAGACTGGGGAAAGGTTACATGGAGACCTCAGAAGAACAGGAAAGCCAGGTGTTTCCAGAAGACGGGCTTTGAAGCGTCTGACTCTTTAGCACCAGAAAGTTCATTCCCATCATCCTCCCTCTCCACAGCTATGCAAAATTCTACAGAAGCACCAAGGAGTTTCTAATATTCCTCAGGCTTACTAAAAATGCGGAGCATCTGTCCTGAGACCGTCACTGACTCCCCCCGCCCCTCAATCAGCCTATACAAAGACTGGACCACACATTCTAGAAGCAGTCTCAGAAGTGGAAAGTTGCTTAGAGTAAGGAATCTATATTTTAGGGAATATAGCTGTGACTTATTTCCCTTTTCTCCCTTTGTGAATGTGAGGGTGTGTTTTTCTCAACTCTCAAGCCAAGAGAAGGGCCCACAAGCAAACCACTCAGATGTTGGTGATTCCTTCAGGGAATTGAAATGGCTGTATCAAGCCCCATCTGGATATTTGTTCTGCTGCAGAGACCCAGAATAAATAACAGCAAGGGAATGCTTTGAAGAGCTTGTCATGTGCCCCTGGTGTTTGCAAAACATTCCTGATTATACACGCTAGATTACTACAGCACCACCCAGGCCATCTGCTGAAACCCCAGTACACAGGAGAATAAAGGTGCCCATATGGAGCCCAGTGAGAGAGGGAGAGGAGAGAACAGGAAGGTCCGTTCACTTCTCCCCACTGCATGTTCCTGGGCCACGGCTTAGGTCTGAGCAGATGAGACAGGAAGAACCTTTCGGTTTTGCTAGACTGAAGTCTTTAACTCCTGAAAGTGACCAGGAAGCTATGAGATCTCCCAAAGATATTATTAAGGGACAGAAAATAAATAAAAAATAGCATTTTTTAAGTATTCGATTTGATAAATAGACAACTTATTTCGTATCTGAGAAATATTGAGTTTAA
The DNA here is from genome assembly GCF_036850995.1 of Saccopteryx leptura. Lineage (NCBI taxonomy): Eukaryota > Metazoa > Chordata > Mammalia > Chiroptera > Emballonuridae > Saccopteryx > Saccopteryx leptura. Next base: position 290,062,331 of record NC_089504.1, read on the forward strand.
TAAGTTCTCTGGGGAGCCTTTTTGCCACTATTGTGAGAAGTTATAGCTGATCACATGGTGATTACAGCCCCTCTGGCATTACAGCTGACCTTCTCCACAAGAGACTCCATCCAGTGGATTCTTTTCATTAAGAGTTTATCCATACTATTTCTACTTATATATACATATAAAGACTCTTTACTTTTATACAACATTTGCATATTGTTACCTATCATTCAGTGAATCACCTTTCATCTATTCATTATAGCATTATATTCCTACACTGGAAAACTGCTTTACAATAAACTGTCCTTTCTCATTTATTACATATCAGATTTATCCTTTTGCTAGAAACTTTTCATATTTGCTTTTATTCATTATTCACAGACTAGTAGAGAACTTCCTTTAGTAACGCTAGCGTAATATTTTGAAATTAGAGTCTCCTATAAATATCCATAGTTTCATTTTATCATTGAAAAGCACTTATTGTATAAATAATTTGGAATCTCTATAAATTGGAACTTGTTTCGAAAATAATTGAGGTTAAAAATCATTGTCATATACATTGAATTAAGTATGTTGCAATTTCATAAGATTTCATGCATACATGTATACATTTATACATATTCATATAAACATTTTTACTTTCTCATTTTATTGCTCGGCCCCAAAATTATCACTAATCCTAAGTAAAATTCATCAAACTCTGAAAACAGCTAAGTTTGAGGGTGAGGTCGGTCTCAATGAACATGGTACAGTAAGGACCACCAAAAAAAATAAGGAGAAAACTGGGAGGCACTGAGAATCAGCTTTTTCAAAACTCTAGAAGCAGTTATTCAGGAAAAATGACTGAATCTTGGTGAGAACAATGAGCTTTATTACATTTTAACTTGTCTTAGCACTATCCCCCCTCTCCAGCTTTATGGCAGCCTTGAAAACTAACAGCTCACAATTCCAGCAATCAGACGAAGAACAGGGGTGAAGTTCTTTTAAAGCCATATTTCCAGAACATTGCCATTATTTGTCATTATCTGCCTCATGTTTCCCTGGAATACCCCATGTACAAGACTGTATTTGACCTGATTTAGAGTTCATTCTGTGCAATAAAGGAAGAGGAAAAAGTCTTTCTTTGGTGGTAAGAGGCAATTGTTGAAGCAATCACAGCCAACTGACTAATTTCCAGGCTGGCTGGTGCAGTAGTTAACAGTTGAGACAAACAATAGACTGACAAAAAAAAGCTGAAAAGGTAAAGCTGGGGTAAGAGATGTCTGTGAGGGCTTTGAAAAACTTCGGCATACTCTTGGGAATGTAAGAGAGCCTTTGCATGCATTCAGTTGTGCACGTGCTCAGGAAAGACCCAAGAAGACCCTAGGCTCTCGCCTGGGCTCACGCTGGAGTGCTGTGCAAGCAGGAAGCCCAGGAGCGGAGTTGTCACTGGTCTGGATAACTGTCGAAGGTGTGCCTCACACACCGAGGATCTCAGCAAAGATTGGCAGAATCTCAGTAAAAACTGGGAGTTCCAGGAGTTAAAGAAAACCTTTGTCCAAACTGACCTCGAAGCTAACTGAGAAATTATTTCAGTGGCAAAACATAACAAAGAATACATATTTCACAGAATTTGTCAGAAAAGTCACTCTTAAAAATGTTCTGGAATCAGATAGTTGTGATGTTTGCATAATTTTGTGAATATACTAAATACCATTGAATTGCCACTTTAAAGGGGAAGTTTTTATGGCATGAAAATATATATCTCAATTTTTAAGACACTTTTAAGACCTCACTGGGACTCTGGGAGGGCCTAGTGCCAAAGTCTTCCTGTTGCTGTCTCAGCTAAAGAATTGCATAGCATTCCATTTTGCTTAGTTTGTATTACCACACCAAAGAATAACTCTTAAATTATATTCCAGGAGAATAATGCCAAATGGTGTGGTCACTTATAGAGTAGAAATAGCCAGTGTTGTAACAGGTTAGGAGGAGACAGTGAAAGATACCAGTTGGGAGTGGGGCAGCTGATGTGAGGCAGGAGGTAGGAAGTCTTCTGGAAAGAGCAGGGCTGAGCTAGTCCTTGACGGGCAGGCTAGGCAGGGGTAAATGAGTCAAGGGGCAAGTGAGAGGGGAAGGCACATTTAAAACTTTCTCCCATGCTTACTTCTGAGACCTAAAGTGGGGCAGGACCTGGAAAGAGACAAGAGTCAGGTGTACACCTGGTGGGGTTTTCCCAGGAAAACTGGATGGAGGGAGACTGGGTGTTTTATAAGATGTGGTAAAATAACAAAATTTTGTGTACCAAACTGAAATATGTATAGAACGTGGAGCTGCTTTGGTTTAAATGGATCTAATACTGTTTCTCGAGCAATTGATCTACTTGGGGTGAGGATAAAGAGGGAAACAAAATTATTATTTAGACAACTATATTTCTGTTTCTTCTGGTTTAAGAAAACATCATTTTAGGAAATTTCAGTCTGTGTAAATTTCACCTCCCTACTAGCATTTTTCATCCCTCTCCCTGTCCTCTCATGATGGTATCTGGGTTCATGAGCAGGAAAACTTACAGGGCCTAGAGGCCACATAGAAAGGGAATCCTGAGATTCTCCTGCAGAGTTTTTGATTTTTTGCTGCCCTCTATTGTAGGAGAACTGAACTGACAGGGTTCTTGAGCTAAGGCCTGAGGGTGAAATCTGTGGTCAGTGAACTTGTGTTCTGTCCCCAAACCCTGGGCAGGCCCAGTGATTTTCGTGGCTTACCCCAGCTCACTTTAGCTCTGACAAGACCTGGGACCCCCTGAGTCTTGGTTGTGGTTCCCAGACATCTTGGCCTAGTAGCCCACCTGGGCCAACTGCAGAGACATGCATTCATTCTGGCCAGAGTGACACTCCCACTTTCTGTTCACCTTCTACTCTCAGTGAGCTCCCTCCTTTTTCAAGGAACAAAGAGGGAACTCTGAATTCCTTCCACTTACAAGGGAGCCAGCAAAGTGTGGGGGTAGTATCCAGATGGTATTGTTATAAAATACCACATCCCAGATTCTGAAAGGCACTGTACCTCATTTCATCAAGTTCACATAGAGACACCAAGTCCAGATAAATTTTGAAGAGTTTTACTAGAGGAGGAGATCTATTAATATGCCGGCCACATATGGCTGACATGGGGCACCTGCAAGCCCAAATTGTGCAGTCCCCAAAAATAGTTCAGGGGCTGCTTATATACCTGTGATCACACACGGGCGGGGAGAGCATGATGTCACAGTACAAGCTGACAACATTTGTTTAGGGGATACACAGAAACATTAATACTCTCAAGGTAACACAATCAAAGATGTTTACAAATCTTTCAGGGTTCATCATCCCTCACTAACCTACAGGTATTTTATCCTCAAGATTCCAGGAAGGGGGGGGAGACTACAATCAATGCAAGGTGGTATGTAAATGCTGCCTCCTGTTGAAAAACAAGAAGTTTCTAGGTTAACCTTTATTTTAAATTTAAAACTGAATGACCCATTGTTCTTGCAAGCCAGAAACTTCTACATTCTTCTCCCTCCCTTCCCTAAAGGAAGGGACAGGACAGGAAAGCCTGATAAGAAAGCCTAACCTTTCTTCCCAGAATATTAATATCAATTTTCAGCTTTTCATACTTTACAACATCCCCACTGATTCTATTTCCTAAGTCAAATCCTTGACGTAATTTACTGAGGAGTGTGAGACTGTTGTCTAGGGTTATTAATTTATAACATAACAGATATTTAATAGACAGGAACAAACCTTGCTATAAAATTGATTAAACATGGTACAAGACAATATTAAAGTAAGAGGACTAATCACCGCAGACAATAGAATTCTTACCTACAATGACTAATTAAAATTTTTTTGAAAACCAGTTTTCTGACTGTTCAAATTCTTTTTTCTACAAACTTCCTACAACCTGCACAAACTTTCTGCAACTTACATAAACCTTCAACTTTCATAAACTTTCTTATCCAAAAATAACTGGCATTCACAATAGCCTGCTTTTTCCTTTTTCTTTCAAAACTATTTCTGTATCTTATACCTTCTATTATCAAAACTATGCAACTCCTTTCTAGTCAAAACTCTCAATTTCAAAATCTCAATCTTTAGTGACATTTAAGTTGACTTTCGTTTTACCCTAGTTTCCCTTTTCCCAAAATCTGATTAAAAGAGTCCTTAGTAGACCTGAAGATGGCAGCACAGTAGGCAAACGCACAGACTCCCAGCTCACACCACCGAACTGGATTATAAACTAATTTATGAACGATCAGCGTAAAAAACCAAATCTGGACTACAAGAACAGCTTTCAAAAATCAAGGAGCAAAGAACAAGCCACAACAAACCTGGTAGGGAGGGCCTGAATCTCCCCTGCTTACAGAAACAGTGGGGGGGAGGTAAGGCTGGGCTCTCACTCCAAGGAAAAGAGCCGTAAATACTGCTCACAGCCACTTGCCTGGCGACCAGGCAATGAGGTGTGTTGAAAGGGCCTGCTTGTCTTCCAAAAATAAAGGAGAAAGAGAGAGACGGATGGTGAGGGGGAGAGGAATATAGGTGATGACATAAAAAGCTAACTCATTCAGTGCTGGAGGTGGCCATAACTGGGGGAGGGGCTGATCCTTCCACAAAGCAAAATACAAAAGTACTTCCAGGTCACAGAGATACAGATATCTCTCCAGCTCCAATCAGCGCAACAAGACAGAGCTGAAAACAAGAAGTGGGGAGGACGGGCAGGAACTCAGGTCTCCATGGAGATCTGAGATACACCTCCCCCTACTGAAGCTGAGAAAGCAACCTGCCCCCAGAGAGATTAACTGGCAGAAGAGGACTTCAGAGCCTCAGGTCACACCCACCTGATTCCTAGATACCGTTTCAAATAAGCCCCCTGCTGAGATCAGCAAACAGACAATCACCTGTTAAGAAAACAAACAAATCAAGTCTTCAAAGGGGCCCAAGTCCTAAAGTGGATTACAAATAATAGCTGATGCCAACCGAAGAAGACTTAGAAACAACACAAGCAAAAACTAGAGGCAGACAACACCAAGCCTAGACTCAACCAGCTCTACAAAGAAAACACCCAGACACCCAGGCACAATAAGAAGACAAAGAAGTGCAATCCAAATGAAACCACAGAGAGACATTCAGGAGATGAACTGAGTGATATGGAAATAATCAAACTTCTGGATGCGGAGCTCAAAATAATGATTGTAAGGATGCTTAGGGATCTTAGAACAACAATGGATGGTCATCATGAACACCTAAATAAAGAAATAGCAAGTATAAAAAAGGATATTAAAATATTAAAAAATAATCAGTTGGAGATGACAAATACAATATCAGAAATGAAGATCACAATGGAAGAAATTAAAAACAGGATGGATGGAGCTGAGGATCGAATCAGCGAGTTGGAGGACAACTGGAATGAAGGCATTAAAGCAGAGAAGAAAAAAGAAAAGAGACTCAAAAAGTCTGAGGAAACTCTTAGAGAGCTCTGTGACAACATAAAGAGAAATAACATCCGCATCATAGGGTTTCCTGAAGAAGAAGAGAAAGAACAAGGGATAGAGACTTTGTTCAATCAAATCATAGCTGAAAACTTCCCTAAATTAATGCAGGAGAAACTCTCACAAATTCAAGAAGCACAGAGAACTCCACTAAAGAGAAACCCAAAGAAACCTACACCAAGACACATCATAATTAAAATAGCAAAGCTAAGTGATAAAGAGAAAATATTAAAAGCTGTAAGAGAAAAAAAGGCTATCACCTACAAGGGAGCCTTCATACGGATAACATCAGACTTCTCAACAGAAACACTTGAAGCCAGAAGGGAATGGCAAGAAATATTCAAAGTGATGCAGAACAAGAACCTACAACCAAGACTTCTCCATCCAGCAAGGCTATCATTTAAAATTGAAGGAGAAATAAAAAGTTTCCCAAACCAAAAAAAAACCTCAAGGAATTCATTACAACCAAACCAATGCTACAGGAAATGTTAAGGGGCATGGTGTAAACAGATCAAAGTGGGAAAATAATATAGCAAAAGAGGAATATAGCTTTAAAGAATAAAATGGCAATAAACAACTACATGTCAATAATAACCTTAAATGTAAATAGATTAAATGATCCAATCAAAAGACATAGGGTAGCTGCGTGGATAAGAAAACAGGACCCGTACATATGCTGTCTACAACAGACACACCTTAAAACAAAAGATGCACATAGGTTGAAGGTAAAAGGATGGAAAAAAATATTTCATGGAAATGGAAATGAAAAAAAGCTGGGGTAGCAATACTTATATCAGACAAAATGGAGTTTAAAACAAAAAATATAGTAAGAGATAAAGAAGGCCACTACATAATGATAAAGGGAGCAATCCAACAGAAAGATATAACTATTATAAATATCTACACACCTAATAGAGGAGCACCTAAATATATAAAGCAGACTTTGATGGATATAAAGAGTGAGATCAACAGCAACACTATAATAGTAGGGGATTTTAATACCCCACTAACATCACTAGATAGATCCTCAAGAAAGAAAATTAACAAAGAAACAGTAGACTTAAAGGACACATTAGATGAACTCGATTTAATAGATATCTACAGAACCTTTCACCCTAAAGCAGCAGAATATACATTCTTTTCAAGTGCTCATGGTACATTCTCTAGGATAGACCACATGTTAGGGCACAAAAGTGGTTTCAACAAATTTAAGAAGATTGAAATCATATCAAACACTTTCTCTGATCACAATGGCATGAAACTAGAAATCAACCACAACAGAAAAGCTCAAAAATTCTCAAACACATGGAAACTAAATAGCAGGTTGTTAAATAATGAATGGATCAAGAATGAGATCAAAGAAGAAATAAAAAAAATCCTAGAAATGATTGATAACGAGCATACAACAACTCAAAATTTATGGGACACAGCAAAAGCAGTACAGAGAGGGAAGTTCATAGCACTACAGGCACACTTGAAGAAGCTAGAAAAAGCTCAAATAAACAACTTAACCCTGCATCTAAAAGAACTAGAAAAAGAACAGCAAGTAAAGCCTAAATGTAGTAGAAGGAAGAAAATAATAAAGATTAGAGCAGAAATAAATGACATAGAGACTAAAGAAACAATACAGAGGATCAATGAAACAAGGAGCTGGTTTTTTGAAAAGGTAAACAAGATTGATGAACCTTTAACTAAACTCACCAAGAAAAAGAGAGGACTCAAATAAAATTAGAAATGAGAGGGAAGAAATAACAACTGACACAACAGAAATACAAAGGATTGTAAGAAAATACTATGAAGAAATGTATGCCCCAAAACTAGACAACCTAGATGAAATGGACAAATTCCTTGAAACATACAATCTTCCAAAAATCAGTCTGGAAGAATCAGAAAACCTAAACAGACCGATTACACCAAATGAGATCAAAACAGTTATCAAAAAACTCCCAACAAAGAAAAGTCCTGGGCCAGATGGCTTCACAAGTGAATTTTACCAAATATTCAAAAAAGAACTAACTCTTATCCTTCTTAAGCTATTTCAAAAAATTCACGGGGAAAGAAGACTTTCAAGCTCCTTTTATGAGGCAAGCATAATTCTGATTCCAAAATCAGGAAAAGACAACACAAAAAAAGAAAACTATAGGCCAATATCCCTGATGAATATAGATGCTAAAATCCTCAACAAAATATTAGCAAACCGGATCCAACAATATATGGAAAAAATCATACACCATGATCAAGTGGGATTTATTCTGGGGAGGCAAGGCTGGTACAATATTCGCAAATCTATCAATGTTATTCATAACATAAATGAAAAGAAGGAGAAAAACCACATGATAATTTCAATAGATGCAGAAAAAGCATTTGATAAAATCCAGCAGCCATTCATGATCAAAACTCTCAGCAAAGTGGGAATACAGGGAACATACCTCAACATGATAAAAGCCATCTATGACAAACCCACAGCCAACATCATTCTCAATGGGCAAAAATTAAAAGCAATCCCCTTAAGATCAGGAACAAGGCAGGGGTGCCCCCTTTCACCACTCTTATTCAACATAGTCCTGGAAGTCCTAGCCACAGCAATCAGACAAGAAGAAGAAATAAAAGGCATTCAAGTTGGAAAAGAAGAAGTAAAACTATCATTATTTGCAGATGATATGATATTGTATATAGAAAATCTTAGGGTCTCAGTCAAAAAACTACTGGACCTGATAAATGAATTCAGCAAGGTGGCAGGATATAAAATTAATACTCAGAAATCAGAGGCATTTTTATACACCAACAAGGAACAGTCAGAAAGAGAAATTGAGGAAACAATCCCCTTCACTATAACAACAAAAAAAAATAAAGTACCTAGCAGTACATTTAACCAAGGAGACTAAAGCCTTGTACTCGGAAAATTATAAAACATTAATAAAATAAATCAGGAAAGATACAAACAAGTAGAAGCATATACCACGCTCATGGTTAGGAAGAATAAACATCATTAAAATGTCTATATTACCCAAAGTAATTTATAAATTCAATGCAATACCAATTAAATTACTAATGACATACTTTAAAGATATAGATCACATATTCCAAAAATTTATATGGAACCAAAAGAGAACACGAATAGCCTCAGCAATCTTAAAAAAGAAGAATAAAGTTGGAGGTATAACACTTCCTGATATCAAGCTATACTACAAGGCCATTGTACTCAAATAAGCCTGGTACTGGCATAAGAACAGGCACATAGATCAATGGAACAGAACGGAGAACCCAGAAATAAACCCACAGCTCTATGGACAACTGATATTTGACAAAGGAGGTAAAAGCATACATTGGAGTAAAGACAGCCTCTTCAAAAAATGGTGTTGAAAAAATTGGAAAGCTACCTGCAAAAAAATGTAACTAGACCACCAACTTATACCATTCACAAAAATAAACTCAAAATGGATAAAAGACTTAAATGTAAGGCGTGAAACCATAAGTATCTTAGAAGAAAACATAGGCAGTAAGCTCTCCGACATCTCTCGCAGCGATATATTTGCTGATTTATCTCCACGGGCAAGGGAAATAAAAGACTGGATAAACAAATGGGACTATATCAAACTAAAAAGCTTTTGCAGAGCCAAAGACAATAAGAATAGAATTAAAAGACAAACTACACAATGGGAGAACATATTTGACAGTATGTCTGATAAGGGGTTAATAACCAAAATTTATAAAGAACTTGTAAATCTCAACACCAGGAAGACAAACAATCCAATCATAAAATGGGAAAAAGAAATGAATAGACACTTCTCCAGAGAGGATATACAGATGGCCAATAGACATATGAAAAAATGCTCAACATCACTAATCATTAGAGAAATGTAAATTAAAACCACAATGAGATATCACCTCACACTGGTTAGAATGGCGCTCATCAACAAACAACACAGAATAAGTGCTGGCGAGGATGTGGAGAAAAGGGAACCCTCCTGCATTGCTGGTGGGAATGCAGACTGGTGCAGCCTCTGCAGAAAACAGTATGGAGATTCCTCAAAAAATTGAAAATCGAACTGCCTTTTGACCCAGCCATCCCACTTTTAAGAATATACCCCAAGGTCACCATAGAACGGTTCCAGAAGGAGAAATGCACCCCCATGTTTATAGCAGCATTGTTCACAATAGCGAAGATCTGGAAACAGCTCAAGTGTCCGTCAGAGTGCGAGTGGATTAAAAAGCTTTGGTACATACATACTATGGAATACTACTCAGCCATAAGAAATGATGACATCGAATCATTTACAATAACATGGATGGACCTTGATAACATTATGCAGAGTGAAATAAGTAAATCAGAAAAAAACTAAGAACTATATGAACCCATGCATAGATGGGACATAAATATGAGTCTCAGAGACATGGACAAGAATGTGATGGTAGCAGGGAGTGGGGTAGAGGGGTGGGGAGGGGGCGAGGAAGGAGAGGGAGGGAGTTGGGGAAGGTTAGGGGCACAAAGAAAACCAGATAGAAGGTGACGGAGGACGATTTGACTTTGAGTGAGGGGTATTCAGCATAATCAAAGGTCAAAATAATCTGGAGATATTTTCTCAGAACATATGTGCCCTAATTTATCAATGTCACTGCATTAAAATTAATAAAAATAAGATTAAAAAAAAGAGTCCTTAGTTTCTTCATATATTTGCCATACGTAGACCAACCAGCCTCCGGTTTGTGGTTGGAGTAGTGCACGCCATTTTTTCACCTTAGCAGCAGTGGGAGTGGTCAGGATCTCGGTGTGTGGACCTGTCCACGTGAAAGTCAGTCCTTGGGTGATGTAATGCTGGATCTCCTGGACAGTCTTTGAACAGTTTGCTGAGTATCCTGTAAATCCTGCAATTATTTAGGAAAAGGGTGGTTATGTTTCTTTTACTATTTGTTTCATGCAATTTATTCGCCTTGAACTTTTGGGTACCTGTGGTCACAATGTAGCTTCAAATTAGTTTCTAATTATTATTGGGTTTCTTCCTTACTGGTCAAATCCATTTTCTAATTGGTTTCAAATATATGTTTGGCAATAGGGTCCCAAGACCCCACTGGTTCTGGGTGGCATCTATTCATTTGAATTACTATGTTCTGATTTTGAGGCAGACTGGAAAAATATACAATTAACAATAAACTTCAAATAGCTAATGTTAACAAATACTATAATAAGTGTCTTAATACAATAAAGTGACTAAAGCCTACTAGATTATTAAACAGAAATAAAATTTTAACTAATAAAACAGGATTCAAAATAAAATTCTTACAGTCACAAATGTTCTTAACATGTTAACATAATTTCACTATGTCTATGTTGACATCCTCATTGCTTTATATTATTTGCCAATGTAATTTAATCTTACTTTAGTCTGAGAAATGTCCCAAAGAACAGGAGTTAGTTGTGGTAACATTCTATACTTTGTAGCTAGAGTCCAAGTCCTAATGACCACTGCTTCTAATTGGAATTAGGAGCAGGTCCCAGTCTACAATAGGCATGGGGCATTGAGACAAGAGGAAGCAATAAAGTCAGGCTGTCAATACCCACAGTAGAGATCTTTGAGGAATAAATAAATCTCAAATATTCAGGCAAGGCATAGTAGATAGCCCTTGTGTTCACAGGAAATAAGATTAGTTTATCTGTTACTTAGAAGAAATACCTTTGGCTCGTGAACAATGTCCTTGAGCCTTCAGTGGCAATTACCAGCATGCTGGGCAAGGTCAGGTATCAGATAGCTGGAGTAGGGCTAGAAGAGACTGAACTCTCCCTCCATGGAGCAAGGGGGCAGCTTACCTTCTTGTGTCCCTCTTTCCACAGCAAAGACATGTCCTCCGGTGGCGCCAAGAAGCCTGGCAGGCTTCAGTTCAATGACCTTTCTTTCCACTCTTGAAGCAGGGCCCTGATGGAATCCTACAAAGCCCTTTCTGGGCGCTGGAGCCTTTAAGAGCATATGCCAGCCTGACCAGGCGGTGGTGCAGTGGACAGAGCATTGGACTGGGATGCCAAGGACCTGAGTTTGAGACCCCGAGGTAGCCAGTTTGAGCACGGGCTCATCTGGTTTGAACAAAAAAAGCTCACCAGCTTGGACCCAATGTCTCTGGCTCAAGCAAGGCATTACTTGGTCTGCTGAAGGCCCACAGTCAAGGCACATATGAGAAAGCAATCAATGAACAACTAAGGTGTCGCAACAAAAAACTGATGATTGATGCTTCTCATCTCTCTCTGTTCCTGTCTGTCTGTCCCCATCTATCCCTCTCTCTGACTCTCTCTCTGTCTCTGTAATAAAAAAAAAAAAGAGCATATGCCAAAAGCTGGTATTTCCTGACCTCTTTTGGGCCTTCTTTGCCTTTTCTGTTACTCCCTTGACCATTATAGACCTTAAAAGCCATGCTCAGAAGATCTCACTGAGAGGCTCGAGAGCCCTTTTCTGTCTATATAAACTTTTGGGGGAAAAGACAAAAGCAATTTTATTAGCTGGATCAATTCAAGAAAAATAGGTTTGGGTGTCTCTTTTAGAATTCCAGAATCTCTTCACTGCTAAATAATTCAACACATTACCATCCAAAAGAAATTTTAACAATACTGTTTCAAAATGATAATAAACATTACATAAAAAGACATCACTAACAACTTCCAATATTTAAACTAAGATTCCAATATTATAGGAGTATAAAAGAATTAACAAAAGACCTTTAAAATAATATATACATTTTAACATGGAAAATACTTTTATACAATAAGGGATTCTTGGTATAAACTACCTAGCTGGCAAAGAGATATTAACTTTCTTTTTCATGAGGGGCAAGGTGGATGCCTGACGGAGAAGCAGACTCCAAGAACTGAGAGCTTGCCGCTTTTACCCTTTTATTTTTCTGAAGTCAAACCCCTTAACAAGACAATGGGGCTTTTCCCTAGCAGGACTAGAATCAATTTGCCACCTGTAAACTAACTGCCTTGCATTGAGCAGCTAGATACAATTTTCACAAAATTACTTTCCCAATAGTGAGTTACTTTAGCCTATATTGAGGTTTCCCATTTTTCCTGCAATTCCCTAAAAATTCCCTATAATCCTATTACTTATAATTCTATCACTCCTTCTGGAGTTGCAATTTAATTTAAGAAACTGCCAATTAACTAGCATGGTCCACACCTATGGTTTGTTAATTTCTAAATTCCTTTTCTTTCCTTTATAATTTTTCTAAAGCAAAGTTTTAATTTTTAATATTATCCCTACCCTGTAATTTCTAAATGGGCAAAACCTCTTTTGGTTCACCAGTGGACATTTGAACTAATTTCTATTCTATATTTTAGCTATTTTATCCTTACTTCATTGCTCTTTTCTGTTGCTCTACACACAGCAGGTTGAATCCTAACCTAACCGTGAGCCTGGAGGCAGCGGGCTGTTCACTGTTTACCTGCCACTGGGGTGCAGTACCGGCAGAGATGGGGAGGGGGTGACGACAGAGGGGGGAGGGACCATGCATACTTGTCCTCACCTCTCGCTCCGCACACCGCACCTCGGTTTTTCTCTCACTCAAACTGCTTACTTGCTAGTCCTTTTGCTCCAGAGTTTGGAGAAACACTTTCAATTTGTGGACTCTGCTTTTCTTTCATTTAAATTGCTTGCTTGCCAGCCCTTTCTGTATTGAGTAAGTTTTTAAGCCACTGTGGTGGATTCATTGTTAAATTTAGCCACAGATCAATGTATGGAAACTGATTGGGACAACCTGGGTCCCCAATAACTATATTCCAGACTGTCCTTATTATCCGAGGATTAGAATTCCCAGTTGCTATTACTTATTACAAAACTAAAACTTGTTTCAGGAGAATCTAAGAATTAGTGCACCAATAAAACAAAAATATAAGACAGATAGTTAACTAACATCCAGAATAAGAGGGTATTTGACTATAGAGATATTAATTATTACACAAGACAAGGGGAAGAAGCCAAAGGAAGAGAATAATTTCCCTTCAGGGGAGAAGTCAGATAGAGTGCCCTGAAGGTAGATTTTTGAGAACAAAGAAAGTCACTTAACATAGCTTTTAGTCAGAAGCTTCCAATCTTGACACAAAAGACTCACAGACACATTTAGACATTGAACAAAGGACCTATACACAAACAATGTGCACCTATTTCAATTAAATAATACCGGATAATTTGATGAACAAAGACAAAGCCTCACAGACCAGGGAAACTCCCCCTCCTGACCTCTCAGGTGCACTCAGGTCTTGGTGCCAGAGATTTCTTAACCAGGGGTTTTAGAGACAGAAACATTAAAATAAAGACTGAGATTTTGACAAACACAGAGATGTCTCTTGGAAGTCTTGGGCCAAGATTAAGCAATCCAGGTTAGCTAACCCTCTACTGATTCAGTGCAATGCGAGACTGACTAATCCTGGATGAACTTAACCTCCAGTAGCCTTCCTAGAGATAGAGGCATGTCCCCACTTCTGGCATTCACTGAGAGCACAACTAGAACCCAAGGCAGAACCACAAAAACTCCTCACCGATGTCTCAGTCTTGGAAAGCCTGCGCAAACTTATGACCACGTCTGGTCTGTTTCACGGCAGTTTCAGTTCAAAACATAAAAATCATATACTAGTAACAACTGGCAAAGCAGTTTTGAGGGCCCTACTTACTTCCACCAGGGTTCCACATCTCTGGTGTCACAATTCAGCAAAGTGCTAAATCCACTCTACCTACATTCTAGTCTGACACAGACTACAAACTAGTTACAAATATAAAAGCGAAAGCAAGAGTTCAAAGGGAAGCCAGAAAATTTAGCAAAGCAGAGAAAGTTGCTCTTCCTACCTCCTCAATTTTCTCTGCCAAATTATCCAAATTGTCGAATTTGGGAACCAGGAGACATCTACCGCAGAACTGTCTGGACCCCACAGGAAGACCAGGAGTCCTGGAAAGTCCCAGGTGGTGCACCTCTCCTTGAGATTCAAGCAGGGCCGGGCAGCTCAGCAGAGAGTCCATCTGATTCGAGGTGTCTCAATCCAGTGACACAAAACACTGGATCCTGGACAAGCCCCCATATGTTCTAAAGTACCGCACTGCAGATTCTGAAAAGCACTGTACCTCATTTCATCAAGATCACATAGGACACCCAGTCCAGATAAATTTTGAAGAGTTTTATTAGAGGAGGAGATTTATTAATATGCCGACCGCATATGGCTGACATGGAGCACCTTCAAGCTCAAATCATGTAGTCCCCAAAAATAGTTCAGGGGCTGCTTATATACCCTTGATTACACACGGGTGGGGGAGAGCATGACTTCATGGTACAAGCTGACAACATTTATTTAGGGGATACACAGAAATATTAAGGCTCTCAAAGTAACACAATCAAAGATGTTTACAAATCTTTCAGGGTTCATCTTCCCTCACTAGCCTACAGGTATTTTACTCTCAAAATTCCAGGAAGGGGGAGGAACTACAATCAATGCAGGGTGGTATATAAATGCTGCCTCCTATTGAAAGAGAAGAAGTTTCTCGGTTAACCTTTATTTTAGATTTAAAACTGAATGACCCATTGTTCTTGCAAGCCAAAAACTTCTACATTCTTCTCCCTCCCATCTTCTAAGGAGGACAGGACAGGAAAGCCTAACCTTTCCTCCCAGAATATTAATATCAATTTTCAGCTTTTGGTACCTTAAAACGGTATCTCAGGTCCTTCCACAGCACTAAGTAAGAGACAGGTCCCAGGATTGATGTTTTCAGAGTTCTTCCCAACCTGATAATTTATTCCATCTCCAGACTCCAGACCCATTGGTGGGAGAGCCAAGACATGCATAAGACTGCTAGCTAAGCCAGCTTCTTCTTCCTTCTCCCTTAGAACCTCAGGACTGGCCCCAGGACCAGGGAGCCAGGCCTGACCCTTTCCTATGCTGAAGAAACTTCCTTCTCTTCTCTTTGTCCTTTGCCCTTTCTCCTTCCTGAGTCCCAGAGGATCGCAAGGTCATCAGACCACCAGGGTCCTCAGCAATCCCAATATCAGAAGCAGGTCCCATATTTTTACCCCTTCTCCTGACTCTGTTTCTACATAAAGGGGCCAGGTGCACTGGAGAGGGAACCACGTGAAAAATGTGCTAAAAGAAGAGAAAACATGGTGGTCTTTGGGTAGAAGGCGGAGCAGGTGAGGGTCCTGAAAAGAAGCCAGCAGACCCACAGCAGGGGCCAATACTAGTGAGAGAAGGAAAGACCTGTGAAATTTCTTAGAGCCTGTGCAGTTTTAAAGTATTCCCACACTGAGCTTATAACAGAGGAAAGTGGGACTGAGTTTGTGCTGGTCAGACTCCAGAGCAGAGGCAGTCTTTCGTTTTCCTCCCAAGGCTGCCCTGGCAGGTCCACCGTGCAATTGATGGGGGAAATACAAGGTAAGCTCAACTCCTCCGCATGGAGCAGGATGCAGAGACAAAGCAAGGTGGAGCCTTATGTCACCACCTCCTAACAGAAAGCACAGGAGTCCAGTCTGCTGTCAGAGTAGAAGAGCACTGGCCAGTGGGGATGTCTGGGAGCAGTGAGCCCTGTGGTTTAAACAGAGCAAGGAGTGGAGATGAAGCCAGCGAACCCTGTGTGAGCCAGCCCCGGCTTTCTACCAGCATGTGAGCCTATTGCCCTCTGCTTCCCTCCCACCCTAGAAAACAAGTGTGGTGTAACCACTCTGCCTCCCTCAGTTACTGTGAAGAAGAGAAAGGAAGTGATATATACGTTAACATTAAGGCAGGATGATTTTCAAACAATCCCTTAGTATATATCCAGCAAGTAAGTTAGTCCAGGTGGTAGTTCCTAGAATATTTGAGCCTCCATCTCCAAGTTTACTCCATCACTGGAAGAGAAAGAAAGAGAGGGAAGACACACACAACCACGGGTTTAAAGAGGCACTTTCTGAAGAACCAAAGAAACTGGATTGTGGGCTTAACTGAGAAGAGAGAATTATTATTTACACATTTACAAAAAAAACAGAACCATAGTGTCTTCAGAAACCAGATTCTCACCCAGGAGCCTCATGCTGCTTCATGGAGTTCAAGCCTAGGAAAGAGTAGGAAAAGGTGAGGTTCGGGTCTGCAGCTTTAGAGGAGTAACCCAGGACCTCCTGGGAAGGAGGATGAAGTGGCAGGGATTAGAATGTCAGGAATTACCCTGCAGGTGTCCAAGCTATGGGAGGAGCCACTTCCTGAAGCTTAGTCAGGCCAGAGCCCTATAAAACCCATCTCAGCACCAGCTCCTCATCCCCCTGAACCTCCAGGGCTGCCCATCAACCTCCAGGTCCAAATAGGTGAGTGGGACTTACAGTATCTAGGGAGAGAGCACAACTGTACGGTGAGGGCCTATTGGAGATCCTGGGGCACAGGAAGGGTGGAGGGAGGAAGTGAAGAAGAGGAGAGATCTTGACTTGGGTCCAGAAGGATCCACCTAGGAACAATAGCCCCTAAACTGAACCATAAATGATCAGCCATTCTAAATTCTTGCCAATGTCTTCCCTCTGGCTACTGAGACAGCTGGGAATGGTGTGACCTTGGCCTCTGATAGACACATTCCTGGATGCTGACAGGTTGGAGATGCTCATGCAGAAAATGGTGACACCACGAAATACTACCTGGTCTCCTTTTCTCTACCTCAAATATAGTTTCCTTCCTTCCTGCCTGCCTGCCTTTCTTTCTTTTCTCAATTGTCTGTTCAATCATCTATTATTCACATATGCAACATTGTTGGGCAGATAAAATGTATTATGCTCACTTTGTTAAAGATAACACGAGGAGGCGTCGCCCAGGTGATATTAATGTGTGTTGGGGCAGGCTAAAGGCAGGCAGAATCCTTGTAGCCTGGGGCTTGGTTTTGGGATTAAGCCTTTCCTACCCTTTTTGATGTGGGGTGGTACAATCCAATCATGCCTCAAAAAGTGACTTTGTATTAGAGACTTCCCTATTTTGTATATTGGATTAAGGGTTTGGATTTCTACACTATAAAATGGGGATGGAGCGGGAGCTTGCGCTCTTGGTTCCTGAGATTATCATTAGAGGAGAGAACAGAGCAGAGAGCAGAAGGAGGCCACGTGGAGTAGGCCAGGAGAAGCAGCTAAGATGGCGGAGTGCTGAGTGAGATGCCAGTTTGTGTAGAGTTTGTATCTGGGATAAGGAAGGAGATGGGGAACTGAGGAGAATAAATCTGGTGAGCTAGAAACCTTTGATTCTAGGAAACTCGGATAAATCAGTAGCTTTGTGAGCACTGAATGTGAGTGGGTTTTGGAGCCCAGTGTATGTTTTTACTTACCCGCCAGGTGCAAACTAGAATTAAAGACTATGGCCCACCAGTTTGTGGCTCCGTTGTTTCTTTACCGACTGTCCGAATCCAATGTGAACCTGCATGAGCTGGGCTGCTCTGATGGTAGCCTTGGCCCTGGCTGTGAATACTGGCTTTACAAACATGTGAAGCCAGTTGCTGTGGCCACCATCACAGCCGCCCGGCCCATGCGTTGGATTCGGACAGTCGGTAAAGAAACAACAGAGCCAAGAACTGGTGGGCCATTAGCTTTAATCCTAGCTTGCACCCAGCACTCAAGTAAAAACATACTCTGGGCTCCAAAGCACTCATTCAGTGCTCACAAAGCTACTGACTTATTTAAGTTTCCTAGGATCAAAGGTTTCTAGCTCACCAGCCTTATTCACCTCTGTTCTCCATCTCCTTCTCTCTGCACAAACTCTGCACAAACTGGTTTCTCCTTCAACACTCCACCATCTTGGCTGCTACTCCTGGCCTCCTCCACGTGGCCTTTTTCTGCTCTCCTCTCTGCTTTCTCCTCTAATCTCAGGAGCCCAGAGGGCAAGCTCCAGGTCTTCCCCACTTCATAGTGCAGAAATCAAAACCTTTAATCCAATATACAAAATAGGGAAGTCTCTAATACAAAGTCATTTATCTGGAGCATGATGAGATTGTACCACCCCACATCAAAAAGGGTAGGAAAGGCTTAGTCCTAAAGCCAAGCCCCAGGCTACAAGGATCCTGCCTGCCCACAGCCTGCCCCCAACACACATTAATATCCCCTGGGCGATGGGTTTCCAGGTGGGCAGCGCCATCTTTAGCAAAGTGAGCATAATATATTTTATCTGCCCAACACAACAGTTATTTACTGAGCTCTTACCAAATACCTGGTTCTGTTCGGGTCACTGGAACACAGGAGTGTTCAAAAGTGGGCATGGTCGGTGGGGGCGGGAATCCCAGGTCCTGTGGAGTTTTCATGCTTCCATTTTAGAGGGGGATCCACATTTATATTATATATATTAGATATAGAAATGTGACAACAACTGTGCCATATCTTAGAGACATAAAAATGAACGGGATGGAGGCTATGGTTGTGGTGTGTGTGTGTGTGTGGGGGGGGTGTGTATGTGTGTTGTGTGCGCAGGTGCTCAGGCAAAGGCTATGTTGTTTACTTGTGATAGCTCCAGATACCAGCAGCCCCAGGGTGGATTCCAAAGGAGGAACAATGACCTTAAATTTCACAAGACCATAAAACATCTGTATTGGCTTTCAGGTTACTGAACTCCCAGCTAGATGTGCTGCCAGCAAACCCAGGAGCTGTGTCAGCCTCCTCTTAAGGGGCCAACAACCAAGTGCCCCCCAAAGTGTCCCCCTAAGGGCCCTCCCAAGCAACCCTGGTCCAGTCTCTTCCTGCTGTGATTGCCCCAGGGCTGCTGCAACCTCAGAGCTCCAGCTGTTGCCTTCACTTTGGGGCTGCTTCCAACCTGGACTGAGCAGCAGCTGAGTAACCAAAGGGCCAAGCACTAGTCTTGAGCTTCTTGACTCTCAGTCCCTTTCTATCTCCTGGTGAGTGTCATCTGTGGAACATGACCACGTTGGAGCTGTGCCCCAGAAGCAGCCGTTGGCACAGAGACTGGGGCTGGGCTCAAACTTGCTCCTCTATTGTGCAGACGTGATTGCTCTGAATGAGCTGCTTTGCTACAAAAATGTTTTTAAATCCCTTTGGCCCTGGGTTTTTGTGTTTCCATTCTACTTGTCTTTGAACAAGATGGCTGGGTTCTTAACTCCACTTGAATAGGATAAAAATCAATCTACCAAACAGAAAAGAATTCATTCTTAAATGTACACGCATGTTTTGTTTAAATAAACCTAAAATGTGGACACCTTACTGAAACAAATAAATTAGTGATATACTGGAATAGCAGGAAGAATCTTACTAAAAAAGTATGTTCAAAATGTCTTCTTAAATAATCGTCTTTCAAGTGACTATGAGAGAAAGTGTCCTTTTATGTAAAAAGACATAAATTTGGACATTATTTTATTAATGCACTTTCAATAAAATATATTAATGTACACATCTATGCTCAGTCTTTGCTGCTGAATTAGTTGATATTCATAGAGGATTGTGTGAACAAAAGCCCGGGCTTCTTTGAGCTCAGATGAGGGAAACACACCCCACTTCCTCTGTTTCTTAGCTCTGTATGCAGGGGAAGCTAAATGAATTAAACCCTTGATATCCATATATTAAAATAGAAGCCCAACATCAGGTGGCCCATGTTAGCAGAAGACACCGATGTGGTTCTTCATTGTCCTTCCCTCTCAAGATATTGGGGTGGGGGTGACTCCTAGACGCACCCCCAGCTTACACACCTTTGGATGGACATGATGGAATGACATCCTGAAGCCAGCTTGGTACCCACCTCTGCTGGAGCCCAGTACTGGAAGGCCTGTAGAATAGGGGTTAGTCTCACTGGGGATTCCTAGCACCATCTGTAGATCTCAATGGCCCCACCCACATAAATGTCTATAATTCATAATAATATATTGTTGGGAGCCGATCTACAACTGCTGGCTGACAAGGTCACAGCAGGAGAAGATCCACAACTGCTGGCTGACAAGGTCACAGCAGGAGAAGATCCACAACTGCTGGCTGACAAGGTCACAGCAGAAGAAGATCAAAAACTGCTGATTGACAAAGTCACAGCAGAGAAGACCAACGGCTGCTGGTTGACAAAGTCACCGCAGTGAAGACCAATGGCTGCCAATGGCTGCGGGTTGACAAAGTCACCGCAAAGGAAAGGCACAACAATACTTCCCCCTTTGACCTTTTTCAATTAATCTGGCCTTATATCCCCCCTTTTTTCTGGGTGCATGCTATCATTTATGGCACAGGGATAATAGTACCGTGCTTTCCCTGTAGATTTGTAGTAATTTCTTTGGAAATGAGACAGAGGGTGTGAGTTCCACAGAAAAGCCTGTAAACCCCTTGAACTGGGCTCATAGATATAAGAGGCTGGCTATGATATCCCTCGTAAAGGGTTAAGTTTGTAGGAGAATTTCTTCTTATTAATCATGTTAGAAAGAATAGATTGTGACTTATGAATAGGTAGGAAACAGTAACTATACACAGAGCACCTTTCAGCCTTCACTTAATTCATCACTTTACCTCCCTAGCCTTTTCATGTGGTAGAGTAAAGAAACTTTCCTTTCTTCTTGCATACCTGACCTGCAGGTGGTGGAACACTCTGAGAAAAGTAAAGTTAGAACTTAATTAGTGTATGAATATAGTAAATAAATAAAATTTGACTAGACAATAGAATCTTAGACAAGGTAGAGTTATTAATCAGTACTGACCTTTTGGAAGTTTGTACCAATATTGTTATTGCTGTTCAAGTTATTGTATAATTGTACTTTTAATGACTTACCACCTGATTTATAGTTTATAGAAATGAATTAACTGTTACCTAGGAAATGTAACCATAGTGAAACAAAAACAATGATTAATCAATGTATTCTGAATACCATGTGATTGTAACTTAGTGTGTGTGCATAAAAAGAAAGCTAGACCAGCATTTTGCAGAGATGCCTGGCAGTAAATGCTAATGAGAGAATAAAGAGAAAGAAAAGAATTCGGCTCTCTCACTCGATTCGTGCCGACGCCGTCTCTTCCTGTGGGACCCCTGGATTCCCCCCGGGGCTGGACCCCGGCAATATATTTTCTTTTATTTTTCAAACTTCTGTCTCTCCATTGGAATACAGTCAGGTGGGAAAAGGACATATGTTTCTAAAACATATTTTGTCTCCAGAATTGGCCATGTAGTCGGTTAACATTTGCTGAGCATGAACAAGAGTGAGACAATGGATTCTGATTCTTGATCTTACTAGTGGGGCACAATCCAAGAAAATCCTTTAATTTTTAATTTAGCTTAGCATATCCCTCTCTCTTTACTGTCATAAGACCTATTTTGTCTTTATCTAATTTGTTCAGCACAGAATTTTCAGAAATAGTTCCTTGGTCAAAGGTATTCCAAGACATAGACAGCCATTGGTTGGTAAATGTTTCCTTAATGCTGACCTAGTTGTCTAAGACATCATCAAATTCCAGTCATTAAAAAGGCACCAAACATGGATATAAATGCACACAGGCCATTCTTACACGCGCGCGCGCGCGCGCGTGTGTGTGTGTGTGTGTGTAGTGATGGTATCTAATTAAGAGAGGTTGATTCCTTGATAGCCTATACTAGTGTTGTCTGGATCATGAAAAGAATCCATTTCATCTTTGTCTTAGTTGAGAGAGGCAAGTGCATAGATATTGTATACAGAAGCCACTAGTCAGACAATAAGGTTATCAGGAACTTGGTATGAAGGGGGATTTAGAAAGCATGGCTATCAATGATCTGTAAATCCACCCAACAAAAGAATTGACAATCTGGACCATACAGATGGACTGACAGTCTGGGACTTGCTGTGATGGTTATGTGTGAAGAGAGCTTAGTGAACTTCAGTTTCCCTTATAAAACCAGGACAGATTGATTGATTATTTGTATGCTAGTGTATCTAATCTGTGCGTAAATTTATTAATTTTCATACTGAGAAATCTGTTGATGTTACATTGAAATGATTGAGAATGAGTTGTAGTGTTTTGGGGGTCAAATTGTCTGAATTGTATTATCAGCTGTGTGGACTTGGGCCATTTGCTTAATAAGCCTAGGAGCCTTCATTTTTTTCATCAGTCTAGTGAGGATATGTGTAGTAGCTACATCACAGGATGTGACAAGGATTAAATGGGATAATATGTGTAACACACTTAGAACAATACCTAAGACAAAATAAGCAGTCAACAGTTATATTATTTTCTGCAATTTACATATATGTTGTTTGTGTGTGTGTGTGTGTGTGAGAGATAATGATACTACTCTCCTAGGGAATGGATTGAGATGCCAAGTAAATAGAGAAGAAATGCAAAAGTAACGAGGGAAGATTAACACCGTGAAACCTCACCCGCGTTTACAGCCAAGTATAAATTATTAACCTCAGTTTACTCCTGAGGCTGAGCTTGGGGTTGCCCTGCAGGGCCAACAGGACAGGGGTGAGAGGCTCTAAGAAGTTGTGGCAGAGGCCACAGAGGAGGCTCTCACAGCTGAGCTGCCTGAGAAGACGAGTTGGGGAGAAACTGGAGCACCCACTGCTGAATGTGCTCTTGCACCTCGTTGCTCTGAAGCTCCAATGAGAAGGCTGATCAAAATCTCATCTTAAAGACTCAAAGCATTTGGAGGAGGCCTTTGTCCCAGGAGAAGTCAGGGAGCACCCCCAGCAGTGGGGACTGATAGTAAGTAGAGGTCATTAGAAATAAGACCCAAGAGAAAGAGGGGCTGACGGTGACCAGAACACACTGGGAATGTGAAATGACAGCTTCATTCTAATCTGGGAAAATGTAGAATTCATGATAGACTTCTGGAGAACACCTGGGGAAACAGAAACTTCTACTTGGTAATTTCTTAGTCCCTACACGGCAGTTGCAGTTCAGTCGAGGATAGATCAGTTGAGAAAAAGGAGCAGACCCGAGGCCAGGGAGGCCCTTGGTCTTGCACTGTGGTTCCAGGATAGTAGTCAGTAATAGCCAAAGCCCCGCCAACAGACAGCTGCCCACTGCCCAGGAGTGGGAGCTCCGGAAGCTTGGGTGGCTCAGGTAGTGCTACCCAGTGATGGAATCACACTGGATGGGATCAGTGCTGGAGGGGAACATGGTCTGGGCCCTGGGTTGGTACTGTGGGGGTTGTGAGAAGGCAGGGGAGCATTTGAAGGCTCCAGCATTACTGTTGCTGGTTGGCAAGGTATCTCAGCCTGGAAGTGAGTTGAGTAAGTCAAATGATTAAACCCAGGAGGAAATAATTTTGGCCTTTTAAATCTGTTTGCTTTGTGCTGATAAATAGTTTATAAAAGACATTGCTATCAGGAAGAAAGCTAGTACCCCAAGTTAAAATGTTAGGAGTGATATTCCTTCCCATGGCACTCATGTTAAGTCACTGTCAACTTCAGTCTTTCACCATTTTATTCACTTTTCATATCTATACACCTAAAATCTATCAATATTATAACAACTATTTTGAGTATCACCAAGAAAGAAAAAAATATATACTGCCAATTCAACTATGAAATACCATCAATGATATGGTATACAGGTGTCCTGATTTCAGGGATGTTAAAAATGTAAAAAGTGTGTGTCTCAGAAATGATGAATTCAGATAAGGACAAAGCCCATTCCCTTTGGGTCCCAAATGGCCTCAGCCCACAGAGGCTCAGACCCTCCCCCTCCCCCAGGGTCACAGCCTTTGCTCCCAGCTGGCTCATGCTTGGCTCTGAGCACCCTGTCAGTTCCCTTCCCTCTTTGTTGCTCCCCTTTCTTTCAACATACTCAACCCCCCAGTGATTCCCTTTAGAACCCACTGGTTCTGCTCAGAGCCACTTCCATGGGTCCCACAGGTAAAGGCAGCCCGGCAGCCAGTCAAGGGAAATTGCAGGTCCCGGTGAGACAAAGCTAATGAAGGGCAGCCAGGACATCTCTACAAGGTGTGCTAGCACCAAGCCCGGGCTCTCACATAGACAGGCCATGTGAATTCTCTCGCAGTGCCTCCTTCTCCCTTGCCCTCCTGGAAGGTCATGGCCATGTCCAGACTGTTCCTCTGGTGTTCACAGACCAGATGTGGCTGCAGCAAGGAGCCATTCAGGACATGGATTATGAAGCCCCACTTGTCTGTGTAACAATCTCTTCTTAGGAAACAAAGGGTTGAATGGCCCAAAAGTTAGAATTATGACAAAAACAGATTTCTGAGTAATCATTCCAATTTATACTATATGCTAACAACAAAAAAATCTGCCTACTTTTAATATAACTCTAGAGGATTTGGGGTTGAGGTGGTGATTTTACATATTCTATTTATTATTGATTAGATTTATTAACTAGTTTATTAGATTAGTTGTATTTATTAAACTAACTTTACAAAGTTTGATTTCAGTTATAAATGAGTTATAAGTTGCAAATTATTTATGTCTAATAGAAAAGATAGCCCAGTGGTTTCATTGCCCTTTAAGACAGAAACAGTTTTATACCTATTTTGTTCAAACCATCTTCCTCTTTCTGCCTAACTATGCCTTGGTATCTCCCATTTGCCTTGAACCAGCTTTATCATCCTGCCGGTTCCTTTACTGATGAGTTAAATAAATTGATATATGCCCAATATATATTTGCAAAGGGTCATGTTTTTAACTTTCAAAAGTTACAGTTTAACAAATTCCTATATCCACTCTTTTGAGAATGGAGACCAGGTCAAGACCAGGTGGTGACAGTGTGGACAAGAGAATCAAAAGGGCATCATGACACAGTGCAAGAAAGCCTGAACTAGAGAATCTCATAGGTGAACAAAACAAATGTGTGAGCAGGGTAAGGCTTTTCCTGGACTGTGGCTACAGTGTTAATCAGAGAAGAGTTTTATAGGAGATACTGAGATCAAATTCCCAAGAACCTTCAGATGGACAAACCAAGGGGAAAGTTGGAGAGACCATCATGCAGGTTAGTGACTTGCAACTTCAAGTAAAAGTTTCTGAAATCAGCCCCAGGCCATCTTTCTCATGATATTTATTTATTCATTCAGCCAACCAGCACTGATTAGGCATAAAGCATTTGGCTCACCTGTGGGAAACACAGGCACTGAATTAAAGGTCCCTGCACTCGGGGATCACAGGCTGGTGCTGGGAGGGCTGCACAGATAGAAACATAGGCAGGTGTTTCTTTATTAACTGTAAGCATTTTCCAATACTTATTGAGATAAGGGTACACATTAAATTTATCCCCCAACTCTAGTCTCCCAGGGGATGAATCCTCTTCAGTTCTTTCATCTGATTAAATGATGGTTGAATAATTCCATCAGTTGTTCAAACATTTCTCAATGCGAGATGCTCATCCATGTGTTCACGTACACTTTCATGTAAATTCAACTCGTGCGCACACACACCCATGCACACTCAGCCTTGCTCCCCTCGTTACTCAATTACCCCATGGTTACAAACACCTTTCTCAAAGAGAATGAGGAAGTGGAGGATGATATCACCATGAAGATAGTTGAATGAACCAATGTGTTCCAATCTTATTGGGAAATAGTGACTCAGGAGGTTTAGGGCCCAAACGTCATCTTCCTTGGTGCCCATATGTTTTTGTGGTGTCTTCAGAAAGGCCACTAAATGCTGCAATTTTTGAGGTCATGACCACATATTATTCACCTCCATATCCCTACATTTACACAAGCTTGCTCTGAGAATGTAGTAGGCTTTCAAAGAATGTCTTCTGATTTAAAAGCTTTGTTCTCATTGTTGATTTACTTAATCTTTGAACTAAAAGCTCTCAGAGAGCAGGGACCTAAAAATGAAATTGAATAAAGGAGGGAACAGAATCTCTCATTTAGGAGTGTGACAATAAAGGACACTCTCTACCCACGCTCCCCTCCCCCACCAATCAGATGTGAGGCAATATTTGGGTAAAGTCTGCTTGTCTGTCTTAATCAGAGGTATTAATGTATTTTTTAACTCTTACTTTATTTTTAAGCATCTTTATTGAGAGATAATTCACAAATTATATATTTCACCCATTCAGAATGTACAATTCAAAAATTTTAATACAGTCATAGAGTTGTACAGTTATCACAATTTTAGAGAATTTTTATCACTCCCAAAGAAGCCCAGTACCCATTAGCAGTCACTCCCTAATCCTCCCCAGCTCCTGGAAACTGTTCATCCACATTTTGTCTCTATGGATCTAGCTATTCTGGATATTTTATAGTCATATAATCTGTGATCTTTGGTGACTGGCTTTTTTCACTTACCATAATGCTTTCAAGATTCAGCCTCGATGTATCTTTTTTTAAAAAAATGAAAGCAAAGTGAATGGAGAAATCCATCTAGTATAACCCAGAGTAAAAATACTGAGTACATAGGCCCCTGGTTGGCATCCCATCTCCTTCCTGGTGATAAAGGAACTCACTGTCCATAGGAACCCCAAAGAACAATCTCCACTTACTGAGGAAGTTTTCAAATCATCTAAGTACCTGGTTGCATTAAACTCTCCAAGGGAAGGGCTGTGTATTGGCAACCAATCCCACATACAACTGACATGGCATTCTGTCTTTCTTGTACACATGCTTAGTAAGCATACATTAGACACAGAATATTGTGCCAAGTCCCTTTTCAAGTCTCACTTAGCATTCAAAGCAACAACTGAGATAGGTATTATCACACTCATTTACATATGGAACTAATATTCAGAATGTTCTAGCAATTTCCAAAGATTACCTACTTGGAAAATTTCAGGTTTTGATTCCAGTAGCAGATCCAACCCAGTCCAATTCCTCTGACTAGCAGCATGTGTTTTGATTTTAGAGGGATGGTTTATTCTCAGTCACCCTCCCTGCCTTGAACAGCAGAAAAAACTCAAATTAATCCACTTATTGACTTTTCAAAGTGAGTCTGAGAAGAAACAAACACTCAGAGATCCAAGCCTGAGAGAAAGGTAATGGTGGGGATGCTGAGAAGGGACACCTCTGAGTCAAGGCTGTGGGCCACCTGAGAGGGCTGCACCCATGCTGGACATAAAACCAGTAGCCATGAACACCATCACAGCCACCTGGCCCATGCAGGATAGTTGGTAATGAAACAACGAAGCCAAGAACTGGTGGGCCATTAGCTTTAATCCTAGCTTGCACCTGGCGGGCAAGTAAAAACACACACTGGGCTCCAAAACCCACTCATTCAGTGCTCATAAAGCTACTGACTTATCCAAGTTTCCTAGAATCAAAGTTTCTAGCTCATCAGCCCCATTCACCTCTGTTCCCCATCTCCTTCTCTCTGCACAAACTCTGCACAAACTGGCTTCTCCTTTCAGCACTCCACCATCTTGGCTGCTTCTCCTGGCCTCCTCCATTTTGCCTTACTCTCCTCTTCTCCAGCATGGGCTCCTCCTAGAATGTAATCACTCTTCTTCTAAACAATGTGATCTCTCTTCCTTTTAAAACCTTTTGGCGTGAAAGCCCTCCCCCAACACATATTAACATAATCATGCCCATCCCAAGCAATCACCTGGGCAACGGGCTTCCATGTGGGCAGCACCATCTTTAACAAAGTGAGCATAATATATCTATATTTTATCTGCCCAACACTGGACATGGAAAAGAAACTTCTCAGAGTGGGAGGAGCCAGAATAGAACATTTCCACCAGAACCAGGAGTTCTCTGGCTCAGAACTAAGATTTCCTCAGAGAATATACACTCAGAGATGGAGGGAATAGCCTGGGCAAGCACTGTTCCCTTGGAAGACTCAAGTCAACTCTCTTCAGCTCTGGCCTTAGGGTAAATGTGTCTGTAAAGCTACCCTAGACTCAAACTCCAGATGGGAGACCTGGAGGTCTCATGGAAACCCTAGGAGGCAGACCCAAGGAGACAGGGGAATGTCAGGAATGACCTAACACATGCTTGATGGTGCAAGAACCACCTTCTACCCTCCCAGGGCCAAGCCTGTGGCCTAAAAAGACATCTCAACTCCACCATCTCATCTGCTCTGCCTCGGTAGGGACGAGTTCGCTGCTGCCTGTGGCCAAGGTGAGTGGAGCCCAGAAGGGGCTTTGAACAAAACAGGGGAAGAAGGCCAGAATAGAGGGAGGGTGGGAGGAGAAAGCATAGGAAAGAGAGCTGTGTGGGTGCTTGTGCCACATATGGAGCAGGAAGAGGACTCAGTCCCCTGACTCTCCTGATCCGGTGGTTTTCTGGAGCTGTTCAGACTGGCAGGGGCTCACGTGTCCACCTTTCCCAACTATGTCCAGTCGGTACATGAGTAGCTGGAAAGTAACCAAGTTGAGAATATTGACATCATAAAAATTGGTAGTGCTTCAAACCGGACTTTTTTCTGGAATGCTGGCTATAAATATTTCCCAGCTATGTGTCCAGCACTTCATGTTAAGAGTATGTACACATCAGGGTGCCAATGCTTTCTGTGAGAATGGACCCAGCTTCCCTCTAAAGGGAAGAAGAAACTGCTCATTCTATTGATTTTCTAATCCATGTCGTTTTATCTGGAGGGAAGTTGTTTCTTTCAAGTTACAGATATAACTGTATTATCTAAACATCCTTCTTCTTCCACATATATATTGATTTTAAAGGTATAAGTACGACCTTTTATTTTCAATATTTAAAGAGTTTCATTATTATCTTTTAGGTTGGCTGAACTCTCGCAGGGATGTCCTGCCAACAGGACCAGCAGCAGTGCTAACTCCCTCCCAAGTGCCTTCCCAAGTTCCCAGCCCCATGTGCCCCTCCAGTCTCCTCCTGCTGTGACCCAGCTCTGGGCGCTGCTACCTGAACCATCACAGGCCCCCTTCTCTTCCATAGGCACCGGCACAAGAGTCCTGACTACGGTGCCTGGGGTCCTCCGGGGGCTCTGGTTGCTGTGGCAGCTCTGGGAGCTGCTGCTGAGCTGGGTCCCGAGCAGCTATTGGGGGAATTGAATGATCATGAACTTGCTGCAGCCTGAGGCTTCCCTCTTCAGTTTCCTCCTGCCAAATACCTGGGCTGCCAGGGACCCTGATGACTCATAGAGATTCCTGGGAAGGATTCTGTGTTTGACCATGCAAACCCAAACGCTCAGCCTGGATATCAGTCCTTCCTTGTGTTATAATAAAGCTCTGACTTCCAACCCACAACACGTCTTAGTCATCTTCTCCTTTTTGTATCTCCAGCATTTCCAAAATTGAGGGTCTGAGAAGGCCACTTTTTCTGATGTAAGGGCAGGACCTGAGTTAAGTGAAAGGGAAACGCTGCTCTGAGGCACTAACGCCTCCACATGCAAGTGGGCGGAGCTCCAGCCACAGATGGGCCGGGCTCCAAAAGCGTTCTTGTCTTTCCCACCCCCTTTCTACAGGTTCCTATTTTCTCTGTGCTCCAGATGTTAAGAAAAGTTGAAAGCGATGCTTTGTAGACTTGCCAGAACTATAAAAAGAGGGACATTCCACCAAACTGCCCTATTCTAGAATAAAAAGTTGGGTAAAATGCTTAAAGTGAGTATTAGCCCCGTCCCTTCCAATAATACAATACATGGTCTCTGAACTCCCTTCTAGGGACCGGGGTCTGGTTCAGGCCCAGCCTTTCACTGACTACATGACCCAGGATCCCTCCTTCCAGTGGCTGCTGCCCTGGGACCCTAGCCGATCAGGTGAATGATGAGTAATAAGTGATGGGGGTATTTTTAAGGAAAAAAACAGTATTGTGTAACTTAAAAAATAACAAAGAAGATGAAAGGATTCTAGGGAAGAATGGGGTTTCTGTCCTTCAGTACTTGTCTTCTCAGCTCAGTCAGCACAGACACAGACATGGGGCAGAGAGGCACCTGCTGCAGGGTGATTGGGGGTCCTGGGTGTTCACAGAGGAAGGGGGACAGCAGGGCACAGCCAGGGAATGAAGAACTCATGCTCTTCAGAGTCAGGCTGAGAGGTGTCAATGTGGGGATGACCAACTCAGCACAGAGATTCTGGTGAGGATGAACTCTCTAACTGAGATGCTGGGTCCCCTCGTCACCCTCACTGCCACTGACAATAATCGTGATCTAACCCCTCTGAGTCCCTGTAACTTCTTCCACTTTTAAATCACCCTCTGCGCTGAGTGACTTTCTTTTGTTTATATAGTAAATTGTCTTTCTTTCTCTATAGCTTCAGGGTTTCTTGCATTGGTTAAGAAGTTTTCCCTTGTCCTTAGTGTTTACATGTAGGCAAGCAAAATAAAGCAAATCCTAACACCTCGCCTCCAAATAAAACAATATAAAATGGTCCCACCACACAGGGGATCTTGGTTTTGCTGGGGTGGGGGAGGGCCCCTGAGTCTGCTTTCAGGGTCTTCTGCTCAGGTGAGAGCACCTGGTGCCCTTGCTTTCCCCTGGGAGTCTGTTACCTTTCCTCCTTTCCCAGGCATAGAGCCCCTGCCCTTCATAGCCTTCATCACAGCAGATTTCCTGATCATTTCTTCTCTGTGGCATCTTACTGTTATAAAATATTGTACTTTAATCCATGGGTTACATAGAGACACCAAGGCATGATAGAGAAGAAATTTTAAGAGGAGATTTATTAATAAGCTGGCTACATATGACTTACACAGGGTGTAGTTAACCCAAATTGTGCAGCCTCAATCATAGTCCTGAGGTTGTTTATATAGACATGATCACATACTGGTTGGGGAGAAAAGAAGGGGGAGCATGATACAAAAGTCATTTACTGATAAGTTTATAACATTTATCTATAGGATCTATTAAAAGGAAAAACATTCCTAAATATCAAGACCACAAGATAACACGTAGTGATAAATGTTTTACATACCTGACATAGTAGCGGTAAATGTTGTTTTACATTTCAACACAGTAGCCATAAATGTCGTTATACATATCAAAAACATTCCCAAATTTTCCAGGGTTTACACCTATCCTTGTCGCCACAATAGTGGGAAATGAAATGTTTTAGCTTAGGAAAAGGAGAGAAGCTAAATGAAATTACCTTTGCTAAAAGTGTTGGAAAATAAACTAGTCCCCACTTGTTTAGTTTACAAGTTTTATACATATAAAGGATTTCAAAAGGGATGATTATTAGAAAGCATATAAAATGTTACAGAATGCAGGTTTTTCAAGCAAGGAGAGTGGGCTCGTGATCTCTTTGTCTAGAGGGATATGTCACTCTCAGGACTCCAGGAGGGTAGGAAGAGTTATAGGAATTTTTAATGAAGATATGTAAATATTGTCTACTAAAGGGTCTTAAGGAAGGGAAAGAGGAAGTTTTCAGCTAAGTTCTACCTTCTTTGCTCTGTCTAGCAAGTAGTGGCCTCAGTCCTTCCAGAGAACTATAGTTAAAGTATGATTAACTACTAACTAACTTTTGCCCCTTTAATCTCTTTCTCTTGGGTTTTTTCTCTTCAGAAGGGAGGAGTAAGGGTGGCCTGGCTCTTCTTTTTGAAATACCAGTATCAACAGTTTTGCAGTTCCTTGACACCTTATCACATCACTAGTGTTTGGTATGCATGCACGTGTATCACAATTATGTTCTGCTGCTGCAGCAGAAACTCAAATTATAGTGATTTAAGACAGAAAGCAGACTACCTTTATTCCTGTATGATGAACTCAGAGGAAGGCACTTCATGGCTGTAGCACTGACTCCATGGAATCCTCAGAGATGGTGCCCCTCTAACTTATCACTTCATCAGTAGTGCCGGCTGCGTCCTGCAGGGTGCCCTGTGATCTCGGGCTGCTGACACCCCTGTGATCTCCAGCTGCTGATGGAGTTCTGAGCTGCAAGCCTGCGTTGCAGGCACAGGGGAGGGGGGAGGGTGGGGATAGGTTCTCCCTGCTCACCACTCCTTTAATGAGATTTTTGGAAGTCCAGCAACTCCTCAAATCTCATCACCCTCCTATGTGCACAGGAGAGCTGGAGAAATTTTTTTTTTTTCTAGACATGATGCAGAGATTCTGTAGGTCAGGGATAAAAGGGAGAACATATGGTGGGCACACAACCAGGGAGATAGCCTGGTTGCTGGATATCTTATATTAGTGACCCCAACTCACTCTCCTGGGTGGGCCTTGTTCTATCTGTGAGAGTCACCCAGGAAGCCATTAACGTAAAAGTTTAGAAGCACTGCAGCCACAGTGCCACCTGCATGGGCTCTGAGATATGTACTGGGCAAGTCCAGGGAGAAAACTGATCAAACAGGACGGTTGGGAGCCAGAACTGCAGGAGGAAAGTCTGGAGTGCATGTAGAGCCCCCTAGAGAGAGGCACAAAACCTGGCTTATCAACACCTCAGGGAGGCTCAGGATCACTTCTGCCTGTCTCCCTACCTCTAACCCAGCAGTCACCCAGAGATAGGCCGAAGATCAGGGGTCTTGACCAGTCTCTCAGAAAGGAAGAGTGTGAAGCAGAACCCCAGAGTGCCCAGCTCTGAGCAGAGCTGTGCAGACATGATGCACACTTGGTTTCTATAGTTCCCTGCCTTTTAAAACATCTAGTGGAGCATTACTCTTTTATTCTTTCATTATTCTTGTGAAAATATTAAAAGTAGATTCACATAATTAGGCTCCTATATTAAATCAAATCATATTTTTTAAAGACTAAAATACCCAATACAATTTTGATAGAGTTGCACATACACACAAAAAAATACAATTTGGTTGGGAATATTTTGCCCGGGTCCCGCCCCGGGGAGAACCCAGGGGTCCCACAGGAAGGAATGGCGTTGGTGAGAAAATGAGAGAGCCAAACTCTTTAGTTCATCTGCCAGGCATCTCAGCCAATTGCTAGTACAGCTTTATTTTTATACACTAAGTTACAATTACATGTTATACAGAATACATTGATTAATAGTTATTTTTGCTTTAATGTGGATAAATATTCCAGGAAGAGGTTAGTACATTTCTTTAAACTATAAATCAGGTGGTAAGTCATTCTAAGTACAGTTATATAATAACTTGAGCAGCAACAACAATATTGGCGCAAGCTTCTAAAAGGTCAGTATTGATTAATAACTCTACCTTACCTAATGGCCTATTGTCTAGTCAAATTATGTTTGTCTACTACAATGTGTCCGTAAAGTCATGGTGCACTTTTGACCGGTCACAAGAAAGCAACAAAAGATGATAGAAATGTGAAATCTGCACCAAATAAAAGGAAAACTCTCCCAGTTTCATACCTATTCAGTGCAGTTCGATGTGGGCTCACACACAGATTTTTTAGGACTCGTTAGGTAGCTATCCCGTATAGCCTCTACAGACTCATCACTGACTGATGGCCTACCAGAATGGGGTTTCTCCACCAAACTGCCAGTTTCCGTCAACTGCTTATCCCACTGAGTAATGTTATTCCTATGTGGTGGCGCTTCGTTATAAACACACCAATATTCACAGTGCACTTTGGTCATGGATTCGAATTTAGTGAGTCACAGAACACACTGAACTTTCCTTTGTACTGTCCACATCTTGACTGGCATGGCTTTGGGCTGCTTCGCTGTATACACGGTGTTACATCATCATCTATGCATGCGCACATGCTGCCACATCATCCTACAGAAACTGGGAGGGTTTTCCTTTTATTTGGTGCAGATTTCACATTTCTATCATCTTTTGTTGCTTTCCTGCGACCGATCAAAAGTGCACCATGACTTTACGGACACACTGTATTTTCATGTACTAGTTAAGTTCTTACTTTATTTTTCTCAGTGTTCCACTACCTGAAGGTCAGGTATGTAAGAGGAATGGAAAGTTTTTCTATTCTTCTATAGTATGAAAAGGTTAGGGGGGTTTATAGGCTTTTCTGTGGAATTCGCACCCTCTGTGTCATTTCCAGAGAAATTACTGAGACTCTGCAGGGAAAGCACAATGCGACTATTAACCCTATGTCATAAGTGATAGCACACACACTCAAAGATAGTATTTATCATACTCAAATAAATGTAAGAAATTAGGGGGAAAGTATAACTGTGCCTCTTCTTCATTGCTGTGACTGTGTCAACCAGCAGCTGTTGATTGGTTCCCAAAAATATTAACTTCATTATAATATCCATTCTTCTCTTCAGAGGAAAGACATGTCTTTCTACTCAACTTTTATTTTATCTGTGACTGGAAACTTTTATAGTTTCATGACATAAGCTCTTAAGTTTTTATTAAGGTGACTTTTTCCAGCTTTATTTAGATATAATTGACATATATAATATTGTGTAAGTTTAAGGTATACAACATAATGATTTGATACATGTATAGATGATGAAATATTTACCACAAAAAGATTAGCTAACACATCCTTCACCTCACATAATTAACCATTTTGTTGCTGTTGTTATAGTGAAAACATTTAAAATCTACACTCATAACAACTTCAAGTGCATAAAACAGTTTGCTAACTATAGTCACCACGCTGTACATTAGATCCCCAGAACTAACTCAAAGCTAAAAGTCTGTACTATTTGACCAGCATCTCTCTAATTCCCCTAGCCCTAGCCCCTGGCAACCACCATTCTACTCTTTCTATGAATATGGCTTTTTTAGATTTCATATATAAGTGATATCATATGTATTTATCTTTTTGTAACTTATTTCACCTAGCATAATGTCTTCAAGGTCCATTCATGATGTTACAAAATGGCAGAATTTGCTTTTTTGTGTGTGATTGAATAATATTCCATTATATATAGAATATATATTATATATTTACATATCATGTTTTATTTATATATATTTACATATCACATTTTCTTGACTCATTCATCCATCGATGGCCAATTAGATTGTTTCTGTGCCTTGGCCATTGTAAATAACTCTGAAATGAACATAGAAGTAGACATATCTCTTCAAGATAGTGTATATCCAAAGTGGGAATTGTTCAGCTTCTTTTCCTGTACCTGTTGTCCATTGGTGTGTCTCTCTGGAAAAAAATCTCTATTTGAGTCCTCTGCCTATTTCTTAATTGAGTTGTTTGGGTTTGTTTTTGTTATTAAGATGTATACGTTTTTATATATGTCAAAATTAACCCCTTATCAAGTATATGATTTGCAAATATTTTCTCCCATTCTATAGATTGCCTTCTCATATTGTTGATTATTTCTTTTGCTGTGCAGAAGCTTTATTGTTTGACATTGTCCCACTTATTGATATTTGTTCTTGTTGTTTGTACTGTTTTCATATCCAAAAAAATTATTGCCAAGACCAATGTCAAGGAGATTTTCCCTTATGTTTTCATCTATGATTTCTATGGTTTCAGGTCTTATGTTTAAGTTTTAATTTATTTTGAGTTAATTTTTGTGAATAGTGTGAGTAGGGGTTTAATTTTATTCTTCTGTACATGACTATCCAGTTTAGCCAACACTGTTGACTGAAGATATTATCCTTTCTGCATTGAGTACTCTTGGCTCCTTTGTCAAATATTAATGACTATATATGTGAGATTTATTTCTGAGCTCTCAATCCAGTTCCATTGACCGATATGTCTATTTTTTTCTGCCAGTACCATAGTGTTTTAATTATTATAGCTTTGTAAAATAGTTAGAAATCAGTGATGCTTCCAGTTCTGTTGTTCTTTCTTAGCATTGCTTTGGCTGTTCAGGGTTTGTTATGGCTCCATACAAATTTTAGGATTTTATATTTCTGTGAGAAAAATGCCATTGAAAATGTTTTTTAAAATATTTATAACAGCAACCAAAATATAAGATATTTCAGAAACTTTTATTTTAAAAAGGCTTTTTAATGGAAAAATTATAAAATTTAATTGAAAGACATTAATAAAGACCTGAATAAATGGAGAGAGATATTATACTTTTGGATTTGAACATTCAATATTCTAAAGATGTCACTGTGAAATTAATCTATAGCTTTAATGCAATTTAAAACAATATTGAAACAGGATTTTTGTGGAGCTCAGCAAGCCATTTCTAACATTTGTGTGGAAATGTGTAAAAAAAAAAGAAAAGAAAAGAAAAGAAAAAGAAACACCACCATATACCAGGTACTGCTTTAAACAAAATAAGAAAGGCCTGACTAAGCAGTGGTGCAGTAGGTAGAGCATCAGACTGAGCCCCAAGGTCGCCAGCTTGAGCGCAAGCTCATCTGGCTTAAGCATGGGCTCGCTAGCTTGAGTGTGAGGTTGCTGGCTTGAGCATGGGATCATAGACATAACCCCATAGTCGCTGGCTTGAGCCCAAAGTCACTGGCTTGAGCAAGGGGTCCCTCAATCTGCTGTAGTCCCCATGTCAAGGCGCATATGAGAACCAATCAATGAACAACTAAGGTGCAACAATGAAAAATTGATGCTTCTCATCTCTCTCCCTTCCTGCCTATCTGTCCCTATCTGTCCCTCTCTCTGACTCTCTGTCTACATCAAAACTTAAAAATAATAATAGTAATAAAAATAATAATAAGGAAGGATGTTCCCACCACATAACAAGTTTTATTTTAAAGCAGCAGAAATGAGGACAATATGGCACTGGTACAGAGGAAGACAGATTAATGAGTGAAAAGTATAAAGCTCAGAGACATGCCTACAGATACATGGACCATCCTGTTTGAGAGAGAAAGCCTTGGTGATCAGGGAGTGATTTCCAGTTTGAACCATTATGGAGTAAATAATGCAAGATTTTTGCCTTGCTGGAAACAACTGAAAAACTGAATAAAAGATGTAAAACAAATGTTTCTGGACACTGGACAGGTACCAACACAGTTACAGTCCTTGGGACAAGAGAAGCACAAAAGGTAAGCCCACATTCAACATGACTTTCTTCAAAAATGGCAGATGAGCAGAGGAGACAGAAATCAGAGAATCAGAGTTGAGCTCTTCCAAGATGGTTAGGATTTGGTGGGCAGAGTTCCAGTAATAAGACACCCACAGAGTAGGACACCCAAAAATCTGCATTAAAATTTCCCTGCGGGTTTTTGGCCAGCCCTTCAGGTGCTCCTGCTGAGTGTGGAGCTGTGCAGGCCAAGGAGAGAAGAGCCATGGGAAAGCTAATGAACTAGAGATGATTAAGGGCTACATAGTGTGAGGGAGTTAGTGGTTGGAGTTTGATTCCAGATACAGTGGAGTAAATTTGAGGTGCACTGTGAGCCTTCAGTTAAGACCCCCCCCAAAAAAGATCCCAGAAAGTCCATGTGCTAAGATTATGACTCATGCCCTTATAATAAGGTCACACCCTGGAGTAAGAAAATATATCTGCTATAACAAAGCCTAAGGCAAAGCCACAACAGGATCAAGGTGAACCCCTGTTATTCAACTGCCTGCCCAAACAAAACTCTTCATAAAAAGATAACATGATCCAAAGCCTCTACACAGTATTATCCAGAATATGCAGCATATATATTTTTTAAATCAGTCACACAATGATACAAGAAAAGGTAATCAATGTAAAGAGAAAAGCAATGAATAAAAGCAGTCCAAGAGATGATCCAGATGCTGGAGTGTACAGACAAAAACTTCAATATAACTGTGATAAGTGTGATAAAAAAAATAGAGGGAAAAGTGTACAAACCAGATAAAAAAGAGAATTTCAACCAAAAATTGGAATTGATAAAAAAATCAAGTGGGCACTCCAGTACTAAAGAATATAGTATCTTGACTTAGAAGTTCACTTGGATGGGTCTAATAGACTAGCAAGGACATAAAACAAGAGAAACAAAATAAGGTCAAAAACTATAATTACAAACCTATGCACACAGAGAAGAAATGGGGTGGGGGTGACATAAAAGAGTGAACAAGACAAGTGTATCATGTCCAGAAAGTGAATATGTGTGTAACTGGAGTCCAGAACAAGAAGGGAAGATAGGACAGAACAATCTGGAGCCTGGAAGGAAATAATAGCCAAGAATTTTCAAAATCTGATGAAAGACACACAGATTCAAAAAGTTCAACACACTTTAAGCATCAGATGTGTAAAGAAGGCCACATTTAAGCAAATTATAACAAAATTGAAAGCCACCAGAGTGGAAAAAATATTACCTTAAAGGAATAATAATAAAAATGATGGGTGAATTCTCAACAGAAATTATAGAACCCACATTATGATAGAATCATATCTTTAAAGTGCTAAGAAAAGCATACTTTATAATAGCTTCTCAAAAACAACCCAAACAGTTGAATGGTATAGCAGATAGAATAAAAGCAAGTCCTAGTTCCCAGAACTTATGAATTTTCTACATGGCAAAGGGGACTTTGAAGATGAGATTAAGTTAAAGATCCTGAGGTTGGAAGATTATCCTGGATTAACCAGAAGGGCCTAATATAAATTACATGGGTCCTTAAAATTGGAGAACGTTTCCTGATTTCATTCAGAGAGGGAGATGTGAATAAAAAAGATGGTTTGAGAGATGCAAAATTGTTGACTTTGAATATGGAGAGAAGCCAGGAACCAAGGAATGTAGCAGCCTCTAAAGGCTGGAAAAAGGAAAAAGCAAGGAAACTGAACCTCCATAGAGCTTCCAGAAAACATGCAGCCCTGGCTAGACCTTGATTTCAGATCATTGATCTCCATATTGGACTTCTAACCTACAGATTTGTAAGATGTTGTTGTGAGTTGGGGGCACAGAGAGAGAGATCAGCAGATGAAATCATCATGGACTAGCAAAGGACCACCACTTGCTCAGGCAAATGGCGCCGAGTTTGCACTGTGTCCTATTTTTATTCACAAGATTTCAAAGAGCTTATTTACTGAAAAGTTGGCATAGCATCAAACATAACTTTTACTTAAAAATACATGGAATACATCTGCATGATAGCTTAATAACAATATAATATCAAAGGCATTAATTGCTATTGCTTCTATGGTTCCCACAACATTCCTCTCTTTATCTCAAGGGATAACCTTAAAAGGAACAGAAATTTTATGAGAATGTTTTACTGAGAAAAAGGTCCAGCAACTGCCTTCAGTCACATAGACCTATTTCAAAGACCTGCCTTCAAGTCACAAAACAATTCTCTTGGCAAAACATTCTTTTCTTGTTGGCTGTGTTCCCATCAAAGGCCACGCAGTGGGTTATTCCACTACATTTCCCCCTTTTTGTTTCTGCTGAATTTTATGAAGCACCACAGAAAACACAGCCTTTTGTTGTTCATCCTTTATTTCTCTTGCTTTGATTTGTCGACAGACTACATATAAAAGAAAACATAGAATTAATACTATTATAAAAAGTCCCACGGTGGATCCCAAAAATCCTTTAATATATTCAATAGGATTTAATTGCGATAAATTATTCATTAACCCCTTCAATATAGGTTGACCTGTCAAAATTTCTAATTTTCTTTGAAAAGCTTCATGAATATGTCTTTGTAATTCAATGACTTCTTTAGTCATATTATCATGATTTAACAAATGCTTTTTAACATTTTCCAAAGGAAAATAAGTATCATTTTAAGGAATAGGGGTAACACAAAAAGTAGTTACATTCTAATCACATCTTAGCTTAATTTGCCTTTGCAGGCTAACAATTTGATTTTTTAACATAATCATAGTCTGTTCTAAATCATTAACTTTAGTATTAATGTTACTATATATATGTTATTGAGAAGTCCAGAGTAGTTCAGAATTTTCATGCCTTTTTTGTACAAAGTCCACAGTCTGAATACTTTGATGTAATGTAACTCCAGATACAGCAGCTGCAGTAGTTACAGCTATTAGTCCTATAATAATTGTGATGATCACTCCAACTAGTCTCTTGGTTTTCTTCAAGGACTTAATAAGATGTTGTAACAGCCTCATGGAAGGGAAACCCTGCTACATTCGATGCATCTGTACTGGAATCTAGACTCCTATTCAGAATCTTAAAATGTAAAGACTTTGACTATTTTTTTAATTTTATTTTTATTAATTTTAATGCAGTGACATTGATAAATCAGGGTACATATGTTCTGAGAAAACATCTCCAGATTATTTTGACATTTGATTATGCTGCATACCCCTCTCCCAAAGTCAAATTGTCTTCCATCACCTTATATCTGGTTTTCTTTGTAACCCTACCCTCCCCCTAACCCCTCCCTCTCCTTTCTCGCCCCCTCCAGACCCCTCCACCCCACCCCCTGTTACCATCACATTCTTGTCCATGTCTCTGAGTCTCATTTTTATGTCCCATCTATGTAAAGGTTCATATAGTTCTTAGTTTTTTCTGGTTTACTTATTTCACTCCGTGTAATGTTATCAAGGTCCATCCATGTTATTGTAAATGATCCCATGTCATCATTTCTTATGGCTGAGGAGTATAACATAGTATATATGTACCAAAGCTTTTTAATCCACTTGTCCTCTGATGGACACTTGGGCTATTTCCAGATCTTCACTATTGTGAACAATGCTGCCATAAACTTGGGGGTGCATTTCTCCTTCTGGAACCATTCTATGGTGTTCTTGAGGTATATTTCTAAAAGTGGAATAGCTGAGTCAAAAGGCAGTTCATTTTTAATTTTTTGAAAAATCTCCATACTGTTTTCCACAGTGGTTGCACCAGTCTGCATTCCCACCAGCAGTGTAGGAGGGTTCCCTTTTCTCCACAACCTCACCAGCACTTATGCTGTGTTATTTTGTTGATGAGCGTCATTCTGACTGATGTGAGGTGATATCTCATTCTGGTTTCAATTTGCATTTCTCTAATGATTAGTGATGTTGAGTATTTTTTCATATGCCTATTGGCCATTTGTATGTCCTCTTCAGAGAACTGTCTATTCATTTCTTTTGACCATTTTTTATTGGATTGTTTGTCTTTCTGGTGTTAAGATTTACAAGTTCTTTATAAATTTAGGTTATTAACCCCTTATCAGAAGTACTGTCAAACATGTTCTCCCATTGTGTAGTTTGTCTTTTTATTCTGTTCTTATTGTCTTTGGCTGTGCAAAAGCTTTTTAGTTTGATATAGTCCCATTTGTTTATCCTGTCTTTTATTTCCCTTGCCCGTGGAGATAAATCAGCAAATATAATGCTGTGAGAGATGTTGGAGAGCTTACTGCCTATGTTTTCTTCTAAGACGCTTATGGTTTTATGGCTTACATTTAAGGCTTTTATACATTTTGAGTTTATTTTTGTGAATGGTGTAAGTTGGTGGTCTAGTTTCATTTTTTTGCAGGTTGCTGTCCAATTTTCTCAACACCATTTGTTGAAGAGGCTATCTTTACGCCATTCTATGTCCTTACCTCCTTTGTCAAATATCAGTTGTCCATAGAGCTGTGGGTTTATTTCTTAGTTTTTTGTTCTGTTCCATTGATCTATGTGCCTGCTCTTATGCCAGTACCAGGCTGTTTTGAGTACAATGGCCTTGTAGTATAGCTTCATATCAGGAAGTGTGATACATCCCCCTTTATTCTTCTTTTTTAAGACTGCTGAAGCTATTCGTGTTCTTTTTTGGTTCCACATAAATTTTTAGAATATGTGATCTATATCTTTAAAGTATGTCACTGGTATTTTAATTGGTATTGCATTGAATTTATAAATTGCTTTGGGTAATATAGACATTTTAATGATGTTTATTCTTCCTAACCATTGAGTATGATGTTGGCTGTGGGTTTGTCATAAATAGCCTTTATCATGTTGAGCTTTGTTCCATGTATTCCCACTTTGCTGAGAGTTTTGATAATGAATGGGTGCTGGTTTTTATCAAATGCTCTTTCTGCATCTATTGAAATTATCATGTGGTTTTTCTCCTTCCTTTTGTTTATGTGATGAATAACATTCATTGAATTTCGAATATTGTACCAGCCTTGTCTTCCAAGAGTAAATCTCACTTGATCATGGTGTATGATTTTTTCCATATATTGTTGGATCCAGTTTGCTAATATTTTGTTGAGGATTTTAGCATCTATATTCATCAGGGATATTGGCCTATAGTTTTCTTTTTTTGTGTTGTCTTTTCCTGATTTTGGAATCAGAATTATGCTTGCCTCATAAAAGGAGCTTGAAAGTCTTCTTTCCCCTTGAATTTTTTGAAATAGCTTAAGAAGGATAAGAGTTAGTTCTTTTTTGAATATTTGGTAAAATTTACTTGTGAAGCCATCTGGCCCAGGACTTTTCTTTGTTGGGAGTTTTTTGATAACTGTTTCGATCTCATTTGGTGTAATCGGTCTGTTTAGGTTTTCTAATTCTTCCAGATTGATTGTTGGAAGACTGTATGTTTCAAGGAATTGGTCCATTTCATATAGGTTGTCTAGTTTTTTTGGCATACTGTTCTTCATAGTATGTTCTTACAATATTTTGTATATCTGATGTTGTCAGTTCTTATTTCTCCACTCTCATTTTTAATTTTATTTATTTGAGTCCTCTGTTTTGTTTTGTTTTTTTTCTTGGTGAGTCTACTTAAAGGTTCATCAATTTTGTTTACCTTTTCAAAGAACTTACTCATAGTTTCATTGATCCTCTGTATTGTTTCCTTAGCCTCCATGTCATTTATTTCTGCTCTGATCTTTATTATTTTCTTCCTTCTACTACATTTGGGCATTACTTGTTGTTCTTTTTCTAGTTCTTTTAGATGTAGGGTTAAGTTGTTTATTTAAGCTTTTTCCATCTTCTTAAAGTGTGCCTGTAGTGCTATGAACTTCCTTCTCAGTATTGCTTTTGCTGTGTCCCATAAATTTTGAGTTGATGTATGCTCATTATCATTCGTTTCTAGGAATTT
Organism: Saccopteryx leptura; assembly: GCF_036850995.1. Lineage (NCBI taxonomy): Eukaryota > Metazoa > Chordata > Mammalia > Chiroptera > Emballonuridae > Saccopteryx > Saccopteryx leptura. Next base: position 290,105,287 of record NC_089504.1, read on the forward strand.
TTTTATTTTTTTTTATCTCATTCTTAATCCATTTGTTATTTAACAACCTGCCATTTAGTTTCCTTGTGTTTGAGAATTTTTGAACTTTTCTGTTGTGGTTGGTTTCTAGTTTCATGCCACTGTGATCATAGAAAATGCTCAATATGATTTCAGTCTTCTTAAATTTGTTGAGCCCACTTTTGTGCCCTAACATGTGGTCTATTGTAGAGAATGTACCATGAGCACTTGAAAAAAATGTATATTCTGCTGCTTTAGGGTTAAAGGTTCTGAAGATATCTATTAAATTGTGTTGATCTAGTGTGTTCTTTAAGTCTGCGGCTTCTTTGTTAATTTTCATTTTTGAGGATCTATCCAGTGATGTTAGTGGAGTATTAAAATCCCCTACTATTATAGTATTGCTATTGATCTCGCTCTTTATATCCATCAAAGTCTGCTTTGTATATTTAGGTGCTCCTATATTAGGTGCATAGATATTTATAATAGTTATATCTTCTTGTTGGATTGCTCCCTTTGTCATTATGTAGTGGCCTTCTTTATCTCTTACTATAGCCTTTGTTTTAAAGTCCATTTTTTCTGATATAAATATTGCTACCCCAGCTTTTTTCTCATTTCCATTTGCATGAAATGTGGGTTGTTTTTTTTTTTCATCCTTTCACCTTCAGTCTATGTGCATCTTTTGTTTTAAGGTTTGTCTCTTGTAGACAGCATATGTACGGGTCCTGTTTTCTTATCCATGCAGCTACCCTATGTCTTTTGATTGGATCATTTAATCCATTTACATTTAAGGTTATTATTGATATGTAGTTATTTATTGCCATTTTATTCTTTATAGTTGTATTCCTCTTTTGCTATATTCTTTTTCCACTTTGATCTGTTTATACTATGCCCCTCAACATTTCCTGCAGCATTGGTTTTGTTGTAATGAATTCCTTGAGTTCTTTTTATCTGCAAAGCCTTTTATTTTTCCTTCAATTTTAAATGATTGTCTTGCTGGATAAAGTAGTCTTAGTTGTAGGTTTTTGTTCTGCATTACTTTGAATATTTCTTGCCATTCGCTTCTGACTTCAAGTGTTTCTGTTGAACAGTCTGATGTCATTCTTACGGGGGCTCCTTTGTAGGTGATAGCCTTTTTTTCTCTAGCAGCTTTTAATATTTTCTCTTTATCACTTAGCTTTGGTATTTTATTTATGATGTGTCTTGGTGTAGGTTTCTGAGGGTTTCTCTTTAGTGGAGTTCTCTGTGCTTCTTGAACTTGTGAGAGTTTCTCCTGCATTAATTTAGGGAAGTTTTCAGCTATGATATGATTGAACAAAGTCTATATCCCTTGTTCTTTCTTTTCTTCTTCAGGAACCCCTATAATGCAGATATTATTTCTCTTTATGTTATCACAGAGCTCTCTAAGAGTTTCCTCAGAAAACTTGAGTCTCTTTTATTTTTCTTCTCTGCTTTCATGTCTTCATTCCAGTTGTCCTCCAACTTGCTGATTCGATCCTCAGCTCCATCCATCCTGTTTTTAATTCCTTCCATTGTGATCTTCATTTCTTATATTGTATTTGTCATCTCTGACTGATTCATTTTTAATATTTCAATATCCTTTTTTATACTTGCTATTTCTTTATTTAGGTGTTCGTGATGACCATCCATTGTTGTTCTAAGATCCCTAAGCATCCTTACAATCATTATTTTGAACTCCGCATCTGGAAGTTTGATTATTTCCATATCACTCAGTTTACCTCCTGAAGGTTTCTCTTGTGGTTTCATTTGGATTGCACTTCTCTGTCTTCTCATTATGTCTGTATGTTTGAGTGTTTTGTTTGTAGAGCTGGTTGAGTCTAGGCTTGGTGTTGTCTTCCTCCAGTTTTCACTTGTGTTGTTTCTAGGACTTCTTGGTTTGGCATAAGCTATTATTTGTAATCAACTTTCGGATTTGGGCCCCTTTGAAGTCTTGATTTGTTTGATTTCTTAACAGGTGATTGTCTTGTTTGCTGAAATCAGCAGGGGGCTTATTTGAAACTGTATCCAGGAATGCGGTGGGTGTGACCTGAGGCTCTGAAGTCCTCTTCTGCCAGTTAGTCTCTCTGGGAGAGTTGCTTTCTCAGATTCAGTAGGGGGAGGTATATCTCAGATCTCCATGGAGACCTGAGTTACTGCCCCTCCTCCCCACTTCTTGTTTTCAGCTGTGTCTTGTTGCACTGATTGTAGCTGGAGAGATGTCTGTATCTCTGTTACCTGGAAGTACTTTTGTATTTTGCTTTGTGGAAGGATCAGCCCCTCCCCCAGTTATGGCCCCCTCAAGCACTGAATGAATCAGCTTTTCAGGTTCTCCCCTTCATTCCTCTCCCCCTCACCATCCGTCTATCTCTCTATTCTTTTTGCAAGACAAGTGGGCCCTTTCAACACACCTCGTTTCCTGGTCACCAGGCAAGTGGCTGTGAGCAGTATTTACTGCTCTTTCCTTGGAGTGAGAGCCCAAACTCACCCCTCCCCTTGTTCCTATAAGCAGGGGAGATTCAGGCACTCCCTACCAGGTTTGTTGTGGCTTCTTCTTTGCTCCTTGGCTTTTGAGAGCTGTTCTTGTAGTCCAGATTTGGTGTCACATGTTGATTGTTCATAAATTAGTTTATAATCCAGTTTGGTGGTGTGAGCTGGGAGTCTTTGCATCTGCCTACTCTGCTGGCATCTTCAGGTCAACAAGATTTTGACTATTTTTATTAAAAAAAATAGAAGAGTTAATACGTGTATAAAAAGCACACTAATTGCAAGTTATTGAATAATTTTTAGCTGTCTATTTGGTTTCACCTATAACAATCATATAAAGCAATATAACACAAGCAGATATAAAATGTGTTTCATTTTTCTTAAAGATTAACATACTATGATTAGAAGGATAATTTCCCCAGATTTTTCCTTTCTACACTGACATATGTTTAAGTCCCGTGGCTACTTTCTACAAGTGATATTGTATAAGACCAGATTTTATATGAGGAGCTTGAGGTGACATCCCTACTCTATGCCATGTGATAGTATGATTACCTTGACCACCAGCAATAATTAAACCATTATTCTGGAGAAGACAAGATGGCAGTGGAGTAGATGGACATACCAACTCCCACCTCCCAGAACCAAAGTGGATTACAAATTAATTTTAAAAACCATCATCTGGAAAAACTACTTTGGACTAAACTAAGAGGACTCTTCAACAAAGGAACATTGAAAAATGCACACTGAGACTGGTAGGAAAAGCAGAAATGCAAAGAGGGCTGCCCAGCTCCCCAGAGTGAATGGCAGCCAGGAGAGACTCATATGGTGGGAAGTGAGTTTAGCAGAGAGGGGAGGATCCTGAGTCCCAGGAACAAACCCCAGCCTGCAGCCCCAGAGCCTAGAAGAGGTGTATGTATTTAGCTGGAAACAGGACAGGATACTGTTTGTGAGAAAGAGACTGATTTCTCAGACCCAGGATTCTTCTTAAATGGACTGTGCAGAAAACCTCTCTCACAACCACTTACCTGGGGCTCCAGGGGATGGGGAGAAAGGAGAGGACCAGAGTAGCAGGAAGAGAGTGTAATCTAGGAGGCACAGAAAGAAACATTTTGGGAGACAGCCACCCTAACCTCTGGGATGAGTCACTCCCCAAATCTGAAGTGTATATTTCCCCTGGAAACAGCAATATCAGCAAAGGGAAGCAGGACACCAGCCAAACAAGCTCTCCCATAGCACTCAGAGCAGAGTCACTTAGAAGGACAGAGCTTTTGGGACTACAGTAGTTAGTGTTAGGGTCTGAGCTGCAGAGCCCCCACCCATATAGCTGAGGGCTTGACCGAGGGTGGGAGGCAGGGGGATGTGGAAGTGCAGTTTGGCAGCAAGGGCAGAAGCCAACTAGCCACGACTGGGCCCAGGTGTGAGCTCAGTCTTGCCTGGCTGGGGAGGAGGAAACATGCAAATATGGTTAAGCCCAGCTGCGGACCCCCTGAAATCCAGCCTGCAGGGGAAGGGCCAGAGCCCCAGAAGAGACAGAGACCCACCCTTGAGCAAGGGCACAGGAGCACAGCCTTGACTCTCCCACAGAACCAAAGTTTGTGGCCTGACTTGGGAGCTGGCTTCTCCCGTGGGGGTGGAGCCAAAAGCCCAGAACAGGCAAAGTTCTGCTACTGAGGGTGGGCATGCAGTCTCACCCGGCCTGTGGAGCCAAGGCTTGCAGCCATCCCATGAGCAAGCTCCTCTTGCAAGGGTGAGGTGAAAGCCTGGAATCAAATGGAGACCCACAGCTGAGCAAAGGTTCTCACCCCTGCCCTCAGGGCAAAGCATAATGCCACCCATGGGGATGGAGTGAAGGCCAAGGCCACTGAGGCTTGTACACCCGAGCATGTAATCACAGCCACTCCCATGAAGGAGAGGCGGAAATCATGGCAACAGCCCCAGTGGCAGGCACTGACAATGCCCATACCCGAACGCCCTAGGCAGCAATAGCAGAGGGAGTGGTGGGCCTGCAGACAGACCACACATAGAAAACACAGAGGCCACACCCAGTGGACTCGTGTCCAAAACCTTCTTTTACACAGACAAAACGAGAAGGCAGAGAAATGCAACACAAATGAATCAAGAGAAATCCCCAGAAAATGACTTGAATGAGTCAGATATAACCAAATTACCAGATGCAGAGTTTAAAATAACAATTGTTAGGATGCTCAAAGACATTAGAACAACAATAGATGGTCATTACAAACACCTAAGGAAAGAGATAGCAAATATAAAAAAGGATATTGAAATAATAAAAAAGAATCAGTCAGAAATGACAAATACAATATCAGAAATGAAGAACACAATGGAAGAAATTAAAAGCAGGATGGATGAAGCTGAGAATCGAATCAGCAAGTTAGAGGACAAGACAAATAAAGGCACGGAAGCAAGCCAGAAAAAAGAAAAGAGACTCAAAAAGTCTGAGGAAACTCTAAGAGAGCTCTGTGACAACATAAAGAGAAATAACATCTGTATCATAGGAGTTCCTGAAGAAGAAGAGAAAAAACAAGGGATAGAGACTTTGTTCAAACATATCATAGCTGAAAAGTTCCCTCAATTAAGGCAGGAAAACATCTCACAAGTTCAAGCAGCACAGAGAACTTCATTAAAGAGAAACCCAAAGAAATCTACACTGAGACACATCATAAATAAAATACCAAAGCTAAGTGATAAAGAGAAAATATTAAAAGCTGCTAGAGAAAAGAAGACTATCACCTACAAAGAAGCCCCCATAAGGATGACTTTCTACTTCTCAACTGAAACTTGAGTCCAGAAGAGAATGGCAAGAAATATTCAAAGTAATGCAGAATAAGAGCCTACAACCAAGACTACTTTATCGAGCTAAGCTATCATTTAAAATTGAATGAGAATTTAAAAGTTTTCCATACAAAAAAAAAAACTCAAGGAATTCACTACAACCAAACCAAGGCTGTAAGAAATGATAAGGGGCCTGTTGTAAACAGATCAAAGGAGAAAAAATATATAGCAAAAAAGGAATACAGTTTTAAAGAATAAAATGGCAATAAACAACTACATATCAATAATAACCTTAGGCCCTGGCCGGTTGGCTCAGCGGTAGAGCGTCGGCCTAGCGTGCGGAGGACCCGGGTTCGATTCCGGCCAGGGCACACTGGAGAAGCGCCCATTTGCTTCTCCACCCCTCCGCCGCGCTTTCCTCTCTGCCTCTCTCTTCCCCTCCCGCAGCCAAGGCTCCATTGGAGCAAAGATGGCCCGGGCGCTGGGGATGGCTCTGTGGCCTCTGCCTCAGGCGCTAGAGTGGCTCTGGTCGCAACATGGCGACGCCCAGGATGGGCAGAGCATCGCCCCCTGGTGGGCAGAGCATTGCCCCTGGTGGGCGTGCCGGGTAGATCCCGGTCGGGCGCATGCGGGAGTCTATCTGACTGTCTCTCCCTGTTTCCAGCTTCAGAAAAATGAAAAAAAATAAAAAATAAAAAATAAAAAATAAAAAAATAATAACCTTAAATGTAAATGGATTAAATGATCCAATCAAAAAACAGCATAGCTGCATGGATAAGAAAACAGGACCTGTACATATGCTGTCTACAAGAGACACACCTTAGAACAAAAGATGCACATAGACTGAAGGTAAAAGGATGAAAAAAAAAAACATTTCATGCAAAAGGAAATGAAAAAAAAGCTGGGGTAGCAATACTTATATCAGACAAAATGGACTTTAAAACAAAGGCTATAGTAAGAGATAAAGAAGGCCACTACATAATGATAAAGAGAGCAATACAACAGGATGATATAACTGTTATAAATATCTATGCACCTAATATAGGAGCACCTAAATATATAAAGCAGACTTTGATGGATTTAAAGGGTGAGATCAACAGCAATACTATAATAGTAAAAAATTTCCATACCACACTAACATCACTGGATAGATCCTCAAGAATGAAAATTAACAAAGAAGCCGCAGACTTAAAGAACACACTAGATCAACACAATTTAATAGATATCTTCAGAACCTTTAACCCTAAAGCAGCAGAATATACATTTTTTTCAAGTGCTCATGGTACATTCTCTACAATAGACCACATGTTAGGGCACAAAAGCAGTCTCAACAAATTTAAGAAGACTGAAATTATATCGAGCATTTTCTCTGATCACAGTGGCATGAAACTAGAAATCAACCACAACGGAAAAACTGAAAAATACTCAAACACTCAGAAACTAAATGGCATGTAATTAAATAATGAATGGGTTACAATGAGATCAAAGAAAAAATTTTAAAAAATCATAGAAATGAACAATAACAAGCATACATCAACTCAAAATTTATGGGACACAGCAAAAGCAGTACTGAGAGGGAAGTTTATAGCATTACAGGCATACCTTATGAAGATAGAAAAAGCTCAAATACAAACTTGACCCTGCATCTAAAAGAACTAGAAAAAGAACAGCAAGTAAAGCCCAGAGCTAGTATAAGGAAGGAAATAATAAAGATCAGAGCAGAAATAAATGACATGGGGGCTAAGGAAACAATACAGAGGATCAATGAAACGAGGAGCTCGTTCTTTGAAAAGGTAAACAAGATCGATGAACTTTTAACCAGACTCACCAAGAAAAAAAAAACAGAACTCAAATAAATAAAATTAGAAATGGGAGTGGAGAAATAACAACTGACAACAACAGAAATACAAAATATTGTAAGAAAATACTATGAAGAATTGTATGCCAAAAAACTAGACAACCTAGAAGAAATGGACCAATTCCTTGAAGCATATAATCTTCCAAAAATTAATCTGGAACAATCAGAAAACCTAAAGAGAACGATTACACCAAATGAGATCGAAACAGTTATCAAAAAACTCCCAACAAAGAAAAGTCCTGGGCCTGATGACCTCACAAGTGAATTCTACCAAATATTTAAAAGAACTAACTCCTATCCTTCTCAAGCTATTTCAAAAAATTCAAGAGAAAGGAAGACTTCCAAGCTTCTTTTATGAGGTGAGCATAATTCTGATCCCAAAACCAGGTAAGACAACACAAAGAAAAAAATTATAGGCCAATATCCCTGATGAATTTAGATGTTAAAATCCTCAACAAAATATTAGCAAACCGGATCCAGCAATATATGAAAAAAATCATACACCATGATCAAGTGGGATTTATTCTTGGGAGTCAAGGCTGGTACAATATTCACAAATCAATCAATGTGATTCATCACATAAACAAAAGGATGGACAAAAATCACATGATAATTTCAATAAATGCAGAAAAAGCATTTAATAAAATCTAGCACCCATTCATTATCAAAACTCTCAGCAAAGTGGGAATACATGGAACAAAGCTCAACATGATAAAGGCTATCTATGACAAACCCACAGCCAGCATCATACTCAATGGGCAAAAATTAAAAGGAATCCCCTTAAGATCAGGAACAAGGCAGGGTTGCCCCCTTTCACCACTCTTAATCAACATAGTCCTGGAAGTCCTAGCCACAGTAATCAGACAAGAAAAAGAAATAAAAGGCATCCAAATTGTCAAAGAAGAAGTAAAACTATCATTATTTGCATATGATATGATATTGTATATAGAAAACCCTAAAGTCTCAGTCAAAAAACTACTGGACCTGATAAATGAATTCAGCAAAGTGGCAGGATATAAAATTAATACTCAGAAATCAGAGGCATTTTTATACACTAACAATAAACTGTCAGAAAGAGAAATTAAGGAATCAGTCCCCTTCACCATTACAACCAAAAAAATAAAGTACCAAGGAATCAATTTAACCAGGGAGATTAAAGACTTGTATTCGGAAAATTATAAAACATTGATAAAAGAAATCAGGGAAGATACAAACAAGTGGAAGCATATACCATGCTCATGGTTAGGAAGAATAAACATCATTAAAATGTCTATATTACCCAAAGCAATTTATAAATTCAATGCAATACCAATTAAAATACCAATGACTTACTTCAAAGATATAGAACACATATTCTAAAAATTTATATGGAACCAAAAGAGAACACGAATAGCCTCAATAATCTTGAAAAAGAAGAATAGAGTGGGAGGTATCACACTTCTGGATATCAAGTTATACTATAAGGCCATTGTATTCCAAAGAGCCAGGTACTGGCATAAGAACAGGCATATAGATCAATGGAACAGAACTGAGAATCCAGAAATAAACCCACACCTTTATGAACAACTGATATTTGACAAAGGAGGTAAGAGCATACATTCGAGTAAAGACAGCCTCTTCAACAAATGGTGTTGGAAAAATTGGAAAGCTACCTGCAAAAAAATGAAACTAGATCACCAACTTACATCATTCACAAAAATAAACTCAAAATGGATAAAAGACTTAAATCTAAGCCATGAAACCATAAGCATCTTAGAAGAAAACATAGGCAGTAAGCTCACTGACATTTCTAGCAGCAATATATTTGCCAATTTGTCTCCACAGGCAGGTGAAATAAAAGACAGGATAAACAAATGGGACTATATCAAACTAAAAAGCTTCTGCACAGCTAAAGACAATAAGAACAGAATAAAAAGACAAACTACACAATGGGAGAATATATTTGACAGTGCATTTGATAAGGGGTTAATAACCAAAATTTATAAAGAACTTGTAAAACTTAATACCAAGAAGACAAACAATCCAATCCAAAAATGGGCAAAGAAATGAATAGACACTTCTCCAAAGAGGACATACAGATGGCCAATAGGCATATGAAAAAAATGCTCAACATCACTGATCATTAGAGAAATGCAAATTAAAACCACAATGAGATATCACCTCACACCAGTCAGAATGATGCTCATCAACAAAACAACACAGATTAAGTGCTGGTGAGGATGTGGAGAAAAGGAAACTTCCCTCCGGCACTGCTGGTGGGAATGCAGACTGGTGCAGCCACTGTAGAAAACAGTATGGAGATTTCTCCAAATTAGAAATCAAACTGCCTTTGACCAGCTATCCCACTGTTAGGAATATACCCCAAGAACACCATAGCATTGTTTGAAAAGAAGAAATGCACCCCCATTTTTATGCCAGCATTGTTCACAGTAGCGAAGATCTGGAAACAGCCCAAGTGTTTGTCAGTGGACGAGTGGATTAAAAAGCTTTGGTTCATATATACTATGGAATACTACTCAGCCATAAGAAATGATGACATTGGATCATTTACAACAACATGGATGAACCTTGATAACATTATACTGAGTGAAATAAGTAAATCAGAAAAAACTATGAACTATATGATTCCATACATAGGTGGGACATAAAAATGAGACTCAGAGACATGGACAAGAGTGTGGGGGTTATGGGGTGGGAGGGGGGAGAGAGAGGGCTATGGGGGAGGGGAGGGGCACAAAGAAAACCAGTTAGAAGGTGATGAAAGACAATTGGACTTTGGGTGATGGGAATGCAGCATAAGCAAATGGCAAAATAACCTAGAGCTGTTTTCTCTGAACATATGTCCCCTGATTTATCAATGTCACTCCATTAAAATTAATCAAAAAAAAAAAAAAAAAAGAATTTGTCTCAGAGCTAATTCAGGCAGTTAGAAGAATAGTATAAGGATGCTAATTCTCCTTCTCAGGCCACATCCTACAAAAGGGGTCCCAAGAAAATTGGCGATTTGGCTCTTCTGATTTTGTCAATTGGATTTAAAAAAAAATAGGTCAGGAACACCCTGAAATGGAACTAACAATACAAGGGCATAAATTTAAAGGACTTTTAGATACTGGAGCTGATGTATCTATTATTGCTAAGCTACATTGGCCTTCCTGGCCCACTCATGCAGCAGCCACAGAATTACAAGGTATAGGGCAGAGTAAATCCCCTCAACAAAGTTCTAGTTTTTTACATTGGGAAGATTAAGAAGGTCATTCTGGATTTTTTAAGTCTTATGTGCTCCCTGGATGGCCAGTTAATTTGTGGGGTAGAAATGTTTTGAAAAATATGAGAGCATTGCTTGTCAGTCCTAATGGTTTAGTCAGTACTCAGATGCTTGATCGGGGATTTTTTCCCACTAAGGGACTAGGGAAAGAACAGCAAGGAATTCTCACCCCCATAGAAATGGCACCCAATACCAGAAGCTGTGGGTTAGGATATCAAAATTTAGCATAGGGGCCTTGATAGTTCCTGCTACCACAATAATGCATTGTGCAGACCCAATTACTTGAAAATCAGATAATCCTGTATGGGTAGACCAATGGCCTCTTTCTCAGGAGAAACTTAGGGCAGCTGCTCGATTGGTACAAGAGCACCTACTGCTTGGACACATTGAACCATCTAATAGCTCATGGAATGAACTTCCATATTTTGATCTTGTCACCTCCTTGATTATCAAGGGGCATAGGTGACCCTTACAGTTTATAGGTTTTGAGCCTCAAAATGATTGTTGTCCCTTTTTTCAAAGGATCAACAACAATGACTCTGGGAAACTTCCACTAAATGGCAAATCGCTTTTGCAAATCAATGGACAACTTTATACTGAAACAGTCAACTTAAAATCAGCTCAAAGACTAGAATTATATGCCATTATCATGGCTTTTCAGCATTTGCTATATTCCTCCTTTAATCTATATACAGACAGCAAATATTTACTTATGGTTGTTTCCACAATAACGACTGCTGTTTTAGGGACAACTGCGGATGAACTATTTCAGCAGTCCCTCCTTCTTCAAAGACTTGTATGTCAACATAGAGCTCCATGTTTTATAGGACATACTCAAGCTCACTCCATGCTTCCTGGAGCTTTAGCACAAGGGAATGCCCTTGTTGATCAAGCTACCCAAAAGAAAATTATTTGGAGCAACCATGACAGATCGAACAATTCAATCTCATATTATTCATCACCAGAACGCTGCATCCCTGTGTAAACAGCTTCAACTTTCTCAGGAAGCAGCATGTCAGATTGGTAAGTGCTGTCCAAAGTGTTCTATACTACAATCTGTCCCTTCATTTGGAGTTAACCCTCAAGGACTCCTACCAGGACAACTTTGGCAAATGGAGGTTACTCATATACCTTCATTTGGCAAACAGCCCTATGTCCACGTTACAGTGGATACTTATTCTGGATTTATATACCTAGTAACCTCTGCCAGAACAGGAGAGGCTGCTAAGCAGGTTATAGCTCATTGTCTGTATGCATTTTTCTATTTTTGGATTTCCTAAACTGGTTAAAACTGACAATGCTTCTGCATATGTAGCAAAAGCATTTACTATATTTTGTCAAACCTTTCAAATTATGGGTATTTCTTACAATCTTTAAAGTCAAGGTATTATTAAAGTGTACCCAGCAAATATTTTAAGGTCAATTTAAAAAAAATTTAAAAGGGAGGAGCCATATCCTGGAACTCCTACGGATCTACCATATGATGCTTTTTACTTAAAAAGATATAAATTTCTTTTGAATGCGGATGAACAGGAGATGCCAAATCTTCTTCTCCTGCAAACTTCTACCTTCTTTTATTTGATCCACCTAATAACATTGTTTTCTCTTTTTCCAAATAGCTTCAGATATATAGAAAAGGTTTACATAGGCAGGTGGGGATCCTCAAACCCCCCAGTGAGATCTTCTGAGCATGGCTTTTAAGGTACCAAGAGACAGAAAAAGCCCAATAGAGATCAGGTGAACTACCAGTTTTTAGGATATGCTCTCAAAGGCACCAACACCCCATAGGGGTCTCATAGAATTCCATCTGGGTCCTGCTTCAATAGTGAAAAGGAAGGTCATTGAGCTAAAGCCTGCAGGCTTACATGCCTTTGCTGTGAGGAAAAAGGGACACTGGAAGGTAGGCTTCCCCCTCACTCCTCTAAGGGAGTGTTCAGTCTCTTCCAGCCCTGCTCCAGCCACCTATGACCTAACCTTGCCCAGAATGCTGGGGCTTGCCACTGAAGGCTGAAGGTGCCCAGGGCCATCGGCCCCATCTACGACACTGTGGACAAGCCTAGGGTATTTATTCCAAGAAGCAGGTAAACTGATCTCATTTGCACAAGGGCCACTTAACTATGTCTTGCCTGAATAGTCTGGTTTTTTATTCTTCCCAAAAAGATCTCTGTTGTGGGTGTTGATAGTCCTATATTCTGCTGCTTTGTTTAATGTATAGTGTTTCCTTTATTCCTCCTACCTCAATGCCCCACTCAATATTTCAGGCTGGGACCTACTCCTAATTTAGAGCTCTCTCTCCCCCTTTGCCAACTTCTATTGTGAATTTACCTTTGCCACCCAGCTTAGTGTATCCCAAGGTTCTCTTAACCATGCCACAGTTGCAGAGCTTCAGGGAAAAGCACCCTGGTCTCATCTCTCCAGGCAGAGAACAGAGGCTTCATCTCCACACATGCTGCAGATGGCTTTTCCAGTCTACCTGAATCATTACCAGCTAGAAGCAGCGGTCATTGGGACTTGGATGTGAGCTACAAAGTATAGAATTGTTACAACAATTCCAGTGCCATGCGAACTTTTTTTGGATGTGGACTTTTTCTGGATGCCTGCTCCTTGTGACAGCTCCTAATGGACTGAACTGGGGTTGGGTTGCATTCGCAGGGATTTGGAATGGTGTTGGTGCCAACTTGGTCTTGGTGAACATGTTAAGGACACTACCCTTTTATGGATTCTTGTTGTATTGGACAAGAGTTTGCTTAAAAGCTTTAATCACAGCAAAAATAAATAAATATATATATATATATAATATATATATAATATATATATATATTATATATATATATATTGCCGGATAAAGAACATGTGGCACATATGCACTATGGTATACTACTCAGCCATAAGAAATGATGACATCGGATCATCTATAACAAAATGGTGGGATCTTGATAACATTATACAGAGTGAAATAAGTAAATCAGAAAAAAACAAGAACTGCATGATTCCATACATTGGTGGGACATAAAAACGAGACTAAGAGACATGGACAGGAGTGTGGCAGTTATGGGGAGGAGGGAAGAAGGAAGAGGGGAAGGGGGAGGGGGAGGGGGAGGGCACAAAGAAAACTAGATAGAAGGTGACGGAGGACAATCTGACTTTGGGTGATGGGTATACAACATAATTGAATGACAAGATATCCTGGACATGTTTTCTTTGCATATATGTACCCTGATTTATTGATGTCACCCCATTAAAATTAATAAAAATTTTTAAAAAAGTAAATTCAATTTGGTCAAATTGGATGTTATGCCCTCCCCCAGAATCTGGAGCATTAAGAGGAAAAGGCTGTTGAATATTTGGAAAAATAGATGCAGAAAAATTACTAGAATTAGATTCTAAATCATCATGATGCACAAGCACCTGTTGCATTTCAGAGATTTCAGGGAGTTGAAAAGTCCTTCCCCTGCCAGTACCAATTAATTTTTGACCTTGAATTGGAGAAGCCATAGGTTCACATATATCTTGCTTTTGAACAGGATAAGCAATATACTGATTTCCAATCTCCTGTTGTTCCAGCGTAAGTTGTAATTTATTTAATAAATGTTTTAGACAGGCAACATCATCCATAGGAGCTCCCTCATTTTTTAAGAAAGAAGGATGAAAGCCTGTGGACAGCTGAATATCATTAACATTATCAGTAACTTCAGAAGCAGAGACAGTATTGTCCAAGTCATTATTCTGTTCATTCTGTGCTGAATCAAGTCCTTCAGGCTCATTATAAATAACCTCACTCAAATCTTTAACAAAATCTCCATCTGATTGCAAAGGACTAAGGGCTATAGCAATAAGATTATAAACAGCCCACATTTCAGCATCAAGTGGATCTGCGTGCTGATGAGCATGGCGTAAAGATTTTCCTTCTTGTTGCCAAACATTCAAATTCAATTAATTACGATGCTCAGAAGTATACCAATAACAATGTTTCTGAATAGCATTTAAAAGACTTAAAAGACTTAACAAAACCTTGTCTTTTATCTGAATCCCAGACCCTTTTAAAAGGAATTTTAAAACTTGTACATAATTGTCCAATAATGAATGGGAATTTCCCATGACTTTGCTAGTTTTCCCAAAAGTTTCATGTATACAGCATGTCCAACTTACCCTTTCGGGGTTCCGCCTGTTCCTAATCTCTTCTTAAGGCCCCATGGTAGGTGCCAAATGTTGTGAGTCGGGATGCAAAGAGAGAGACCAGCAGACAAAATCATCGTGGACTAGCAAAGGACCACCACTTGCCCAGGCAAATGGTGCTGAGTTCGCGCTGTGTACTATTTTTATTCACAAGATTTCAAAGAGCTTGTTTACTGAGAAATTGGCATAGCATCAAACATAACTTTTACATAAAGATACATGGAATACATCTGCATGATAGCTTAATAATAATATAATATCAAAAGGCATTAATTGCTATTGCTTCTATGGTTCCCACAACATTCCTCTCTTTATCTCAAGGGATAACCTTGAAAGGAACAGATATCTTATGAGAATGTTCTACTGAGAAAAAAGCCCAGCAACTGCCTTCAGTCACATAGACCTGTTTCAGTGACCAGCCTTCAAGTCACAAAACAATTCTCTTGGCAAAACATTCTTTTCTTGTTGGCCATGTTCCCATCCAAGGTCATGCAATGGGTTATTTCACTACAGTAAGATAATAAATTGGTTTTGTTTCAAACCACTAAATTTGTAATAATTTAATTATAGCAGCAACAGGAAACTAATATTACAAATATATGTGGTATATTCATAAAATGAAATATTTATTACACAGCTATAAAGATAATAGAACTGACAACATAAATGAATCTCACAGATATATTGTTGAGTAAAAAAATAAGATACAAAATAGTATATACTTTATGATTTACTTATTTATTTCTATTTATATGAAGTTCAATTGCAGGCAAAACTAATCTGTTGAGTTAGAGTTCAAAATAGTGGTTTGTATTGAGTCCCTTTGTACTGAGTGAAAGAGAGCCCAGAAGCAGCTTTTTGAGAAGCTGGTGCTTTCTTTATCTTGATCCAGGTGGTGATTACACAGGTAAAATATAAAAATGTGCTGAGTTATACATTTAAAATTTATGAAATCTGCACTTTAAAAGTTAAATCTAAACATTAAAAAAAGAAAATGGGGAATGGTTTGAGTATTCTATTGTTGGGCTAATTAGTTATAGAGTAAAAAATATTTTTAAAATTTCTTTGGTTTTTAATTTGCTGTTTCTCCACAAGAGGGCACCCCTGCACAACAGTAGGCCCTAGTAAGGTTTGGGCGGCCTCCTCCACCCTGGCTTTCCAACCTATCTCCAACCATTTTCCCTTATAGTCACTATTATGGGTGGCACACATGTAGTTAGATAATCACAATAATATGTGACAAGTGATGTGATGAAATGTTTTTTTCCAACAATTAGATAAGATTTGGTAAGGAATCTGTGTGCATGTGATCTGGCTCTGCTTAAAAGTTAAATCCTTAACATCTGGGAATGTTTGTATGAATTTTGACTCCTACAATTCTTTAGAAGGGATATGATTGAATTTCTGGCATCAGTATTTAATATGAAAAGTTTTAAAGTACAATAGCTCTTTGGAAATGTCCCACCAAAAGAGAACATTCTTTTTTCATTTAATAAACCTGACACCTCTCCACAGATCACAATGCAGTCTATTTTCTATTTATTGCAGTCTGTTGCTATCCATTCATTCTTTCTTTCAACAGTCACTGAGCGCCTTACCATGACCCAGATCCTGTGTTGGCATTGGCAATCTGAGGTAAATTATGTTAATTCCCTTTCCTTAAGTCAGGGGTCCCCAAACTACGGCTCGCGGCTGCATGCAGCCCCCTGAGGCCATTTATCCAGCCCTGCTGCACTTCCGGAAGGGGCATCTCTTTTGTTGGTGGTCAGCGAAGCAAAGCGCGGTGTCGCTCACATACAGTACTACTTCTGGTAACGCGGACGCACGCGTCACGGCTCTGGAAGCACATCATATCACTTGTTATGGCTAGCAGTGACAAATATGGAACCGGACATTGACCATCTCATTAGCCAAAAGCAGGCCCAGAGTTCCCATTGAAATACTGGTCAGTTTGTTGATTTAAATTTACTTGTTCTTTATTTTAAATATTGTATTTGTTCCCTTTTTTTTTTTTTTACTTTAAAATAAGATAGGTGCAGTGTGCATAAGGATTTGTTCATAGTTTTGTTTTTTTTTATAGTCTGGCCCTCCAATGGTCTGAGGTACAGTGAACTGGCCCCCTGTGTAAAAAGTTTGGGGACCCCTGCCTTAAGTGACTGACACTCTGGGACTGACGGACACAACACCACATAGTCAGTAAAAATATCGCAGGAGCCACGGAGGACAGGGTTGGTGAGCAGAGAGTAAGAAATGGTTTCTGGGAATGTGCTTTTTAAAGTTGTGAGATTTGAGAACAAGAGATGAAGGACATCTTAGGTGTAGAGAATATTCTCCCTAATACACACCAACATGAGCAATGACGAAGGACATTAGCATGGTGCTACCATAAAGGTACCAGACATAATAAAGTACTTGGGGAAGACCGGAAAGGGAAGAATTAATTTGCTAGAAACACCTATAGGAAGTTTCTGGGCCACTTCTATGAATGAAGATTCACTCAGTGAAAGGTGGTTTGTACATATAATCAGCAGGCGATACCTACCCTTCTCCACAGCATCCTGCATGGCTGAATCTCTCCCAAGCACACCACCCAGGAAGGAGCCAAATAAAGGTGCCTGACTGGGCCACCCCCACCCCCATAACACACACACACACACACACACACACACACACACACACACACACACATCCACACACACACAAACATCCCACAACATATACTCAAGTTATTCTGTACCTACTGCCTAGAAAACAAGAATGGAAACGCCATGATGAACAAGGCCCCATATTTACTTTCATTTTCCAGAAGAATGTAATTTCTGTGCTTTCTCTTTCAGGAAATAATGTTTACTGGGTGCCAAAAAAAAAAGTGGGAACTAAAAGCAGTGAGAGTACAAGTAGGGGTGCAAGGAAGCAGGCTAGGCATGGTGAGAAATCCGCCACCCACAGCCCAAAGTGCCTCGGGCTGCTCTGTGACCGGAGCCCCCAGGAGAGGCTGGCCCAGACCACCGCAGGGGCTGCAGGCAGGGGCTGCTAACCCACAGAGGATCATGCACGGAGAAAGCAAACGGGCACAGAGGGGAAAACAAGGGTACTGCCGCCGGAACACCAGACTTGCTAGCCCTGTAACCACGGACAAGTCACCCATTCGCATTGAGTCTCCCTCCATTTCTTAATGTATAAATGGGTTCGTAACACCCACTTCCCAGAAGAGTTGACAAGATCAGCATATGGAAGTGCCTAATAGTGCCTGGCATGGAACAGCCACTCAATAAATGGTGATGTCGGCCCTGGCCGGTTGGTTCAGTGGTAGAGCGTCGGCCTGGCGAGCGGAAGTCCCAGGTTTGATTCCCGGCCAGGGCACACAGGAGAGGCGCCCATCTGCTTCTCCACCCCTCCCCCTCTCCTTCCTCTCTGTCTCTCTCTTCCTCTCCCGCAGCCGAGGCTCCATTGGAGCAAAAGATGGCCCGGGTGCTGGGGATGGCTCCTTGGCCTCTGCCCCAGGCACTAGAGTGGCTCTGATCGTGACAGAGCGACGCCCCAGATGGGCAGAGCATCGCCCCCTGGTGGGCGTGCCGGGTGGATCCCGGTTGGGCATGCGGGAGTCTGTCTGACTGCCTCCCCATTTCCAGCTTCAGAAAAATACAATAAATAGATAGATAGATAGATAGATAGATAGATAGATAGATAGATAGATAGATAGATAAATGGCGATGTCTAGTCCCCGTTACTTTCCTCCTCTCACACTCCCTCCTGCTGTATTGTGAATGGTCAGGCAATCTCTCATCTCAAGGCCAATGTCCTAGCGCAGGGGTCAGGAACCTTTTTGGCTGAGAGAGCCATAAACGCCACATATTTTAAAATGTAATTCCGTGAGAGCCATACAATGACCCTTGTACATTACACATTATCCAATAAAAATTTGCTGTTGTCCTGGAGGACAGCTGTGATTGGCTCCAGCCTCCCGCAACCATGAACATGAGCGGTAGGAAATGAATGGATTGTAATACATGAGAATGTTTTATATTTTTAATGTTATTATTTTTTTATTAAAGATTTGTCTGCGAGCCAGATGCAGCCATCAAAAGAGCCACATCTGGCTAGTGAGCCATAGGTTCCCGACCCCTGCCCTAGCGTTTCCTCTGCCTGGAGTGTTCTTACCTGAGATATCTCCTTGGCTCACTCTTTACTTCATTCAAGTATCTGTGCAAAAATAGGCTTCTTAATGAAGCTGATCTGACCAGTCCGTTTAAGTTACAGTTTACCTCCTTTTTCTGCCCCCCATACACTCCAAATTCTCCTACTTCTGCTTTGTTTTTATAGCTGTTATCATTTTCTAACATTTTATATAACTTACATATTTGTGAGGTATATTGCTTCCTGTCTACTCTCCCCCAAACACTTTTCCACCCCATTTTTATCTACTCTGTTCACTGCTACCTCCCTAGGGCCAACAACATTGACTGGGTGTGGCAAGATAAAAGACAGCTCTCTGTATGAAGGGGCAGAGGGAAGGGAGGCCCTGCACCATGCAGACAGCTTTCCAGGTGGCTGTCAGGAGTGTTTAGAAGGAAGATGTGCAAAGCTGTCCCAGACACATACCTGGGGACCAAGGTTCACCACCTATGCCAAGGGGCACAAATTTGCAGGGTTTTGGCTCTGGGGAGAAACATCAAAGGGTGGAGTGTTTAAGCAGGGCTAAGCATCTGTGGGGATTGACACTTATTGAACCCCACTGGGGACTCAGAAATTAATAGAGAGTGCTCCTTCCCCTGGAAGTGCTGACGGTCAACCTCTGTCTTTTGGAGAAGGGCATATCTGGATTTGAATCCCAGTTCCGCCACCACTGAGTTATGATCTTAAACACGTCACATAATCTCTCTGAACCTGAGTTTACACCTCTGTCAGACAGAGATAATAGTGGCCACTGCTCGAGGAGATTTTGAGTGCCCAGCACGCTACTTAAACACAGTATGCATTTAATAAAACTGTTTCCCTTCCCTTCTATCTTGAGCTCTGGAATTGGTTTAGAAGAGATCCATTTTCCTGAGCGATAGCCAAGCATGTCAGGACTTCCCCTGAAGAGGGCGCCAGAGCACCAAGGAATCCTGGCTCACCAGCTGCCATGGGGCTGAAGTGCAGTCTGTGGGCAATGTAAGTTAGCCAAGATTCCTTGGGTCCCAGACCTCGGTCTCCTCTTCCTCTGTACCTTCTACCCAAGCCACCTATCCCGTATCAGCCTGCTGCCCACAGGCTGCCCGGCAGCTCCCCTTCCCAGTGCCATCTATTCAAAATGCCAATGCTCTTTTCAGTCACTTTATGTAGTAACTCTTGTTCTGCGTATGTGACAGAACGGTTGGATAAAATCAATTATGCCTGGGTGTTCTAGGTATAGTTACTTTCAGGTAATATGTGGATTTTAACAGAGGCCTTTTGAAGATGTATTTGCAAACAGATGGACATTCCAGATGCTAAAATCAAGTGCTACTTATTCAGACCTATGCTTCATGGGGAATACTGAAGATTCAGTGCTTTCCTTTGGTGAGTATACATTAAACAAATGAAACTGTTCATAAGCTTAATACCTGAAAAACAATAATATCATGTGGTCTGAATTAATACCTCACCCCTTCACCTCCTACAGTTTCAGGTTCTTGCTCTTTGCCATACCTGACCCTGTGGGGCATCTCCCCAGTGGGGCGGGGCGGCTGCTGTGATGGGCTTGGCCCCACCAGTGCACACCCCTGGGGCACAGCAGGGCTTCATCCAGCAGGGGGCATGAAGGCTTCGGTGTCTGTCACACCAGATGTGCCTTGTGCCCTGTATTGGGCTCCCAGCAAACTTGCTGGCCCTCCCAAAGTGCAAGTCCAACAGAACAACTATCTTAAACCCTCGGAATCTAATTGTCTTCAATTTTGAAATGTAAAAAGATAATGCCCACCACATAAGGTTGTCACAAGGAATGAACGGAGTAATGATTGTAGAAAACCTAGCACTGGGCCTGGAAGATGACAAACACGGTCTAAAAAGAAAATGTCCCCAAAACGACCTAGTTGTCCCATCCACCCCTTCCCTAAAACCCATTTCATTGTCCCCACAGTTTACCATCTTGTCAAATGTGGTCAAGCCTTGTTCACCAGACATTCTGTAATTATTGCTTTTAAAGGCAAGAAGCCTGTGATCACTAGGGCACTGGATTGGGCTGTGCCTGGGGACAGGCCTCAGCAACTCCCTATGGAGAGATTGTCCCATTCTGTCCTGGAGCTCTGGGATCAGCCCCTTCCACACAGTTAAAGTAGTGACTGTGATACCAGGTGCATATGACAGTGCTGGTATTTCCACATTTACCTTCAGCAATAAAAATACCTCATATTTTATTTCAAATGGGGACTGAGTTCCCATTCATTTGTCTTTCTCTGTCTTTCTCCCATTCATTCCTCTTCCTCTTTTAGCAAGTCTTTCCAGTCAGGATGCCTGAGGAAGAAGCCCTGATCACAGTGAACTATCCCAGAGGAAGAGAGGCCAGTCCCTAAGGAAATAGATCTGACTGAAGGTTAACTAAAGAGGCTCTGTGGAGGGCAGCAGAGAGGTTTGGCTCTGGAGGGCAGGGCGGTGGTCAGGCTGGGGTGATGGGTGCCGGCCATTGGCCCTGGGAAAAGGCTGCACCCCCTACTCCCGCTGCTCTTCATTTGTTCTTAGTGTCTTATCTCCACCCTTCATTTCTCCAGCTCAGAATAATCCGTCAAGACCTCTGGAAGTAGAGAGGGACCCAAGCTGGCTTTGGGAGGATTAGAAATGACTGATGAACAGTCTGGTGAGGAGTTTAGCCTCACCAGAGACCAAAGCCTATTTTTCGAGAGGGTTTTCAGTGGGGAGACTGCATGTTTGTTCAATCAATCTGAAAATTGAAAGTGATGTATAATTTAGTTACAATTCTAGATTTTGGTTTTGATAAATAGTATTATTTTAGTTTTGATAAATAGGATAATGATATTAAGCTAGTGAAAATAAAAAGTGGAGACTTCCTCTTCCAATGAGAATGGAGTTACAGGGACAGATTTATCTTCCCAGCTGAGACAATGACAAAATCTGACAAAATGAATTAAATAGTTGTCAAAACACTGGGTATCAAACAATAAAGAACCATGCTATCAAAGGACGAGAAGCAAAGGCAGTGAGCCTAGGGCTACCCAGCTCAGAGCCATGAAAGAGTTTCCCAGCTGTGGCCCAGGGAGGGGAACCAGGCAGAACCTACTGCTGGCTCTGATTTGAGGAAATGGAGCTGGGCCCCAAACACCAAGGCAGCTGGAGTCTGCAGGGCAGGAGCTGGAGGGGAGGGAGAGCTGCTCACAGATGGAGCTCCACCAGTCAGGAGAGGCCTGCTCTCAATCTCTAGCTGAGTAGTGATCAGCACCTGGGTGTAAGGAAACTCCCCAAGGCTGAGGGGAGACACCAGGAATCACACAGGGCTAGAAAGAGCTCCAGTTCCCGCCAGCTCGAGTGGGAAGCCCTAATTCATGTGAGGAGTACTCAGAAAGGTTCTGCCTCAGTAGCAGAGCAAAATTAGTCACAGACTACATTTTCTGGGTCCCACCTAACAGATCCTGAGAAGCAAATCTGAAAAAGATCAAACTGCTTCCAAGCAACTCATCTGTGCCCCAGAACAAAGCTCAAGAATATTTATAAGTCAGATAGATAGATGATTGATAGATAGATAGATAGATAGATAGATAGATAGATAGATAGATAGATAGATAGCTCTCAACAAGGTAAAATCCACAATGTCTGGCATCCATCAAAAATTAACCAGCCATGCTCTTTAGCAGAAAAATGTGAAATAAATTTAAAAAAAAAATTAATCAATCAATATTAACACAGAAACGATTGATGATGACAGATATAGAATTAGTCGATGAAGGCATTAGAAAAGTTAATATAACTGTAATTTATATGTTCAAAATGTCAACAGAAAGAATAAAGATATAAAATATATTTTTAAAACCCTAAATCATACTTCTTGAGATAAAAATTAAAATGTCTGAGGAGAAAAAGAACCAGATGTGGTTAGCAGTATCTTGAACACTATAGTAATGATGAATGAAGTTGCACATACAGCAACAGAAACTATCCAAAATGAAACTGAAAAAGCAAGAACTAAGAAACAGGAGTGTTCACGTGGGACAGCTTCATGCCTGGGTTTGGATGTAGTTCATTGAGAATGTGGTGGGATGGGGAAAAGTATTTAAGGAAATAATGGTCAGAAAGAGGCCATGTGGCCAGGAGAAGCAGCCAAGATGGCAGAGTGCTGAGTGAGATGCCAGTTTGTGTAGTGTTTGTATCTGGGAGAAGGAATGACTTGTGCTGTTGTAATTTGTGTAATGTGCCTCATTTCCTTGCACAGGGATGCCGGTGATGTAGATTGTGGGTAGTAAAGTGAGCATAGGGGTGGATTGTTGGGCAGATAAAATGTATTATGCTCACTTTGTAAAAGATAATGCTGCCCACGTGGAGGCCGTTGCCCAGGTGATATTAATGTGTGTTGGGGGCAGGCAGGATCATTGTAGCCTGGGGCTTGGTTTTGGGATTAAGCCTTTCCCACCCTTTTTGATGTGGGGCGGTACAATCCAATCATGCCTCAGAGAAGTGACTTTGTATTAGAGACTTCCCTATTTTGTATATTGGATTAGAGGTTTGGATTTCTACACTATAAAATGGGGGCAGAACGAGAGTTTGCTCTCTTGGTTCCTGGGATGATTAGCAGGAGAGAGCAGAGGGAGCAGAGCAGAGAGCAGCAGAAAGAGGCTATGTGGCCAGGAGAAGCAGCCAAGATGGCGGAGTGCTGAGTGAGATGCCAGTTTGTGCAGAGTTTGTATCTGAGATAAGGAAGGAGATGGGGAACTGAGGAGAATAAGGCTGGTGAGCTAGAAACCTTTGATTCTAGGAAACTCGGATAAGTCGGTAGCTTTGTGAGCACTGAATGTGAGTGGGTTTTGGAGCCCAGTGTGTGTTTTTACTTGCCTGCCGGGTGCAAGCTAGAATTAAAGACTATGGCCCACCAGTTTGTGGCTCCGTTGTTTCTTTACCGACTGTCCGAATCCAATGAGAACCTGCGTGAGCCGGGCTGCTTTGATAGTGGCAGCCTTGGCCTCTGGCTTTACACACAAGAAACATAAAGAAAACTACACCAAGGCACATTATAATCAAATTATTTAAAACCAATAATGAAGGAAAAAAACCTTCAAAGCAGTCAGTGAAAAAATACATCATTTTCAGAGGAAGAAAGAGAAGAGCTTCTCATCAGAAATAATTTAAGCCAGAAGATGGTAGAGAAATATTTTTAAATTACTGAAAGAGTAACTTTCAGCCTAGAATTTTATACCCAGTAAAAAACATCTTTCAAAAATGAAGAATTAAGAGCTTTTAAAGACATCCAAATGCTGACAGAACTCATCACCAGCAAACTTGAACCATAAGAAATGATAAAGGAAGTCCTTAGGCAGGAGGAAAATATTAGAGAAAACCTGACACTGCACCTAAAATGGTAATTATGTGGAGAAATATAAAAACAGTTTTTAAAAATTATTTTAATCTCTCTTAAAATGGTAGAGTGACCTGGAATACTGAAAACCTAAGAACACATCACAATAGCTAACCAGGGTACCCAGCAGCACAACGCCCAGCCTTCCTGGGAAGTGCCCATGAGCAGGTTCAGCGTGGCAGCCCTCAGCTCTTTCCCAGCAGAGGGAGTCTGTGGACTTTGGGAAAGACCCTGCCAGCCTACTGGCCTGTCCTTCAGGAATGACAAACTCCCAGGGCCAGGTGGGACAGGTTCTCCAACAGAGGCGGAGGTGGGATCCCCCAAGGATAAGTTATAAAACCTGAAAGGATGGACTCTTAGGCCACCAGCGTCCTTATCTAGGCTTCCCCATTAATTTGCTGTGAAATTTTGGGCCCCTACATCTCTGGGCTTCAGCTTCCTCACTTATGACATGAAAGGTCATACCAGGTGATGTCTGAAGGCCCTCCATGTCCCACGCTCTATAACTCTCTAACCCTGTTCTGAGCCAGCTGAGCCCCTCAGTGTCTGCTCTGGTGGAACCCCCAGTGGCCAGGAGAGGCGAGACTTCCCCTCTGGGGACAGGTTAGAGCAAGAAGGCTTTGAGAGACCAAAACCTGAAAATCAAGCTCAGATAGTCCCCGTGTCTTTCAGCCACCACCCCTACTTCCCAAATACAACTACCATGCAAAGCACTTTATATAATGCTCTTTCCTTTCATTCTCCATTTCCACCCCAAAGCAAGGGAGATAGATATAATTATCTCAGTTCTACAGATGAAGTAAACTAAGACTCAAAGATGTTAAGAAATTTGCTTAAAGTCAAACAGCTAATAAGAGGTGGGGCTGGTATTTGAGCCAAAGGCCTTGCCCTGACACATGTGATCATGCTCAGAGGCTCCTGGGCTCCTTGGGGCCACCATGACCTTTGCCCTGACCCTCCCAAGAAGAGCATCTGTCTGCTGTTTGCTCCTCAGAATCACATTCTAACCTGGAAGGGCAGGGCGCTGGTCCAACTCTCATTTTGCATATAAGGAAACTAGTTCAATGGAGTTTTTAAATGTTTAGAACCTCTTACACCTGACCACTTCTGTTCCTATTAGAAAAGAAAAATTTTGAGCCTGGCCTGTGTTAGCGTAGTGGACAAAGCATCTACCTGAAATGCTGAGGTCGCTGGTTTGAGGCCCTGGGCTTGCCTGGTTGAGGCACATAAGACGGGCAATCAGTGAACAGCTTAAGCGAAGCAGCTAGGAGTTGATGGCTTCTTGCTCCTCCACTCCTTGTAAAATCAATAAATAAAATCTTTTAAAAAAACATTTAGGCCCATTCTTATAAGAGTATGGCCTATGATAGTTCTCTATCTTCTACTGGGCTAGAACCTCAGAGTTTACATATAACTACTGATTATGATCTCAGTGCTTCATAACAAATGTTCAAAATATAAATGAATTTTTTAAAATACGCTCTTTATAGATCTGGTTATTTCAGCAAAGTTTAAGTAACTTGGTCACAATCACATAACTGGAAGTCAACCAATAAGAACTGTAACTTTAATCCCTCAATTCCAGTCTCATGCATTCTATCACAGCTCTTCTAAGCCACTTTCTACCTCCAAAGTCTATACTAAGCAATGTGTGTGTTAGGGCATGTGTGTGTATCATGTTTATGATAAGAGGAAAATGACAAGAAAAAATGCTTAAAATAAGGTGAGCTGCATGGAACAGTGACGAGTGGCATCAGCAGCAAGAAAGACCCTTCCTTTCCTACTGAGACCAACTCTCCTAGTCCAGGGCTTTCCGAGGGTCCTTCTCCGCCTCCCTCCTCTCAGGACCTGAGTTGAAACCTTTCCTCTGGGCCCACCGAGTGGGGCAGGGCTCTGCTTGGTACAAGATCTTCCATCCAACCTCCCCTGCTGAGCCTTCTCTGGAAGTTGGAGAGGAACCAGGGAGTTGCCAGGGGCCCCGCGCATTCTCCTCATCTTTAATGATGGAAAGATAGGATCATCTCTCAGCTGCCTAGACCTAATTGCCACCTGCTCAGAGTTTCAGTTGCTGATTAAGGACACTCCTCCCTGGCTGAGGCTCCCATAAGGAAGTCTGTTGCAACTTGCTACAGAGGAGGACAGGATTAAGGTCAGCGCAGGAGCAGGGGTCCCTCCTGTTTGAACTCTTCTAGCATCTTAGCATTAGATCAGGAACAAGCCAGGCTGCAACTATCCGACAGCCCTGTTTTGAAACCCTGCTCTCCTGCATCCCTGCCCAGGTCAAGAAGGGAGAGGCCCACCCATCTCACCCAGTTCTCAGGATCTCCAACCCAAATTATTTATCCAAACCCCTCTCACATGAGTATACTTCCCTTCTCTCCAGTCAGGAAAATCTTCAAAACTTGAACCCAGGACTGCGAACCTAATATCCAAGGCTAGAAGCCTCTCAACTTGAACTGAGCACCCCAGGTCATGGTTTGACTTTCACAATCCCATTCTCATTTCCATCTCCTCCCCAAATTGACACCATTTGGAATCACACCAGAACTCAACTGAAGGAATAAACAAAGAACAAGATCATTACAGTGTGTGATAATTACTTGGAAGAAAACAAATAGAATAATGTGTAAAGACAGGGATGAGGCGATGTCATGTTGGCCACAATAAACCGAGAAAGACCACTTCCTGGAGCAGTCACCCACGCATTCTGCAGTAGCACGGGCATTCTGCCTCTGCATGCCCCTCCTGCAACCACGTGCATGCCAATCTTCCATTCTAATGCCTCCCTCCACCTACCTCCAGACTCCCTCCCAGCCCTGCATTTTCTCCACAGTGCTTGCGTCTCTTTGATATGCTTCATTCATTCTTTTGTTTGTTGTTATTCTAGCCAACTATAACAAAAGCTCCATGAGGGTAGGCCATCTGCATGTTTTGCACACTGCTATATCCCTAACACCCAGAACAGAATTTGGCACACAATGGGTGCTTAATAAATACATGTTAGATAAATGGATGTTAGATACATCCATTTTCCCTGGCTAGATGAGCGTAAGCTAATGGCCCGGGAAGATCCACTTTCCAGACCGGAGGCCATTTTTACAGAAGGCATGGGGAGAGTCATCTCGCTGATCTTCCATAACCCAGAGGAAGGACAGTTTCTCCACCACGGGCCATGCTGCGGGAGCAGTGTCCCTCTCTGGAAAGATGTGCAGAACCCAGGACCCAAGCTTCTGGAAAAGACCCTACTCTTATTTTGCTCAAACCCCAAACCTAGAAGTCACCCTTAATTTTTCCCTTTTCTTCACTGCCCACACATCAAGTCCCTTCATTTAATCACCAAGTGCATTTTGAAGCTGCCTGCCTGTCTCTGTCTCCTTTT